>NC_081292.1:152372884-153027329 GCF_030435805.1 Mustela lutreola | reverse complement strand
GTAATCTTTGTTGTGTTACTGTTGTCCTGCTAAATATGCTTATACTTAAATTGTGATGTAACTTAAAAAGATATCCTTTGATTTCAATTATTATAAATGAGGCAATTGGTGAACATACCAGTTCTCCTAATTTCCTCTTCTCCATGACACTTACTTCTTTCTGGATTTATTTTTAGGTTCTTTCATCCCAAAGTGCTGTCCAGTCTTTTCTCTCTTTGCTTCAAATGCATGCTTCTTTATTTTTCTGAGATACTGGTCCATCATATTTTATTCTTTATCTTCAACATCTCCTTTTCTATAGACAGTTTTCTTTCATCATATGCATATTCTGAAGTTATGATCTTAGCAAATAACAAAAAATTTCTTATTCTCTCTAAACTATAGCAGCTTGAGATCTTTTCTTTCCTCCTTACCCAGACTCTCAAAATGAATAGTATATGCTTCGTTATAAGTCATTCACTCATGAACCACCACAATCTGGCTTCCACTTTCAGTCACAGTATTGAAAGAATTCTTTTCATGATTACTAGTAATTTCTTGCTTCTGATTTTCAGTTGTGTCATACATGGCCTCTCTGTAGCATTTAATCATGCGACCACTGGGTCCTCTCTTGGTTTTCATGATAGTATAGTATCCTGATTTTCTTCTTATTGCTTCAACTTCTGAATTTTCTTAGTGTATTTCTCTTCTCTTTGTTCCTGCTCCTCAGGAACAAAAATTGTATATATTTGGTTATCTTCCTTTCTTTTTCTAATCTCTTGGGAGATCACACCTATTTATATGGCTCTAATTTCCATCTTAAAGGAGTTCAAGAGCTTTGATCTTCAGAAATATATTTAAAAAAATCTGAGGCTTTAGCATAGCACACAGAATTTTATTTTATTTTTTTAAAAGATTTATTTATTTGAGAGAGAGAGAGCGAGAGCGAGCGCACAAGTAAGAGGAGCAGCAGAGGGAGAGGGAGAGGAAGAAGAGGGCTCCCTGCTGAGCATGGAGTCCAGTGGGGGCCCAATCCCAGGACTCTGGGATCATGGCCTGAGCTCATGGCAAAGCTTAACCGACTGAGCCACCCACATGCCCTATGCACACAAAATTTAAATATCTGACCTTTGCTTCTTTACATTGCTTTTGGGAAAAATTATACATGCTCACGGTAAGTAATTCAAACAATATGGGAAAATAAAAAAATTAAAGTTAAAAAAATAGTCTAAATACTACCATTCAGAAATTACTATCATTAACCTTAGATAAATATTATTGCAGGTATCTTTCTTCATCCAGTACTTTATGCAGCTATCTTTCTATATGCAGAACTGTATACATACATATATGTGCACACACATGTGAGTATGTATGTATAGGCAGAACTGTAGACATAAAGAGATAGTGCAGGATAGAAGATATAAAAATAGTTTTATAGAAGTGGATCGTATTGTAGATTCCATTTTAAATATTAAATTTTATCTTATGTGAATTTAATAGAGGTAAAAGAGACCAAAGTTAAAGTAAAATAATGTTGAATTTCCAATAAATGCCTCTTTACCACAGGATTTCTCTCTTTCTTTCAGGATTTTATTTATTTGACAGAGAGAGACACAGTGAGAGAGGGAACACAAGCAGGGAGAGTGGGAGAGGGAGAAGCAGGAAGCCTGATGTGGAACTCGATCCCAGGACTCTCGGATCATGACCTGAGCCGAAGGCAGACGCTTAATGACTGAGCTACCCAGGTGTACCAGGATTTATTTCTTTAAAGATTCTGATTAATGATTTAAAAGGATTATGGCAAAGCTAAGAAGCTGGAGCATTATGTCTTATTAAATGACTGTTTTAATTTTAGACAGAATTGATTGACACTCTGCTGTGAAAAGTGAGAATATTAGCTCTCTTTTACATCCTCCTGGCTTACCACCCTCCAACTTTATAAGTTATATGATTATTGTTACATTTTCTTTGTTTTAAATATCCATGGATATTATCCTGCAGTTGTCTTATTGTTCTTAATTAGTAATATATAGAAGTAAGTTCACTGTCACCAATTTTGTATTTTATTTTTATTTGTTTTTAAACTATGGATTTTTTAGTCCTCCATTTTTTAGTTAACCAAACTTTAACTTCTTTAGTTTGGTTAACCTCTTAAATGGCTGATTGGCAAGATGGAATAGTGTCTTTTGTAATCTCTGTGTTCTTTAAAATTTGAACATGTCTGACTATTGTTTTTGTATTTGGATAACATATTGACCCTGGTATTGGTCAAAGTTCACAGTTGCAGGCAATGGTGTCCACTCTAGCGAGTTTAAGTAGGAAGAAATTGGGAGCAGAAAGAATAGGTTTGAGGTTGGGCTTTGTTGCATGGTGAGTTCTCCGGCAGTAGACAGAATTTGGGGTATAAAATGTTTATTAGGGGATAACACCTGTGAGAGGAAGAGGGGGGAAGCAATAATGTGCAAAACCAGAAGTCAAACTGCTGTGCAGACCCAGTAAATCCTTAACCCAACTGTGGGGACCTACAAATACCACAGCTCCTCTCTAGCCCTATTTAGATCCACTTCGCCCTTTGTGTTTGGGACTAGCTCTGTCTGGTTTCTGAGGATTCTTTCTCCCTGCAGTGAGCCTTAGAAGAGGGAGGTCTGTATCACTGCAGTCAGTCTCTGAGCTGCAATTGATTGTTTTCTCCCTCCACTATCTAGTTTAAATTTCTCTAACCCTCGCTGGCTTCTCTGTTGGCCTCACCGGCTTATCAAGTGGCATGCGTCAGGCCTTGATGTTGTCTGCGACCCTGATCACCATTCCCTTCTGAGGGAAGTTTGCTGTAATTGGTGATTGATAGGGACAGTCTGGCAAGAGAATACCAAGAGGTGTCCAAGAGAATTATGTGTTTCACTCCTGTCCCTCCCTCCCCTGATAGGTAACAGTAGTCCTACCTTCTTCTGAGGACCAAGATGGTGATTTCTCCTCTTGCCTGCTGGTACTTGGATCTGAGGATCCTAAAGATGCCCTGGTAGGGGCCAAAGCTTATAACATAGTGAGATTATTGCTCTAGCTCCCGGGAAAAGTGTGCCTACACCGAGGATCAGGACCTCTAGCTCTGCAGAGTCCAAAGCTGCAATATTGGGGGACATGGAGTCCCCCAGTGGGCTGTTAGTAGTAATGGTGGTAAGTAGAGCCAGGCCTGTGTCTGCCCTTAAGTTCTCAGATCATATATTCTTTCTATTGGGGACCTTATTCTGCATAAAATACTTGAATCTAGTGAGTATTGGGTCTGGAGGGTGACATGCCATTCTTAAAAAGTCTTGTCTCTGAGCTAGTGTTTTAGTTGTGCCCGTCAGGCCATTTCAATGCTCTGTCAGACCAGCTGCTTCTGGATACTATGGCACATAATATGGAAACTGGAACCCATGACCACAGGACTGCTCCCAGATCCCTTTGCTGAAAATTGGTTCCCCTGGTCTGATATCATGTTACATGGGATCCCGTGCCAATGGATGGAACATGCCATAAACTCTCAGTGCGTAGATGAGGCTCTGCACACAGGAAGGAAAACCTACACTTGGAATATATGTTTCTGTGAGAATTAACTATTGGCCTTTCAAGGATGGAAGGGGTTCAATGTAGTTAACTTCCTACAGTCTGGTTAATTTTCTAGCGGAATGATGTCATAACAGGGATTCAGCGTTGGTCTTTGTGGTTGGACATTGGACATTCAGTGGCAGGTGGCGCTAGCTACATCAGACCCTGAGTGGGAATGCACATTGTTGGGCTTATGGACAACCTCCAGTTCTCCAACTGGAGCCACTTCATTCATGTGCTTTTTCTGCCAACACTGGGGGGTAGTCAATAACAGAGAACTGATGGCATCAACCCACAGAGTTATTTTGTTTACTTGGTTATTTTGTGTCTCTTCTGTGATGGATACTTTATGATGCTTAACATGTGATACAAAGGTCTTTACACTTTGTGCCCATTCCATATATCCATCCACGTTTCTGTACTCAGTGCCTCCTTCTGATTTTCTAATCTATTTTTTTTTAAACTTTTACGTAGTGGGATTATTGCTCTAGCTCCCGCTAAAAGTGTGCCTACACCGAGGATCAGGACCTCTAGCTCTGCCAGAGGTTGATCGATCAATGCCCATGAGTCTGTATATATTTTAACCTGTATGTATTTTAACCTTTTCCTACACAAAATAGATGATGAAGTGAACTCCCTCAATCTTCTGATTGGGAGGATTTTTCCTTACTGCTATCTTTGTCAGCCACCCTTGAGTGATGCTACAATATAACTGCCATCTATTTTTACATACTGAGTTGTTCCATCCATAAGCTAAGCTCAGACTCTTCCCTCTTCTTTAACTGGTCTTACAGTATCTTCCATATGGCTATATCTGTGAGTTGAGGGAGGGGCCTTGGGCAAATACCACGAAGGTCTGGACTAGTTGTTCATGGAGCCTGCTGGAGCTGGCTTGTATTTTGTTCTGGCTTGTATTTTATTCTAGGTGCACCACTTCCATCTTAAAATAGATTGTTGCCATTCTCACCTGAACTTATGACTTTGTCTTTCTGACAGGACTCAACTCATGAGGGGCAGATTCAGCCACATGATCACTTGGTGTCCTATGGTCAGACATTTCATCCCTGCCAGGGCCTCCTAGCATATAGGTATTGATTCTCAAAGACATACAGTCTTCTGCTACATTTGGTAAGTACTTCCTCCAGCATTCCAAATGACTACACTTTCTTCCACTTGAGAATACCACAAAGTCTATAATGGCATCTTTTCCTACTACTGTATGTGCTTCTAACACTGTGGGATGTGGTGGAGTACACATGGCAAGCAGCAGAGCTGCTTGAACTGTAGCCTGTACGATTGCCAAGTCCTTACCTGCTCTGGATCCCACTCAAAGCTTTCCTAAGAGATGGAATATGCTACCTCCAGAATCTGAAGTAGCCTATCTACTGTTAGGATTTCTTCTTCATGGAAAAAGTAGCAAAATATACCAATTTGTCTTTTACTTTGGTGCTGCTCCTAACCACTGGACTCCTACTAAAAATAAACTGGCATTGTAGGCTCCAAAATCTTCTTAAGGTTAATCTCCCCCACTCTGGAGTGAATGTTTCTTAGTGAGGCCTCCAGCATCCTAGCATCCTCTTGCTCATTTGGCCCCATCAATATAATGCCATTGATCTCATGGGTCAGTGTGATATTCTTTGGGATGTCCAAATGATACAATCTTTTTGGACGCATTATGACAGACAACCTGAGTTAGCATAGCCTTGAAACAAAACTATAAATGTATGGTTCATGTGAATTCTAACTCCTTTTGATTTTGTTTTCTGATTGGCATAGAAGAGAACATGTGCACCATATCAGTGGCTTTTACTGTGCATTTCAGGCTGTATTACCTCTAGCAAAGGTAGCACATCTGGCATAGTGGCTATTTTTGGGGCTGTTTGTGGGTTGAGTTTTGGGAGTTTACAATCATCATCTAGAAGCCATTCATTTTTTGATGGGGCTAGACTGATGAATTAGATGGGGCCAACATTCTTTTACATTCTTAAAGTTGTTATTCCTTTGGAGTATGATATTGTTTTTGGTTTGGGTGAGGAGCCTTTCATTTGGTTTTCCTCTCTGTGCTAGTTCTTAAACCATGAACCAATGTGGGGACTTGGACAATTGCTAAATATATAATTCTAATTATACATTTGGTGACCAGGAAAATGGCCACTGCATGAGTCTGTGGACCGAGTGAATACACTGTAGGTTGGGCCTCTCCCAAGACTACATTTGTCCCCATATGCCTCCACTCTAATAGGGAAGACATGATGATGTTTCAGTCTGCTAATTATTGTGAATTCAAACTATGTGCTTAGTGGTCCTCAAAATGTCTTATATGCCCCTTTTTCCAATGTGTAGTTTCCCAAGTAAATGTCCAGAGGTCCTTTCGGGGGACTAGGGAAATCATTCCCATGAATAACTTGCCATGTGTTAGAGGGATCTCCATTCTGTGGATCAGGCCAGCTCTTCAGGTATTGAAAAACTGGCACAGATCCCAAAACTGGGTTAGGGCTTGGTGATTTTTATGTCCACAATCACTCTCAGCCTCCAGTTATCTATCCTTAATTTATTCTCTTGGTATAAGCTGAGTGGTATCCCTTTTGGTTCTTCATCTAATTTTCCCTTGGGAACTCCATGTTCTCTTAACCATCTCTGTCTGTAACTCTAGAATTCTGCGCATCAAAACTCCCTTGGCTGTCATTCCTGCCTTCTTGGTCATTCTGATAATTATGATTCCCTGGCTTTTGGCAGTAAACTGCTCACCTGGCTTCTATTTGGGGGATCCTATTATCCCCATTACTATTAATGAACCAAGGTCTGTCATCCCAAACCTATAGAGGAGCCATGACTAAACTTTTTAGCGATGCTGGTGCCCCTCTCACCAGTATATTTCTTTTGGTCTTGGTAAATTAAGTGGTGTGTTCTTTTGGTCCTCCAGCAGAACATAATAAACTGGTGGATTGTCTAGGTGTACATATGTTTCAGTCTAGTTCCATGAGTTTTTAATCCTGTCCACTATTTACCACAGCCGTTCTGGCATTTCAGCTTTATTCAGTGTGGACAATCACTTTTTTCTGTGTTTCTAGAAGCCACTGTAACAACAAGTTCATTTTATCTCCTAGGGGTCCCTGCCAGGTTGTTAAATTCTTTATCTTTAGGAGAGTGGAGGACATGAGGAGATGTTGATCAAAGGGTACAAATTTCTAGCTTTTTTTTTTTTAATTTTTAATTTTTAATTTTTTATAAACATATATTTTTATCCCCAGGGGTACAGGTCTGTGAACCACCAGGTTTACACACTTCACAGCACTCACCAAAGCACATACCCTCCCCAATGTCCATAATCCCACCCCCTTCTCCCAACCTCCTCCCCCCAGCAACCCTCAGTTTGTTTTGTGAGATTAAGAGTCACTTATGGTTTGTCTCCCTCCCAATTCCATCTTGTTTCATTGGTTCTTCTTCTACCCACTTAAGCCCCCATGTTGTGTCACCACTTCCTCATATCAGGGAGATCATATGATAGTTGTCTTTCTCCGCTTGACTTATTTCGCTAAGCATGATACGCTCTAGTTCCATCCATGTTGTCGCAAATGGCAAGATTTCATTTCTTTTGATGGCTGCATAGTATTCCATTGTGTATATATACCACATCTTCTTGATCCATTCATCTGTTGATGGACATCTAGGTTCTTTCCATAGTTTGGCTATTGTGGACATTGCTGCTATAAACATTCGGGTGCACGTGCCCCTTTGGATCACTACGCTTGTATCCTTAGGGTAAATACCCAGTAGTGCAACAAATTTCTAGCTTTAAGATGAGTAAGTTCTGGGGATCTAATGTACAGAATGGTGACTGTAATTAACTGTACTGTATTATATACTTGAAAATCTTGAAGAGAGTAGTCTTAAGTGTTACCACAAGAAAGAAATGTTAATCATTTGAGGGGATGGTAGTGTTCCCAACTATATTGTGGTAATCATTTCACAATATATACCTGCATCAAATTATCATGTTGTACACCTTAAAGTTACGTATGCTATATGTCAATAATATCCCAATAAAGCTGGAAAAAATTTAATCTTGGGAGAGTGCTACTAAGTAAATAAACTCTTTCTTATCCAATTTTATGTGCCAGAGCTCTTATTTAAGCACCTTCAGAATCTAGTCCCACACATACTTGCCAGGTTTTTATTGTTGAACTGGCTAGATTTTGCAGCTTCTTTTTTAAAACTTAAATTCAATAAGCTAACATATAATACATCATTAGTTTTTGATGTAGTGTTCAATGACTCACTAGTTTTTGCAGGTTGTATTAACTATAGGTCCATTTCTCTCCTATAAGGGCCAGCACTATAACTATAAGGGTTGTGCTGCCATTTAATCCTAATTATAGGTCCAGGAGATAGGAAGAGGAATAGGGCTAGGTACTGAGGAGACTCCATGTTGGCTTGCCTGGAAGAGACCTCTGAATTGTTTTCTAGCTCCTGGATTGGAGATAAGTGGGGATGAGTGGAAATGGGTTGTTACATAAAACTAGGAGTTTGGAGGTAGTAGCTTTCAGTAGGAAGGAGGCCAGTACTATAGCCTCAGTAGGTTAAAAGAAGTCTAGGGAGTAAAAAATCTCTGGGGAATATTCAGCAGTATGTCCACATTCCAACTGTCCAAATCAAAGGGTTTTTCCCAACCAAGCTCCTGGCTTTTAAACTCACACCTGTTTCGGTTCAGTTCCTCTGACAGTTAAATTCTGGACCTGGTTTTTGCTTTGTCTGCCTTCTTCCTGTGGAATGAGAGCTTTTTTTTGTATACAGCTAAGAGCATCTTCTGGCTTTCACATCTGCCTTTCAGTTATCTGTTACTCTTATTTGTCCATTTATCTCTTGTAAAATACCTCTTTATGTATTTATCTCTTGTAAAATATCTGTGGGGTTTAGAAATAGTAATCTAACCTAATTACCCTTATTGTTACTATTTCCTCCATGCTAGTACATTCCCTTCTAACAGTACATCCTCCTAAATCACCACCAGGAAAGTTTTAACAACTGGATTACCGCCTGATGTTGTGTTCTACCTGTCCAGCCCTGGTGGGGTCCTCACTGTCAGGCCATGAGTGCTTTTGTTGCAAAGCTCCATCTTACTGTGCATATTTTGAGACTAGTTCTAGCACCATCATGACCTGTGCAGAAATCAAGAGTCAGATGCTCTGACTCAGAAATCAAGAGTCAGGCCCCCCAAAGACATGATTTTTTGAGATGTAATTCTCTGCACCTGAGGCAGACCTTGCTGGGGCTGACAACTGAAGGCCACAGGCCATGTTCTTTGTGGCTGTGAAGCAAGTCCTTCCTAAAAGGGAGATCTGGGTGGTGAATGTTTATCCCAAGCTTTTAGGAATAGGGTTGCCAGATTTAGCAAATAAAAATACAAGATCCTGGGGCACCTGGGTGGCTCAGTGGGTTAAAGCCTCTGCCTTCAGCTCAGGTCATGATCCCAGGGTCCTGGGATCGAGCCCCGTATCCGGCTCTCTGCTCAGTGGGGAGCCTGCTTCCTCCCTCTCTCTGCCTGCCTCTCTGCCTACTTGTGATCTCTGTCTGTCAAATAAATGAATGAAATCTTTTAAAAAAATACAAGATCCTCAGTTAAATCTGCCTTTCAGATAAACAATAATTTTTTAGTGTTAAGTCTGTCCCATATGTTGTTTTGTAGACCTTGAATTAATGGTAGCCATTATCACTGTAACCTGACTTTCTCCAAGGGTCAAATTAAGAATAATGGCTAAAGGGATGCCTGGGTGGCTCAGTTGGTTAAGCAGCTGCCTTCAGCTCAGGTCATGATCCCAGCGTCCTGGGATCAAGTCCCGCATCGGGCTCCTTGCTCAGCAGGGAGCCTGCTTCTCCCTCAGCCTCTGCCTGCCATTCTGTCTGCCTGTGCTCGCTCTCTCTCCCTCTCTCTCTGTTAAATACATAAAATCTTTTAAAAAAAAAGAATAATGACTAAAAACTCTTGGTTTTAGACCCCATCTTCTTATTATGGACCTTGGTACCCTCAAACTCTCCAGGTGATCTTGAATTCATAGGTATTCTTAAAAAAGAAACTTATTATTTCTTGCCAGGTCCCTCAGTCTCCTGTTGGACCTTGCCGCCTTTCCAGCTACTCTTTCCTGACATAACCCAGAGATGAATGGCAGTTTGTGTTAAAGTGGTGGAGAATCCCTCCCTTTCCTTAGTGATATATTCCATTAGAAGACTATCAAAGAGGGCCATCTGTTTGAGCCAGTGTCTTATAGCAGAGCCATCTGTGTGAGCCAGTGTCTTATAGCAAACCGAAATGACCTTTTCAAATTTTGCTTAGAGGCCACTGTTCACTGTAGGAATCATTGATCTATGGAGGATTAGTTTGGAAACATGGTGTATTAAGAATTATCCTTTTCTTTTGAACTCCAAGTGTTTTAAGTTCCTTTTACCTCCCTATTTCTTCCGTTAGCTTGCATTTTCCCTCTGGAATGGTCCTTATTGCCTTATAATGGGATGTTTGGCAGTAGGGGGTAGACTGAGGCAAAATATGCCAGTTAGGATTGAGATATGTTCCAATATGTCTTATGGACTGGATCAGAGCATCCTTGGAAGTTATTTTGCTCTAAGTTTTCTTTCCAAAGAAGGGAGGATTTTGACTTTGTGCAAAGCAACCATGTCATGCAATAGTCTTTATCTGTCTCAGGTATTGGTCCATGGCCTGGCTCAGTGGGCCCATATCCAGTACTGGGGAGAGAAGGGCTGTCAGTGGTAGCTGAAGAAGAGGCTCTCCGAGTATACAGGTACAAGTGACACTGCCTAGACTCAGGTGCTGAAGCATGGCGCAGAATGGGAACATGACACTTCCCGGGCAATTTAGAAATTGGTAGCTCTAGAATCATTGGATGGGTGGCAGTCATTTCATGGAGCTGTAATATGACAAAACCTAGAAATCCTGAAAGAGATTTAAGGCAGTGAATATATTGGGTTTTGGAACAGGGGAAGAAGAATGATAGTATAAGGTAAATGTATTTTAAAAACTGATTTGTACTCAGATTTAAATTGCTCCTTGTTGGAGACTGCATTATAAATTTAATGTTTTCATTTTAGGTGATTGTTTGGGCCCAATGTAATGTAATACACTTATAAATTGTCATGGGCACCACAATTACATTGTAGTATAATTGGAAGGCAGGCATTCAGATGGTAAGTAAAATGCTGATAATAATTTAAAAACTTAACATAGACACGAAGATAGAAAATTTAAAAAAATCTCATAGAAAACACCTGTTCAGATTCCCTAGGCCATACACCCATCTTGAGAGACACTATTATGTTCATTTCTGTCATGTCAGTCTGGCATATGTGAATCAGTAAATCCTCTGTAGAGAGGAAGGAATATAATCCCTTTGTGGTTGCCTTTATTGAAACTGACTGCTAACTTCTTTGGAGTACTGCTTATTTTCTGTCAGTTCATTTTGGAACTGTGAGGGCTTTCCAATGTTCTTTCTCTCCATTATTTAGGCATAGTCGATTTATTATCTATCCTGCCAACAGAGAATTTTAGAGACATTTTCACCTTTCTTGTCTTTTCCACCCTCTGATACCATCTGGTTTAAATAGTTACCATTTGGGACTGAAAAAAGAGTCAAGAACCAGGTTACATCTCATAAATCCCAGTTCAGTGGATCTTTCCACCTGATCAGTTCTATAGAATTAGATCTGTCCCATTACCTTAAATATAGCTATCCATGGATAAGAATGTGGCACAAATTTTTAATGCTTATATAATTAATATTCCATAGCAATTATATACATTTAACATGTAGTCCAGAGCATGTGGAGTTGTTACTGATGACCTAGTGAGCATAGAATATGAATTGCTTTTCAAATATGGTGCTGTACCACTTGGTAATCTCTACACATTGGTCACCTGCTCTGATACTGGTGAAATAGTGACCACTTTACCCACCATTGAGATCCAGTCTGTTTTATATTCGCTTTTTTTTTTTTTTCAGCTAATTGGTTATTATGGCACTTGAACCAACACCCTTGGCTTAATTAGCATAATGTTTCCCAATTAAGTTAAGTGGCTTAGATATTTGATCTTAAAATGGCATTGCAGGAGAACATAAAAATATTGTGGAGTTATAAAAAAGTCTGTGAACATGAGGCTATCAGAATGTTATATATGTTCAATATGTCTAAGAGTCAAAGCAAATTGTAGCAATCATCTATTTAGAGGAGTAGAGGTACAGAGTTTATCAGTGTCATCCTACTGATGGCATGAGAAGAAAGGTCTTATACAGTCAGATGGCTGGAAATAAAGGCCACATCACCAGGATGAGAAAATTTGCTGAAAATGATGGTGTGTGAGATGCAATGATTATTTCCTTTGTGACAATTATGAAGTTAGGATAGATAGTGTGGGAGGTGTAAGGGTTACAAAGAGGATTAGGTGTAAGAATAACAAGGCAGAGTGGGAGGATAGCATTTAGTGCAGATGGTAATGCAATGTATTGTGGCTATATTGTCGGGCACATTAAAACTGGCTAAAGATGATTTTAAAGCTGATGAAAATGAACATTTTTCAAATAATCTTTATAAAGAATGGATATTACCTTTTTATCAAAAATAGAAATGGTTGACCCACTTATGAAATAAAACACATTTTGACCATATCAACAAAATGAATGGATATAATGGAAATTTGTAGAAGCTTAGGTAATGTGTTTGTACTTGTGAGTAAATGTGTGTAAACAGTATACACCTAAGCATGGGACTCATCTTTTAGTAAATTAAAAAAAAAAAAAAAAAAAGTTGAGGCTCCTGGGTAGCTTAGTTGGT
This sequence comes from Mustela lutreola, assembly GCF_030435805.1. Taxonomy (NCBI): domain Eukaryota; kingdom Metazoa; phylum Chordata; class Mammalia; order Carnivora; family Mustelidae; genus Mustela; species Mustela lutreola. Next base: position 153,014,924 of record NC_081292.1, on the reverse strand, counting down.
TAAGTGGATGATCCCAGGCTCCTGGGATCCTGGGAGCCCCACATCGGGCTCCCTGCTCAGTGGAGAGCCTGCTTTTCCCTCTCCCTCTGCCTACTGCTCTGCCTACTTGTGATCTCTATCTCTGTGTCAAATAAATAAAACCTTAAAAAAAAAAGTTAAACAGATTGTTGAGAAAATTGAGCACAGTGCAGAAAAAAAAAAATGCAATTTTCTTAACTAAATTGGAAGTGACACCATATCATAGGGATTTATACATTAGAAAATTTCCCCCATACATGTAACAATTTCATAATACACCTGTCCTGCCTACAGATAAATGATCCACAGTAAGGAAGTCTGAGTGATCCGCACTGATTAATGGTGGTCAAATATGCCTCAGCAGGGTATTTGTTCCCAGAAATGTTTAATAATAAAATGTTAAGAAGGATAACTTTCCGCTAAAAGTCCACTCTTGTGACCCAAGAGCACTGTATGGTGTCTTAACAAAATAGGCATTCAATAATATTTGCTGAATGAATGTGTGAATGAATGAGAATTGCACACAACAGGATGATTTCATAAATAGACTAGTAATAGTCATGCAAGTGAAGTCATTTGAGGGATTTTAGGAAGGCCGTTATCTCCATAATTATCATCCTACTGTCCCAAACTGCATATTAAAGATTCTTGCTTCTGGGTTAAATCACTGCTTTCTTATAAGATTCCATATTAAAATGAAAAAAAAAAAAGAACTTCAGAAAAAAGTAAAAATTACCTACAACGCCATGGCTCACAAATTTATATATTAGAAAATTTTCTCCACAAAAACTGAAGGAAAATAGTGAGGGTGGGATTAGGGGTTTGCGCAGAGGGAGAGATAGAATAAGCATTTTGATGGGGAGAAGCCCCTTGAAGTTTTGCCTTATTTGTTATCTTAGATAGGTGGCATGAAAATTTGTTGCCCATAATGGGAAGAGAAAGACCGAAGGAGAAGAAACATTTTATACTTTTTAAAGATTTTTTTCATTTATTTGATACACAGGGAGAGAGAGCACATGAGTGCACAAGTTAGGAGAAGCTGCAGAGAGAGAGGGAGAAGCACGCTTGATTCCAGGTCTCTGGGATCATGACCAGAGCCTAAGGCAAACATTTAATGCACTGAACCACTCAGGAACCCCTCTGCTTTGTTGTTTTTATATTAGAGCAGAGTCCAAGAACTAAGTGCCTATTTTGTTCTCACAAAATATGAGGAAAATGGCCGCAGATGATTCATGTTTTATGCCACATGACTTGATGCTCTAGCCGTAAGAGATTGGGGACCAGGGATTGGTGCTATAGACAAGATTCCCATCTGGCTGCCTACTGGGTGACCTGATCTAATTAGATACTCACTGTTAAATGGTGATTAATTCAGGAAGAGGGAGAGTTTCTTAGAACTTTTGAATTCTAGACCTATAGAAACAGAGGCAGTAGAGAGAAAGGCAGGCAGAGGGACATTGAGTCATGAGAAATAGTTATGAAATGAATACAGAATATCTGCTATGTGCCAGGCACTATTCTAAGCTGCTAAAGATGCAGTAAGCTTGCCTTCATGAGCTTACATTCTAGTGGGAGACCCTGGCATGAAATAAAGAATGATTATATAATATTATTTTAGGTAGTGCTAAGTCCACAAAGAAAAAATAAATCAGGAATGGGAGTAGAATTTTTTGTTTTTTTATTTGTTTGTTTTTAGAGCGAGTGGTTAAGGAAGGCTTTTCTTAGGAGGAGGTAATTGAATTGAGAGAGATCTAGAAGACATGAGGGAGAGAGCACATAGGGAGAGAGTATTTATCAGTGGAGAAAATAGCATTTGAAAAAACTCTGAGGCAGGAGTGTACTTGCTGTTTTTTAAGGAAGGGGATAAGGCCAATGTTGGAGCAGTGGGAGATAGGTAATGAAACTGGTAGTTAATGAGATTGGGCTGTATCCAGGACTCAAATTCTACGAAGCCTTACCATTCATGGTGAGGCACTTCTATTTTATTGTAAGTGTGCTGGGAAGCCATTGGAGGATTTTAACAGGAAAGTGGCAGACCGTGGTGTGCACTTTGACAACAGTTCAGGCTGCCGTGTGGACACTGGACCAAGGGAGAGAGCAGAAACAGGATCATCAGTCCAGGAGAGATGACGGAGTCTTGAACCGGTATTAGCTGTGGAACTCATGAGAAGTGGTGGGATTTGGGCTGTATTTTGAATCTAGAGTCAAGATTTACTAACGTTTTTGTTGTGACGTGTGAGAGAGAAGACTGAATGTTGACTTCCAACAGTGGTTACCAGGAGACAGGTAATACATATTTGAGACAGAGGCTGTCATTCCATGAACACGTGATCAGAGCCACTAGTCAGTTATAAGAGTTGCTATTTAGGCCTGCAGGCTGCTGTTGCTTCCTCTCCAACGAGGAGCTATCTTTCTATTTCTCTGTGTTGTCTGGTTATATGGCAGCTGAGGCAATTTCCTCAGATTAATGTCTTCATGTGTTCTTCCAGTAAATCTGCATCATTTTGGTGGATCTATATTCCCTGTAATATGAAAGTCCCTAACTAATATAGTTTTGCTGAACACTTCCTAGGTCCACATAAATAGTATTGATGTTTATAATGCTCAACCCAAAGTCTTGACAGCATTTGTCATATATGAAACTTGAATCTTAAAAAAACTCTGGTAGCTCAATTTAATCTGAATGTTTCATGTCTTAATAATGGTTTTACAAAGCAACATTAAGAATGTTTGAAATTTAATGAAATCACTTGAAAAGAAGGATGCCATGACCTTTAAAAAATTTAGTTATTTGAATAGTTGTATATTCAATACTCTGACAACAAGGTAACCTCCTTGTGAACAGGATCTGTATTTATTCTCTGCTATATCACGCGCTCCTTGCCTTGTGCCTGACAAACAGTAGATGTGCAGCATCTCTTCTATTAAAAAATGAATGAATTGATGTATGCCAGTACTTCGTTTGTACTGCTTAATTTATATAGAGAGGCTATGACCTCTGGGGTGAATATCCCCTGGGGTATTGTGATAATTTTGACTTAGAAGTTCTTTAAAATTAATGTAGTAATTGATTTATAAAGGAGATAATGTAACTACAGAGGGTAGATTTCAACTTGTAGGAGTTGAGCCAGAAACTTATTTGGGTTTAAAATGTAGATGTCATTTGTTTACTTGAAAAAAAAACCACCCAATTTTGTGTGTTACATAAAAATATGCATAACTAGAATAAGAGGTTATTTTTTATAACATCTGTGTATAAATTATTATTAGCATTGCTAATCTAAGAGCTTAATCATTGGCATGATACCTGTATCACCACCAGATGCAAGCTTTCTGAATCTAACAGTAAATAAATGGTTTTGAATAATTTTAGTATAATTTTAAAAAGAAACAAAAATGTAAACATTTTTCCCTAAAGCTAGCTCATTGGTCCAAACTAGCCCATTTATAAATGAATATTTAAAAAATGTGCCATTGTGTTTCTAAATTACAGTTTTCCTTTCATATAAAATAAAAATAGACTTCCGTGAATAGTAGTTGTTATGAAAACAGAATTTTAGTGGATGCACCAACATAATTAGAAAAAAAATGCAGAAAGATTTTCAAACAAACTCAATCCTCAAGACAAGAAACTAACTTTTGTTAAAAATGGAAACCTACCACCAGCCACATCTGTCAATGAAATGTTTTGTAGACAGTCTTGGGATAAAGTAGGTTGTGAAGACTCAGATTGAACTTCTAAAAGATTAGTGAGTTGAGAATATAAAAACCTGCTATGTGGAGTTGGTCCACTATTTTTCTTGCCCAATATTTAGTTTCACTAGTAGAACCAAGGGATATGTTGCAGGAAAGAGGACTTTCTCTTCTTCTTCCTGTCAGTCTCAAAAGGTCAAGTTTAAAACATTGCAAAATTTCCTTAAGTCTTTATGATTACCATATTTTACTTTAAATAATTTTGAAGGTATTTACATAGCCAATTTGCACTTCCTTGGGAGTAATACATTCCATGTATTTTCTACTTCTTACTATTGTGTTTAAAAATTTATTGTTACCGTGAAAGAAACGTCCAGATTATCTTATGCTTTGCCCTCTCTCTGAGTCTTGGCAGTAAGTTTCATACTCTGTACCAATTTTGAAATCTTTTGTATATAGATTATCAATTTTCTTATTCCTAGAAATATTTTCATCAGCAAAGTTGGTGTTACTGACTTATTACCACTTGAACATGGTCATTGAACTTTTTTTCTCTTTATATATTCTATTATGGCAAAATACATATGACATAAAATTCAGCATTTAAACCATTTTAGTTTCTAATTCTGTTACATTTAGTACATTAACAGTGTTGTACAACCATCATCACTCTAGTTTTGGAATATTTTCATCATTCCAAATGAAATTGCATACCCAAAATAGTCACTCCCCATTCTCCTCTCCCCACAAACTCTGCAGCCATGAATTTCTTGTCTCTATGGATTTGCCCATTCTGGATATGTCATACAAATGAAACCATACAATGTGACCTTTTGTGTCTACCTTTTATTAGCACAGTATTTTCAAGGTTCATTCATGTTGTAGTGTGTATTAGTAGTTCATTCTTAACTATAAGAGTTGAATAATATTGCTTTGTATGGCTATTTTATGTTTTGTTTAGTCATTCATCTTTTTAAAAGCTTTATTTATTTATTTTAGAGAGAGATAGAGAGTGAGCAGGGGAAGGGGTAGGGGGAGAGGGAAACAAGCAGACTCCCTGCTGAGCACAGAGCCCTCTGCAGTGTTTGATTCCAGGATCTGGAGATTAGGACCCAAGCTGAAATCAGGAGATGGATGCTTAACTAGCTGAGCCCATATTTTTTCTTTTATCCATTCATCTTTGATGGTAAGTTGGGTTGTTTCCTCCTTTTTGCTATTGAATGATGCTCCTATGGACATTAATTACGAGATTTGTTTGAAGGTCTGTTTCCAGTTTACCTGGATATATATCTAGGAGTGGAATTACAGGTTCATAGGGTAGTGTTATGTTTAAATTTCTGAGGAGAGGAACTGCCAAACTGTTTTCTATAGCAGGTGTACCATTTGACATTCTCAACAGCAATGTATCAGTGTTTCACTTTCTCCACATCCTTGTCAACACTTGTTTTTCTGATTTTTTTTGTTTGTTTGTTTTAGCCATGCAAATATATCTGAAGTGGTATCTCATTGTGGTTTTGATTTGCATTTTTGTAATGACTAGTGGTGTTGAGCATCTTTAAATATGTATTGTGTATCTTCTTTGGAGAAATGTCTATCCAAGTCTTTAGCCCACTTATAAATATTCTGGGTATTTATCAGATATATGATCTGCATATGTTGTTCCTGTTCTGAGGGTTGCCTTTTTATTCTGTTGATTGTATTCTTTACTGTGCAAATATTTTTAATATTGATAAAGTTCAGTTTATCTATTTTTTAAATTGCTTGTGCTTTTGGTATCAAATACAAGAACCCTTGCTCATCGAAGACCATGAAGATTCACTCCTTTGTTTTCTAAGAGTTTTGTAGTTTTAAGTCTTTGATTCATTTTGAGTTAATTTTTGTATATAGTGTGAGGTTAGGGTCTAGCTTCATTCTTTTGGTTGTGCATATCCAGTGTTCTTAGCATCATTTTTTGAAGAGAGTATTCTTTCCTATTGAGTGGTCACCGTTGTTGATAATCAGTTGACCACAGATAGATTGGCTTATATATGGACACATCAGTTCAATTTTGTTGTCTATCTGTATGTCTTTCTGTATTCCTGTACTACACTGTTTGTGTTATTGAAGCTTGTAGTAAATTTTGAAATCAGAAAATCTTAGTTGTCTAACTTTGTTTTTCTTTTTCAAAATTGTTGAGCTTATTTAAGGTCCTTGCAATTCCATATGAATTTTAGGCTAAACGCTTCTATTTCTACAAAATTGGTTGCTGGGATTTTGATAAGGATTACATTGAATCTTGGGAGAGTATTCCCATCTTAACCACATTAAGTCTCCCAATTCATGTCTTTTTTCATTTATTAGGTATTCTCTAGTATCTTTCAGTGATTATAGTTTTAAGTATGCTAGTTTTGCATCTGTTTAGTTACATTTATTCTTATGTATTTATTCCCTTTTGCTGTTATTGTAAATGAAATTATTTTTTAACTTACCATTTGGATTGTTTATTGCTAGTGTATGGAAATACAGCTGACTTTTTGAGTTTGATCTTGTATTCTGCTATTTTGCTGAATTAGTTCATTAGCTCATTTTTGTGGGTTCTTCAAGGTTTTCTATATACAAGATCATATAATTGCCACTAGGGATTGTTTTACTTCATCTTCTTTTTCTTTGTTCTGGTCTTTGTCTCCGACTTTTTCTTTTGCCTATTTGGATGTCTTTAGTTTCTGTTTCTTGCCTGATTACTCTGGCTAGAATTCCAGTACAATGTGAAATAGCAGTGGTGAAAATGTGCATCCTTGTCTTGTTCTTAATCTTAGAAGGAAAGCTTTCAGTCTTTCTCTATTGAGTATAATGAATTTTTTTAAAATGTCTTTTACTTTGTTGAACAAGTTCTCTTCTGTTCTTAGTTTTCTGAACATTTTTACCTTAAAAGAGTGTGGAATTTGTCATATCCTTTATGTTGATTGAGATGATCATATACATTTTTCTTCCTTTATTTTATTAATATGATGTAATATATTGGTTGATTTTCTTATGTGGAACCACCATTGCATCCCTGGAATAAATCCTAGTTAGTTATGTTATAAATCCTAGTTAGTTATAATCCTTTAAAGTGCTACTGGATTTTGTTTGCTAGTTTTTACTGGAGACTTTTGCATCCATTTTCAAAGAGATACTGTCCTGTAGTTTTTGTGTTGTATCTTTGGCTTTGGTAATTTGGCCTCATAGAATGTGTTAGGAAATTTTTTTTTTTTTGAAAGACTTTGAATAATATTGGTGTTAATTCTTCTTTAAATGTTTGGTAGGATTCTTCAGAGAAGCTAGCTGATCCAGGGCTTTTTTGTTTGGAGATTTAAAAAAACTTTTAAAATTTAGTTCAGTTTAGTTACATATATTATATTATTAGTTTCAAGGGTAGGATTTAGTCATTCACCAGTTCCATATAACACCCAGGGCTCATTACATCAGGTACCCTCCTTAATGCCTACCACTGAACTAACCCATCCCACCACCCACCTCTCCTCTAGCAACTCTCAGTTTGTTTCCTGCAGTTAATAGTCTTTGATTCAATCTGTTTACTCATTGCAGGTCTGTTCAGATTTTCTATTTTTTTCTTGAGACAGTTTTGGTAGTTTGTGTGTTTATAGAGATTTGTCCATTTCCTCTAGATTGTTTAATTTGTTGACATACAGTTGTTCAGAGAATTCTCTTATGATCCTTTAACTTTTATAATTTTGTAATAAGTATACACACACTTTCATTTCTGATTTTGGTTGTGTCTTCTCTCTCTCTTTCTTTTCTTAGTTTCCTTAGTGGTATGTCAGTTTTCTTGGTCATTTAGAAGAGCCAACTTTTGGTTTTATTGATTCTTTCTATTGTTTTTTTTTTCTTGTCTCTAATTTAATTTATTTCAGCTCTAATCTTTATATTTCTTTCCTTATGCTGGCTTGGAGTTTAGTTTGCTTAAGTTTGCTCTTCTTTTTCTTGTTCCTTAAGTTGTAAAGTTAGATTTCTTTTTTGAGATCTTTCTTCTGTTTTAATGTAGGTATTTATAGCTATAATTATCCCTCTGGGCACTGATTTTGCTGCATCTATAAGTTTTGATATGTTGAGTTTTGGTTTTTGCTTATTTTAAAGTATTTTATAATTTCCCTAATGAGTTCTTCTTTAACTCATTGGTTGTTTAAGTGCGTGTTGTTTATTTTCTATGTATTTGCAGATTTTTCAGTTTTCCTTCTGTTGTTGATTTCTAGCTTCATTCTATTATGGTTGGAAGAGATACTTTGTATGATTTCAATTTTTTTAAATTTATTGAGTCTTTTTTAATGGCCTAACATATGGCTTACCCTGGAGAATGTTCTAAGTACATTCGAAAAAAATTCTATTCTACTCTTATTGGGAGGAGTGTTCTGTGTATGTTTTTAGTTTTATAGTGTTGTTCAAGTTCTCTATTTTTGTACTGATCTTCTGTCTGGATATTATAGCTATTATTGAAGTTGGGTATTGGTTTCCAATTATTATCATGGTACTACCCATTTATCCCTTCAGTTGTTGCTTTAAATGTCTTGGGATTCTGCTTTTTAGATGTGTATATGTGTATAATTGTTATGTCTTCCTTATGGATTGATCAATATATACTGTCTTTGTCCTTTGTAATGATTTCTGTCTTAAGATCTATTTTATCTGATATTTGTATAGCCGCTTTGTGATGCTTATTTTTGGTATTATTTGAATGGAATATCTGTTTTGGTCTATTCATTTTCAATGTATTTGTGTTGAATTTGGTTTAAAGTGAGTTTCAGGAGTAACATAGAGTTGGATCATAGTTTTAGAAGCTATTCTGCCAATCCCTGCCTATTAATTGGAGAGTTTAATCCATTTACATTTAAAGTAATCACTAGTAATGAGGGACTTAACTTCTGACATTTGCTATTTGCTTTCTATATGTCATATTTTTGTCTTTCAATTACTCCATTCTTGTCTTCTTTTGTGCTTAATTGATTTTCTTTAGTATACTGTTTCAATTCCTTCCTTTTCAGTTATTTTGTAGTGTTTACTGTGGGGATTCAAATTTATAAAAATCTAGTTTGAATTAATATCAATTTATTTTCACTAGTGTACAAAAACTCTGCTATTGTACAGCTCGATCCTTTTCATGTTTGCATTGTCACAGATTACATCTTTATCTATTTTATGCCTGTTAGCATAGATTTATAATTATTGTTTTATTAATTTGTCATTTAAATTATATGGAAAAGAAAAAGAAGAATTACAAACCAAAAATATAATAATACTGGCTTTTATTTTACCTGTGTACTTTATTTCTTCATATGGCTTTGAGTTACTATTTAGTGTTCTTTAATTTGAGCCTGAGAAACTCCCTTTTAACATATCCAAGGCAGGCTACTAGCAATGGTTTCTGTCAGTTCTAATTTATTCAGAATGGCTTAAATTCTCCTTAATTTTTTTTTTTAAGATTTTATTTATTTGACAGAGATCACAAGTAGGCAGAGAGGCAGGCAGAGAGAGAGAGAGGAGGAAGCAGGCTCCCCGCTGAACAGAGAGCCCGACGCGGGACTCGATCCCAGGAACCTGAGATCATGACCTGAGCTGAAGGCAGTGGCTTAACCCACTGAACCACCCAGGTGCCCCTCTCCTTAATTTTTTAAGGAGAGTTTTGCCAGAGGGAGGATTTTGGTCAACAGCTTTTTTTTTTTCTTTTTTTCTTTTAGCATAAAATGGGTCATCCCCTTGCCTCCTGGATTCCATGATTTTTGATAGAGGAATTGGCTGATCTTATTGAGGCTGCCTGATATATGACAAGTTACTTCTGCCTGATGATTTCAAGATACTTTCTTTGTTTCTGCCATTACACAGTTTGTGTGGATTTCTTTGGGTTTATTTTATTGTTATTTATTGTTAGGTTATTGGACTTCTTGGATATGTAGATTCATGTCTTTCATCAAATTTGTGAACTTTTTAGCTTTTGTTTCTTAAAATTGTCTTTCTCTCATTCTAATGCTCCTGTTTTGTCTATGTTGATATGCTTGGTGGTACCTTACAGGTCCTTTTGGCTCTGCTTATTTTTCTTCATTTTTAAAAATTTTCTGCTTCTCAGACTGTATAATTTAAAATTGTTCTATCTACAAGCTCACTGATCCTTCCTCCTGCCTGCTCAGATTTGCTGTTGAATTCCTCTTGTGTTTAACACTGAAGAAGCTATTGTACCTTTCATTACAATATTGTATGTAATGTTTAATTATTGTATTTCTCATGTCCAGAATTCTTGTTTGGTTCCCTTATATAATTTGTAGCCCTTTACTGTTAATCACTGCTTAATCATACATTATTCTCCTGATTTCTTTTAGTTTTTTACCCAGTTTCTTAGCTGTTCAGTGTATTTAAGACAGTTAATTCAAAGTTATTGCCTAGTAAGTGCAGTATGTGTTTCCTCAGGGATGGCTTATTTCAATTTCTACTTTCCTGCAAGTAGGTCATAATTTCCTGTTTACTTATATGCTTTTAAGCCTGGACATTGTGACGATTGTGATATGGTGATTCTGGAAATCAGAATGTCCCTTGGAATTGGTGTTGTTCTTTTTTGAAGGCCACAGTCATCTGTTTAATGACTTTTGAAAACTGTTTTTGCAAAACAAAATATCATCCAGGACCTTATCATGCATGGGTTTAAATTTTATTCTATTGTCTCCATGGTCAGTCAGTGATCTGGTAGAAATTTCCTTCAATGTTTAGGTCAATAAGAAAAGAAAAAAAAGAAGAAATAAAAATGTGTTACGATAACAAAAGCAACAAAAACAGCAGATGTGTTCTCACCTTAAATTCTTTTGGCAGAGACTTCTTGGGAAGATGCTGTAGGTTCATCGAGTTGAAACAATAGCCAGCTTCTGTAAAAGTCCTCTGGCAGTATACTGCCAGGCAGATAAAAACACATGCAATGAGTTTTGGAGGAGAGAATTCCTACTGACCACTTTGGTAACATCTAGCTGCACCAAAAAGAGGGGCTATTACCCATATGGTTGCCTGATATATGGTAGAGGGATAGTTTTTTTGCCAGCTCAATAGTTGTCTCCACGGAGGGAATGATTCCTTGGACTTCCTACTCAGCCATCTTCTCTGACATCACCCTGGGCCATGCTTTTTTATTCTTAATTTGTATATTTAGATCATTTAAATTTAATGTAATTATTTGTATGATGTGCTATTTTATTGCTTGTTCTTCCTGTTTTTTTATTCTTCTCTTTCATTTTTCTTGCTTTCATATTTGTTACTTGAAATTATTTAGAACTACGTTTTGACTCATCTTTAGAATTTTAATTTTTATTTTTAAAGTTTTTATTTACTTATTTGAGATAGAGAGTGCATGAGCAGGGGGAGGAGCGGAAGGAGTGGGAGGAGAAAAATCCCTGTTGAGCAGAATGCCTGACCCAAGGCTAAATCCCAGGACCCTGAAATTATGACCTGAGCCAAAGGCAGACACTTAATTGACTGAGCCCCAGGCACCCCTCATGTTTAGAATTTTCAAGTGTAAAATCTTTGTATGTACTTTTGTAATTGTTCTAGGCCTTATGTTATATATGCATAATTTACTCCCGACTTTACTCATGTCAACATGTGCTTTCAGTTTGGTTCTCTTATACTTCCTAATATAGGAATTTATCTTAAATATTTTATAATATAGTTATCTTAATAACATAGTTATCTTAAATATTTTCCTCTATCTACTACATTGAGAGCTACATCAAACGATGTTATAATTTTTTTCTTTACCTGTCTTAACATAATTTAGAAAACTCAAGAGAAGAATAGTCTGTAATGATCTATTTTTGCTCTTCTTGTCTTTCTTTCTTAATTCCTCATGTTCAAAGTTTTCTTCTTTTATAATTTCCTTTCTGTTTGGAAGGCTGGTGACAACTTCTCTTGCTTTCTTTTATTTGAGAATGTCTTGATTTTCCTTTTATTACTCAAGGATATTCTAAGTGGGTAAAGAATCCCAGAATGACACTTTTTCTATAAAACTAAAACTGGTTTAAAAAGGCTATTTATGGGGTAACTGGGTGGCTCAGTCAGTTAAGCATCTGTCTTCAGTTCAGGTCATGATCCTGGAGTCCCAGGATCCAGCCCTCACGTTGCATTGGGCTCCCTGCTCAGTGGGGAGTCTGCTTCTCTCTCTCGTACTCTCTTTCTCACACTCTCTCTCAAGTAAATATATAACATCTTTTTTAAAAAGTCTATTTTTAAAAAGGACATAGATTATTACTAAACCAAAGTATTTTTTGAAAATTGTTAATTAGAGGGAAAGACTATAAGCATTTGTACTGTCTTTCCAGTAGGAACTATAATTCAGGGTAACAAATTAAAAGGTAAAGCTCTATCTTTCTAAAATAATAGTATAAATTTAGAAAAATAGCAATATTCAGAAAATGACCATTTTACAGTCCTTAATGAAATTATTGTTTCAGACAATGACTATTAGATGATGGTTGAAATTGAGCTGGACACTTAAATTGTGGTAAAATAATACTAGATAGATTCTCCTTTGAAGAAAGTGGGGGCAATATGTAACGGAGGGGTGGCATCTTAATGCATTAGTCATTGGTGAGACATTAAATATTATATATCTACAGTTGTGATGCAATAAGAACCACAGTGTCTCATTTATAATTTTTTTTTTGTTTTGTTTTCTTTTTTTTTTTTTTTAGCCAGAATTTGAATCCAGACAAATCTTTAGATCTAACTTCCAATTGATTTTTTTCAAGAAATTCAGGTAATAATAGGTAACAGGTAGGTAATTAAATAATAGTAGGTAATAGATAGGTAATTAAATAATACCACAAGGAAACAATTGGATAAATCTAGAAGATGGGTCATTGTGTGGGACAAGTGTACTAATTACTTCAACCAGTTGGTGTCATGGGAAAGTGGGGTTTAAAAGAGCCTCACTGGCTGAACAGCTAGATGGAATGGGAGTCCTGGGTTGGATCTTATTTTCAAGAAACCAGCCATAAGACGCTTTGAGAGCAAGCTGGGGGTGATGGTTTATGAACTGAAAATTAGAGGATACTAAGGAATTTCTATTATATTTGTGAAAATGTTATTTTGGCTGTATAGAAAAGTCTATTTTTGTTAATATAATATGCACAAAGATAGATTGACTGATAGACTAGATTAGAGAATCCAGAAACAGACTGAAGCATATGAGGAAACTTGATATAGAACTAATATGGGGTGCCTGGGTGACTCAGTGGGTTAAAGCCTCTACCTTCAGCTTGGGTCATGATCCCAGGGTTCTGGGATCAAGCCACACATTGGGCTCTTTGCTCAGCAGGGGGCCTGCTTCCTCCTCTCTCTCTCTCTCCCTCTCTCTACCTGCCTCTCAGCCTTCTTGTGCTCTCTATCTGTCAAATAAATAAATAAAATCTTAAAAAAAAAGAACTAATATGGCATTGCTGATCATTAGGAAAAAGTGATCTAATTAATAGTCTTGAAACAACTGATCAATCATACAAAAATGAAATTGAGTCTCAAAGTCATATAATAGCTAGGTATCAATTACAGGTACATAAAAGTCAAATGTGAAAGGTATAACTTTGAAACTTTAAAATAAAGTGTAAAATAGTGTCTTTATGACCTTTGTGTAGGGAAGAATTTCTTAAACATAACTAAAAAATGTGAACTGTATATAAAATAAATAATTAAGAATATAAAAAGGTCTGTGCACAGACCTGTACCCCTGGGGACTAAAAATATATGTTTATAGAAAATAAAAAATTAAAAAAAAAAAGAATATAAAAAGGAATAGAAAAGACAAACCATATCCTGGGAGAAAATATTGACAAGACATAAAATTGGCATGGTGTAAGTATCCAGAGTATGCAAACACTTACTATAACTTAAGAAGAAAAGGTAAAATATTTTAAAAAATAGGTTTCAGAGGAGATAGGAATGGCCAGTAAACTTACGGAAAAGATGCTAAAACTCATTAGATTATGTTAATTTAATAGAATATTATATATATCATAACCATATGTTACTGACTACATGAGATTTTATTTTACACCAGTTAGTTTGGTATAATGAAGTCTTGCAGCCCAAAATGTTGGTAAGTATATGAAGGAATAAGAACTTTTATATACAGCTGATGGGGGTATAAATCGATACACTTCCTTTGGATAAAACTTTAGATTCAAAGTTGAGCATATGCATATCCTACAGCCCACCTAGTCTATCTAGGTCTATGTTTTAGATAAACTCTTGCACAAGTATACTGACATACATGAACAAAAATATTTACATAACATTGTAATAGCAAGAGACCTAAAGCAAGCCACTTGTTACATGATAGGAGAATGGAGTAAGAAATTGTTGTGGTGCAAGAATGGATGTAATACATCTTCACATAATAATATGGGTGAATCTTGGAAATGTGATGTTGAGTGAAAACATCAAGTCATAGAAGACTACATACTGTATGATACCATTTTAAAATAATGCTTTCAAAAAGGCAAAACTAAAGAATACATTGTTAAAGGATTTGTAGGCCTGTGGGTAAAACTTTTTTTTTTTTAAAGCAAAGGAATGATAACATTCAGGATAGTGATTAATCTGAATGAGACTGAGAAATAGGATCAGTGAGGAACACAGAGATAGTTTTAATGCTACTGGTAATGTTCTCATTAAAATAAATGGTGGACTTATACATTGTTTTGTATGTATCATGTATCATATATTTTACAGTAAAAATTAAGATAGATTATGAAATTTTTCTAATGAATGCTAGACTGCATTATTTTATATGAATATTTATTCACTAATAATGGTAAATAATAATAATAAATAATAATAAAGGCCCTTACCTTAAATTTGTTTTTCCTTGATTTTGAAAGTAGTTTAATATCTAAATAGCCAATATGGCACTATTTTTAATAGGTCTTTTATTGGGGGGAAAAACAAGGTGTTAATTCTGTTTCTCTGTGTGGATAGCCTAGTGTGCATTTCCTAATTTTTTCCCCCCTAAGCTATCTAAAATAGCGTGGCCTCTGAAAGGCCATTCCTGATTTAAATCTTTTGATGGTCATTGAAATGGGACATGGTATAGATTTTATTTCATCTCATATAGTATCTTAAACCTCATCATACATTACCTTAGGGTGAAATTTATGTAGGAGTTAATAGTGAAAGTACATTTTTTAGCCTTTTATTACCATTTCATTAAGGATTTTTACAGTTGACTTATATTTTAGAAATCTGTAGTTTCACAAATTATATGAATAAAATCCCAAGATATGAAGAAGTTTTTGATTTTTCCCTTGTATAATATACAGACCTAGCATTATTACAGAAATATTCAAAACTGATCTAGGTATTCTATAAAAACTGTGTACATTCTGTTGACTTAATACAATGCATAGCTCAGAGAAGCAGCCACCAAATTTTATACCGTACCAGTTCTTTCATTTATAACGAGATGTGAATAATGCATTACCACAAAATATGAGCCAAAAAGATAGTTTAGATTTTATGGTGGTTCTCAATTTGTAATTTTGTCAGGGGTACTGTGTAATATTAGACTCACACCATGGTAGTACAGAGAGCTTTTTCTCATTCTGTCCTATGGTTGAATGGTATCTATTAATTTTGTGGATGTAATGTAGTTCAGTTAACCTGTCATTTTTAAAGGACGTTTGAGTTGTTTGGTATGACAAAGAATCCTTCATTGTAACCTTGTGTATATGCTATTTTGTGTTTCTTGAAGTATATCTTCAGGAAGATTGATAGAAGTGGAATTGCTGAGGTAAAAAGTAAACACATTTGTAATTTTTTTTTTTAATATAATACCAGCTTCCTTCTTAATAGGGATCACATCAGTTTGCATTCCAACCACAAATGTTTCAGAGTGCTTGTTTCTCTACAGTCTTGATGATGGAGTATACTTTCAAACTTTTGGAGTTTTGACAGTCGGGTAGATAAGAAATGGATCTCAGTGCTGTGTAATTTACATTTTTCTTATGAGATAGGTGGAGCACACTTTAATTTGTTTAAGGGTCATTGACATTTCTATTTGTGTGAACTATCATTTTATTATGTTTTTCTTTTAGATTTTTGGTCATTTTCTTCATTTTCCCAGGCTCTTTTTGCTTATATCTGTATCTGTGCACACATATTTGTTTATATATTTTGCCATGTAAATTTATTTTGTATTTATAAAGTCAATATAAATTTGTCATCTTTTATTTTATAGATTCTAGGTTTTAAGTCATGAGAAAGGCTTTCTCATTCCTAGTTTCTAAAGTTGTTCAACCATAATTTCTTTTTGTACTTGTAGTTTCAACTTTTTTTCTTAGAGTAAACTCTGCCTCTAATGTAGGGCTTGAACTCATGACCCAGAGATCAAGAGTTACATGCTCAATGGACTGAGCCAGTCAGGTTCCTCTCAAGGTTTGTTTTTTTTTTTTTTTTTTTTTTGAGTATAATTGACACACAATGTTACATTAGTTTCAGGCGTGCAAATTAGTGATTTGACAAGTTTATACATTGTCTGTAATGGTATAGCTACCATCTGTCCCATTATATCATTATAGTGATATCACTGACTATATTCCTCATGTTCTGCTTTTTATTCCCATGACTTATTCCATAACTTACACCTGCATCTCTCACTCCCTTTCACCCATTTTGCCTATCCCCCCACCACTCTCCTTTCCAGTAACCATCAGTTTGTTTGCTATATTTATAGTTCTGATTCTGCTTTTTGTTTTTTCATTTTTTAAAGATTCAATTTATGAGTGAAATCATATGGTATTTACCATTCTCAGCCTGAATTTATTTCACTTAGCATCATATCCTCTAGGCCCATCCATGTTATCTCAAATGGCCTTATCTCATCCTTTTTTATGGGTGTGTAATATTTTTATATTTAAATTTCTGAACCATTTGGAGTTTATTTATTTTGTACTGATCCAATTTTATCCAATTTTATCTTCTTCTAAATGGTTATCCAGTTGTCTCAGCCTAATTTATTAAACAGTGCTTTCTCCCAATCTTTTAAGATGTCACTTGAATGATGAACTAAAATTTGGTATGTACTGGTTCTATCTCTAGACTTTATGGTCTGTTCCATTGGTCCATTTATATGTCAGTAAATTATAGAAGCTTTGCAGTCTTTTTAAGATCTGATAGGGCTAGTCACCCTCACTCCCATTATTCTTCTTTATATTAAATTTTACAATCAACATATTTAGATCCAAGAACTTCTTGGATCTAATTTTTTTTTTGAGCTGTATTAAATTTTAAGAGAACTGATAATTAAAAAAAAGATTTTATGTATTTGACACAGAGAGAGACAGCGAGAGAGGGAACACAAGCAGGGGGAGTGGAAGAGGGAGAAACAGGCTTCCTGCTGAGCAGGGAGCCTCATGTGGGGCTCAATCCCAGGACCCTTGGATCTTGACCTGAGCGAAAGACAGACACTTAATGAGTGAGCCACCCAAGTGCCCCAGAGAACTGATAATCTTAAGAGCATGATTTACTGGGCACCTGGGTGGCTCAGTGGGTTAAAGCCTCTGCCTTCTGCTCAGGTCGTGATCTCAGGGTCCTGGGATCAAGCCACACATCGGGCTCTCTGCTTAGCAGGGAGCCTTCCTCCCCGCCCATCTCTGCTTGCCTTTCTGCCTACTTGTGATTTCTGTCTGACAAATAAATAAATAAATAAAATCTTTTTTTAAAAAAAAAGAGCATGATTTATCTTGCTGTTGTTCACATTTACCTTTATGTATTTAATGAGAGTTTTATAGCTTTCCACATGTATATTTGCACATTTCTTTTTCAGTTTAGGGTTTTTTTGGTTATTTTCTAATTCATAATTTGTATACAGAACTATTGATTTATTTAATTTTCTGTTCTGTTACTTCATTGAATTATCTTATTGTTATAATTTTTTCACTGTTTGTCTTATGTTTTTCTAGTTATATCACCATGTCACTTGAAAATCATTTGCCTCTTCCTAATTTTTATTTATTTTTTATTTGAGTTGGCAAAAATTTTCCAGTACAACTTACTAGTAGCAAAGCTTTATTCATGACTTTAGTGAGAACATATTCATCCTTTTTTTTAAGCTTCCCCAGGATTCCTGTACTTCACTAGGCCTGGACATCCTCTCCCCCCCCCCCCCCCTTTTTTTAAAAGCAGGCTTCATGCCTAGCATGGGGCCCAAAGTGACACTTGAACTCATGACCCTGAGATCAATACCTAAGCTGAGAGAAAGAGTTGGATGCCTAACTGACTGAGCCACCCATCCACCCCTAGCCACCCCTAGATGTCTTTCACCTTTGATTTGCAACTTTGTAAATGAAAAATTCCCTTTTGTTCCTTTTTAGTCCTTCCATCAGGCAGGGCATACCTTAAACCTAATTCCTATTATTTTTTAGTAGAAGAGGACCAAGGAATGGTCCTACTAAGTATGAAAAATTCTCTCATGTTTTAAGACTGCTGTTAAGATATTACTCTGTCTTACCATACAGTAGGATGACACACTTTTTCTGTGGGCAATTATGATACAATTAACAAATCATGATTACTGTTTCTTACAGCTCTTGGCTAAGCTTTTCTCACTCACTTCTCTTTTGTTTCAAGCTTTGTGCCAGCTGGCTATATGCCTTTAATCACTGAAGTAGCCACCCTTTATTATTTGTGTGAACTTTTTAGGAAACATAAGATTGAATAGGATGCAGAGTTATGGGACAAATCCTATGAAGTTTGATGAAAAATGGGAAGATGATTCTTACTATTGGGAGACTCAAATAACTTAAGATCAACATTTAATTTTCTCTTTTGAATGTTTCACCTCAAGCCTAAAGAAAAGAGCATACATTTAAAAAATTCTTTATCATTTTTTCTGAAAAGAAGTTTTTTTACCCTGAAATTTTATCACAATACACTATGGCTATATATATTTGACACAAATTACACTTTTGATATATGCAAAGAATATGAAGTATCATTTCCAAACAGCCTAAAGTCTATACCAGAGACGCAAAATGGGTCTCATTTCATGCCAATTTTATTTTTAAAATTTATTTATTCATTTATTTATTGAGAGAGAGAGAGAGAGAGAGAGAGAGGTGGAGGGAGGTGCAGAGGGAGAGAAAGAGAGAGTCTGGAGCCTGCCATGGGGCTTGATATCAGGACCCTGAGATCATGACCTGAGCCAAAATCAAGAGTCGGACACTTAACTGACTGAGCCACTCAGGCACCTCTCATGCAAATTTTGATTGACAGGTTGTTTAGAAGATTATGTTAATAATGGTTCAAAGGTTGCCTCTGGCGTTCGAGGGAAGAGTGTTGTGAAGTCTGCCAAGGGCAGGGGTAGGGAAATAATGGCATAAAGGCCTATTTGAAATATCTATATTTGAAAATTTTAGATGTATGGGATGGGTTCTGGGCATTCCTATGGGTGATAGTGTAGCTCATCTCTGTTACATGGGGATGATGGCAGTCTCTAACTCAAAGTCTTCACAAACTGACATTTTTAATCTTGGGATCAAGTCCTTAACTCAGCCGGCTTAGAAGCGTAATTTTGACATTAAATTCAATCCATATGTCATGGGTGACTCCTAATAATGAGGTTTATAAAGTATATTTGTTAATTTATACTGAGGACTTTAACTGGAAAAGGTAGTGAGAAGCTCCAGTCAGTCTGATTAGCTCAGGTTACCTGTAGTTAGGTTACCGGGGAAGCCAATATTATTGACGCCATAATACCTTTTTTTTTTTTTTTAAACTTGGCACAAAGTGACTATTCAGTGAATATTTATTATGTACATGAAGAACAGTTTTCAAATTATTAACATATAATGTATTATTTGTTTCAGGGATACAGGTCTGTGGTCATCAGTCACACAATTCACAGCACTCACCATAGCACATACCCTCACCAATGTCCGTCACCTAGCCACCTTATCCCCCCACCCCCCAGCAGCCCTTAGTTGGTTTTGAGCATTAATTAGGACAAAGAGAATTAGATTAATTTAATAACTTTTATTTTGGCCCCCCCAAATTTTCCCAAGTACAAGTGCTTGAACGAGTGCTGCTGAAGTGGAGCTTTCTGAGGCTTCTTTATCTATGTGTATTTGATTGCCCGTTCCCCTTTTGATTGACATATTTAATAAAGCATCATTATATGATTAATCAAATAGCAGGCAAGTCTTTTCATATGTCTTTTAAGGTGACTTTGCGTCTTTGCCCATGTGTATTAGGCGTTCAGAGTTTTACACTCACAGGAAGATCTTATTTCTCTAATTTTTTAGATTCTTGTGAGAAGCCCCAGTGGCTAATAAGTGCTCAGACTACATCTCACTGAAGAATTGTATTTAGGTTTATTTTTAGTGAGTAACCTGAGAATTATTTAGTTATCTCAATTGTTTATATACAGATACTACAGAATGAGGGAGGGGAGAGATGGATAAAGGTTATGAGTGTGTGCAACACAAAGAAAGTTTTTAATGGATGTTAATATTCAGTAAAATCTTTCAGAAGTGCACTGCTTTTCGCACATTTTTTGCTGCATGCTCTAGCTTTAGCCCTCAGACCTCCCATGCAGACAGCACATATGTTCGATGAGGCTGTGCTGTTAAAGTTAGAATCTAATGATGTGTGCTATTAGTCTGTGGTAATGGTCTTATGGAAGCTGAATTGAGCTCAGGATTTTATCCAAATAGTATTGCAATGCTTACTAAAAATGTGTTTTTGTTTTTTTCCCTATTTTATTTGAGACCATGTTTTTAAGATTTTTCTTCCCATAAACCTCCATATTTCTCCAATTCCATTGTATTCAACCCTGGAAAATGAAAACTGACCCTATTACCACAATTTCTTAGTAAATGCAGACTATTAAGCTTTATAGCAACACTTGGTTTTCTGTAGTATTTTCTAGTTGAGGAGTTCTAAACATTACATAAATACAGCTTTCTGATCTTTCATTTAATTGGAATTAGGGGAAAAGGGAAAATAGCAGGTTTTAAATTTACTTTAATTCTGTGGCTTATGGGGCAAATCATAGAGCTGTAACTGGTTATGGTGACAACTTTTCTAAAAAGAAAGTAATTTTATTTCTGTGAAATTGTTACCATTGGGGTGAATTCACATATATGGCTTAGGGATTTATTGCTACTATAAGAAACTGGAGAAACTTACAGATAATTTTTATTTTGACTAAAAGAAGATCTTATGTTTATGTAGTAAGATAAAACAATACAAAACAAAACCAGAGGGGACCTGGGTGGCTCAGTGGGTTAAGCCGCTGCCTTCAGCTCAGGTCATGATCTCGGGGTCCCGGGATGGAGTCCCGCATCGGGCTCTCTGCTCAGCAGGGAGCCTGCTTCCTCCTCTCTCTCTCTCTCTGCCTGCCTCTCTGCCTACTTGTGATCTCTCTCTGTCAAATAAATAAATAAAATCTTTAAAAAAAAAAACAAAAAAACAAAACCAGAGAAGTGCCATTTTATTTTTAATTAATCAATCAATTAATTTTTTAATTATGTTATGTTCATCACCATACAGTACATCATTAGTTTTTGATGTAGTGTTCCATGATTCATTTTTTGCTTATAACACCCAATGCTATGAAGTAGACCCAAAAAGATGGAAAAACTTTCCATGCTCATGGATCAGAATAAACATTGTTAAAAGGTCTGTGCTATCAAGAGCAGCCTATACTTCCAATACCATCCTGATCAAAATACCAATGACATTTTTCAAAGTGCTGGAACAAAAAAAATCCTAAAATTTGTATGGAACCAGAAAAGACCCCGAATTTCCAAGGAAATGTTGAAAAAGAAAAACAAAGTTGGAGCATCACGTTGCCTGATTTCAAGCTCTATTACAAAGCTGTGGTCACCAAGACAGCATGGTACTGACCCAAAACAGACACATAGATCAGTCAACCAGAAGAGAGAGCCCGGATACAGACTTTCAACTCTATGGTCAACTAATCTTTGACAAAGCAGGAAAAAATATCCAGTGGAAAAAAGAGAGTCTCTTCAATAAATGGTGCTGGGAAAATTGGACATCTATATACAGAGTACTGAAACTTGACCATTCTCTTACACCATACACAAATATAAAATGGATGAAAGACCTCAGTGTGAGGCAGGAATCCATCAAAATCCTAGAGGAGAACATAGGCAGTAGCCTCTTCAACATTGGACACAACAACTTCTTTCAAGACATATCTCCAAAGGCAAGGGAAACAAAAGCAAAAATGAGCTTTTGGAACATCATCAAGTTAAAAAGCCTTTGCACAGCAAAGGAAACAGTTAACAAAACAAAGAGGCAACCCACAGAATGGGAGAAGATATTTGCAAATGACACTACAGACAAAGGGCTGATATCCAAGATCTAGAAAGAACATCTCAAACTTGGGGCACCTGGGTAGCTCAGTGGGTTAAAGCCTCTGCCTTCGGCTCAGGTCATGATCCCAGCGTCCTGGGATCAAGCCCCACATGGGGCTCTCTGCTCAGTGGGGAGCCTGCTCTCCACCCTCCCACCTCTGCCTGCTCTCTGCCTATTTGTGATCTCTCTGTCAATAAGTAAATAAAATCTTAAAAAAAAAAAAAACTTCTCAAACTCAACACCCGAAAAACAAATAATCGAATTAAAAAATGGGTAGAAGACATGAACAGACTCTTCTCCAAAGAAGACATATAAATGTCTAACAGACATGAAAAAATGTTTATCATCATTAGCCATCAGGAAAATTCAAATCAAAACCACATTGAGATACCACCTTACACCAGTTAGAATGGCAAAAATTGACAAGGCAAGATACAACAAATGTTGGAGAAGTTCTGGAGAAAGGAGAAGCCTCTTACACTGTTGGTGGGAATGCAAGTTGGTGCAGCCACTTGTAAACAGTGTGGAGATTCCTCAAAAAATTAAAATTAGAGCTACCCTATGACCTGGCAATTGCACTACTGGGTATTTACCCCAAAGATATAGATGTAGTGAAAAGGACCATATGTACCCCAATGTTCATAACAGCAATGTCCACAATAGCCAAACTGTGGAAAGAGCTGAGACGCTCTTCAGCAGACAAATGGATAAAGAAGATGTGGTCTGTATACACAATGGAATATTACTCAGCCATCAGAAAGGATGAATACCCAACTTTTGCATCAACATGAATGGGACTGGAGGGATTATGCTAAGTGAAATATGCATAGAAAGTCAATTATCATATGGTTTCACTTCTATGTGGAACATAAGGAATAGCATGGATGATATTAGGAGAAGAAAGGGAAAAACTAATGGGGGGTTTCAGAGAGGGAGATGAACCATGAGAAACTATGGACTCCAGGAAACAAACCGAGGGTTTTAGAAGGGAAGGGGGTGGAGGGATGGGTGAGCCTGGAGAAATGTCATTTTAAAGAATAGCTATTTCTGGGGTGGGAGGTGACCAAAGGAATTCTGTTTTATTTAATAAGCTGTCTTGTACTTGGATCACATTTGTTGTGCCCCCTGAAGCCCTATGGTGATGTTTTAAGAAGGAGACAGGAGAAAAAGATCCCAGCCCCATTCCCTGTGGTTTGAAGTTAGGGGAATCTTTTGCAGATATGCAAGGAGTCTCTGACAAGGGCAGGTTAGAGAGGGAAATGGGACCATTGGACAGAGTGAGAAATGGGGGCGTGGGTAGTTGGTGGAAGTGGTAATAGTAGTTATGAATCTTTGAGGCAGCGGATTCTGCAACTGATTCCAACTCTCTTGGGACCAATTTTAATAACAGGAAGAGGTGTATGTGTGAATCCAGAGCTGGGCCTTAAGAATGAAAATAATGTGGCACTAGGGCTTATTAAGAAATGCCTGTCCATCTGTGGAGCGCAACTAGAGGGGCACCATTTTAACACTCAAAGGAGACTCAAACTCCATTTCTGTGTTTCACTATTATACCGTAGGGAGAGGTTTTGAACTCCAGGAAAATATTTCTGAATTTAGGCAGCATTTTGCTTCCTTGAAATCTGTGTTTCTCAGTTCAGAGATTTCTTATAGCCTTTCTTAATAACAGGATACTTAATAACAGGATAACAGTCCTATCAACAGGATTCCTGTTGATAGGACTCAAAGTTGGGTACAAGGCAGCATCCAGTAGCTACAACAGCATGAAATAATTAGGGGACCGACCCTGTATCTGTTGAGAACTTACTACGAGGTAAATGGGCTCTGCTACTCCTAATCACCTCAGCACCACATCACTCTCCCCTCTCCTGCTCCCAGCTGTAGACACAGAAGACCAGAAGACAAGGGTGAAAGTAAGGAAAAGGGCATCATTAGCCTAAGTGGAGAGGTCTGTGGTTTTTTTTTTTTTTTTTTTTAACTGAGGGGAAGAAGACCAGATGCTCAACACCCTCAAGCCGAGGTGCGGTGGTTTACTTGTAAGGATTTTTGAGTCCTGGTTTGATGTCTGCTTACAGTGTAGACTTGCTGATCTGTCCAGTGCCTATTCAACAGGAGAGCAGAGAATGGAGGAGGGGCCGTGTGGACAGCTTGCGCTCCCATGTTAGGCCTATCAAGGATGTGTGAGTTTTTGGAGAGTCAGCTGGGAAGGTAGCTGGGCCTCAGCCATCTTGACAGAAGTCTACTCAAGACAACTTGCCTCCAGGCAAGTATATCCTGGCAGAAAGAAGATGTGACGTGAAGGGACCTCCAGGGGTGCAAACTGAAGGGCATTGGAAAAGGACAAGCTGGAGGCAGATTTTCTGTCTCATGGAACCACATTTGCTTAATGAAAGAGCCAACATTTGGATACCTGCCACACAGAACGCCTCAATACCCAGCTTTAGCCAAGAAAGGATGACAACAGTGATCAGATAAGAAAGAGCCACTAGTCTGATTCCAACTCTTCCCTATATGCCACAAGCCAGGAGAAATGAACTCTGAAATGGGGCTGGCTGGGGAGGAGGAGAGAAAGATCTCTCGCTCTTTTCTTTGTCACTCTAAGTCTTTCAGGTGTGGATGGCATTGCAGAGGAAGGGATGAAATGAGCTCTAAGTTGTAAATTTCATATCAGTTTGGGCTATTTTTTACCTGAAAAGTGATCCAGAAAGTTCTGTACTTTGGGGCGCCCGGGTGTCTCAGTCATTAAGCATCTGCCTTCAGCTCAGGTCATGATCCCAGGGTCCTGGGATCGAGCCCTGCATCGGGCTCCCTGCTCGGTGGGAAGCCTGCTTCTCCCTCTCCCATTTCCCCTGCTTGTGTTCCCTCTCTCCCTGTGTCTCTCTTTGTCAAATTAAAAAAAAAAAATCTTAAAGAAAGTTCTGTACTTTTTCTGAAATGTTTGTAAGGGATGAGAAAGGGGGACTTGAGCTAGTACAGCTAAAGGTGGTGATTGGAAAAATAAAAAACCCTGTGATGTCTATATCCTGTCTGGGTCACACTGTTCTCCTTTCTGGAGCTGCCTAGCCTGATGTAGCTCCACGAAGGCCACTGTTCCATAAAGCCAAAACTTGGTTCACGCCTGTGAGCTGATTGTCACCAGAACCTGTTCCGTCTTCACCTGTAGCACTGTGTGAAAATGGTTGAGGAAGGAAATGAAAAGACTTGTAATCCAGTGGGCCTGTTCAGTTTTCTTCCTTGACTACAACAATGGGACTGACATTCTAGAATAATTGCCACCAGCACTTCCAGGTGCTGCCCCATCACCCATGGTTGCTATAGAAGCCCTTGCTTCATCTGAAGCCTTCTGGCTTCAGTCACCACCTGCCAAGACCAGCTTTTCCCCAGCAGTAATGCCCCTATGTCACAGCCAGTGCACTGATTTGGGATGGATCCCCTAGACTCTTTTCTTAAAAAAAACTTGAGGACCTCTGGGTGTACAAAAAAGAAGAGCTTTCAGAGCCTCAGATCAAGTCTGTATTCTTGAATTCCTTATTACTGGTGTTTTAGGTGAACAAGCATTGCACTCTGGAGATGTTTTTTTGCACTTCAAATTGTGATTAAGTGATACCATATTTGTATATATGTACATAATCATGAGTTTTTCAGTTTTTCTATGTAATTTGCATCATCCTCATAGTTACTAGTCTACTACACGAAATTCTTCAAGAATAGGTGTCATTCTTTCCCAGTTTTGGATACTGAGGTATTTTTTTCCTAATAGAAATGTTGATGTGGGGATGCCTGAACCGCTCAGTTAAGTATCTGCCTTGGGATTGGGTCATGGTTCGGGGTCCTGGAATTGAGCCCCATGTCAGGCTTCCCGCTCAGTGGAGAGTCTGCTTCTCCCTGCCCCTCTCCCCGGCTCGTGCTCACTCTCTCTCCAATGAATAAATAAAATGTTAAAAAAACCGACAAATGTTGATGTAATTTTGGTGTGCCTGTTATTTTCCTTTTGTGGATTTTTAAATGTTTTATTTTATTTAAAATTATTGTGGGTTATTCAGCAGAAGAATTTATTATAAGTTCTAGCAGTTTTGGAGTGGAGTCTTTTGGGTTTTCCACATATAGTATCATATCATCTGCGAAGAGTGATAATTTGACTTCTTCTTTGCCGATTTGGATGCCTTTAATTTCCTTTTGTTGTCTGATTGCTGAGGCTAGGACCTCTAGTACGATGTTGAATAGCAGTGGTGATAATGGACATCCCTGCCGTGTTCCTGACCTTAGCGGAAAAGCTTTCAGTTTTTCTCCATTGAGAATGATATTTGCGGTGGGTTTTTCATAGATGGCTTTGATGATATTGAGGTATGTGCCCTCTATCCCTACACTTTGAAGAGTTTTGATCAGGAAGGGATGTTGTACTTTGTCAAATGCTTTTTCAGCATCTATTGAGAGTATCATATGGTTCTTGTTCTTTCTTTTATTGATGTGTTGTATCACATTGACTGATTTGCGGATGTTGAACCAACCTTGCAGCCCTGGAATAAATCCCACTTGGTCGTGGTGAATAATCTTTTTAATGTACTGTTGAATCCTATTGGCTAGTATTTTGTTGAGTATTTTCGCATCTGTGTTCATCAAGGATATCGGTCTATAGCTCTCTTTTTTGGTGGGATCCTTGTCTGGTTTTGGGATCAAGGTGATGCTGGCCTCATAAAATGAGTTTGGAAGTTTTCCTTCCATTTCTATTTTTTGGAACAGTTTCAGGAGAATAGGAATTAGTTCTTCTTTAAATGTTTGGTAGAATTCCCCCGGGAAGCCGTCTGGCCCTGGGCTTTTGTTTGTTTGGAGATTTTTAATGACTGTTTCAATCTCCTTACTGGTTATGGGTCTGTTCAGGCTTTCTATTTCTTCCTGGTTCAGTTGTGGTAGTTTATATGTTTCTAGGAATGCATCCATTTCTTCCAGATTGTCAAATTTATTGCCGTAGAGTTGCTCATAGTATGTTCTTATAATAGTTTGTATTTCTTTGGTGTTAGTTGTGATCTCTCCTCTTTCATTCATGATTTTATTTATTTGGGTCCTTTCTCTTTTCTTTTTGATAAGTCGGGCCAGGGGTTTATCAATTTTATTAATTCTTTCAAAGAACCAGCTCCTAGTTTCGTTGATTTGTTCTATTGTTTTTTTGGTTTCTATTTCATTGATTTCTGCTCTGATCTTTATGATTTCTCTTCTCCTGCTGGGCTTAGGGTTTCTTTCTTGTTCTTTCTCCAGCTCCTTTAGGTGTAGGGTTAGGTTGTGTACCTGAGACCTTTCTTGTTTCTTGAGAAAGGCTTGTACCGCTATATATTTTCCTCTCAGGACTGCCTTTGTTGTGTCCCACAGATTTTGAACCGTTGTATTTTCATTATCATTTGTTTCCATGATTTTTTTCAATTCTTCTTTAATTTCCCGGTTGACCCATTCATTCTTTAGAAGGATACTGTTTAGTCTCCATGTATTTGGGTTCTTTCCAAACTTCCTTTTGTGGTTGAGTTCTAGCTTTAGAGCATTGTGGTCTGAAAATATGCAGGGAATGATCCCAATCTTT
The DNA here is from genome assembly GCF_030435805.1 of Mustela lutreola. Classification (NCBI taxonomy): domain Eukaryota; kingdom Metazoa; phylum Chordata; class Mammalia; order Carnivora; family Mustelidae; genus Mustela; species Mustela lutreola. Next base: position 152,987,263 of record NC_081292.1, on the reverse strand, counting down.
TGATACCGGTTGAGTCCTGATTTAGGACCGAGGATGTGATCTATTCTGGAGAATGTTCCATGTGCACTAGAGAAGAATGTGTATTCTGTTGCTTTGGGATGAAATATTCTGAATATATCTGTGATGTCCATCTGGTCCAGTGTGTCGTTTAAGGCCTTTATTTCCTTGCTGATCTTTTGCTTGGATGACCTGTCCATTTCAGTGAGGGGAGTGTTAAAGTCCCCTACTATTATTGTATTGTTGTTGATGTGTTTCTTTGATTTTGTTATTAATTGGTTTATATAGTTGGCTGCTCCCACATTGGGGGCATAGATATTTAAAATTGTTAAATCTTCTTGTTGGACAGACCCTTTGAGTATGATATAGTGTCCTTCCTCATCTCTTATTATAGTCTTTGGCTTAAAATCTAATTGATCTGATATAAGGATTGCCACTCCTGCTTTCTTCTGATGTCCATTAGCATGGTAAATTCTTTTCCACCCCCTCACTTTAAATCTGGAGGTGTCTTCGGGCTTAAAATGTGTTTCTTGGAGGCAACATATAGATGGGTTTTGTTTTTTTATCCATTCTGATACCCTGTGTCTTTTGACAGGGGCATTTAGCCCATTCACATTCAGGGTAACTATTGAGAGATATGAATTTAGTGCCATTGTATTGCCTGTAAGGTGACTGTTACTGTATAGGTCTCTGTTCCTTTCTGATCTACCACTTGTAGGCTCTCTCTTTGCTTAGAGGACCCCTTTCAATATTTCCTGTAGAGCTGGTTTGGTATTTGCAAATTCTTTCAGTTGTTGTTTGTCCTGGAAGCTTTTAATCTCTCCTTCTATTTTCAATGATAGCCTAGCTGGATATAGTATTCTTGGCTGCATGTTTTTCTCGTTTAGTGCTCTGAAAATATCATGCCAGCTCTTTCTGGCCTGCCAGGTCTCTGTGGATAAGTCAGCTGCCAATCTAATATTTTTACCATTGTATGTTACACACTTCTTTTCCCGGGCTGCTTTCAGGATTTTCTCTTTGTCATTGAGACTTGTAAATTTTACTATTAGGTGACGGGGTGTGGGCCTATTCTTATTGATTTTGAGGGGCATTCTCTGAACCTCCTGAATTTTGATGCTCGTTCCCTTTGCCATATTGGGGAAATTCTCCCCAATAATTCTCTCCAGTATACCTTCTGCTCCCCTCTCACTTTCTTCTTCTTCTGGAATCCCAATTATTCTAATGTTGTTTCGTCTTATGGTGTCACTTATCTCTCGAATTCTCCCCTCGTGGTCCAGTAGCTGTTTGTCCCTCTTTTGCTCAGCTTCTTTATTCTCTGTCATTTGGTCTTCTATATCACTAATTCTTTCTTCTGCCTCATTTATCCTAGCAGTTAGAGCCTCCATTTTTGATTGCACCTCATTAATAGCTTTTTTGATTTCACCTTGGTTAGATTTTAGTTCTTTTATTTCTCCAGAAAGGGCTTTTATATCTCTCGAGAGGGTTTCTCTCATATCTTCCATGCCTTTTTCGAGCCCGGCTAGAACCTTGAGAATTGTCATTCTGAACTCTAGATCTGACATATTACCGATGTCTGTATTGATTAGGTCCCTAGCCTTCGGTACTGCCTCTTGCTCTTTTTTTTGTGTTGAATTTTTCCGTCTTGTCATTTTGTCCAGATAAGAGTAAATGAAGGGGCAAGTAAAATACTAAAAGGGTGGCAACAACCCCAGGAAAATATGCTTTAACCAAATTAGAAGAGATCCAAAATCGTGAGTGGGGAGAAAGGGGATAAAAAGAGGTTCAAAAAGGAAGAAAGAAAAAAGAAAAAAAAAAAAAGAAAAGAAAAGAATATTTTTAAAGAAAGAAAACACCTAAGAAAAATGTAAAAAAAAATATATATATATATTAGATAAACTAGTAAAAAATCGTTAAAAAAGAAAAAGGTAACAGTTAAAAAAAAAATTTTACCCGAAGGCGAGAAAAAAAAAAAAAAATGAAAAAGAAAAAATTAAATTAACTGCAAGACTAAAAAAAATCACAGGAAAAAAGCCATGAGTTCCGTGCTTGGCTTACTCCTCCTCTGGAATTCTGCTGCTCTCCTTGGTATTGAAACCGCACTCCTTGGTAGGTGAACTTGGTCTCGGCTGGATTTCTTGTTGATCTTCTGGGGGAGGGGCCTGTTGTAGTGATTCTCAAGTGTCTTTGCTAGAACTTATACAGGAATTCAGTAAAGTGTCAGGATATAAAATCAATGCACAGAAATCAGTTGCATTTCTCTACACCAACAGCAAGACAGAAGAAATAGATATTAAGGAGTCAATCCCATTTACAATTGCATCCAAAACCATAAGATACCTAGGAATAAACCTAACCAAAGAGACACAGAATCTATACTCAGAAAACTATAAAGTACTCATGAAAGAAATTGAGGAAGACACAAAGAAATGGAAAAATGTTCCATGCTCCTGGATTGGAAGAATAAATATTGTGAAAATATCTATGCTACCTAAAGCAATCTACACATTTAATGCAATTCCTATCAAAGTACCATCCATCTTTTTCAAAGAAATGGAACAAATAATGCTAAAATTTATATGGAACCAGAAAAGACCTCGAATAGCCAAAGGGATATTGAAAAAGAAAGCCAACGTTGGTGGCATCACAATTCCGGACTTCAAGCTCTATTACAAAGCTATCATCATCAAGACAGCATGGTACTGGCACAAAAACAGACACATAGATCAATGGAACAGAATAGAGAGCCCAGAAATAGACCCTCAAATCTATGGTCAACTAATCTTCGACAAAGCAGGAAAGAATGTCCAATGGAAAAAAGACAGCCTTTTCAATAAATGGTGCTGGGAAAATTGGACAGCCACATGCAGAAAAATGAAATTGGACCATTTCCTTACACCACACACAAAAATAGACTCAAAATGGATGAAGGATCTCAATGTACGAAAGGAATCCATCAAAATCCTTGAGGAGAACACGGGCAGCAACCTCTTTGACCTCTGCCGCAGCAACATCTTCCTAGGAACAACGCAAAAGGCAAGGGAAGCAAGGGAAAAAATGAACTACTGGGATTTCATCAAGATCAAAAGCTTTTGCACAGCAAAGGAAACAGTTAACAAAATCAAAAGACAACTGACAGAATGGGAGAAGATATTTGCAAACGACATATCAGATAAAGGACTAGTGTCCAGAATCTATAAAGAACTTAGCAAACTCAACACCCAAAGAACAAATAATTCAATCAAGAAATGGGCAGAGGACATGAACAGACATTTCTGCAAAGAAGACATCCAGATGGCGAACAGACACATGAAAAAGTGCTCCATATCACTCGGCATCAGGGAAATACAAATCAAAACCACAATGAGATATCACCTCACACCAGTCAGAATGGCTAAAATCAACAAGTCAGGAAATGACAGATGCTGGCGAGGATGCGGAGAAAGGGGAACCCTCCTACACTGTTGGTGGGAATGCAAGCTGGTGCAGCCACTCTGGAAAACAGCATGGAGGTTCCTCAAAATGTTGAAAATAGAACTGCCCTATGACCCAGCAATTGCACTATTGGGTATTTACCCTAAAGATACAAATGTAGTGATCCAAAGGGGCACATGCACCCGAATGTTTATAGCAGCAATGTCCACAATAGCCAAACTATGGAAAGAACCTAGATGTCCATCAACAGATGAATGGATCAAGAAGATGTGGTATATATACACAATGGAATACTATGCAGCCATCAAAAGAAATGAAATCTTGCCATTTGCAACAACATGGATGGAACTAGAGCGTATCATGCTTAGCGAAATAAGTCAAGCAGAGAAAGACAACTATCATATGATCTCCCTGATATGAGGAAGTGGTGATACAACATGGAGGCTTAAGTGGGTAGAAGAAGAATAAATGAAACAAGATGGGATTGGGAGGGAGACAAACCATAAGTGACTCTTAATCTCACGAAACAAACTGAGGGTTGCCGGGGGGAGGGGGTTTGGGAGAAGGGGGTAGGATTATGGACATTGGGGAGGGTATGTGATTTGGTGAGTGCTGTGAAGTGTGTAAACCTGGTGATTCACAGACCTGTACCCCTGGGGATAAAAATATATGTTTATAAAAAATTAAAAAAAAAAAAATTAAAAAGGAAAAAAAAAAAAAGAAGAATTTATTAGATGTGGATATTTATACATTTTTAAGAATCTTGAAATATATCTGCAATACACATTGTTAAAAAACATTGTATAATCCTCATTTGCCACCTCTAAATTTTCCACATCTTTGTCTGATTAATCTTATAGATGCATTTTTTAATCATTTTCATTTTTGTGGTAAAAAGTTTTAATGGTTCCCATTGTCTCTTAGTTTGTATGAGTTAAAACTTATTGACTTCATGTTTTCCATTCCAGTCCGGTTCCAAAAATTCTTTTAATCCTAGTCAACTACCACTTTCTTATGTGAAATCATTACTCAGTCCAAATTGCTTTGCTCAGTGTCTCCAAAATATACTGTTTCAACATCTTTGCTCACACCATTCTAGCTATATGAATGTCCTGTCTCCACTTTTAGGACTAAGGAAATTCTACCCATATAGTAATGTGTACTTTTAAAGAACATACTATTTTTATAAAGTTTTACTTGCGCACTCCTACCCTTACAAATCTACTTTTCTCAGCTCTGAACTTTTAAAGTACTCATTAACTTTTCTGACTTGTGTTATAAGTATGAAAGATTACCCAGCATGAAATGCCCACAATTGAACAAACAAAATAAGTACCAAACCAAATGAAACAAACAAGCCCCCTGAAACTTAGTAGAAGCTAGAAAAACTGTTTTTTTCAAAATGGAAGCCGTCTGCCTTGCAAGAAAAGATAGAGATTTGAGTAACGCTGAGTATAGATATTTTATTTTGAGGAAAAACATTTGAAGGGATCCTTTAATTGCAAAGAAACTCCAGCAACAACATATATTTTTATCCTGTATGGTGACATAACCAGAAAAATATACAATAATATTGCTATCTTGAGATAACAAGACTCTTACATATGATGAGTGGTATGGCTGAAAATCTTGTTCTTTTAAACTCTGAGTATTTATCTGTTGAATTATTTAGAAAACACCTACAAGGGGCAGAGCATTATGCTGTTGTTTAAAATTTATGCATGTCTCAGAAATGAGGTCTGTAATTCATGAGCATTGGGGGATTTCCAACGTTAATCTAGACCTATGTATGCAGGGTAAAGGGAACGATGCCCTATCTCTTCCCTCACATGCTCAAGCCTGAATGGAACCTCTTTGGCATTGGCTTTTCATATATCAGCTCAGCTTGAAACAATGAAAGTAGCATATCTGATCACAAGCAGTTGATCCCCAGACATGTTTATTGATGGCACTATCAAGGAAAACAGCATACTGACATACAATACAAAGAAACTTGGCAGACTTTATAGTGGCAATTCAGTTTTGGCATTTATATTGGTAAAAACAGATTACAAGGCTTAGTGCAGCTCAAACCTTATTTAAGCTTGCAAAATGTCTGATTTGATCACTTGGCATTCCACTGAGAGCAACACCTCTATCTCTAGGAATTCCTCTTTATGCAGTTTCCACTGGTAATAGTGCCTGTGCTTTGCTTTGAGGGTGTTATATAATCTAGTCTTTTTTGTTTGTTTCTGATTGACCCCATTCAAAAGATTCTACAGTCATGCCCCCCTTCAGTGCAGTTTTAAAATATTTAACTGAAGAGTGACACTTAGTGGCTAGAAATACTCATTACAGTGCTCTTCTGTAGGAATCTCCATTAACACGTCCCATGGTAATAAAGTAAATGATACCAAAATTTCATCTTCTTGGCAAAGTAATATATAGTATTTGAAGTGTTGTTGGTTTTGCAGCAGCTGTCATTCCATACCAATCCATTTAGTTAAAAAGCAAACAGGTGGCTCACACATATTGTTTGTACTACATAAATTTTAAAATTTTCTTTAGTCCTACTGAAATAAATGAGGCATTTTTCTGTTGATTTCAATTTACCAGAATATATAACAATGCAGTGAAGATATTATTAATTAAGAGAACTGTTCACAGTGCTTGCCTTCTTCTAAGCAAATATCCATTGACCTGAATCGTGAACAAGTATCTTAAGCTAGACAAGTAATTTACACTTATACCTGTGAGAATGAGGAGAAAACAAACCAGACAAAAGATTACTGTGTCCTTAATTAACCCCCTTTGTTTTGGTACTATGGCACAGAAGAAGTTAAATTAGAAGTTTTTCAAATGTTTACTCCAAGATCAAGAGTTTATTCCTTTAAGGTCTAGGTTAAGTTTTCTCTCAATTTTATTGCATTTATGGATTTATTTTTGACCTTTAAGGAGGGTTTGGGGGACAATAATTAGTGTTTTATTTTCCTGCAAAATGAAAGCATGCTATCTTGCCTGAGGTTAATGCGTTTTTAAGTCTCTTGAGGTGCTGTGATTGGAAAGCAATTTAGAATATTGTCTTCTGCCAGCTTCATATACAACAGAGAGAGATGAGTGGAAAAGATCTGATTAGTGGGTGTGACAAAATATGGCATGACAGTCGTGGAAAAAATGTAAACCATGTCATTTGAGTTCCTTGCTGGGTTTTTAAGTACCAAAACAAATACAATAAAAAAAATTCTTTTGACAGGATTGATTTAGGGAGTGGGAGTAGGGGGAGGTGATAGTATAGTGTTTTACAAATGCACTAAAAGTCTTTTAAAAGTATAGCTACTATACAAAAAGCTGACTTGACAAAACAGATAAATGAAAATGTGATTATGAGGTTTCTAGAAGCATTTCCCAAAGCCTCAAAGTGAACTGTGTAAGATCCAAAACAGTTATTTTATTTAGATACTTTTAGTTGAGTAAATCGAGTAAACAATTCACCTAATTCTCCACTGTCTGGTTGGTTATCTTGAATGCTTACTTCCCTACTTCTGTCTTGTTCTCCCAGGGTATTATGGACTTACTCTTAACTCTTGACATACTGTATTGTAATTACCTGTAGCTGTTTTATCACAGATGGCATCTCCATGAAGCTTGGGACTGTGTCTCTTGTTCACTGTCCCTAGCATCTAGCATAGTTCCTGGCATGTAATAGTTACTCAATAAATATTTAATGTTTTTATGTTCCCAGAATGCTGGAATACAGCTAGAGGGAAGGTGCACGGTAGAAGTCCTTCCTGCTCTCTAGGGCAGGGGGAGCTCCTTATTTGTGGGGACTTCTTTTGCGCTTGTCCAGGAAGGATGGAGAGCATCTAGGCTTTTTGATGTTTTTCTTTGCTGCTCTTTGTCTTTGCTGACAGTTTCCAGGGATGGGTTTGGTGATCAGTCATCCTATATAAAAGAGGCCATTCTATTCCAGAGAGTATGCAGTGGGAGTTCAGTTTCAGATGGTGTACAGTAGATTCTTTAAATAACTCTCCATATAGACCTATCAAGGAGACAGTCTTCACTCTTGGGGATATGTAAATCAAAGTCTATGATGGAAAGGATATTGTACTGGCAAATGGGAACTTTGGCCTTGTTCCACTATGAACTGTATATTTAAAGTTGACCTGATAAGTTAGTCTTCCTGGTCCTCAATTTCTTCTGTACAAAATGAGAGAGTTGAATTGGGTGGCCTCTAAGGCTCCTTTTGGCCTTGTATACTAAGCTTGCATAGCTCACCAGGATACAAAACAAAGGTGTTGAGTTTAATTAATTTTAATTTAATTTTAATTACCTAGAAGGTCAAGATAGGGCTGTCCACCAGATGAGCATAGGCCAATAGGAATTGTCTAGTCACTCATTCATTTTTTGATTTAATACAGATGTTCAACATATGTATTTTGTTGACTAGTGAGATAACCAGTTCTATTTCCTTCTTTTAGTTCTTTAAGCAAAAAAAAAAAAAAATGTTTTCTGAAAAAAATTTCTGGTTTTTATAACATTGTAGATTTACATACAGTTGTAAGAAACAATACAGAGAGATCTCATCTATGCTTTACCCAATGGTAACATTTTGTAAAATTGTAGTATAATATCACAATCAGGATACTGACATTGATATGGTCAAGAGACAGTACATTTCCATCACCATGAGGATCCCTTATGTTGCCCTTTAATACCCATATCATTTCCCTTCTGCCCCAGCTCCTAAGCCCCAGTAACCTTAACATGTTCTCCATTTCTGAAACTTTGCCATTTAAAGGTGTTATATACATTGAATCATACAGTATGTAACCTTCTGGGATTGACTTTTTTCACATATTGGAATTCTCTGGAGATTTGTCCATGTTATTACATGTATCAATAATTCATTCTTTTTTATTGCTAGGTACCACAGTTAGTTTAACCACTCACCCATGGAAGGGGATCTGGATTGTTTTCAGTTTTTGACTATTATGAATAAGCATTTTTGTCATAAACATTTATGTTCAGGTTTTTGTGTGACCACATCTTTGAGACAAATGTCCAGGAGTGGAATGGGTAGTTACATGTTTAGATTTTTATTTTTAAGTAGGCACCACACCAAGCATGGAGTTCAATGTGGGTCTTGAACTCACAACTCTGAGATTAAGATATGAGCAGAGATCAAGAGTCAGAGGCATAACTGACTGAGCCATCCAGGTGTCCTCATGTTTAGATTTTTAAAGAAATTGACAAATTGTTTTCCAGAGTGGCTATACTATTTTACATTCCTATCAGCAATACATAAGTGATTCAGTTTCTCTGCATCCTCACCAGCATATGGTTTTACACTTTTTAAATTTTTGGCCATTTTGGTAAGTGTGTAGTGACATTTCATTGTGCTTTTAATTTGCAAGTCAGTAATCACTAATGATGTTTCATGTGCTGATTTGCCATCTCTGTATCCTCTTTGGTGAAATGTCTATTTATGACTTTTGCCTGTTTTCTTTCTTTTTAAAAAAGATTTATTTTTTTATTTATTACAGAAAGGGAGAGAGAGTGAGAGAAAGTGCACAAGAGGGAGGGTCAAAGGGAGAGGAGAGAGAATCTTAAGCAGACTCCATGCTCAGCTTGATCTCTTGACTGAGATCACAGTCTGAGCTGAAACTAAGAGTTGATTGCTCAACCATCTACACAACCCAGGCACCCCATCTTTTGCCCATTTTCTAATTAATTTTTAAAAAACTGTTGAGTTTTGAGAGTCTTTTGTATATTCTAGACAGTAGTCCTTTGTTGGATATATGGTTTGCAAATACTTACCCCAATCTATAGTTCACCTTTTTACTCTCTCTTAACAAGGTCTTTCACAGAACAAAAGTTTAAAATTTTGATGAAATCCTATTTATCCATTTTTCCTTCTGTAGTTTGTGCTTCTGGTGTCAAGTCTTAGAACTCTTCACCTAGTCTTAGATCCTAAAGATTTTCTCCAAAATTTTTCCTAAAGATTATACTGTTTTACATTTTATATTTAAGTCTCATCCATTTTATGTAACTTTCTGTATAAGGTACTTTGGCTCAAGTTCAGATCACTGCCTGTGGGTTTCCAGTTGCTCCAATGCCATATGTTGGAAAGGATTTTTCCTTCATTGAATTGCTTTTGTACTTCTGTCAAAAATCAGTTGGGCATATCTGTATGGGTCTATATCTGTGTTGTCTGTTCTACTGCATTGATCTGTGTGTCTGTTCCTCTGCCAATACCACACAGTCTTGGTTACTGTAGCTGTATATGTTTTGGAAATCTATTACGCTGATTCCACTTCATTCTCTTTCAAAATTGTTTTTCTCTATTCTAGTTTTTTATTTTTCCAAATAAATTTTAGAGTTAGCTATATCTATATATCATCTATCTATCTATCTATCTATCTTTCTTTCTAATCATTTAGGGATTTTGTTAGGAATTGCTTAAAACTGCATACCAACTTGGAGAGAATTAACATCTTTATTCTATTGTGCCTACCAACCAGTGAATATGGTACCTTTCTCATTTATTTATATTTCCTTTGATTTCTTTCATCAGCTTTGTATAGTTTTGGCATGCAAATTATGAATATGTTTTGTTAGAATAACATACAAATATTTCATTTTGAGCAATTATAAATGATATTGTATTTTAAATTTCAGTGTTTATGTGTTCATTGCTACTGTATAGAGGTGTCATTGATTTTTGTATGTTAACCTTGTATTCTGTGACCTTGCTGAAGTCACTTATGAGTTCTAGCACGTTGTGTGTTATTGTGTGTGTGTGTGTGTAGATTTCTGGAATTATCTATGTAGATAATCATGCTGAGTGCAAACAGGGTAATTTTATTTCTTCTTTTTCAATCTGTGTATCTTTTATTTCCCTTTCTTGTCTTATTGCAAGGTAGTTCCATATATATCTTACCATAATAATTGGTGTCATCATTTGAGTAGTTTGTATGAAGCATAGAAACCTTACTTCCCTTTGTATCTCTTTACCTACCTCTGTTTATAATATAATTGTCATAAATATTTCCTCTACATACATTTAGTACCACATAGGACAGTATTGCAATTTTTGCTTCTATTGTCTAATATAAGTTAAGAAACCCAAGAAGGAAATCCTATCAAAGTTACCAATATTTTTTGCTTATATCTGTGTTCTTTTTTTATTTCTGGTGTTCCAAGTTTCCTTCTTTTATTATTCCTTTTCTGTTTGGGGAACTTCCTTTAACTATTCTTTTAGGCTAGGTCTACTAATATTAAATTCTCTCAGCTCCTCTTCATTTGAGACTGTCTTTATTTTTTCTTAATTCCTGAAGGATAATTTCATAGGATATAGGGTTCTGACATTTCTTTTATTTCAGGACTTGAAATATAGTGTGCTACTTTTTTTTCTGGCCTCCAAAGATTCTGATGAGAAATTCACTGTCATTCAGATAGTTTCCCCTCTATAGTTAAGATGTCATGGCTGCCTTCAAGACTTTTTCGTCAATTTAGTTTTCAGAATTTTAATTATAATTTCTCTTGGTGTAGATCTCTTTGGATTTATTTTGTTTGAGCTTCACTCAACTTTATGAGTCTGTAGGTTTATGTCCTTTGCTAAATTTGGAAAGTTTTCAGCCATTATTTCTTTAAGTGCTTTTCATCTCTGTGCTGTTTCTCCTCTCTTTCTAGGATTCCAATGACACAAATGCTAGGTCTTCTCCACCTTCTCCTCCTCCACTACTTCCTCCTCCTTCTTCTTTTTCAGTCTTTTAAATCTGTGTTTAAATTGGGTAATTTCTATTGTTTTTTCTTCCAGTTCATCCTTTCTTTCTTCTCTCTCCTCCATTCTGCTGTTGAATCCACCCACAAAGACTTTTAAATTTTGATTATTGTATTTTTCAGATTCAAAATTTCCACATGGCTCTTCTTTATATCTTCTCTTTCCTTGCTGAGGCTTTCTAATTTTTCATTTTTCAAGTGTGTTTTTAATTGTTCATTGAAGCATTTTTATAATGGCTTCTAAAAAATCTCTGTCAGATAATTCTAACTCTTTTGTCATCTGTTTTGGCATCAATTGATTGCCTTTTTCATTCAATTTGAGACCTTTCTGGTTATTAGTGTGGTGAATGATATTTTATTGGAACTTGGACATTCTCGTATTGTATTATGAGACTTTGAATTTTGTTTAAACCCTCTCTTTTGGTTGACTTTCTCTGACACCACTCTGGCAATGGAAGGAAAGGGAGAAGTGTCACCATATTAATATTAAGTGGAGGAAAAATATTAAGTAGATTGTTATCACTTGAATGGGAGGGGCTCCTTATTACTGCTGGGTGGCAGTGGGAACTCTGGCTCTGGATATAGTCTCTAATGCCTCTGTGGTAGGGATGGCCTTATTACCACTGAATGATAGTGAGAGTCCCATTCTGCATTAGGCCTCCTCTGACACTCATCCTGCGGAATGGGGAGGGTGCTTCATTACTGGGTTAGTGAGGAAGTCCTGGCTCCTTATGTGTTTCCATTGACACGACAGGGAGAGGATGGCCAGCAGGGGGTGGAAGTCCCAGCTTCCTATTTGGACTTCTCTGACACTACTCTGAGTGTGAGGGTGTATGTTTAAACTCCCCACATGGTTTTTGCTGGTATGGATGGGAGTGGAGCCACAGTTTTTCTTGTGATGTTTGACTGGAGTTGAACAGTTATTGTCTAAAAGTTTTCTGTCTCACTAGGCTGAGCTTTCCTTAGTCCTTTGGTTAGAGAGAGTACACCTTTGTTGGGGGCTATTTTTATGCCCGTTGGTGTTTCCAGGTTATTGGCTTCTTAAGCAATAAGTCTGGGATGTATGAGTCAAGAAAACCAAGGGAAGGGCACATGGGTGGCTCAGTTGTTTAAGCATCTGACTCTTTTTTTAAAAAAATTAACATATAATGTATTATTTGACCCAGGGGTACAGGTCTGTGAATCATCAGGCTTACACACTTCACAGCACTTACCATATCACATGCCCTCCCCAATGTCCATAACCCCACCTCTCTCTCCCTACCACCCCCCACCCTGGTAGCCCTCAGTTTGTTTTGTGAGATTAAGAGTCCCTTATGGTTTATCTCCCTCCTGTTTCCATCGTTTTTCATTTTTTCCTTCCCTAGCCCCCAAACCCCCAACTCTGCCTCTCAAATTCCTCATATCAGGGAGATCATAAGATAATTGTCTTTCTCTGATTGACTTATTTCACTCAGGATAATACCCTCTAGTTCCATCCATGTCGTTGCAAATGGCAAGATTTCATTTCTTTTGATGGCTGCATAGTATTCCATTGTGTGTGTGTGTGTGTGTGTGTGTGTGTGTGTATCACATCTTCTTCATCCATTCATCTGTTGATGAACATCTATGTTCTTTCCATAGTTTGGCTATTGTGGATATTGCTGCTATAAACATTCACGTGCATGAAGCATCTGACTCTTGGTTTCAGCTCAGTTCATGATCTCATGAGTGATGGAATCAAGCTCTGTGTCGGGCTCTGTGCTCAGCTTGAGTGGGGTGAGGGGGAGAAAGGTGTGTGTGTCTGCTTGGAGTTCCCTCTCTCTTCTGCCTCTGCCCTTCCCCCCACTTGCTCACTTGCTCACTTTAAAAATAAATAAATAAATCTTAAAAAGAAAGAAAGAAAGAAAGAAAACCCAAGAAACTCACCACCATCTTGTTCCTTGGATTTTGATGTCCCTTGTCAGTCTACCCTCTTCTCTCCAACTTTCAGAGTTTTATATTTGTTTCATATATAAAATCCAGGATATTTACTTGTACCTAATGGGGAGAATATGAAATTTATCTACTCCATCTTCCTGGAATAATGTGCCTTTTAATGTCTTGAAATAGAGAAAATCTTTTACTTGCTGCTGAGGTTAGGAGTTGCTGTGAACAAGAATGGGGTAGTTTTGGGCAAAGGAAGAAAATTCCATTTTAGTTAATTTATAGTGTTTTTGAGTGTTTGAGGAGAGAAAAGGAAAACAGATTATGTCACTCCTAAAAAAGATCTCTGAGTTCTGATTGAATATGTGTTCATTCATTCATTTATTCATCATTCTGCAAACTTATAAATCAACACTGATTCCTGGCAGTGTGATTGATGCTAGGAATACAAAGAAAAGTAAGATTATTTTTGCCTATTAAGAGCTCAAAATCTAGTCTATTGGAGTTTGACACCAAAATAAGGAAATGATTATATTATTTTATGGTGAATGAACAGACTTCTGAGAGACGAGAAGTTCTGTAGATGGTCATCTACGCATAAGAAATGTCTTGTTTAAAGGCTCAAAAGCACAAAATTTTGTGGGCCTAGGAGAATGGCAGGCATTGATGTGAAGAGTAAAGGGTTCAGCCTAGGCTGAAAATATTGGTTGGGTCTGATTGTGGAGGCTTTAATATGTTATGTAGGGCTAAGGAAGTTTTATGCTTTCTGCAGGCAAATGAGAGCAATTTTTAAAGTATTTGAGTGAGCATTTAAATATTTTTGTCATGTTTATAACTATGTTCATATGTGTCCCTTTATATCTTTTTACATGTGTGCTTATAACACTTGCTGTTCTGTCTTCATCTCTCTTTCCCCTTCTACCTTTCCCTATATGATCATCTGTGGCTATCACGGGGTGGGGGAGAGAAATGTTCACTTAAACATCTAGAGTTACTAGATAGAAATGTGTAAATGTAACAGATGCACAAGAGCAGCTCAGGATGAAGCTATTGTTTCAAATCTGTTCTTCCAGATAGTTCCATTTTCACTAGTTGTGAGTGTGAGTGTATGTGTTTAAATAGAGTATCACCAGTTAATCCCAGTAGTCACCACACATCACTTTACCCTCTCACTGTTGTTCCAGCCTACTTGACGACAGTGGTTTTTCGTAGAATCTAGTAGAATTGTACACTGATGGGGCTATCTTACTTTTAGGAAATGAAAAATCCATATTTTCTCCAAGAAATGAGAATGTATGATTCTAGCTCATTATGTTAAAATAGATAAAATATTCTTTATCATGCAGAGTGTTGCAATGATTTTTTTATTGTTTTCTTTGTAACCATCTCCATTTATGGTCACTATATCTTTGTGTCTTCAGATATATTCTGTTAGTATCTATAAACTCTTTTCCTCTTTGGTAATAGCGTATATTCAAACCTTATGGTATTTCTAATGTATTGGTATATTTTTAAAAATCCCATATACAATAACACTTTATTTTTATGCTGTCTAAATCTTTTATTTAAAGACATCTGGTATGTTTGGCTCAGCGGACAAAATATGACAGTGCTGAAAAGTAGTATTAGCAATTCTTATGACTTCTTACATATTTTAAGATGTTTATGGCAGAAATTACATACTATGGTGGATAGAGTAGCAGACTAAGAAAAATTTATCACCGATATGCAGTTGTTTACTTATTTGTAATTTTGGGAAAACCAGTAGTTTTTTTTTATGGTTCTGATATGTTAACTACAATTTTATATTATAAAAGAGGCAAACATTGCCCCAAATATCTGCAAAATAGGAATACTGAGATTTTAAACATACTTCTGTGTTTTTCTAAATATAGCATAATATATTGCTACTCTTAATGTTTTCAAAGTCATTCACCTGAAGGCAATTTCTTGTAATGATAAAAGATATTTTATAAATCTAGTGATAACATTTTGATTTGAACTTCTATGTGAATTATAAATGAAAATATAATATTGAATTGCACTTTCACTTGTTATAGAAATTCTTTAGATACTCAAATCTTATTTATTTATTTATTTATTTATTTATTTATTTATTTATTTGACAGAGAGAGAGAGAGAACACACAAATGGGAAGCCAGAGTGGTAGAGGTAGAAGCAGACTTCATGCTGAGCAGGGAGCCTAACATGGGCTTGATACCAGGACTCTGGGATCATGACTAGAACCAAAGGCAGATGCTTGCCTGACTGAGTCAACCAGGAACACCTACAATTCAAATATTTTGGATATTAAAATTGAATTAATATTAAACTGAATTTGAAAAATTGTTACAAAATTTCAATTATGTTTTACTGCTTACAGTTTTATTGCAAAGGTATTAATTGACTAAATACTATCTCTGTTATGAGACCACAATAAATAATGCTATTGTGTTAGACATGTTTAGGAAACAGTTTGGTATTTCAGTTTGTGTGCACTGTCCTCTGCTGGATGGAAAACGTCATCCTAATTCAAATGAACAGCACCTTTCTGCCTTACTAATGATTTATTCTGCTTAAACATTGAAAGTCTTTGTGTTAAGTTTGCTGAGAATAAGATAAAGAAACTCACTCACAAACCAATTCCCTCAAATATAAGTGATTCTGGGAAGTTCTTTGGTTTTGGGAATAATTAATTTTATTACACATTTTTAATCATCTGGGAAGTTGATTAAAAGGAGGGACTTGATTACTATGGTATGTTTATGTTTATGCATATTTATGTAGCTTTTATTGAAGCTGAATACCAAGATTCAGCCAAACCAGGAAACTAGACAGTCCATGATTATTGGAAGTTTTGTGTATAGTGACTGACATTGTGAATTCTGTGCATTTCTTTTTCAGACTGAAGTTATTTAAAAAATTGTGCATGCTTAGTAGAGGTGCATGAGAAAAAGAATGCTGGATTTTGATCTGATTCACAATACACATGCCAGATATATTTTGCTTTCCTGAAAAAGTTGTACTATCTTTACTCCTTCTCTAAATCTGTTGCCTTTCTAAGCATGATACCAAAGGCAAATATCCTGAAGAAAAGAGTGATAGATTTTACTACAAAAATTTAAAGCTTCTGTCTGCCAAAATCCACTATAAACAAGATTGAAAGGCAAGTGACAACTGGGAACAATGGCTGTAACACATATGGTGAACAAAGGGTGAAAATCCTCCTTATAAAGAGCTCTTGAAATATAAGAGCATGTGTTACATGCCAGGCCATCATTTCATCTGAGGGGCTAGGTACTGTTATCTTTATTTCACAGAAGGAGAAATTAAGGCTTGGAGAAATCTTAGTGTTGGTGTTGGATGAAAACTTCAAACCTGGTGGTCTGACTTCAGAGCCCGTGTTCTTAACCACTGTAAGGCACTGTCCTTCATTCCTATAGTTGGTCAGAGACATGAATAGACAATTCACAAAGAAAGACAGCCCATAGACAATAAACATATCAAATTTACATACTCTTTCCAGAAATCAAATAAATGCAAATGAGAATAATGAGAAAACATTTTTGTCCATCAAACTGATAGAGATGTAAAAAGAGTGGTCATGTTTATTGGCAAGATACAGAAAACCAGACAATTGGCAAATCCTTTCTGTACGAAAATAACCTATGAAGTCTATGAAACTTCGTGTGGTTTTAACATTGTAATTCAATTTTTAGTTTTTTTATTCTAGGAAAGTAATTTTATGAGATTTAGTTACAAGGATATGAACTCTATCTTTATAATAGGTAAAAACGGGAATCAGCCAACATGTCCAAAACCAGTAGTTGTTTAAGATGACATTTTACAGGACTGTTCAATGACATTTTAATATATATACTGTATAGTAAAAGAATAGATATGGCCATTAAATCATTAAGTTTTCATTTAGAACCTGTGAATTTTAGCATTGATAAAAGACTGGAAAAGTTTACACCAAAGTGTTAACACAGGTCATCTTAGTCCCATTATTGGGACTATAATTCATATGTTTTATTTCAATTTTTAAAAATTTCTACAACAAAGAAACATTTTAATTATCATGAAATCTTCTTTAAATTACATCTTGTTGCATATAAGATATTTCAAAGCATAGTCACAGATTTGTGAAAGGGCAATTCTGATCTCTCCATCCTTTTAAAATTTCTAATGAATAGTGCATATGGGTCATTATTTTGATTTTAAAAATGGATCATTTTTGGTAAAGTTATTCCCAGATAAACTTGAATCATATCATTTTATTCACAATTTGAAGGTGAATTTTCCTTAGTCTCATTTGCTTGCCAACTTTTTCTTTTCTTTTCTTTAACCTTTCCACATTTATATTTGCATTTCTATTCCTTATTTTTCTAATGATTTTTCTGCTTAAAAAAATGCCTTTCTTATTTTTGTATTTTTTTGTTTTGTAATAGACTTTCAGTATTCGTTCTTCAAATTTTTCTTTTTCCCATACCAGTGAAAATTTTGTTAAAATTGTTGTGGAATTTGTTATGAGAAATGGAAGACTGCCTACTTGCTTATTTTATCTTATGTTATTTAACAGAATTAAGATCACGTAACCTATTTCTCAATAATTGGTGATTTAATTTCAGCATTTGTTTATAAACTTCCACCAGTGTTTTTATTTTCTGTTAAGGTTGAACTTATTAGTTAGATGTTGTCCCTGAGTGGCTGGGCCTTTTTTCTTTCTAAGCAAATGATGTCTCTCTCCTATGCTTTCTGTAAGTCCATTTATATTTGGAGACATGGCACAGTACTAGATGATTCAAGCAGAGAAAGGAGAAGACATCTCCAGTGCTCATTCTCCATTTCGTCTGGATCAGAGTTCCAACAGGTATCTCGTATATGAATTTTTCATCTTGCTTAGATGTATTGGGCAGTGTAAAGCAGGCAGGGACTTAAGAAGTGATGTCTTTAAATCCAGAGTAAATATTTCGAGGTTGCTATGATAAATTGGGTGATTTGATTTGCTGCAATTCTGTGATTTGAACACTGAGTGGCACTAAAGCCTAGGTCACAGACAAAATATTGCTGATGCAAATTCTAAGATTCAGGGGTCTATTGATGGGTATGTCTTTGGAAAGTGCAAAAAGGATCAGTAAAAGGTACTTTGAGCTTGAAAAAGAAAGAAAAAAAAGTTAGTTTGACAGAATATTA
This sequence comes from Mustela lutreola, assembly GCF_030435805.1. Taxonomy (NCBI): domain Eukaryota; kingdom Metazoa; phylum Chordata; class Mammalia; order Carnivora; family Mustelidae; genus Mustela; species Mustela lutreola. The sequence continues at coordinate 152,968,972 of NC_081292.1, read as the reverse complement.
TTTTGGAAGCTGGAAGTTTAACCAAACTCTTTTGCTGTTATTTGCAAATTATTTGAAAACCAGAAGTAAACTGCTATTAAAATACCAACGATAATTAACCTTAATGCAACCTAATCTTGAGATATTTCCCATTTTTCTTCGCTGAGAAGGGGGAATTCATACTTAGAAGAAATTTGCAGACAGGGTACATCCATATGTCTGTTGTTAAGCTCCTGTGCCCTCATAGTTGGCAATACCCATAGTAAACCTTACTTCTAAACTCAAGCATCAGTAGAGACTTTTCAGTTATATCTATAAATATGTGTTCATACATTTAGGAGTTATCACTGTCATTCCAGTTTGGAGAAAAACATAGAATTTGTTTATTTTGGAGGAGCAAGAAAGTCTTTCTTTTCTTGCTTCTCTAAACTTTAAATTCTTCTTCTTCTTTTTTTTTTTTTTTTCTGCTAATACTCCTTTGGTATATATACTCTTCCCTGAGAAAAGGCATATTCTTGTATCTTACATTTTTTCTAGAAGCTATTGAATTTTTAGTTATACCTCTTTTCATTATTTTAAAATTGTTTTTCTCTTAAATTATTTTCTTTAGTATTGCAGCATACATCTTTAACTTTACAGTCTTTATCGAGAGTTAATATCATACTACTTCTTTTAAAACACAAGAATTTGCAATGATGATATTCCATTTACCTCTCTCTATCATTATTGCTACAGTTGTCGTTTATCTTTTATTGAATTAAAAGGAAAGAGTAATCTTTATAATTATTCAGATGTTTACTATTTCTAGTGCTGTCAATTTCTTACTAAGTATCTGAGTTTCTTTGTGGCATACTTTTTTTTCCTCCCAGCTTGAAGACTTTTTTCATTTCTTGGAAGGCAGCTATGCTCACCACTATACCACCAACGCAACTTTTTTCATTTCTTATAGTCCAGGTATCCTGACAACAAACTCTGTTTTCTTTGATTTGAAAATGTCCTCATTGTGCATTCATTCTTGAACATTTTTTTTTTTCCTGGGTATAGAATTTTGGGTTGACATATTTTTTCCTTTCAGAACTTTCCTGTATTGTTCTACTATCTTCTGATTACTATAATTTCTGATGAAAAGGCAGTGTCCATGTAAGTCCTAGTTCTCATGTAAGTACTTTGCCTTTTTTTTTGGCTGTTTTTAAGACTCTCTTTATATTTTGTTTTCAGAATTTTGACCATGATATGCTTAGATTTATTTTGCTTGGAGTTTGCCAAATTATTGAAATCATACATTTATATCTTTTACCATTTATGAGAGATTTTTGGCCATTATTTCTTCCAGTTTTTTTTTTTTTTCCCCCTGTATATTCTTTCTCTTCTCTGGATCCTGGATTCTAGGTAGACATGTTAGTCTTTCTGATATTTTGCTATAGGTGCCTGAGACTATGTTCATTGTTTTCATCTTTTTTTTTTTTTTTTAACTCTCTGTTCATAAGATTGGATAACTTCCATTGTTTATCTGAAACTTCACTGACTCTTTCCATCATTATCACCATTCTGCTGCTATGACCATATGATTAACTTTTATTTTGGGAATTATAATTTTTGTTCTGTAATTTAGACGTTTTTTTACAATTTCCATTTTTTTAACTGAGATTTGGTATCTTTTCACTCATTGTGAGCATATTTCCAATGATGTCTTTGAGTAAAATCATAGTAACTACATCAGGATCTTTCTAACATCTCTGTCATCTTGGAGTTGGGCTCCATAGATTATTTACTTGAGAATGGATAATTTTTTCCCCTGATTCTTCACTTGTAAAATAATTTTGAATTTCAAATTAATTTCTGGACATTGTAACTATTACATTGTGGATCATTTCTATTCTACAAGAGTGCTGTTGTTTTGGGTTTAGCAGGCAGTTTTCCTAGTTGAATTCAAAGTACTGTGTTTCCCGAGGGACAGCTTCAAATCTCAGTTTAGTCTTTAAAATCTTTGATGGGCTGCTTTGTGTCTGTCTCATGCATGCAAGATACAGTGGGCACTCAGAGATCTGGGCAGATTTTATAGAATCTGGGCCTCTCCCTCTCTACTTTTGGAGATTTACACTGTCTAGTGGGAGTAGTGACCCTGAAATTTGTCCTTTGGTTCTCAAGGCCAGAAAGGTTGTGGGCTAAAATCTATACAATTGTAGAATTTTGTTCTGTGCCATTCTCCTTCTTCATGTTTTGATTTTCCTCTATAACCTTTTTTGTTTACTCTCCAGTAAGTGAAGATTTTTTTGTGTGTTTTCCCCCCAGAACTTACTGTTGTTCTTTGTATGAGGACCATCCTAATATGCATTTATTCTGCCATCTGCAAGGCAGAAATTTCATATCATTCCTGCCTCAGAAATCACCACTTGTTCCACGTTAACTCCAGGAAAAAAAAAAAAAATCCAACTTATTTTTTTTTGGTACTGTTGGATTTTCTTAGTATGAGCGTAACTATTTGTTCAGCCACATAATTCTGCCTTCTCTCTCTAGTCTGAAATCCATTTATCCATTCTGTGAATTAGCTACAACAAAAAAATTTTCTTCATGCCACCCCAGGATGCCATATATTTTCAGTTCTTTTTGTCTTTTTCTTATAGCTTCCAATGCTATCAGAATGTTAATATCCCTTTCTATCTGCACAAGTTCTCACTCAACCTTTAAGGACCAGTTAACAAATCATTTATTCTGCAGTAGAAGTAGTTGTTCCCTCTTTTGTGCTTCTGTTATAGTTTATTATAATACTTATAGAGCCTGCTAATTGTGTATGTCTGTCTGTCCAGCTGGATTTTGTGCTACTTTAATCAAGAACTGTCTAATTTGCAGTTTTATGCAGATATGGCATGTAGCATAATAAATACTTTAAATTAAAAAACAGTGAAATTTCCTTGTATATATATTCTAATTATATTTATTTTACTGTGTTCTGACTTACAATTCTAATAATTATACTGCAGCAAAAGAGTGTCTTGGTAAAAAAGAAAATATAAAAATGTACATATATATCAAGCTTTAAGTACATAGATAATATTCTTTTTCAGTGTTTTATATAACTTAATGGCATTGAGGTTTTTTCCAATGTTTATATCCTTTTTAACTTTTTATTGTGTTAAAATGCACATAACATAAAATTTACCATCTTAATCATTTTTAGGTGTACAGTTCAGTGGTGTTAAATATATTCACATTACTGTGCAGTCATCACAAGCATCCATCCCCATAACTCCTTTCATCTTGTAAAACTGAAACTCTATGCTTATTTTTTAAAAGATTTATTTATTCATTTTTTTAGAGAGAGAGAGTTGGGGGAGGGGTGGAGGGAGAAGGAGAATCTCAAACAGACTGCACTGATCACAGAGCCCAGTATGGGGCTTGATCCCATGACCCTGAGATCATGACTGGGGCTGAAATTAAGAGTCAGACATTTAACCAACTGTGCCACCTAGGCACCCCTGAAACTCTATACTATTAAACAATAACTCCCTATTCTCTCCCTCCCTCCTTATCTGGAAACCACCATTATACTTTCTATCTTTATAATATTGACTAAACACCTCACTAATGGAATTACACAGTGTCTGTCTTTTTGTGGCTGGCTTATTTCACTTAGTGTAATGTCCTTAACGTTTATTCCATGTTGTAGTATATAGCAGAAATTCCTTCCTTTTTAAGGCTGAAGAATATTCCATTGTATGTATGTACCACATCTGTTGATGGATACTTGGGTTGCTTCCATAGTTTAGCCATTGTGAATAGCGCTGCTATGAAAGTGGATGTACAAATATCTTTTTGAGTTTTAAGTATATACCCATCAGTGGAATGTTGGGTCATATTGTAATTCTTTTTATTTTTTGGGAAACCTGTGTCCTGTTTTCCACAGTGGGTTCACTGTTTAATAGTCCCACCGTCAGTGTGTAAGTGTTCCAATTTCTTACATCTTTAACAACATTTGTTTCCTGTTTTTTTTGATAGGCTGTCCTAATGGGTGTGAGGTGATATCTCATTGTAGTTTTGATTTGCATTTCCCAAATGATTAGTGATGTTGAGCATTTTTTTTTTAAGTTTTTTTTTAAAGTTTTAATTTAAATTTCAGTTAGTTAACATATAGTGTAATATTAGTTTCAAGTGTTCAATTTAGAGATTCAACACTTACATACAACACCTGTTGCTCATCAATTATGCCCTCCTTAATCTCTAGAACCTACTTCACCCATCTTCCCACATACCTTCCCTCTAGTAACCATTAGTTTGTTCTCTATAGTTAAGAATCTTTCTTGATTCGTCTCTCTCTTTTTCCCCCCGACCTGTGCTCATTTGTTTTGTTTCTTAAATCCCACATATGAGAGAAATCATATGGTATTTGTCTTTCTCTGACTGACTGATTTCACTTAGCATAATACTCTTCAGCTCCATCCATGTTATTGCAAATAGTGAGAGTTCATTCTTTTTTATGGCTGAGTAATATTCCCTTGCAATATCCCATAGCTATATACCATGCCTTCTTTATCCCTTCAATAGCTGATGGACACTTGGGGTGTTCCCATGATTTGGCTATTATAATGCTGCTATAAACATCAGAGTGCATGTATCCCTTTGAATTCTTTAGGTAAATACCTAGTAGTGCATTGCTGGATCCTGGGGTAGTTCTGTTTTTAACTTTCTGAGAAACCTCTATGTTGTTTATAAACTGCTTACTGGCTATTTGTATAACTTCTTTGGATAAATGCCTATTCAAGTCCTTCACCCATTTTTGAATTGGCTTTTTGTTGTTGTTATTTTGAATTTTAGGAGTTCTGTATGGAATCTGAATATTAATCTCTTATCAGATATGTGATTTGCAAATATGTTCTCCAATTCTGTCAGCAACGTTTTTATTCTGTGAATAATGTCTTTTGATATACACAATTTAAAAATTTTTATGAAGTTCAAGATGTCCATTTTTTTGTTTTGTTACCTGTGCCTTTTATGTCGTATCCAAGAAATCATTGCTAAATCCAATATAACGAAATTTTTGCCCATATTTACTTCTTAAAGTTTTATTGCTTTAGGTCTAACATTTAGATTTGTGATCCATTTTGAGTTGATTTCTGTATATGGTATTAAGGTAAGGGTCCAACTCCATTATTTTGTGTATGGATATCCAGTTTTCCAAGCACCATTTGTTGGAAAGCATGTTCTTTAACCCCTTGAATGGCTTGGCACCAATGACAAAAATCATTTGACTTTGTAAGTGAGGATTTATTTCTGATCTTTCTATTCTATTCAAATGGTCTATATATGTTTTTATGTTGATTCTATACTGTTTTGGTTATTATAGCTTTATAGTAAGTTTTTTGAAATCAGGAAGTGTGAGACCTCTAGTTTTGTTTTTCTTTTTCAGGATTGTTTTGGCTATATAGGGTCCCTTGATATTCCATATAGATTTTAGGATAGGTTTTATAGTTCTGCAAAAAAAAAAATTATTGGGATTTTAATAGGGATTGCAATGAGTCTATAGATTGCTTTGGGTAATATTGACATTTTAACAATATTAAGTCTTCTGATCCAGGAATATGGGATGTGTTTCCAGCTAATTATGTCTTGTTTGATTTCTTGCAGCAGTGTTTTTTAGTTTTCATTGTACAGTCTTTCACTTCTGTTAATTCCTAAAAATTTTATTCATTTCGTTGTTATTGTAAGTGGAATTGTTTTTGTAATTTCCTTTTCAGATTGTATATTGTTTGTATATAGAAATACATTTCTGGTACATTGACTTTGGAGCCTGCTACTTTGCTGAGTTCATTTGTTAATCTAATATCTTTTTGAGTCTTTAGAGGTTGCTTTTTTTTTTTTTTTTTTTACCCAAAAAGATCATATTGCCTGTAAACGGAGAAAATTTTATTTCCTTTTTTCTAATTTGGATGTGTTTTTTTTTTTTTTTTTCTTCTGTAATTGCCTGCTACTTTACTGAATCTGTTTGCTAGTATTTTGTTGGGGATTTTGCATCAATATTCATCAGGGACACTGATCTGTAGTTTTCTTGTAATGTCTTTTTCTGTGTTTGGTATCAGGGCTATGCTGGCCTTATAGGATGATTTAAGAAGGGTTCCTTCCTCTTTAATATTTTGAAAAAGTTTGAGAAGGATTGCTGTTCGTTCTTTAGTTTTTTTGTAGTATTCATCAGTGAATTTTGTAGAATTCATCAGGTTTGCCAATTTTGTTTATCTTTTAAAAAAATCTTGTCTTAGTTTTGTTGATTTTTTTTTCTTTTCCTTTTCTGGTCTCTATTTCATTTATTTTTGCTCAGATCTTTGTTATTCCCTTCTTTTGCTAATCTTGAACTTACACTGTTCCTTTTTCTCCCCTAATTCCTTGAGGTGTAAAATTAACTTATGCAAGATTTTTTTTTCTTTAGATTTTTATTTATTTATTTGACAGACGGAGATCACAAGTAAGCAGAGAGGCTAGCAGAGACAGAGAGAGGAGAAAGCAGGCTTCTCGCTGAGCAGAGAGCCCCATGTGGTGCTTGATCCCAGGAACCTGGGATCATGACCTGAGCCAAAGGCATAGGCCTTAACCCACTGAGCCACCCAGGCACCCTGAGATCTTCTTTCTTTTTGTTGGTATTTATCACTGTAAACTTTCCTTTCAGAACTGCTTTTCTGCATCCCATAAGTTTTGGTAAGAAAATAAAAGACCCATAACCTTGCTAGAAAACCAGAAAGGAGCCATCACAGGGTGAGAACATTTGAGGATTTGGGGGAGTTATAAAGCTAATGGGATCAGAAAAGGGGAGAGATGAGAGCAGAGCAACCCTAGATCCTATAGGTGCACCTGAGGCTATGGATTAGATAACACTCTTAAAGAATTCTAACCTGAGGGGTGCCTGGCTGTCACAGCTGGTTAAGGGGCCCACAGTTGGTTTTGGTTCAACTTGTGATCTCAGAGTCATGAGATTGAGCCCCGTGTTGGGCTCATGCTCAGCAGGAGTCTGCTTGGGATTCTCTTTCCCTTTCCCTCTGCCATTCCTGCTCACGCTCTCTCTCTTAAATCAATAAATCTTAAAAAAAAAGAAAAAAAGAAAAAAAGAATTCTAACCTGAGGGTTAATAATAGGAACAAAAGCTGGCTGTGGACAAACCAGTGTTTCTTAAGCCTTAATATACAGTGAAGGATCTCAGGTCTTTTCCTATAATTTGCATTTTAAGAATTTGCATTTCTAGTAAGCTCACAGGTAATAACCATAATAAATGGCTGTGAAGCTATTATTATTTGCCAAGCAATACTCTAAGGGCTTTATTATTTAATTCAATTGTCAACAGTTAAATGAGGTATCTACAATTTGTATTTCCACTTTAAAATGAAGAAATGGAAGTTTAAAGAGAATTATGGATTTGCCCAAGGCAGTAACTTGTTAAAGTAAACATTTAAATCCAAGCCTGAATGCTTAGTCACTGTGCTATTACATAATTGGAATATAGCAGCTTTTCTCAAAGAACGATCCCTGATCAACATCATTAGTATTACCAGGGAACATGTTAGAAAAGGTGGGACCTTGCAATTGATAGCTCAATGAGACTTCAAGTGATTCTGATGCACATTAAACAAAAGTATGAGAATGACTGGAACATACAAGAATTTATTATATGAAAAAGAGGTGGTCATTCTATTTTATTTTTTTTATCTTTTTTTTAAGATTTTATTTATTTATTTGACAGAGAGAGACACATCAAAAGAGGGAACACAAGCAGGAGGAGTGGGAGTGAGAGAAGCAGGCTTCTAGGCGAGCAGGGATCCCAATGTAGGGCTCCATCCCAGAACCTTGGGACCATGACCTGAGCCAAAGCCAGTTGCTTAAGGACTGAGCCACCCAGGCGCCCATATAGTTAAGAGTCTCTTATGATTAATTTCCCTCTGTCTCTCTTTTCTTCCCCCACCTCCTGAATATTCATCTGTTTTGTTTCTTAAATTTGAGGTGATCGTTTTATTTATTTTTATTTTTTGAAGATTATATTTATTTGAGAAAGAGAGAGAAAAAAATGCAAACATGGGCATGTGTGCATGAATTGTGGGAGGAGCAGAGGGAGAGGGAGAAGCAGACTCCCAGCTGACTGTGGAGCCCAGTGTGGGACTCTATCCCAGGACTTGGGATCATGATGTGAGATTAAGGCAGACACTTAACCCATTGAGCCACCCAGGCACTTCAGCGGTCGTCCTTTTAAATAGGAGAGGGGTATTCACTACATGATAATGAATCAACTGGCCAGACATTTTCTCTCTTGAAAGTTCTTTATGTTCTAAACATTTTAATTATTTCCAGGTTTACTGAAATATAATTGACATACAACACTGTGTAAGTTTAAGGTGTATAGTGTGATGATTTGATACATACATATATATATATATATATATATATATATATAGCAGAATGATCACCACAATAGAGTTAGTTAATTAATTTTTCCTTAATTTTTTTTTGTGGTAAGAATATTTAAGATTTACACACCTGATTGTATAGAATTGTTGAATTACTATATTCTACACCTGAAACTGATATAACACTGTATTTTAACAATATTGGAATTAAAAAAAGTTTTCCAATGTCTGGGTGCCTCTGTTGGTTAAGTGACTGCTTTGGCTCAGGTCATGATCTTGGGGTCCTGGGATGAGTTTCCCATCAGGCTCCCTGATCAACAGGGAGCCTGCTTCTCCCTCTACCAATCTCCCTGCCTGTGCTCTCTCTCTCTCTTTGTCAAATAAATAAACAAAATTAAAAAAAAAAAAAAAGATTTACTCTCGAAAGTTTACTTGCAGCTTTCAAGTATATAGTACAGTATAGTTACCATGCTGTATATTAAAACTTCAGAATTTATTAATCTTATAACTGGAATTTTGTACCCTTTCACCAATAATCACCCCAATTCCCCCCCTCCCACAGCTCCTGGCAACCACCATTTTGTTCTGTTCCTATGAGTTCAACTGTTTTAGATTCCACATATAAGTGAGATCATATAGTATTTGTCTTTCTCTGTCTGACTTATTACACTTAGCATAATACCCCCAAGCTCCATCTTAGATGTTTGCAAATAGTAGCATTTCCTTCTTCTTCTTTATTTTAAAGATTTTATTTATTTATTTGAGAGAGAGTAAGAGAGAGAGCATGAGAGGGGAGAGGGTCAGAGGGAGAAGCAGACTCCCTGGCAGGCAGGGAGCCTGATGCAAAACTTGATCCCAGGACTGCAGGATCATGACGTGAGCTGAAGGCAGTTGCCTAACCAACTAAGCCGCCCAGCAGCCCCCAATTTTTTCTTTTTTATAATCGAGTAATATCCCATTGTATATGTATCCCACATTTTATCTATTCTTTCATTGATTTTAGGTTGTTTCTGTCTCTTGGTTATTGTACTGCAGTGAACATGGGGCTGCAGATATTTCTTCGAGTTAGTGATATCGCTAAGGTAAGATATATACTTGGAAGATATATACAGAGGTTAAGATATATACCCAGAAGTGGGATTGCTAGATCACCTGGTACTTCCATTTTTAATTTTTGAAGAAACTCCATAGTGGTTTTTTTTTGTTTGTTTGTTTGTTTTTACACATAATGGCAGCAAAGTGTTCCCTTCTGTTTTCTGGAAGAACTTGTGATGTTATCATATTAATTCTTTTTTAAATGTTTGGTAGAGTTTACCAGTGAAGCTATCTGGGTCTGGGCTTTTCTTTGTGGGAAAATTTTAAATTACTAATTTAACCTGTTTTATTTGTTATCAATCTATTCAGATTTTCTAATTCTTCTGATTTTAATTTTAGTAGTTTATGTCTTTCTTGAAGTATATCTATTTAATGTAAGTTATCTAATATGTTGGTATAGTATACAAACATAATAGTCATAATATTTCCTTATAAGTCTTTAAATTTCTGTGAAGTCGGTTATGAGTTCCATATCTCTAACTGAAATGATTACTTGTTCTTCTACTTTTTTAAAGTATGGGATACAGTTATAATTATTTTGCTTTGTCTTCTAGTTCTGTTTATCTGACTTATTTATGGGTCTCTTTTTCTTGATTGATTTTAAAAAATATTTTATTTATTTATTTGAGATAGAGAGTAAAAGAAAGATCACAAGCAGGGGGAGCAGCAGAGGGAGAGGGAGAAGCAGGCCCCCTGCCAAGCAGGGAGCCCGTTGTGGGACTTGATCCAGAACTCTGGGATCATGACCTGAGCCAAAGGCAGATGCTTAACTGTCTGAGCCAGCTAGGTGCCCTTCTTGATTGATTTTTAATCTTTTTAATGGGATGTATCTTCCTGGTTTTTTGCATGCCTGACCGTTTTTATTAGTTGCTAAATATTGTAAAGTCTCTTTACCTTGTAGACTGCTGGATATTCTTTTATTCCTATAAATAGTCTAGAACTTACCCCTCCCCCTCGCAGGACACATTTAAGTAACTAGGAAACAGTTTGGTCCCTCCAGGCTTTCTTTTTAAGGAACAAAACAACTTTTAAAGAGGGCTAAATTTGCCCTACAGTGAGGCAACACACTTCTGAGTACTCTATCCATTGTCCTGTTTTATGAGGTTTTCTGTCTGATGGGAAAATGTAGTTTTCCTGGCTTTGCTTGACTTCTGAGGATTATTCCTATACTCCTTTTAGGTGTTTTTTAATTTTAATTTTATTTTTCCTCCCACTTGCCTCAGGTAGTTTCTTTACACACCTGTGCTAATCATTATCCAGCTGAAGACCAGAGGTTTCTCTCTCTGTGTATCTCTTTCCTCTTTGGTATCTGCCTTCCAACTCTAGCTACCTCGACCTGTCTTGACTCCCAGCTTCATCTCTTCAACTTAAGGAGACCATCAAGCTCTGAGCCCCTCTGCCCCCTTCCTGTACTATAGCCATTCTCTAAACAGTTATGTGGGGCATTCAGAGGACTCATTTTGTTTCCCTCTCTCAGGGGTTCCTGTCTTGCATTGCCTGATGTCAAATGTCTGAAAACTATGGTTTCACATATTCTGTCCAGATTTAATGTAGTTCCATGCAGAAGAGTAAATATGATAACTATTATTCCATAAAGTCTGGAAATGCAAGTGGAGCTTATGTTTTAGTAGGGGAAGCAGCTAATAAATTAGCAAGAGGATGCTTATGATAAATTCAGATTTAGGTTCTTTAGAAGGACTATTCAAGGAAGACATCTTTGGGGGTGGATTTTAGCCTGAGACCTGAGTGATGAGAAGGAGCAAGCCACTGAAAGATCTGGGGAAGAGAATTCTAGCCTAGGTAAAAATCTGGCTAGTGAAAATGCTCTGAAACTGTAACAAATGAATTAACTTAACTCTACCTTTTTAAGCTCATAATTTGCAATTGCCTCATCACTGTCTTATTCAGCCAATCTGAGCTCTTTTCAATCCCCTATCACACTGTTGCTTTCCTTCCCCACTCATGCCATCCCCTCAACTTAAAATACCATATTCTTCTATTTCTTCCTTTGGAAATTTCATTCCCTTGCTAGCTAAGCCAGTTACAATCTTCTTTTCAGAGTCTTCTCTGATAACCTTAGTTAGGAATGATACATTTTTCCCCTCTGAATTTCTAGATACATTTTTGGGGGGTGTCCAGGGTCCTAAACCTTAATTAAGTACCAATTTTGGTCCTTATAAGAGTCATTTTTTCCCCGTTTTATTTTCCCTTGCATCCTTAGCGTCTAGAACAGATCCTGGCGTAGAGTAGTAGAAAAGTAAACGTTTTTGGGGAGAATGATTATATTATACCTGTATGTATGTCTTTCTCTGAAACAAAACATTTTGATATCGTCAGTTTGAAGTAACCACTTTGATTTATGTATATTGTAAAACATACAATTTCTGACCTGTAATAATCCTGATCTTGCTTCTAAAGACTATTTCAAAATTATGTTTTGCTAGGCTTAGCAATGGGGTAAAAATGTCTGTTGCACATATTCCTTGGTTGTTTTAAAATCTTATTTTGAACTAAAATTTCATTTAACAACATTTATTCCATTCTACTGTAAAAGTTTCTCAAGCATTGTTAATATGCATTAATTGTTTTATCTCCCAGATAATTTAGCACTTTGATACACAAAATGTTATTTGCAGACTAACAACATTGGCATCCTGGAGCTTGGACCGGTGCAGAGTCTCGGGCCCTACTTCAGACCTACTGAACCAGAATTTGCATTTTAAAAAGATTCCCAAGTTATTCATTTGCACAGAGCAGTGAGTGTAATGTTTTTTATGTTTATGTTTTTGTTTTTTCCCAGATGTTGTCACACTAAGGTATTTGTTGAATGAATAAAAAGCTTCCAGGTCAAGTATGGAGTGTGCCACCAGTTTTTATTGACAACTTATGTTGAATAGACACTTAATGTTATGTAAGATTGGTCCATTTGCTAGGTAAAGTAGTTCTACAAACTCCTAACCCATTAGTTTTCAGATCTGAATATATTTTATAAATATTACAGTAAATGTCAAGATACCCCTAATATAGTGATTTCAGCTTAGGTTGTGTTTAGTGAAGGGACACTGGTTTTTCACATTTTAAGAGACAGAAACCTATTTAAACTATCTTTGGGAAAAAAGGGTTGTTGGCTTTAGTTATTAAATCACAGGAAGTGCTGGGGTAGACCTAGATCTCAAGGATAATTGTGATTTGTCACTCAGTACATCTCACCTTGGTAATTTTTTTGTGACTTAGACTCATTTCCCCAAAGGTTTTTTTCTTATGGTGGGAGATATGGTTTCCCTCAGCCCTAAAGCCTTATCCTTCCTCCACTAAAGGAGCACGCAGACTAGGTCTGTCTCATACCAAGTTTAAGGATCCAGGGGAATCATCCTGACACTGATCAGCTCGTATTGGGTCAGATGGTCATCTCTGGGCCAATAAACTCTGATCAAAAGGTTAAATTAAACATTTTCCTGATGAAGAGGAAGAGTACTTTTTGTGATAGGCAAAACAAAATATTTCCAAAATAATACTCAAAAACATGACTATAAACTTCCATCCCATAAATAGGGTAGTTAAATTTTTGCGTTACTCGTTTCTTTTACCCAATTAATGTCTGGGGCTGCCAAAGGAATTTTTTGTTTTGCTGATCTGCCTTGGTAGCACCTTATGCCCTCTACCAGTTGCTCATACACCGAATGATTTTATTCTAAGGATGTATTGATGAATAAAAACATTACTGTAGTTCTCCAAGTTATTTTCTCCCGCATCAATTTGCTCCCATATAGCATCATGTTGTGGGACAAGCTTGGTCCCCACCAAAGAGAAACCTGGAATCCTGGACCCAGAATCCTAAACTTTTTTTCATGCCAAGTCTAATATGCCCCGGGATGATGAAAAGAATCATCTGTTTCTCTTAGGGAAGAGCTTGCCTCTACTCACAGCTTTGGTCTAGTCTCTATTACTCAGACAAGAAAATAAAAATATTCAACAGTATATTTTTAAAAGTCTGTTACTTAGTCATAAATGATATCAATATGATATGTGGAGTTGGGGGAAATTGGAAGGGGAGGGGAACCATGAGAGACTATGGACTCTGAAAAACAATCTGAGGGGTTTGAAGTGGTGGGAGGGTGGGAGGTTGGGGGAACCAGGTGGTGGGTATTAGAGAGGGCACAGATTGCATGGAGCACTGGGTGTGGTGCAAAAATAATGAATACTTTTATGCTGAAAATAAATAAAAAATAAATTTAATAAAAGAAATAAAAAGTAAAAAAAAATATGATATCTGGGAGACATTAATATATGTAGGAAATCTTTCTCTTGTTTTAGAAGGGCATAGTGAGACTAAGGATTAATCCAGCTTATGTTTTTTTTTTACTTTTTAAATTTTTTTATAAACATATAATGTATTATTACCCCAGGGGTACAGGTCTGTGAATCGCCAGGTTTACACACTTCACAGCATTCACCATAGCCAGTTTATGTTATTTAAACAGCATACCTCTGATTCTCCACACTAGCATTCATATTTATGGTGATGTCACAGATTTCTTCATGATTCTCTCAAAATAAAGGTTGTCTCACTTTTAGGAATATTCACTGCCAGAATCTCCTAGTGCTTCTAAAACAAACAAAGCCAAAATAAGTTTTTCTTCAGCTGACACCCCTGTGAAGTTAGTAATAATATTTTGTGTGGTTAATCAATGTAGATAACGTGTAGTCTTTTAAAGTGTTCTCTATGTGTGGTTAGAGTTAGAATTAGGTGTGGTGGTTATCTATCAGGTGAGAGATTTATTAGGTAAGATCCTAACTGTCTAACATAGGGTTAAGGTGCTATTCATGAATAATGAATAAATGAATTCATTTAACTAATTATTGCATGTTTTCTTTCTTTCTTTTTTTTTTAAAGATTTTATTTATTTATTTGATACAGAGAGAGGGGGATCACAAGTTGGTAGAGAGGCAGGCAGAGAGAGAGGGGGAAGCAGGTTCCTCACCGAGCAGAGAGCCTGATTTGGGGTTCAATCCCAGGAACCTGAGATCATGACCTGAGCTGCACCCAGCTGCCCTATTGCATGCTTTCAGTCATTTAGTTGTTCATTCAGAAATGCTTATTGAATTCTTATCATGCATCCAACACCAAAATAGACCTTGGGAAAACAACAGAGAACAAGACAGACTTAGTCCATACTGTTATGGAACATAAGACTCTAGTGGAATCTTTTGAATGAATCCCCAAATCAGTATCTTTTTTCACTTATTTAAAAAAAACAAAAACAAAAAAAACCCTCCCATGCCCTTATGAAGAGAGCCACATTGTTGTTATCCTGATGTCCTGATCTGACTCTGGAAATTATAGTTTACCTCAATGATTCATTCATTCATTCAGCTGAATGGTATTCTTTGCTTCCTGTCTCCAGCAGATCTATGTCTACCAGACAACAGGAACTAAAATTTCATGGGGAGAGAACAGATACTATTATACAATTTAAAAATATTTGTGTTCTTCTTATGCAATCAGGGATTTTAATAAAGGAAATAACCCCCATTTATTGCTCATCAAACTGCTGAGCTCTCTTCTCAGTGACTTTTCCATCACCCTTTCTGATAGAAAAGATTTGTTACCTATTTTCTTCATCTTTTTGCAAATAATTTGTTTGAGGCATTATTGTTAGACTGTTGAATTTTACTAGAATGAGTCCAGTTACTTCATTATTTTACTAATTTGCTGCTCACAGGGAAAGAGGCAAAGCAAAAACCAGAAAACAAAAAAGTCACAAATGGGATATGGTGAAATGCTTTGCAAAGACAAGGTATTTATTTTCACTTTTCTGGTCGAGTTTGCAAGGTAAATAATAACTGATTTCTTTTGCTGAGCCTACTTTTCCCTCCGGTTCCTGCCTTCATTCTTTGCGTTCCCTTTTCCAGTCTTTAGGATTTGGATCTTTAAAATTAGGATCTGAAATGGCTTCTTACCACTCCATGAATGGCTCATGTGAAAGTCCCCAATAACTTCCTTGTTGCTAAATACATCAAGTGAAATACTAGTTCACTTGCTAAATACAAGTGAAATTCTCTTTCCTTACCTGTAATGGAAACGCTGTGGTACTTGTTCGGACTGAAAATGTTGGCAGCGTCCCCGACTTCTCTTTTTCTCTTTCATTCTTATTCCATTCTTCAGCAGGTACTGTTTGCTCTACCTTCAGAAACACATCTAGAATCCCTCCATTTTCCATCTGGCTCAAGCTATTATTACCTTCTGTAAAAACAACTTACCTGGTTTCTCTCTTCCTCCCCTACTTATCTTCTGATTTTTGGATTTGTTCTCTTCATCTGGAGAACTGATTGGCCCAAATAGCTTCATGGTCCAGTATCTCACTTCCGTCAGGTCTTTATTCAAATGTCACCTTCTCAGTAAAGTTTTCTCTGGGCACCATTAATTAACATTGGAAAAACAGACATCATTCTCCTTACCAGCTTTCCATTTCTTCTTTGCAAATACCATCTCACATACTATATGTTTTCCTCATATACCCAGTTATTCTTCATCTTCCTCTTTCCCCTTCCATCAACCAGCATTTCCGAATGTTTTATTTCCCTGCTATATCCCCAGTTCATAGGGCATGGAGTATTAAGAATCTGGCTCATAGGGGTGCCTGGGTGGCTCAGTGGGTTAAGCCGCTGCCTTCGGCTCAGGTCATGATCTCAGGGTCCTGGGATCGAGTCCTGCATCGGGCTCTCTGCTCAGCAGGGAGCCTGCTTCCTCCTCTCTCTCTCTGCCTGCCTCTCTGCCTACTTGTAATCTCTCTCTGTCAAATAAATAAATAAATCTTTACAAAAAAAAAGAATCTGGCTCATAAAATTACCTAGTTATTTGTGGAAAGGGAATAAATTTTGTTGTTAACTAGGATAATTTTCTATTAGGTCAGTGATAGTTTGAAAAGTCTTGTTTTCTGTAGTCATCGTTTACTGAAAGGGAGAACATTATGCTTTCCTATTTAACTATAATTTTAAAATAAAAATTATTTATTAAAGGTATTAATGAGTATTCTATAAACACTCTTATTGGTTTGTGTGATTTTAACTTACTTGGCTTGAAGAGTTCAAAGTTCATTTTTTAAAAAATACTTTATTTACTTACTATTTGAGATATAGAGTGAGAAGGCGCAAGCAGGGGGAGCAGCAGAGGGAGAGGGAGAAGCAGACTCCCCACTGTGCAGGGAGCCCAATGTGGGGCTCAATCTGAGGCCCTGAATCATGACCTGATCTAAAGGCAGCTGCTTAAAGGACTCAGCCACCCAGGCACCCCCATCGTTCATTTTTTTATTCGAGTATAGTTGACACATAATGTTACATTAGTTTCAGCTGTACAACTTAGGGATTTGACAAATTTATAAATTATGCTATGTTCACCACAAGTATAGCTACCATCTGTCCCATTATAGGTCTTTCTTATTATTAATGTGGGAGTTGTTCTGGAGTTACACAGTGCAGATCAAGCTCCTGATCTTACAAACATTTTGGCAGGCATCAAAGTAAGTAGAACATTGACATCTTGGGATATGATAACTCCTCACTTGTTAAACTAGTTTCTCCTCAGCTTTTCCTCATTGTTCTCATTGTCTCATGTGTTGAATAATGCAGTCTTATCATTATTATTTTTGTTTTTATTTTGAGGTTAAGCATCCCTGTCTTTGTGATTGCCCTTTCCTCAGGTCTGAAAAACATCACTGTGTTTCCAGAGGAAGCTCTGGAATCCTTATTCTCTCTAAAGTAGAAAGGAAATATTAATAAAAGAAGGACTCTGGGACAATTTAAGTAAATGGGGACTTTAAAGTTAAAAACTAGGCTACTAGATTAGCATGTAGAACTCTACAGTTGTGGCATGCAGGGCCACCAGACAGATGCCAAAGGACAAGAGTTTTTCAAAATTGTGACCTAGTTTGGTCACAATTTTTTTCCGGTGACTAAGGCTGCTCATGGGTCCCAGTAGCTCTTAAGCAGGAGTCAAAATTATACATGAATGTAGAAGTCACTAATAACTTTTCCATTATATGTGGGTGGTATTTGTGTGTCAGTGAAGAAATATTTTGGTATATATGTAGCTCCATAACATAATTTTATAGGGGAACTGAAATGTATAAATAGAATATTATATATATGTATATATAATACATATGTTATATGTATTATATATAATTAATATATCATCATTATTATATATAATACATTCAATATATAATAATATATAATAATTAATATATAAAATTATATATAATATATATTATATATGTGTGTATATATATATACAATAATTTTAAGAATAGATTGAATATAAAGATACTTCTGAAGGGCTGGAAAAGATGTGATATATTGACGAAGAAATTTCTTGAGTTATAATTTGGGACTCAGCAATAGTTTGAAACAAATATTTAGAATAGTGAGTGGTTCAGAAAAAACACCCAGAAGACTTTTAGATGTTGGTGTTTTTCTAACTCCACATAACCTTTTAAAGAGACATAATCCATATTCGGACTTCTTCCTGGCCCCAAAGGCATATTTCCAACTCTTTTCTTACCATTTGCCTCCAGACAACCTCCAAACACCTCAAACTCAATGGAATAATGATAATAGCCATTATTTGAGAAATTACCATTTACTTGCCAGTGTTATAAATGCTTCATGTGTGTTAGCTGATTTATTCTTCAGAACAATTCTGAGTTGTTTCTTTTATTACCTTAGCTTTATAGATGAGGAAACTGAGACTTTAGGAATTTAAGAACCTTTCCCAAGGTCACACAGATATTAAGTGACACTCTTGTGTACAAATCCCATGTTCTTAACCACTGTTATTAGTTTCAAAATAGAGTTCTTAGGTGTTCTTTCAATCTACTCCTTTTACTGTTTTCCATATGTTATCGAATGTTATCACTCTGCATCCAGCCAGATTCCTAGACTTGCTTCTCTTCTTCCTTTCCTGCATCGGAATACTCGTATCTATTTCTTCCTTTTGCATCACTCTTGGAATTGTTTCCTTTTATCCATCATTACTGCAGCTATCATAGTTTAGGTTCTTATCTCTTGTCAGCTTACTAACTTGTCTCTTTGCCACATCTAGTGCCCCAACATCTTCCATGTTATAGCTTAAGTGATTTTACTGACTGGCTGTATTGTCAAATCTCTTTTCTGCTCAGGATCCTTGGATAACTTCCTATCTGTGGTATAAAGTCTAATCTGGGGGAGCTTGGGTGACTCAGTCATTAAGTGTCTGCCTTTGGCTCAGGTCATGATTCCAGGGTCCTGATCAGGAAGCCTGTTTCTCCCTCTCCCACTCTCCCTGCGTGTGTTCCCTCTCTCGCTGTGTCTTTGTCAAATAAATAAAATCTTAAAAGAAAGAAAGTCTAATCTGTTGTGTATGGCAAAGAAGACTATTTGTAATCCACTCTTTGTCTCACGTACATCCCTCTCTCCTGCCTCTTCCTTTTATAGATTCCGTGTTTCAGCCATATAGTACTTCTTAGAGTTCTTGAACATATACTATTTCTCCTATCTGGAATACTTTCACTCTATTCTCCCCCATTTCATATCTTTAATATAGTGGTTATCATATGGGATGCTAAATGAATGTTTGTCTTTCTCCATTTCCAAGTGCACTGCAAGCTTTCTGAAAATTTGATTTATGTTTTACTTATCTTTATATTCTTTATATCTCACGTATCTTTATATAGTCTTATTTACTTCACACATAATGTATTTTATAATTTATTATAGTACAAAATGTACCGACTGGCTCATAAGCTCTGAATCAATCAACAGTTGGATGGATGGTTGACTACACAAGTAAACACCATATCAGTTGGTTTATATTTGGTTTTGCAAGTGAAGGAACACTCTTTAAAAACTGAGTAGTTAAGGAAAGTAGGAGAGATGGCTGTCTGATTGGATAGGTTAACACAATGGCATGGAGTTGGAAGAGTTTTCTTTTTGTTGTTTGGAGATTTGTGGGTGCATGGCATATTTAGAAACCCCAGAAATTGTTTTTAGTGGTAACATGCAAAATGGTTTGGATATGGAGTGTTGACTGATCTGCTTAAGCTTTTTCAACCAGTTAGTTACAAGGCTTGAATTTGAGTCAGAGTCTTCAGTTTTACCCATTTTCATATTCTGCAGGCGTAGAATATACTATATTTAGTCCAACCATCTTATTGAACCAATAAAGAAAGTAAAGAAAGTACTAGGGCAGTAATCTGTTCCTGGTTGCAGAGCTGCTTAGGGACAGAGATTTCCAATCTTATGCTTTCTTCACTGTAAGAAGCAGTGTTGTATAGTGGTCAAGAAGCTCCAGTAAACCAGTTTTCTTGGACTTATATCTCAGCCCTGCCATTTATCAGCTCTGTGGTTTGGGAAAATTCAGTAATCTTATCTGTTATATGGGGGAAAGTATCCACATTCTAGGTTAATGTGAAGGTTAAATAACTTAATATAGTAAAGTTGTTAGACTGGAACTGTCACATAAGTCATATGTAGATATTTTCATCATTTTTTGATAAAAGGGGGCAATAATAATGCTTTCTCCTCCAAGCTGTTCTCACTGAGACTACATAATAGGATCTATCATGTTGTATTGTCTCATGTCTGTAACACCTCTAGACTGTGAGTTTTTAAAGGGTAGAGATCTGGGGTGCCTGGGTGGCTCAGCTGGTTAAGCATTGAACTCTTGATCTCAGGATCATGAGATCCAGCCCTGTGTCAAGCTCTGTGCTTAGTGCTGAGTCTGCTTCTCTCTCTCCCTCTCTCTCTCCCCTCTCCTGCTTGTGCTCTCGCTCTCTCTTTCTCTAAAAAGTAAAGCATTGAGATCTTGCTTTAGTCAAGGATTAGCATAGTATCTGGTATACAAGAGACATTTGATATGTCTGTTTTTAAACAACGAATGAAATTTTTTATCTTAGAAAATAACAATTAGATAAATATTTCAATGTCTTTGACACTAAAGTAGAATTCATGGAAAATTTTGGAACTGTCATGTTGATAGAAAAGATAGTAGAAAACTGGAGAAAATAGTACTATGTATTATTTAGCCAAGGAAACATTTAAAGTATCTGGTTTGGGCCATCGCAACTGTAGGATATCTTATCCTGATTCCTGATGTAATTGTTAACACTTCAGTTGTTTTTGTCAAGCCATAGGATTATATCTTTCTACTCAGACTTTTCTGAATAAACATGAGGAAGCCCAAGTATGAAGCAGGATTTTTATGCATTACTGGTGATAGAAATACTTCAATTTTGGCTTGACCAGTTTCAGTCTTTTAAAATTTTCTCACCATAGTACCAACTTTGAGTTTGGATTGGTGGCCCTTTTTTTTTTTTTTTTTAAATTTTAATATAATTAAAAATTTTTTTTATTATGTTCAATTAACCAACATATATTATGTTCAATTAAACATCATTAGTTTTTGATGTGTTCAATGATTCAGTAGTTGCATATGACTTGGATCTGGTGGTCTTTTTGTTTGGGAGCAAACATTTCATCTGGCCACATGAACAAATTAGAGATCAGTTACAGCACGATATAGAAAGTAAGTGCTTTGGAGACAGATAGCCTGGGTTGAATTTTTTTGTATTTCATTTATTTATTTATTTATTTATAGCATGAGAGTGGGGAGGGGTAGAGGAAGATGGAGAGAGAATCTCAAGCAGAATCTGCACAGAGTGTGAAGCCCCATGAAGGGCTCGACCCCAAGACAGGAGACCATGACCTGAGCCAAAACCAAGAGTCAGACACTGGACTGACTAAGCCACCCAGAAACCCTGCCTGGGTTGCATTTCTTACTCTGCTGTTTAGTCACTGTGTGATTTTCAGTGAGTTATTTAACTCCACTCAGCTTCAGATTTTCCATATGTAAAGAGTTTAAGGCATGCATCATCTCAGGTGAATATGTAGAAAATTTAAATAATTATTTAAATACTTGGCAGAGTATCTGACATGTAGTAAACACTAAATAAATAGTAGGGTTTTTTAAAAGTTTTTTATTTTAATTCCAGTTTGATAACACACATATTTTTAGATTCAGGTGTATGCTGGATCTTCACCAGAAGGTCAAGAAGTGATAGATTCAGGTGTACAATATAGTGATTCGCACTTCCATACAATGGTAAGTGTTTATTTAATGGTGGATGTCGCCATTCACCAGTTTATTTAAGATCTATCCTAATATACCACTATGTCTACTAAATAATTATTGATATTTAAACCAACAATTTTTAAGAAAAGGGCTATAGTTGGAGTAACAAAGTATGGGTAGATCATGTCAAGCTATCTGTATCAGAATCTTTTGTTAAAAATACAGGCTCCTTGGGGTGCCTGGTGGCTCAGTGGGTTAAATCCTCTGCCTTTGGCTCAGGTTATGATCTCAGGGTCCTGGGATCAAGCCCCACATCAGGTTCTCTGCTCAGCAGGGAGCCTGCTTCCTCCTCTCTCTCTGCCTGCCTCTCTGCCTACTTATTATCTCTGTCTGTCAAGTAAATAAATAAAATCTTAAAAAAAAATACTGGCTCCTTGTTCTTAACTTAGTTTACTGGTTAAGAATCTTTGGAGATGGGACCTAGGAATGAGATAATTTCAGAAGCACCCACAAAAGCTTATTTTGATGTCAATTGCCCATGAATAAACTTTAAGAAATATTTATTTACAAGGTATATGTTTTCTTGAGAATTTTTAATTGATTTAAATATTTCATTGAAACCAGCATGGATGATGCAATAGATGGAAAGTCTTACTTAATTTGTTAGTATCTGAAATTATAGGATCTGCAGTTTTGGGGCAGTATTTTAAGGTCATAAGAAAAGCATTCATTCTTTTAAAAAATTTTTATTTTAATTCCAGTGTAGTTAACATACAGTCATATTCAATTCAGATGTACAAAATAGTGATTCAACACTTCCATGTAACACCTGGTGCTCATCACAAGTGCACTCCTTAACCCCCACCACCTATTTTACCCATCCCCCCACCTCCTTTCTGGTAACCATCATTTTGTTCTCTATAATTAAAAATCTATTTCTTGGTTTGCCTCTCTCTCTTGTTTCCCTATGCTTGTTTGTTTGTTTCTTAAATTCCACATATGAATAAAATCATAGGGTATTTATCTTTCTCTATTTCATTTAGCATTATTCTCTCTAGCTCCATTCATGTTGTTGCAAACAGCAAGATATCATTCCTTTTTATGGCTGAATAATATTATGTTGTATATATGTACCACATCTTCTTTATCTATTCATCTATCAGTGGGCCCTTGGGCTGCTTCCATAATCTGGTGTTCTTTCTATTTCTTTCAGATGTCTGTCACACTGTCTTTGGAATATCTGATCATTTGTCTCTCTTCCAGACTGTGAGCTCCTTGGAGTAGAGACTTTGATTTTTAGTTTCTAGCACAATATTGGGCCCATAGGAGGTATTTAGTATGTCTTTTAAACGAATAAATCAATCCTTGTGCATCTCTCTTGATTTATAATTGTGTTCTTGAGAGGACGCATTGAATTCAAACAAATAATTAACTTTCTTAGCAGAAATAGAAGAGCAATTTTCAGCTGTTCAGTTTTACCCTATTTTTATTAATGTTGAAGTAAGATCATATTTTTTATCTTTTTAAAAAGATTTTATCTATTTTTTGAGAGAAAGAGAGTGCACAGAGGGAGAGGGAGAAGCCAACTCCCTGCTGAGCAGAGAGCCTGATATGGGGCTTGATCCCAGGACCCTGAGGTCATGACCTGAGCTGAAGGCAAATGCTTAACTGACTGAGCCACTCAGGTGCCCTAATAATATTTTTAGCATGATCAAGTTTTCCCCCTACATTTGCGTAACTGTCTTGTATTTCTTAATTTAGTCATTGGCATTTAATTTCTCAGGAATGGATAATGCAATAGGAAAGCTAGTTTTGGGGTACCTGGGTGGCTCAGTTGGTTGAGTCTGATTCTTGTTCTCAGCTCAGGACTTGATCGTTGGATGTGAGTTTGGGCCCTGTTCTGGGCATGGAGACCTCCTTAAAAAAAAAAAAAGAAAAGCCAGTTTTAAGTTTCAGAAGCCTAGACTCAAAGGATGCACTGTTTCTAAATAATAGCATTGTAAGGAAAGATGAAGAACTACGTTGTCCATAGCAAAAGATTCTCTGGAATGGAGGAGGGGAAGAATTGAAAGGAACAAGAGCTTTAGTTACCAGTGTACACTCTTGAGAAAGGACTATGTATTCTTTCTCTATTAGTTGGGTACCTGTTGGTGTTGGGGGAGAGAAAGAAAATGATAAATGATTCAAATAATTACATTTAATATTATATATCAATTATACCTCAATAAAAATTAATTAATTATTTAAAGATACAAATAAACAACTGAGTACCTACCATGTACTAGCAGTTACACAGGAGCAAACAAAACATGAACCCTACACCCAGGGAGGTCATAGTTTAGAAGAGAAGAAATACAATACCATTTGACAAGTGATTAAGCAAATATATGTACAAAAAACAGAGGTAGACCAGAAGACAAAATGATTAATTTCTAAAAGCATTTTTCCCCTTTACTTTTATCTTCAGGGAATTTCTTTTTGTGGAAAAAAAATCTAATTTTCCTTTATTTGTTATGTAAACTAAAAGTTTATGCATGCCTCAACTTACTACATCTCCATTAAGCCTTTAAGCCTAATGATCACTGTTTGTCAAATGGTCCTGAATGTATTTCTATTCCTAACCTGAAAGTAGTCAACATCACACTTATTACAGAGTTAAACTTGTAGCTGAATAATCCTTAACTTGTCCTTTTTCTATACCATGTTTTGAAGAATTACAATAAAATCATCATTACTCATGTGCTCCATGTTTTCAGGAATACAGCATGATGTTTCAACATTTGTATACATTGTAAAATGATCAACACAATAAACCTAGCTACCAAGTGACACTAACCAAAGCTATAGCTTTTTTTCTTGTGGAGGGAAGTTTTAAGGTTTACTTCTTTACAATTTGCAATACTGTATTATTGACCATAGTCACCATTGTTGTACATTACGGCCCCATGGCTTATTTATTTTATAATTGGTAGCCTTCACCCATTTCACTGCCCTCCTCCAGAAAGTTTATTGAGTTGAGTTGAATTGGGTTAAGATGCTAACTTCTAATAATCTCCAGAGTAGGTCTTTTCTGAGTATTTCCGTATGGGTAAATTGGAGCAAGGAGTGATAATCAAGTCTTTGTTTCAATTTTCAGGATTGGAAAAATCAGTCATGAACTAAGCAAAGTGGAACTTTGGGGTTCTCTTAAATCTGGCCATTTGCCCAACATTGGAGTGAGCTTCCTAATTACTTATTTCATTTATTTCTTTTTTGATGGTTGATTGCTAGAATCATGCCTATCAGGTTGGTGGCCAAGAACATCTGTAAAAAGGAGTAAGATTTGCCACCTTTCAATTCTAATGTTATACAATGAGGTTCTTGATGGTATGCCACATTTGGGAGTGGGCACTCTTACCTTTCCTAAATGGTCAGATGTCATCATTTTTTAAGTTGTCAAGAAAGAACAGTTTGGGTATTTCTTGAATTTTTCAAATTCAGCTAAACAATTTTAGACTGATGAAGCTATTAAATCTACATAAGATACTTTAAGTTGTTCAGAACATTTGTATATATCCCAAAGGATAGAAGTACCAACTAGTAACACTTAAGTAAATGATATGAACAGTGCTCTGACACATTGACATATGTGGAAAAATAGTCATTGAAAAATATTAATCTTCAGTTAATATTATTATCAACAACATAGTATTAATGTTCAGAATATATTTCTAATCTTGTTGCCCACCTCAAGTTTAGCTCTTTAATACTAAGAAGGGTCAAAGCAAAGGACTTTCTGATCTAAGCCAGAACCCAATATTACCATGAAAAAGTGTTTTCTTGAAGTGCTAGCGTTGGCAGTAATGGTTAGAAACCAATACTACCAGGATGAAAAAGTGTTTTCTTGAAGCGCTAGCGTTGGCAGTAATGTTTAGAATCCAGTGTCTTCTTCAAATACAATTAGATGTATCAAATAAAATATTAGATGCTCTCTTCTCCAAGATAAACACTGTATTAATGTGCATATCTTAACCCCCAGGGCTTAAAATAGCAAAAAGAGGTAGGGACTGAAAGGACATTGGCTCCATGCTGACTTGCATACTTGGGGGAATTAGTAAAATTTAAGGTCAGCAAGAGTCAGGATCCAGGAAGGAAGCACACCATGGTGACTGTGTTCCTTTAATATTGGCCACTCCATGGGCTGCTGGGAAGGAAGGTGGCTCTTCTGTTTAGTGCTCTCTATAATTTCCCTTTGCATGGTTGGCTTGTGGCCCATTACTACTTTTATTTCATTCTTCAGAGAGGAAAATTCCACATTCTTATTGCTCAGTATGACAGGAAATAGCATCAGTAGCACAGTGCCTCACACATAGTAGGACTGACTGAGTGAAAATTGGACTATTATCTCATTCCAGTAAAATGTCTGGAACATTCAGTTCCTTGGACACATTTAGTCTTTGTAATACTTAATGTTATGTTTGAAATTATGGCTGTCAAATTGCGCTAATGAAATCTCACTGAGTTTCTAAATAAAACAAGCTAAAAAGGAACTCATTTTTAATCTAGGATCCAAGGAAACTTAACTGTAGTGGAAAGAGTGCTGGTCTTGGAGAAATGTAAAATTTACCTGGAGGAATTTCTCAAAAAACATATCCTCAGCTACTTCCTTTCTTAGCCTCCACTAAGGACATAATCAGAATCTCCAAGGTAAAGAGTATATAGTGAAGGGGGAGGGGAAGCTGCTCATACAAGAAGGAGTTTCTTTTCTCCAACCTCTATTCTTTTCACTTTCTGAGTTTGAAAATGAATGGAGAGGTTGATTTCCTAGGGCTTATCTATAAAATGCTATGGTTTTGTTAGTAAAAATTCTACTCCCTAGTGATGCTTTTCTTCCCAGAAGTTATATATTCTATATTTACCTTCTTCACTGGACTTGTTTATTATGTGGAAATATTTTCTGAGGATATAGGCCTTAATTCCAAAGTCTTTTGAGTGTAAAATAGAAGTAGTAGATTAAATGAGGATCATTTTCTTTCCCCACTTTTCATTTTGCTAAGCTAGCAAAAATACTTTGGATCAGAGAACTGTAGAGATACGGGCTTGCTTGATCTCTAGAAGTGCAATGTCTCTGTTCAAACTCTGGCTAAGTCCTGTTGCATTGATAGAAATAGTAGCTCCAGCATATAGTGAACACTCAGGAAATAGTTGTTCCAGCAAAGTACCTATGTGGTTTAATAATATACACTGTAGGAAAATACTGATTAAAAATAATTTAAAATACTATCTTATTTTTATTTTGGCTTTCTGAACAAAAAGTCAGACTTTTTCCTAGTTACATTTGAATTCTTTTTGAACAAATATAAATTGGATGACTTAGAGTTTCCTAATGAGATAGAAATAATTCTTCTAGAGAGGTTATCACTTTTCTACTAATAAGTTGTTTGTGATAATCTGCTATAGTCATGTGAGTGGAAAGAGAGCCTTTATTTATCAATCTGTGGTAGAAAGTCAAGTAGGGCCCCAAATTAGCAAATTCTCAATTAACACCTTGTTATTTAAGTCCTTGGAATCATCTCTATGTGTTGTGCACAAAGTTGCTACTCAAATATATGAATCATTATGATTTATTAAAAAAATGTTTTCTTATCATCAGAATAAGTTTATTGTAAAGAATTGTATTGAGAAGGTAAACAGATAAAAGTTATTAATAGTTCCACCTATGAGGAATGTTGTGGAAAATTCTGGTGTGTTGCTGAAAATAATTCAGTATTCATTCCTGCTGATGACTGCCTTTTAAATCTGGTGAAAATCTTGTTTAAGATAAGCTGTCTGAATGATTTTTAGTCATACTTGTTTAACCCCTCTTCATTTGTAACCTCTATACTCAGCCTGGGATTCAATGATACATTTATTTCATTACTTAAAATACTCTGGATCTATAATCAATTCTAGAAAATATGTGGTCACTCAGCAGCCATTATTAACTTCTTTTCCCTAGAAAAGAGCTCCTCTGGCTCATTTTCTCCCATGGATTAGAGAATCCCTGTACTTCTCTTTTGCTGAGACTTTTAAGGCAAAAGGGTACATGCTTAGGCTACTCTTGTCAGATTCATTTTCTTTTCAAAATGCTTTAGTATCTTGATAATTGCTGCTATCAAAATACTTTCTTTCCTTATTATTGTTGTTGGGAAGTCATAGAAAAATATATTTTATTTGTGATAGTGTGTGACTTACCTAAGTTTCTTATAATTAAAATATTATAAAGTATCTGTCTACCCAATTCTTACTCTGTCAACAATGTTTCAGTCTCACTAAGGTGTATCAATTTTGGTGCCATCTTATCTGTCTTTAAAAACCCCATCTACTCAGAGCAGGACATCTAGGACACCATATTAGCATCCTCTTGTTTGAATTATGTCTCCTGTGGGGTCTGGGAATGAAGTGAAGTGCCTCAAAGTGTTAAAATCTGGCTGAGCTGGTTGGAGTGTACCTTGGATGAGTCTGTATAAGAAGTTGGCATCTTAGGCGAGATTCTTAATGTCCATTAGACTTGCAGCCTTTCAGGCTGTATTTTATACCAGTAGCCAGGTGTGGGCAGTGACACAGGGCTTGGGATATCTCTCTTACCGGCCCAGGGATCCAAGGCATTCAGTGCAAAACCTGGCCAGCAGCCCGAGTGAGTAGGAGCCATGTGACTCTGGTGAGTTGGAGTGTGCAATTGCCTCCTGCTTCAGAGCTACCTGATCCGAATACTAAGCAGAGCGAGTGCCGGGCTGAGTGTAGGACATTGAAGACACTGCAGAGAAAGGTGCTTATTCCAGAGGCATTACAAAACATGGAGATTAAAGACCAGGGAGCTCAAATGGAGCCGCTGCTGCCTACGGTAAGAGACAACCTGCTGTCACAGATTAACCGCGTTTGCTGCAGAACCTGTCAGGCAAGCGGTCGGCTGGCTAGATGCAGTGATCGTACTTTTGGGGTGGTGGATAGCTCCCACGACATATGGACAGGGGTCTCCTCCCATCTCGGGTGACTGAAATGCATAACGCAAAGCACATGATTTTTTTCCCCCTTCTTCTCAATATGGATGCACTACGGTGATGAAATGTCTCATGTTTGCTGCTGTTTGAAGAGATGGCTAGGTTTTAGCAGCAGGGGCAGCTGTGTGTCTCTCTTCCTGCCTGTTTCTGCCTATCTCTGTTTCTCAGGCTGTGCAGTGGTGGCTGAAGACCCTGCAAAGAAGCCCCCTGCCTCTTTTTTTTTTTTATCATATTCCATTCATGTTAAATTTCCTCTCTGTGCCTGATCCCCCGGCAGGGAGGTAAGGGAATCTGCTGCTGTTGCAGCTGCAGAGATTTAGCCTGCAGAAACCAGGGGAAAGGAGAACAGGAGGATATGTGTGTGTGTGTGTGTGTGTGTGTGTTTGTGTGTGTTCTGTCAGTCTCTTAAAAGGAAATGTGTCATGGTTCACATACAAAGAAGGTATGCATTTTGGGGGACAGGCAGACAATTTAGCTTAGAATATCTGAAAGGTTCCTGAATTGTTATTTTAGAAAAAGCCTGTTTATTTCTGGATCCTAAGACACCTCCCTAGATATAATTCTTGGGTAAGTAGTTGGTTTGCCTATCCTCTCCACAGTCTCTCTGGCTGGCTCACAGACTTTGTAGCTCTTCAGGCAACATCTTTCTCAGTCTGGAGCAGCTGATGTTGCTATGTGCAAGGGGAAAAAAAAAAGAAAATAACAACAACAACAACAACAACGACAACAGTATTTTCTCGATGCAACAGAAATGCCAAATGTAAGCTTCCAGCCATCTATCAGCATTATCACAGCTCAGCTTCCAGCCATCTATCAGCATTATCACAGCTCAGAACAGCAGAAATTTCCTCCCTGCACCAAATCAGGAAGAGGGGCTGTTCTCAGCTCTGTGTTACTCAGGTTGGTGACCCACCTTGCAGACTAGGGACTGGCAGCAGGCTGTCCATATCCAAGTCCATTCCGAGGCTTTGAACACATCTTAACATCAAATGATACCTCGGAGGAGGGGGTGAGCAAATTCTGGGCCACTGTATTTTTAGGGCCTTACCTCTCCTGCTGGGCTCAAAATCTGCAAAAGATGCCAGTTTGCATCCGGAATTGGCTGTGGCTACTGAGCATGCTCAGTTTTCCTCAGGACGCTAGATTTGGGCCGGGAGGGAGCAGGAGGATGGGAAGAATGCAGGCATCACCACTGCGAATGGAGGCTAAATAAAAAGCAGGGCAGTGAGGGGGAAAAAGGGAGCATATCAATTAGCCTGCCTGCTTAAAAGTAGAGACATTTCTTTATGGACCAAAGCAGAGTTATTTTATGAAATGGAGAGTAAAAGATTTGTCTATCTTCCCAAACTTGAATCGATACATAAATTAGGATTCTGTGGGTACTCAGAATAAAGGATGGCAAGAATATCAGAGAACTACCATTTCTTGGATAAAAGGAAGGAACTATACATAGGAATTGAGGGATGGAGATTTAGGAAAAGTTAAGATATAGGGGAAAAAACCTTTTTTGGGGGGGAAGTGGTTTGGAAGTTGTCCTAGAAAAGCAGGTTGAAGTCAATCTTCATGTGGCATATGAGTTGTCACTTGTAGGAAACACTTAAAGGGTTTGGGACAAAATGAGGATTAACTGGAGGAATTTACAAGGGGATAACTTTACTGGGCTAGAAGGGCAATCAGTGTGTGACTTAAAGGAACAGAGAAAATACAAGGGTAGCTAGAAAAGAAGGTTTATAATCAGTTTGATGGAAATTTTTGAAGAGTCAAAAGTTGCATTTTATGTGGACAACGGCAGTACAGAATAGTTACATAGTTACATAGCTTAATGGCAAAAGAAGATCATGCTAGCAGTTCATTATATGAAAAATAAACTTGACAGATTAAAAGGATGCTGAATTACTACTAGGCTACTTTGATATTTATATAGTATTTTCAGCTTTTCCAATTGCTTTTATGCCTTTTTATTTCTTTTAGTTTTCAGAACAATCATGTTATATAAAGCGGATTTTATTATTTTATTTTAAAAATGAGAAATTGAGGCATAGGGAATTGGAAAAACATGTCTAAGGTCACACAGTATTGAAGCCAGGACTGGAATATAGGTCTTCTAAAACTAGTTCAGAAAAAAAGCACTCTTTCTTTCTTTCTTTTTTTTTTTTTTACATTACATTATTAATCAGGCTTATCATAATCAGATCCTGGACTGGAGTTTTTATACTTGAAAGAGAAAGGAAGAAATAGCTTTGGACTCTGTTTTAGAAAATTAATCAGATGACTTTGCAAATAGTTATGTAAGAAGCAATATGGCATACTATTTAAAAGCAGTCTAGTAGGTCTCATTAGTAAAGATAGAATTAATCTTTTGAAAGTATGAAGCTAGGAATTTAGGATATTGCATAGGACTTCAAACTTTTCATTGACATTCAGAGTTGAGTTTGCTTCTAGGAGTAACCTGACAATCTTTAAATTATTAGACCATGGAAGATACTTCTAGGAGAATATTTTATAACAAACATTTTTATATCATGCCATTTAATTTTGGGTGGCCATTTAATTTTGGGTGATACTGTAGTGGTTCCATGTTGGATCCCTTCTAAAATTCTCTTTAAAAGGAACTTATTTTAACTTGAACTTGCTTATAAAACTGCCCTGAGGTGTGGAACTAGAGTAAAGATTGCTTTTTAAAGGTAATTTGTTGGTATAGAGTAGGTGGTGGAAGATAGCACCTTTTAAAATGCTAATTCTAGATTTCCAAATGGCCCAGTTTATTGCTTTATCAGGGAAAAAGAAGTTATGAAAAGTCTTTATTATTAAATTGGGGAAAGGGAAATGGGACTAAAATGTCTAAGTAACAAAAGAAAACATAACTTGGCTAAGTAATATTGGTATTTTTATTTTACTTAGATAGTAATTTAGATTATAATACTAATTTAATGAAAACATACTCTCATAGTAATGCATAGTACACACATAGTATAGTTATACATAGTAATACATAGGAAGCAAGATGTGTTATAAGAAACAAATTCTTTTCCTCTTTATAATTGGATTCTTACTCTACAATGGTGAGTGACCATAGAAATAAATGTATGTATAGGGTGCTAAGGTTGCTGATGAGTGGGAGAGTCTAAAGCCTACAAGATTAAGTTTATATTAAAGATATTGAGGTCAGATGAGGAAGTGAGATATTTTTGATGGAGAATTAGAAAATATCTGGACAAAGGTCTGGAACTCAAATAGTCAGTGAGTACGGCCACAAAAATATTCACACTTCCAGGTGTCATTTCTTCCCAACCTTGGAATGATGGTTGCTTCGGTAGTCTAAGCTGGGCGGAGACAGACTACAGTGCGTTGCATGATGCTTCGAGTGAATGGGGAAGTGTGGGTGCCGCGTTCTACCCTTTGTTTAGAGAAACTCCCCCCTTCCACATGTTCATACCTCATAGAATACATGACGCTGATCACTTGGCTTTCTGTGAGGATACCACTAACAATCTGCATAGTAATATTAGTTAAGTTTTATTTATTTTTAGGTAAAATAAATGTAAATTAAAGTTCTAATATATTGTCTCACTTAAAGAGTTGTTTCAGATTCTCCTTAGAGATAAGTTGCTCTTATTTAGAAAAAAGAATTAACTAGTATTTATATGTCTTTTATGGAATCATAAATATTTTGGTCAGAAAAGGACTGGAGAGCTCAACGCCATATTTTGGGCTAACTCCTTAATTTACACGTGGTGAAATTGGATACCAAAGACATAAGAATGTGCATTTAAGGCCATTCTGCCTACACCAGTTAATGGCAGAGCTCAGATCTCTTGATTCTTTCTACCATTGTATAGTTCCTCCTTATTTTTTTTTTTTTAATTTTATTCATTTATTTGACAGAGAGAGAGAGAGAGAGAGAGAGCGAGCGCACAAGTAGGCAGAGTGGCAGGCAGAGGGAGAGGGAGAAGCAGGCTCACCCTGGGATCATGACCCGAGCTGAAAGCAGATGCTTAACCAACTGAGCCACCCAGACACCCTGTGTCATCCCTCTTCTAGCATAGGGTAAACATCTGAGCGCCAGATTAAAATGGTGATGGTAATTGGACAATCTTTACAAAGTAATAATAGGTACTGTCTCGGGCTCACACTAAGCGCAGATATCTCTAGTCTTCATGATGATCCTGAAAGTTTGCTAATGTTATCCAGCCTTGCAGATAAGAAACTGAGGCTGGGAAGATTAAGTACCGAGGTTTACATAGCTAATAACTACTGAGCTAGAATTTGAAAATACTGCATCTAATTAAAAAGTGACTGTTCTCTTTAATTAGAACCAATTAAAAAATAAAAGGAACACCAATATAAAATGTGCTTTCTCATCTACCTCTTCAAAAGTGAAAGTACTCTGATATAAGATGTGATAAAATGCAGGCCGTATAGTACATGATTCCACTTATATAAAAACTTCAGAATAGGCAACTTCTTAGAGACTAAAGTAGATTAGTGGTTGCCAGGATCTGGGGCAAAATTGGGGAGTGATTGCTAACATCTATGTGTTTCTTTTTTGAGTGATGGAAATATTTTGGAATTGCATAGTGGTGATGTTTGTATAACATTGCAAATGATACTGAATTTTATGCTGCAAAATGTCGTATTTTACCTAAAAATATTGCAAAAAAATGTAAGTTATTGTTTAATCATTATCACTAAGTGGGAAAAAGGTGAGGATCTAAACAATTCTTATATAAGTCATATTTATATAAATAAAGAAAAGGTCTACTGGAATATATATTCATGAATATTTACAACTTACACATACATATATGCATATACTTGCACGCACTTGCGCGCGCACACACACACACACACACACACACACACACAAACACATACCCTGGATAGTCTCTACCATAAAATTTATTCTTTTTGTCAAGACAATGCTGAGGTTGGTCAGGATTTCAGTAGACCTTGCAGACCTAGAGGTCTTTTGAAATCTATCTTTAAAGTTGAGTTAAGAGAGTGTTAGGCATATTCTATATATGAGAGAGGAAGAGAACTATTTAACTTGGCTCAATTTTTTTTCCTCCCAATCATTTTTCTGAACTTTCTCTTGATCTACTTTAAACTTTAACATAAGGAACATCAAAACACCTAAATTTCTAGGAAAATGCATTTTTTTTACATTGTATATCACTGTGTTACCAGCAATTTTTTAACACAATTGTTGTTCTAGCCTCGTATCTTATATGTTACTGTGGATTACAGTAAGTCAAACTCCAAGGAAAACATTGATTCATTATCAGTCATTTATAGTGATTTTCAAAGTATGTTTCTTCTAAGATCTTATGATGCTTAAGGAGATTTCTTACATATCATAATAAATGCATATAATATATCATATATATAATTTAAATATCATAAAATTCTCCCATTGTAAATATACAATTCTATGATTGCCAGTAAATTTGCAGAGCTGAGCAACCATCACTGCAATCCATTTTAGAACATTTCATTGTCCCAAAAAGCTTTCTCTAGCTCACTTCTGACCCTGGACAATAATTAATCTACAGTTTGCTGATTTTCTTTTTGTTTCTGTAGATTTGCCTTTTCTGGACATTTAACATAAGTAGAATTGCACAATAGGCAGTCTTTTGTATCTGGCTATTTTCACTTAGGTGAACCATTCTTGACGCCCATTCATGGTGTAGCATGTATCAGAAGTTTGTTCCTTTTTTTTTTACTGGAAAGTATTATATTGTAAGGATGGAAGACATTTTGTTTACTGAGAGTTTGGTCATTTGTATAGTTTCTAACTTTAGGTTATTATAAATGGGGATGCTATAAATTTTCATCTGTAGATCTCCATGTGGACATATATTTGCATTTCTCTTGGGTAGAATCCTATGAGTGGAATAAATTAATATAAGATTTCATGTATAATGTTCAAAGAAATTACGAGACTCGTTTTCAATGAGGTTGTGCCATCTTACATATACCAGCTGCATTATAATATTAAGGTTTTGGCTTCTCTACATTTTTGCCAACACTTGATATTTTCTGTCTTTTTGACTGGTCATTTTAATGACTGCGAAGTGGTATGCTCTTGTGATTTTGATTTGCATTTTTATAATGAATAATTGTCTTAGTCCATTTGGTCACTGTAACAAAATAGCATAAACTCAGTGGCTTATCAACAATAAAAATTTGTTTTGCACAGTTCTGGAGGCTATGAAGTCCAAGATCAAAAAGCAGCAGGTTTAGTGTCTGGTGAGAGCCCATTCCTGGTTTATAGATGGCTATCTTATGGCTGTGTTCCCACATGACAGAAGGAGAGGGGAGCTCCCTGTGGCTTTTTTTTATAAAAGACTTACCCAAAGGCCCTACTATCTAATACCATGACTTTGAGGGCTAGGTTCTAATATACAAATTTTGAGGAAAAACATTCAGTCTACAGCAATAATGACATTGAATATCTTTTGATGTACTTATTAGCCATTTATTTATTTTCTTTGATGAAATGTCTATTAAAATATTTTATTCATTTTCAAATTGGTTGTTATCTTCTTGACTTCTAAGAATTTTCTTATATATATATATATTTGTATATATATATTGGATACAACTTCCTTGCCAGAAATATGATTTGTGGGGCACCTGGTTGGCTCAGTTGGTTGGGTGACTGCCTTTGACTCAGGTCATGATCCTGGAGTCCTGGGATGGAGTCCCACATCAGATTCCCTTCTCAGCCGGGAGTCTGCTTCTCCCTCTGACCCTCCCCATTCTCATTCTCTCCCTTTCTCAAATAAATAAATAAATAAAGTCTTTTAAAAAAAAGAAATATGATTTGCAAATATTTTCTCACTGTCTAGCCTTGTCTTAACTTTCTTTTTTTTTTCTTTTATTAATTTTTTATTTTTTATAAACATATATTTTTTATCCCCAGGGGTACAGGTCTGTGAATCACCAGGTTTACACACTTCACAGCACTCACCAAAGCACATACCCTCCCCAATGTCCATAATCCCACCCCCTTCTCCCAAACCCCCTCCCCCCAGCAACCCTCAGTTTGTTTTGTGAGATTAAGAGTCACTTATGATTTGTCTCCCTCCCAATCCCATCTTGTTTCATTCATTCTTCTCCTACCCACTTAAGCCCCCATGTTGCATCACCAGTTCCTCATATCAGGGAGATCTTAACTTTCTTAATGGTGACTTAGAATGCAAAAGTTTTTAATTTTGACAAAGTGCAGTTTATCAATGTTTTCTTTTTTTTGATTGTGCTTTTGGTATTGAATCTAAGAATTCTGCCTAAATCAAGCTCACAAAGATTTTTATTGTATTTTTTTCCCTAGGAGTTTTATAGTTTCAGTTCTTATGTGTAGATCAGTGATCAATTTTGAGTTAATTTTTGTGTATGGTGTGAGGTTAGAGTCTAAATTCTTTACGTATATATATCCAATTGCCCAAGCACCTCTTGTGGAAAAGGCCACATTTTCCACTGAATTTTTTTGCCAGCTTTGTTGAAAGTAACTATCAGTAGAAGGTCATTTTTTCTTGGCTCTGAGTTCTGTTCTGTTTTTGTGCATTTCTTTACCCTAATTCCACATTGTCTTGTTTATTGAAGTTTCATAGTGAAATCTGAAATCAAGTAGTGATTAAGTTCATCCTTGTTCTTTTTTCTTTTTTCTTTTTTTAATTTTTTATTTTTTATAAACATATATTTTTATCCCCAGGGGTACAGGTCTGTGAATCACCAGGTTTACACACTTCACAGCACTCACCAAAGCACATACCCTCCCCAATGTCCATAATCCCACCCACTTCTCCCAAACCCCCTCCCCCCAGCAACCCTCAGTTTGTTTTGTGAGATTAAGAGTCACTTATGGTTTGTACAGGCAATACAATGGCACTAAATTCATATCTCTCAATAGTTACCCTGAATCCTTGTTATTTTTCTTAATTGTTTTGGCTGTTTTAGGTTCTTTGCATTTCCATATGAATTTTAGGGTCTACTTATTGATTTCTACAAAAAACCTGCAAAGATTTTGAAAGACACTTTTTAGAAATTTTTTATATTTAAAAAAAGACTTTTATGAACATATAATATATTATTAGTCCCAGAGGTACAGGTCTGTGAATCGCCAGGTTTACACAGTTCACAGCACTCACCATAGCACATACCCTCCCCAATGTCCATAACCCCACCACCCTCTCCCTACACTGCTCCCCCTGGCAACCCTCAGTATGTTTTGTGAGATTAAGAGTCTCTTATGTCTTATCTCCCTCCCGATCCCATTTTGTTTCATTTATTCTTTTCCTACTCCCCAAACCCACCACGTTGCATCTCCACTTCTTCTTATCAGGGAGATCATATGATAGTTGTCTTTCTCTGATAGACTTATTTCGCTAAGCATAATACCCTCTAGTTCCATCCACATCGTTGCAAATGGCAAGATTGCATTTCTTCTGATGGCTGGAGATTATTCCATTGTGTATACATACCACATCTTCTTTATCCATTCATCCATTGATGGATATCTAGGTTCTTTCCTTAGTTTGGCTATTGTGGACATGTCTGCTATAAACATTTGGGTGCACGTGCCCCTTTGGATCACTACGTTTGTATCTCTAGGATAAATACCCAGTAGTGCAATTGCTGGGTCATAGGGTAGCTCTATTTTCAACTTTTTGAGGAACCTCCATACTGCTTTCCAGAATGGTTGCACTAGCTTGCATTCCCACCAACAATGTAGGAGGGTTCCCCTTGAAAGAGACTTTTTTAAACTTACAGATCAATTTGGGAAGAATTGCCATTTTGGCAATATTGAGTCTTCCAAAACACATACATGGACTATCTATGTATTTAGATCTTTAATTTTGTATGGGAATGTTTTGTAGTTTTATTTTATTTTTTTCAGTGAGGACCTCTATGTAGTATATCTAGGATGACATAAAAATTTCTGGATGCCATTTACATACAAGTTCCTATGTTAAGCATAGGCCATTTCCAAATATTTCAGGACTCCAGAAGTCTTCCAAGAGAATGGAAATAGTGATTAATCTATGGGATTGAGTGGGATAGTGTGAGAGCATATTATAGCCAAGGACTTGGTATGGTTTTGACTTAGTGATAAAGTTCTTACATCGGTATTATCAAGACTTGATCATTCATCATGAAAATTATGCTCTAAGGATCTAATAAGCAGATTTTCTTTTTAAGAAGTATTTTCCCATTGCATATTGAATGTGTTAGGTTGCTGGAGTGCCTCCAACATTTATTTGTATCTGTGCTGCTTCTTGCTTATTCTGAGAAATCAACATTATTTGGAGAAGTGATTGCTTCCTAATGACTTTTTTTTTTTTTTTTTTGGATTAATGGGGCTTCTATTTCAAAGATGATAACATAGTCACATTCCAGAAAGCAAATGTTGTAAAAAGTACTTAGGTATATAACAACTACTGGATGGAATCAAAACAGCTCTGCTGATGAAGCACATTTCATTCATTATTGTTAGATTCACTGTTCCTTTCATAAGTACAGAGGTGATTTTCTGTTGATATTTAAACTGCTCCTCTTAAATCTTCTGATTTTCTCAGAAATAAGATTGCGGTTAAAAAATGGAAAAACATGAGGACATCAAGACATAGACCTAATGTATAATTTAATTTGTTATTTAAGTGCATATCATGTACTTTGTGTTTTATTAATGACTAATGTTATGATATAAATGCCTGCCAAAAAATCTGATATTATATAATTTTACAAAGCACTTTCAGGAGATACTTTTTTTCCTCCTAAACAAAGGGATTGTTATTGAAACTTTATATTCAAGAAGCACTTCATCAGAATCATTATGTGGGCTCATTAAAAATATAAGTTCTGGGCCTTACTCAAACTTGAAGACTCGAATATCAAAGAAGTGGTGCCAATAAACAAGAAATAAAAACTGTCTAGGTGATTCTTATGTACACTGAAGTTTGAGAATATCTACCTTAAAAAATTAACTGAAAACTTACTATAATATGTCTGAATTGGTTTAGCTGTGGGAATGCTAGAAGACCAAACCTTGCCCCCCCAAAAAATAAATAAATAAAGAGGGGTATTTTTTGTAGGGCATAATGGATTACAAAACTGCTTACTGCTCATTTTACTCACTTAGCATTTATTACATATTACATATCACTTTTTAATTTATATGTGTATATAAAATTTTACTCATATATAAATACACATACATATAACTTGTTTCCTTAAATAGAGAGCTAGATTCTTAAAAGCAGAGTCTATTTCACATAATTTTGTGCTGCTCTCTAACAGTGCCAAGTGCATGCAAGTCCTTCTTATACATATCATGGGTAATATAATAAGCAGCAACACTAGTAGACATCACTTGTCAAGAGCTTAAACCTTGGAGTCAGACCATTATAACTGTTCTAACTGAGTATGTACCCAGCTTTGGCAAGTTTCCCAACTGTTCAAAGCCTCATTTTTCTTACCTATAAAATAGGAATGATAACAATAATAATATCTACCTCAGGTTCATGAGAATCGATGAATTATATATGTATAATGTACATAATTATGTATACACATTTATGTATGAATTATACTGTTTGGAGTAATTACTCAAAAAATGACAGCTATCATTGCTATGACTACTGGAGTAATATTCTCATTTGAATGAAAATAATTGTACCGAAGATTTTATACCCAATATGCATAGTTAATTCAATAATGAATTATTGATTTACTAATGCTTATGCAATAATTTGAGTTATCCTTTTGACAGTAAGAAGATGCAAACCAATAATATAATTTTTTAGTATAATAGAATACATTTTTCCTAACTTGAAAATTAATACTTATTTTTTAGAGGTTAGAAAACACAGAAAAGTAAATATAAAAGAAAACATTCGTTTTGTTATTTTTTAGCTTTTTGTTTTGAGATAAATTTTGCACTTACACAATAATTGCAAAAATAGTACAGAGTTCCCATATAGCTTTCATTCACTTTGCCATAATGTTAACATCTTACATAACTATAGTTAATAATCAAAAAGAAATGAAAATTCGTGCAATTCTATTTACTAAACCACAGTACTTATTAGGATATCAAAGAACTAACGTCATTTTTCTGTACCAGGATCTCATTTTTCTGTTCTAGGCATCATGTCTCTTTAATCATCTTCATTGTGAGTTGTGAGTTATTCAGTCTTCCCCTAGCTTTCATAACCTTGACACTTTTGAAGCGTACAGGGCTTTTTAAAATTTTTTTATTTTTTTAGATTATCTCTCCATTTGTGTTTGTGAGGTTCTAATAACAAGATTGGGGTTATGTATTTATTTTCAAGAATACCACTGAAGCGATGTTTCTTTCTCAGTGAGTTATATCAGGGGATAGATGATGTCTTATTTGGGGGGATGTTAACCTTGGTTATAGGGATCTCTGCTGGGTTTTTGACTGTAAAATTAAAAATCTCCCCTTTGTGATAATGAATATCTTGGGAGAGATATTTGAAGACTACTGCAATGTCCTATTTTTCCTCAAACTTTTGGCCACAAATTTTAACATTAATCGGTGACTATTTCTTGCTTATTATTTATATATTACTGTGGTGTTTGCCTATTGGTGATTATCGGTTTCATTTCTTCTGCATTCAGAAATTAAGATTTTTCTGTAGGGAACAGCTTTCACTTATCCTCCATTTATTCATTCAATTGCTCATTTCAGTATGGATTTGAGCTATTTATTTTATTTTCTGGGCCATATTCTAACACTCTCACTTCCAATTTCGTTGCTTTAATGTTTTCATCTTTGGACATTAGGAGCTCCTTCAACTGGCTCTCGTCCTTTCAACATGCTCTCATTCTTTTTTGAGCACTTAGTGTCCGGCACTGAGATTTCCCAGGGTCATCTTGTATTTTCTGTGCCTCAGCCCTGGAATCCATCATTTCTTCAAGGAGCTACTAGGCTAATTTTTGAGGCTATTATAAATACTGCCAAAATTCCTTCCAGAAAGATTATATAACCAATTTTTATTTTCACCAGAAGGCTCACAAGCATTTTAAAAATGTTGGCAATTGACAATGTTTTGCTAACTCTTTTGTATTCCATTTCCAACTTTACTATAGGTAGTGTTTCTCTATCAAGTATTTTTTTTTTTTTTTAATCACAGTTCGGAATCTGTTGAACTATCTGAAAATTCTTTAGTTTGTTCACCTCCCTCAAATTATTACCAAAAATGCTGCTTATAGTTACTAGCTTATCTTTTTTTTTTTTTTCCCCATACAGGGCTCCATTGTACATTGAAGGTATGAAACTCTAGTCCCATCATTGCAGAGCCATACCACATACCATTTTGGCCATGAAAATTTTCAATCATCTTTGAATGAATGAAATCATTCACCTACCTCTTCAAAACCACAGACATTCTTTAAAAAATTTTTTCTTTAAGAATGAAGCTCAGAGAGGCCCAATTCAAAAGGTGTTTCAGTGTCTTATGCTCTTTCTCCGCCTAACTGATTATTAGTCTATGATAGGCACTCAGGTTTTATTTGTTGCAACTAGATGATTCTTATGTACAGCACTTTCATCTTTACCACTCCTTAAGAGGAGACTGTCATTCTTATTTGAGCCATCCAGGACCTCCTTTCATATCACCAAAACCATATCGAAGAAGTACCTGAAAATCCTGGTGACAAACTTGACAGAAGTAAAATTCTTAGACCTTCTATATGTTGTTACTTAAGTAAAACAAGATTTGGACTGTGCTCATTACTCTCCGATTTAATGATTCTTTTTGTCTTTATGTGGCTTGAAAAATACAATTAATTCTTAAGAACTGAGATTCGGGTAAATCTACTTTAATTCAAATAATTTAGTAAACAGTTATATGACAGTAATTGTTTTCCATTTGTCTTGGCATTGTAAGCTAGTAGTTTCTATTTAGTCTTTAGCATAAATATCCATTATAAATGGTTATCATAAGAGCTAAACAACCACAAATCTTGTACATCCACTCTCTTAGCTAGATATTAGAAACTGTTTAGTCACCAGTGCCAGTCTAACAAAGGAGCTGTAATTTCCAGTACAGACCATTTCTGTAATACAAAGTAATATAATATTTTGCCAAATCTTTATAAGGACAAAATGTAGAAATGATGAACTTAATATTGACTTCATCCATTTAAAAGATCAGTGAAGTTTTCTTGTAATTCAGGAAATTCTAACTATGGTAAATCCATTGAAAACATGCTGAATTAACCTTGAACCCAGCTTTTTAAAGATCAGCCTTTCATGAAATTACTTCAAGTAGCTTTTAATTTCACTTATTCCCTTTCATGATTTAAAAACATTATTCCATTTCTTTTTGCATACTTAAACTTCCTTATAGCTCTTCGACTAAGAATATTGAATTACATGCCTTTCTCATCTAAATGAACTCCCATTTTTAGAAATGGTTGCATGGTCTGGCACAGGTTAAGAAAGGGCTTATATTTTTAATTTCCTAGGACAGTGATATATCTCAATGCAAAGTATATGGTTAGCTCAGTAGCTCTCTTAATTTCAAGTAGGCCAAATATTTTAGAATGAATTCTATACCCTAACTTCATGATTCCATTGAAACTTTTGACATTAGAATCAGTTTTTCTTGGAAAAATACACTTTCCTGGTGTTTCTCTTGGTTCTGAAAATACCTTGAAGAGAGAATAAAAAGGCTTCAAAAGTTTATTGAATTGCAGATTTTCCATGAAACAATAATTTGGTAATTAATGTTTCAATAATTTATAAACATATATTTACATTTATCTAAAAAAATCTTATTTAGGATTTAGCATATTTAGAAAACAAGAAACAAGAGTGCTTTACAAAATGCGATTGAACTTAAATACAAACATTAATATATGAAAGGTTCATATATTTTAAAGAATCTAAAATTTTAACAGAGTCCGTTACATTAATTACCTTTATGGCAGCCTTCCTATTAGATGAGAATGGAGGAGGTAAACAAGCAGCTTTTCTGTCTTTTAAGAAATGCAGCAAAGATTCCACCTACGTAGGAAGGTATAGTAAAATGTGCCAATCGTGGGCTTAAGAAACATTTTGCACTGTTTTAATAATAATGTCTTTGTGCAGGGGCGCCTGAGTGGCTCAGTGGGTTAAAGCTTCTGCTTTCAGCTCAGGTCATGATCCCAGAATCCTGGGATTGAGCCCTGCATCAGGCTCTCTGCTCGGCAGGGAGCCTGCTTCCCTTCCTCTCTCTCTGCCTGCCTCTGCCTACTTGTGATCTCTTTCTGTCAAATAAATAAAATCTTATAAAAAAAAAGTTTTTGTGCAGACAATCCACGAAAAAGAGAGAATAAGATCAGTACAAACAAATAAGACAAAGATAATTCGGATTATCTTTTTAAGTCAATAGTTTCAGTATTCTGTGGCCTTTTATGAAATGGTCAGTCAGGTGTGGCCACAAAAAGAGACACAGGAGAGGGAGAGGAAGAAAAAAATTTCCATCCTTTGTGACCATTCTTCAAAGACAAAACAAACACACAAACTAAGCAAAATAAAATATATTGATTAAAGATTTGGGGGCCTTTTCGGACTACAATTAGAAATGACAGGGACGCCTGGGTGGCTCAGTTGGTTAAGCAGCTGCCTTCGGCTCAGGTCATGATCCCAGGGTCCTGGGATGGAGTCCCACATCGGGCTCCTTGCTCGGCAAGGAGCCTGCTTCTCCCTCTGCCTCTGCCTGCCATTCTATTTGCCTGTGCTCGCTCTCTCTCTGATAAAAAAAAAAAAAAAAAAAATTAAAATAAATGACAATGAGGTTACAATAAGATAAGGACAGATGGATCTTAATCCAGCTAGCATTTCACAAAAGAGATTAGGCATGTGAGAGTTAGAGACCATTTGATTTTCGGAAGTAACAATCGAATACTCAGAAACAATTGAGGAGGACATTATGCTAAGTGAAATAAGCCAGACACAGAAAGACAAATACTACATGATCTCACATATATGTGGAATCTAAAATAGTCAAACACACTGAAGCAGCGAGTAGAAGAGTGGTTGCTAGGGGATGGAGAGAAGAGTGTATGGGGAGGTATGGGTCAAAGGTACACAGTTTTAATTATGCAAAATAATC
The DNA here is from genome assembly GCF_030435805.1 of Mustela lutreola. NCBI lineage: Eukaryota > Metazoa > Chordata > Mammalia > Carnivora > Mustelidae > Mustela > Mustela lutreola. Next base: position 152,925,267 of record NC_081292.1, on the reverse strand, counting down.
AGGAGAGTCTCAGAAAAGCCATGTTTTACTGACAAGCCTCTGGAGAGGGACTTGCTACATGCAATGCAGGGGCAAGGGGAAATGCTATCTTTTGATCAGATGACAGAGGACAGAGCAAGGAAAAGTTAAGGCCAGAGCCTTTATATGGAAAAGAAGGGCAAGGCAACGCAGGGTAAACAGTTTAGAATTGTTGGTTTAAATAATTCTGGTGGGCTTTGCCTGTAGAGGTGTCTCTGGTTGTCTGGCACCTGGCCCTGGGATGATTTAGGGTAGGAGAATCATTGATTTGGTTGTGTGAGTTAGAAGAGGAGGAAGTTGGTGGTATAGATTTGGGATTGGTTGGTTTATATATGAAAAGTTTATTTGTAAGCAGGTTGCTAATTATCTTTGGGATTTAGCTAGCCCTGAAAGGGATAGTCCTCGTGGGTCTCTAAGGCCCCAAATGCCCGATCATCAGTAATATTGAAAATAGGAAAATATATTTACTGTACATGGTCCCGTGATGAATGGATTCCAAGTAGACAAAACTAGAATCTACAAAAACACAGAACCAATGGGTATCCTCTATTAATCTATAAATTCTCTTTTAAAAGGAAATGGAAAAAGAGTACCTGTCAGGCTAAGTGTGACCTTCCCACCTTATCTACATCATGTATAGGAAGGATTTAGTTTTATAGCTCCCATGGAACTATGGACGTTGATGGAAATTTTATTTTAAAATCCCAGATACTATTTTTTTTATAACACACAATCTCTTGTGATAATATTTGCCTATAGCTAATGTAAGTTTATATATAAAACTTAATAAAGAGAATATATATAGGGGAGATAACATATAATTCTGATTAGCTTCCCCCTGATTTTTCTCCCCAGTCTTTCACAAGTAGATTAGTGATTATTTTATGTTGGTCTGACTTTCTAATAATGTATTCCTTTCTGATAAGCCATGGCAGTGGTATTATATTATATGAATAAAGATACAAGAGTTCACCTTTGATTATTTTGGATAAAACCTGCTCAAGAAAACACTGTATTGTTTGGACTTGGTTATATTTTCAAGAAGTTAAGATTTTAGAAAATGTAATATTCCCAAAGAATTTAGTTTTGGCTGAACATTCAGATTGAAAACCAAGTAAGGTAATTTTACATGAATCTGAGAGCCAGTCAAAATAAAGAGCAATGAACATTTATCAAATGCAGAAAATGTGTTTGGAAACTTTTTAAACCTTACTCATTTTTGTTCACCTGAATTAGATATAAAACTGCCTTTAGTAAGAGGAAGGATTTACCTTTGAAAGAGGGAAAGGAAATAGCCTAAGCAAAAGGCAATTCACTAGAGATAACTTCTATTAATGTACTACATGACTGTTCTGTGAATTGAATCTAGTTTTTTTTTTCTTTTTAGATTTTATTTATTTATTTGACAGAGAGAGAGATCACAAGTAGGCAGAGAGGAAGGCAGAGAGGGAAGCAGTTTCCCCGCTGAGCAGAGAACCTGATGCAGGCCTTGATCCCAGCACCCTGGGATCATGACCCTAGGTCTAAATTTGCATTATAAGCCATCACCATATAGTCAAAAAACGTGCTTTTTTTTTTTTTTAACTCAACACACCTTTTATGGTATACCTCTACTATATGCCAGGTCACGTACCAGGCACTTGAGGATACAGACATGATTCAGGCACAGTCTAGTATGCGAGACAGACTCATGCCCAGCTACTTATAAAATACATTGCTAGCCTAATTCTGAACTTGACTCTTGTGGAAACTTAATCAATTAATCTGTAGGCACATTATAAACGGATCATAGAAATTACATGGACTTTCCAAAAAAGCCCACCAGCACTAGAAACTAGTTCATAAAGCTAGGAGTTTTATAAAATTTGGGGCAATAGATAAGTTTTGCATATAGTTAACTATTATATTTGTGGAAATTTAAGCTTCTGCTAAACTTTTTTAAAAGCTAGATTCAGGGGCGCCTGGGTGGCTCAATGGGTTAAAGCCTCTGCCTTCAGCTCAGGTCCTGGGATCTAGCCCCACATCGGGCTCTCTGCTCAGCGGGAAGCCTGCTTCCCCCCTCTCTCTCTCTGCCTGCCTTTATGCCTACTTGTGATCTCTGTCTGTCAAATAAATAAATAAAATCTTTAAAAAATGAAAGTTATAAAATATTACATATTGTATAATTCCATCTATATAAAACTTAAAAATCAAGAAATACTAATCAGGACAGTGATGACTCTGGGGAAGAGAGGAATGTACTTCAAAGTTTCTTGGTCTGGATGGTGGTCACCAAGATGTGTTTATTTTGTGATAACTCAGTGAGCTGTAAAACTTGTGACCTCTATGTATTTATATATGTGTGTCATATTTCAATAATAAGGTAAGAAATTTTTAAAAAATACTTATCAATTAATGCATGGATGAATTAACAAATGAATATTAAGAAAGGTTTCTTTCTCATTTAGCTGAGGCATCAGCGGAACTTTGGCTTTGTCCCTTACCATGATTAGCAAATTTGTTAGCAAGTTTATGACCTGGGTTTGTAAGTTGTACTGGTTTGTTGCATTGACGTTCACCTGTAGTGATTCTTAGTTTGTTTGTAAAATATTAACCCTAGGTTGAAATTAGCAGATAAGTTTTTTACAAACTACTCTCAGATTTTAAAGCTTGTAATAAAATTGAAAAAGAAATGAAAGCGTTAGTATGACATTATTGACATTTATAGTAATTCTCTTTCGAGCTATTTTTTTCTAGATTCAATTTCTTTAAAATTTGAATATAGATAATTTCTATTTGTGGATTTCATACATTGTAAAACTTCTTTCCATCATCCAGACAGCATATAGATTAGATTAGATAGATTAGATAGATTGGGTTAGAGCAGTGGGACTAGTGTCTATGACCCAGTAATAGTACTTGGGGCTGAGCAAGATAGCAGCCCAATTAAATAGCATGATAACGGTTTTTAAAAAGCTCTTTGGTTCTTTTACAATAGCATCTATGCATTTTTCAAAATATTATTGTATCTATGGACTAATTTCTTCCTCCTCCTTCCATATATTTGTGAAGTAAGTAGCATAGGCAGTATTATTTTCTAGAAAATGTGATCAACAAATTCAGGTTCAGTTGGACATTTGACCATCATGAAATAAGTTAATGGCAGAACCAGGACTAGAACCCAAATACCTTACATCTTAACTTGATCAACATTTTTCTGTTATTCTGTGAAATGGCAGAGTTACCTTATAATTTCCTCAGGTGAGGTTGCAACTGTATTTTCTCAAACAGGTATCTTACATAGTCTGCTAGCTCACTCATTCACTTACTCATTCAGATATTTTTGGAAGACATACACTGGGTGTCATTGGGTCTTAAGGACTTAGCGGATTTCATTTTTGCATATAAGCTTGGTGCTTACTTGGCAAGAACTTTGATATTATTTGATATTATGATATTTATTGGAGTATTATTATTGCTGAGACTCTAATAATTGAGAAGTAGGACTAAGAATGTTCTTTAAAAACATAACATTCTTCAAGCTTTAGAAAATCAATGTAATGAACTTGTAAAAAACACAGAATCTAAGATTTCAACTAATCACCATGTTGACTGCTGGACTCCTCTAGTGTTTGCAGAATTAACCTTTGTTTTCAGCTTGGTATTTATGCTTCCAGACCTGGCATGTACTTGTGCTTTTTTATTTAAGCAATATTCTGGAGATCTATGCATGTTAGATGGTTGATCTATTTCATTATTTCACTATATATTCCATAGTCAATGTTAACTATTTCCTATTATGGGCATTTAGGTTGTTTTCAAAATTTGTTTTCTTTTTAAACAATGCCTCAGTAAAAAATGTATGTATGTTCTTTGGAGTAGGTACTGAGATGTCTATTTGCATTGAAATTTTTAATAAGTACTGAGAAAATGATGCTTCAGGTTGACTAATCCAATTTTTGTGTGTTCTATGAGATATTTTGTTAACCTATGCCTTCTCCCAAATGTGATATCATGTAAAAAATTTGTTTTCCAATCTAATGGGTTAAGATATGTGATCATTTTCAAATTTGTATCTCTGTAGAATACTATTATTTAGATCTTTTTTTTAATCCATGCCTTCTCCCAAACATAATATAAAAACTTTTTGTTTTGCCAATCTAATGGATAATTTTTAAAATTTGTATTTCCTTAGAATATATTTTTTTTTTTTTTTATTTTTTTTATTTTTTATAAACATATATTTTTTATATACATATATTTTTATCCCCAGGTCTGTGAATCACCAGGTTTACACACTTCACAGCACTCACCAAATCACATACCCTCCCCAATGTCCATAATCCCACCCCCTTCTCCCCAACCCCCTCCCCCCGGCAACCCTCAGTTTGTTTTGTGAGATTAAGAGTCACTTATGGTTTGTCTCCCTCCCAATCCCATCTTAGAATATATTTTTAAGTTTATTGTTCATTTCTTCCTCTGTGAATTGCCTATTCATACTTTTTGTCCACTTAAGAAAAGACTATGTTTTTCTTGTATATATATATATATATATTTTTTTTTTAAGATTTTTATTTGTTTATTTGACAGAGAGAGGCACAGCTAGAGAGGGAACACAAGCAGGGGGAGTGGAAGAGGGAGAAGCTGACTTCCCGCTGAGCAGGAAGCTGGATGTGGGGCTCGATCCCAGGAACCTCTGATTATGACCTGAGCCAAAGGCAGACACTTAACAACTGAGTCACTCAGGCATCTATTTCTTGTATATTCTCAAAGAATTCTTATAGATTTAATATTTGTCTGTTGATTATATTACACATTTTATTTTAAGGTCTTGCCCACTTATCTGTGGTATTCTTTCTATAGAAGAGTCTCGTGATGTAGTCAAATTTATTAATCTTTTCGTTTGTCATTTTTTGCCTTTTGTACTTAACTCAAGTTCAAAAATACAATATTTTCGTGAATCATATTAAAATTTTTTTGTTCTTTAACCTAATTAGACATATTTTTGTAGTGCTCTGAGACATGCATTTGTCTTTATTATTCTTCAAACCTAATATTAAAAACCTAACCTTTTTATTTTGGAATAAATTGAGATTTACAGAAAAGATGCAAAGATGCAGAGTCTCTAAATACCTTTACCCAGTTTCCTCTAATGTGTTCCCTCTAACATCATACCTGGTGCATTTGTCAAAACTAATAAATTAACATTGATATCTTAATTTCAACTATATTACAAACTCTATTCAAGTTGCATCAGTTTATCCACTTATGCTCTTTTTCTGTGCTGGGATCTCATCTAGGACACCATGTTGCATTTGGTATTCATGTCTCCTTGGCCTCCTCTAAGGAGACTCTCTCTTTCCTTGTTTTATTTTTAAAAAAATTTTTTTTATGACCTTGATAGTTTTGAAAAGTATAAACCAGATATTTTCTAGAATGTCCCTCAATTTGGGTTCGTCTGATGTTTTCCTATGATTAGACCGGGATTATGTGAATTTAGAAGAATATCACAGAGGTGAAGTGCTCTTTGTATTACATCTTACGAGTGGTACATGCTATCAACATGACTTATCTTTGATGGTGTTAACCTTGATGACTTGGTTAGAATAATATTTGCCAGGTTTCTCCATGGTTAAGTTGCTATTTTATTCTTTTTTTTTTTAAGATTTTATTTTATTTATTTGACAGAGAGAGGCACAGTGGGAAAGGGAACACAATCGGGGGAGTGGGAGAGGGAGAAGCTGGCCCCCCAGTGAGCAGGGAGCCTGATGTGGGGCTCAATCCTAGGACCCTGGGATCATGACCTAGCTGAAGGCAGACACTCAATGACTGAGTCACCCAGGCACCCCAGAGTTGCTATTTTATTCTTTACATACTTTAGTTTTTGGAAGCAAGTCATTATTAGGTCCAGTCTACACTCAAGAGAGGACACTTTACCTCCTGGGAGGGAAGAAGTATTTATGTAGGTTATTTGAAATTCTGCTTCTTCTTCTTCTTCCCTTTTTTTTTTTTTTTTTAAGACTTTATGTGTTTATTTAGAGAGAGAGAGAGAGAGAGAACATGAACAGAGGGAGAGGGAGAAGCAGACTTCCTGCCAAGCAGGGAGCTTGATGTGGACTCCATCTGAGGACCCTGGGATCATGACCTGAGCTGGTGGCAGACACTTAACCAACTGAGCCACCCAGGCCCCCCTGAAATTATTCTTTAAGAAAGACTTATCCTTTCTCTCCTATTTATCTATTTATCCAGACATTTATTTGTATCAATACAAACTTAGCATATTTATTTTATGTACTGACTTCTAATACAATACTGTATTATTTATTTTGTTGCTCAAATTGTTCTAACTTTCACCATTGGGAACTTTCAGGTTGGCTCCTAATAACTTTTTGTTGTTGTTGTTTTGAGAGATTATGTTGAATTAAGGGAAAAGATACATACCTATGTCATGGATTAAAAATCTCAAAAGTAATAACCTACACAAATATACCTATTTTTCCAACATATTGACATTTTGCTTTAAAAATACTTATATGAGGAAGTGGAGATGCAACATGGGGGGTTAAGGGGTAGGAGAAGAATAAATGAAACAAGATGGGATTGGGAGGGAGACAAACCATAAGTGACTCTTAATCTCACAAAACAAACTGAGGGTTGCTGGGGGGAGGGGGTTGGGAGAAGGGTGGTGGGGTTATGGACATTGGGGAGGGTATGTGCTATGGTGAATGCTATGAAGTGTGTAAACCTGGAGATTCACAGACCTGTACCCCTGGGGATAAAAATATATTATATGTTTATAAAAAATAAAAAAAATAAAGGAAAAAAATACTTAAAACTTTAAGTGATAGAGGGCATTTCATTTTTTCAGGATTCTTTTGTATTTTGGCAAGTCCCTCTTTAAAATTTTTTCAACCTATTACTGTCTAACTATATTTTAGTGACAGGGTATTAAATAGTGAATGATCTGTTCACTGTTTATAAAAGTTGGTAAATTAAAACAAAATATCCAAAAACAAGAAATATGGAAGCAATGCTGCTCAAGAATTATATAATTATTTGTTTCTAAATAAGTGAGGATGTGTAGAATATATTATTGTGACATTATATATATATTATATATAGTGACATTATATATATAATATATATGTTATATATATTATATTATTGTGACATTATACACATTATAAAATGTGACCACTATTCAATAATTTATTCAGAATTCTTAAAAATCTCTCACCTTTGAGATTGCATTCTAATAATATGTGTAAGAGTGTAACTCATATAAAATTGAATATCATTTTTGCATAAGAATGATAGCTTTGAAATACTGTTTGGTGCATACTATCATTCAAAAATTTCTCATTTGATGCTAAATATTCAAGCCAATAAAAGTTAGAACTCAGAAATAGAACATTCTTTTGTAAGAATTTTTAAAAAATGTAGTTTGCTTTATAAATATACAGCTATATTTTGAAATGCATAGGTATTCTTAGTTAATACAGGTGTTTATTTATTTTCACATGATGAAAGCCAAAACTCATTTAAAATAAAAATTGAGAATGTTATGGTCTTAAAAATAATGACCCGAACATGGGGAATGTATGCTATGTCATCAGATTTACAAAGATTTATAATTTGCTGGATTCAAAGACATAACATTTCAGATGATACTCAATATGTATTTGATTTTCTTTCTACTTTAGCTACTTTATCGTCATTAAAATGTTGTCTAGGTGTAGCAAGTTATGATAATGAAAACAATAAATTTAAAGCACTATAGAGTAAATGAAGTTCCCCTCTGACTATTTTTTAATTAGTTAATCTATTTGGATATATGGTGGAAAGATAAAGGACTCTTATGTTAACTAGAGTTACTCTGAACATCCGTTTATTTGTCTGAAAAACAGAAATCTAATAATAGCTATTTTGCATGATTTTTGTAGGTATTTTATATGGCACATAAAAAAGAGCCACAAATGTTAATTCCCTCCTTTTCTGCTACGCCATACAAAATTTATAAAAATAAAAATGTTCCATAGTCTATTCAGATTTTTTCTGGATTTAGTTGAGTAAATCCCCATATTGAGTAAATTCCCCATATTTGATCTAGTTAGATCACTAGAATATATGTAAAGAATCAATAAGAAGAGAAAGTCCATAGGAGTTATAATAATAATAATAATAATAATAATTTTTTACAATGGAGCAAATGTTAATAATTGGCTGGGAACATGTTTTATCAAATTATAACACCAACTTTTTATTACATATGATATATGATATGAAGATAAACATTTATAAATTTGTTAGTTGTTTCTGTTCCTTGGAGATTATTAACATGGGAAAAAAATAAGATCTTTCTACAAAATTAAAAAGCTATCTTAAAAAATCTAAAATACGAAGTTATAATAGATATGGGGCCAAGATGTAATGCTCAGAATTTGACTTGTTAATAACATGGTTTCCCATGTTATTAGTTAATACAGGTTTTTTTTTATGGCATTTATGGCAACTCATGCCATAATTTCTTATATATTTTTTCTTTCCTTGCAAGCAATGTGTTGCTTTTAGATGTTAATTGACTTGTTAAGAGGTAGTCACTCTGCTCAATGTTTACATTTCTTCTGAATTATCCAGTTTTTTGGCATACATTGTTTATAGTAGTCTCATGATCCTGTGTATTTCTGCAGTATCATTTGTAATGTCCAGTCATTCCATATCAGATTTGGAGTTCTCTCTTTTCTTAGTCTAGCTAAAGGCTCATCAATTTTATTTTTTTGAAAAACCAGATCTTAGTATTGTGATCTTTTCTCTTGTGTTTCTTGTCTCAAGGTATGTTTAGTGATTCCTTTGCCATCTTTATGATGAGTTTCTTAGTTGTTTGGTCTTTTGTTCTTATTCAGAGTCTGTTGGGACTTATTGAATCTGTGATTTGATGCTTTTCATTAGTTTTGGGAAATTCTTAGCAATTATATTTTCAAATAATGCCTCTCTCTCTTTAATTTTTGTCCTTCTGGAATTCCAATTCAAGTTACGCCATCTCAGCAGATCTGATGTCTCCTTACACTTTCTTCTATTTTTATATTATTATATATTCTTCTATTTTTATATATTTATATTTATGTTTTCTATAGATTGCCTCTTTATCCCGTTTTGTAGGTAATTTCTTCTGACCTATCCCCAGTCCACTGGGGACTTAGTTTCAGTCATGGTAGATTTTGTTTTCAGAGTTAGTTCTATCTAGTTGATTCTTTCATACATATGCAATGTTACTTTTTTTTTTTAAGTATAATTTTTTATTTTTTATAAACATATATTTTTATCCCCAGGGGTACAGGTCTGTGAATCACCAGGTTTACACACTTCACAGCACTCACCAAAGCACATACCCTCCCCAATGTCCATAATACCACCCCCTTCTCCCAAACCCCCTCCCCCCAGCAACCCTCAGTTTGTTTTGTGAGATTAAGAGTCACTTATGGTTTGTCTCCCTCCCAGTCCCATTTTCTTATAGTTCTAGTTCCTTGCTGAAAATATCATCTTGCTTTTATTGACATAACCGTAGTAATTATGGTTTTTTAAAAAAACATTCTCTGGTAATTCTTTTCCATGGGGAACTGATGGGTCTGTCTGTTTCTGTTGTCTGTTATTTATGGTGGTTCTTATTCATGTTATTATAGCTCTTCTTTGTCTGGTTAGGTTTGATTGTGTGCTAAATATTGTGTTTATAAAATTATTCATAGAAATAATTTAAGGTCTAGGATGATGTTGTCATTCTTCTGAGATGATTTTTTTTTCCTCTGTCACTGCCAGGCATCCAACAAAGTAGCAATTTTGGATGATCTTAATCCTACTTCAGTATGTGAAATTTTCTGTGCCGCTCAGATAGCTCAGTGTGACGGGAGTCAGTGTGAAGCCCATTTTACTTCCAGTTTATCCTTTCATATAGGTTACAGTCTTTTGACATCTCAGTCATACCCCTAAGTCCTCCAGATCTTGCTCTCTGACTCCAGGAGGTTGTCAGGAATACAGCTGAGTCTCTCAATCAGATCAGAGCAGCTCAGAGCAGTAAGTGGCCTCAACTCTGTACTCACCTGTTTGGTTTTCAGTCTATTTTGGCTCAGCGATTCCTGTGCTTCTTAGAAAGATGTTAGTTATAGATCATCCAGCTTTTTTTTTAAGTTCATAGAAAGGATTTTAGAGTTATCAGTGGGAAGCTTGGTCTGAATTACCTAGTGCACCATTACCAGAAGTGCAAGTCCCTTTACAAAGCTTGTTTACATTGAACTGAAAATAAATCTCTAGGTGACTCTTTGCAGGAAAACACAGACATAGAAGTAAAATTTTATTCTTTCTTTTTTTTTTTTTGTAAAATTTTATTCTATATTGAAAATTAAAAACAACCCCCGTGGCTAATTTTTAAAAAATATTTTGCTTCTTCCTTGTTAGTTCCTATTCTTACTCAGAATGTCTCGGAGTAGATGATTCCATATAAACTGAAGGCTTTATTGGAATCTGTGTATCTGATAAGTAGTTAACTTCTAAGGCAGAGCAGTAGCAGGTGTATAGATGACCATGCTGCTCTGATAGAAATAAAACTTATAATACATGTTTAAAAATTAGAGGTAGATTTGAAACCTCTTTTGCCCTGAATTTTTTTAAAGATGGAATAACATTAAGTGTCAGAAAATAGCATTACAGTAATTAGATTATGTCTAATAAGAGGATTTAAAAGGTTAGTTTTTGTCTAAGGTGTAAAATTTGATTTTACATCTTCCATCTAGCAGGCCTCCCTGTGCATTGTAACTAAAATGTCAGGGTCGTGATAAGCTACAATAAAATGATGTATTTAAGTTTTTAAAATAAAAAAGCTACAATTTACTTTATAACTTGTATAGGTATAGGAGCAGTAAGTGTGAAGGAAATAGTGTGGTGTCTAACAATCAGATAGGGGCCCCCAAATGTGGGGAATGATCGGGGGACCGTACGTAGGCACGTAGGTGGGTACGTGCGTAGATCAGGTGGCATGATCAGGTGACATCGTAAGTGGGTGAAAGAATTCATCCAGGTAGAACAGAAGAGAGAAGTTTACTGAATACACGGCAAGGGAGCCTGGGGCAGGATAGCAAAAAGACTTTCTGCGAGGAGGCAGTGGGTGGGGGCAGCCTTTAAAGATGGAAGATGGGGGCACCTGGGTGGCTCAGTGGGTTAAAGCCTCTGCCTTCGGGTCATGATCCCAGAGTCCTGGGATCGAGCCCCGCATCGGGCTCTTTGCTCAGCAGGGAGCCTGCTTCCCTCTTCCTGCCTGCCTCACTGCCTATCTCTGTCTGTGAAATAAATAAATAAAATCTTAAAAAAAAAATAAGATGGAAGATGAGATGGTATGACGAAATGTGGAATTCTCCCTTTCTGGGCAACTGTGCCCGGTTCTAAGTAGCCCAGGGGTTAGTTAAGACCTATGGATATGTTGAGGTCGGTTCCCTGAGGGACCTTTTCTACATTCCATTGCTCAAGCCTGTCTGTCTGAAAGTGGTCTCCACAAAGAATACATGGTGTTTGAGAGAAACCAATTCATTAGATTTAGAGCGAGCGTATCTTTAAATATAGCTTCATCATTATTGCCAAGCCTTGTGCTCCTTTGTTCCCTCTCTTGGGTCACGGGGTTACCATATATTTAGATTTTCACAGTTTTGTGAGACCACACCGCATATCTTCACTAGCAGAAGTGATTCTGTTGATGATCATATAGGTCAGAGGCAAGTCAGTGAAAAGTATTTTGGGCATCCAGGATTACAAAATCCCTCATTGCCTTGCGTGCAACCTTATAATGTGTATAAGTACATTCTATACTTGCAATGCGGACCAGGGAGTAGAGAACCAACTTGGGCATACATAGAAAAGATTAGCAAGTGATACTCATTTGCTAAAAGCTTAGTTGGTAAATATTTAGGTGTTAAGGAAATTTTACCATTTCAAACATTCTAAAACTTACTTACCTTTGAATAACAGAACATTTGCCTTTTTTGGTTTCTTTCTCCTTTTCTTTTGTTCAGAAAAAATATTGAGTTAAAAACATTTTAATGCTATATTACAGATAATAGGATTCCTGGGGTACTGAGGAGGGCTTCCAGAGCCAAGCACTCTCAACAGAGTAATCTGAATCTCTCTAGGGGAAAAAGGAGAAGATAACGGGGTAAGAGGTTTAAAGGAGGAGTTAGAGGAAAATGCGTAGCAAATAGGAAGAAGAAATGTTCACAAACGGCTGCGTACGGTAATTACCAAAGCATAGGAAAGGGCAAGAAGATCAGGGAAATTGGGGCAGGCAGATTTGCGTGTCATTTTTGCTGAAGGCTGGAGAGGAATAAAGAATAACAAAGGCAAAGGATTATGCCAGTGGCTCCTTCAGGGGATACTGTGTCCGTGAATCGCATCTACTTTTTCAGGGTTACAGAGAAAGAAAGGACAGCACAGACTGTTACCTAGACAAACATTCGTGACTCATGGAAGTCAATAGATGTTTGATTATAATACATGGGGCTTCATCATTACGCTGCTAACTGTAGGGAACAGCTACAGTCAGAGCTACTTGTATGTTTCCTTTTCCGTTTTCTCCCCTCTCTCCCCAGTTCTGTTCTCTCTGAAGTGTTGTTGAAGAGTATTGTGGAAAAGGTAAGAGACCAGGTATCCAAAGGCAGGGGTCTCATTCTCCTTCAGGAGCTGCATGATGTATCAGCCTCAGTGGTAGTTTCTGTGGCTGTAAATTGGAAATAACCGTTACATTATGACAAGATGTTTTAGGCTAAGCTGAAATATTTTTGAAAATTTTTTGAAAAATACACAAAATGTAAAATTTTATTTCATTAACTACTTATGAGAAGCAGTATGTTATAGAGTTTTAGAGATCTAAACGTAAGTCCTGGCACTCCCCTGTGCACTTAGGTCTTGTTACCTAATTGCTCTGATTAGAAATATTTTGATTTATCCAGTAGAGACATAGTAACTCCCCTCACCAGATTGTATTAAATGTGGCACCGCCTGGGAGGAATTCGGTGGGTTACCTGGCATGCAGTAGGTGATCAGCGTGAGCTCTTTCTTTTACATGGTGACATTAGAAATTTGTTCCATGGCCATCAGTCAATTTGTGTGGACCCATTTCTTTATCATTATATACACACACACTTTATTTGCAATATAATATAGTTTGTTCTTATGTTCCTTGCAGCTTACATATCATGAAATACTGTTATCTGCATATGTCTGACTGTCAGTAAATGCTAGGGTACTGAAGGATGATGTTCACTTTACATTCCCCATCAAGTATAGATTATAGGCAGTTTGTTAATAAATGTTTCCTGTATTAGAAAGGTGAGCACTCAGGCTCTGCATGAAACTTCTGTGTCTGGTAGTATCTTCAGTTTGACTCTAAATTATGGCTGACATCTATACTACATAATGGGTGGTTATTTAGAAATTCAAACTTTTTTGATTCATCTGTTTTTGAATTTTGTCCTCATGCATGTACAGGTAAGCAGTGTCTTCAGTGGGCAGAGTAGGGTTCTGGGGATCTTTGTAGTGTTGCTGCTTTGAAGTCTTTCCTCTTTAGATCCTCTTTTAAAGGGTTCACTTGATCAGGTCAGGCCTTCCCAGAATAATTGTTTTTATTAACCTATTATTAACATTTTATATTAACATTAATATTTTATTTAAATTTATTTAAAAAATATTTTATTTAATATTAATATTTTATTAGCTTATTATTAATTAGGGACCTTAAATACTTGTACAAAATCCCTTCACCTTTGCTACATGACAATCATAGGAGTTATATTACTTCATTTTTGTCTTTTTTTTTTTTTTTTTTGCTTGGAAGCAGTTACAGATCTGCCCACATTCAAAGGGAGGGGATAACACAAAGATATGTCTCGCAGAGGGTGCCATCCGAGAATTCTGCTTACCACAGTATTGCTGTAATTTTGTGTCTCCAACTATAGATAATATTAACAAATACTAACTTCTGTGACTTGAGTTCTAGTTTGTGGATGCATTACATTTTGCATTAGAATTATTTAGATTGAATCTATTACATTTTAGATTCAATATAGAACCCTGACACAGAAGAAAAAAACAAAAAGCAATCAATCTAAAGAAAAGTCCAGACGAATAGAAACATTTAGAGTTAAACAAATGGTAGTGTTTGTCTTTTTTAAAATTAGGTTTGTGCCTTTTTGGTTTATTTTAGAGAGCAGGAGATAAGAGTTTTTGAAAGATTCCTGGTTTCGCTCTCTTGAATTAAATCTGGTGATCATTTTAATGGATAGTAATTTCAATTGACATTAAAAAAGCAAAACTGAAGGGGAACTGAAATTGCATATAGTATGATGAACATTATTTTTATTGATAATCATAACCACTAAGAAAAGTACTGGGGCACTTATACAATGTTTTTCCTTTGTGTTTAAGAAAATACTTTTATATATCTTTTAAAAATGAGTATTCAAAAATGGAATTGCAAAGGAAAATATATGCCCACAGAAAAACTTGTACAAGAATGATTCTGAGAACATTATGCATAATAGATAAAAAGTGGAAAGATCCCAATACTTTTCCATTGATAAATTCCTAAATGAAATGTAGTATATACATACAATGGAGTATTATGTGGCCATAAAGAGGAATGAGGTGCTGGTACAGGTTACAACATGAGTGAACCTTGGAAATGTTATGCTAATTGAAAAAAATCACAAACAGCACATATTGTATGATTTCATTTATATGAAATGTCCAGATTAGGCAAAGCCATAGAGACAGAAAGTAGATTAGTGGTTGCCTAGGGCTGGTGAGGGGAGGAAGGTTGTCAGGGGAAGGAAATTGCTAACAGGCACAGGGTTTCTTTTTGGGGTGCTGAAAATGCTTTGAAAGTAATTGTGGTGATGGTTGCACAACCCTGTGAATATTCTTAAAGACTGTTGAATTGTACACTTTAAATGAATGGATTGTATGACATGTGAATTATGTCTCAATAAAACCCAAAAGCATGCAGTTGTAAGGCATCCTAGTATTTTGAAGCAATGTGTGTTTACTGCTCCCCTTACCTCTCCTGACTATGTTCTGAGCATTTTTATAGTGTGGCACGTTCTATCCGCTAAGGTGTGTGTATCCAAAATTGAAAAATGTAATTCTGTATTGATGAATTTTCAGTGAGAATGAGTGGAAGTCTGTGAGAGCATAATTGGTGTCCAGGGCTTTTATCATATTTTGTCAAAAGCAGTATACAATCTTCTTGGATTAAAGTAAGAATAAAAGTACATTGTGTATTTGTTAAATAATTCAATATCTATTTCTTTTAAATTAAATTTAGATATAAACTCTGATTACATGAATAAGATTTCAGGAACACCCCAGATCACATGTTATCAATTCAAAATTGTAGTCTTAACAATTTTTAATTTACATTGTATAATTTTCTTTTCTTAATGCTGCTCATTAGGAGCTTTTAATTTGTTTCTCTTCTAGTATAAGCATAGAACGGCAAATAAGAATAATATTTAATGACAATGTTGATGAAACAGAATGGGTGGAAGTCTTTCTTCTGACTAGATTTAGAGTAGAAATTTTTAAGACAGTCTGAGCACTTAGCTTCTGTTTTGAAACCTTTTGTGGAATTTTCTTGGAGATTTTCTTAGAATGCCTCTGAAAATGTACTGCTTTGCCCTTTAGCACTTTTTGTTTATGGATCTCTGAGGAATTCATTAATAATTTTAGGATTTCTGTTTGCTGGTTTCATGCCCATTTTGCAGATTGAATTACTTAAACTGCATAGCTAACATGATTTTTCCAAGACTGAGTAGGCAGTAGAGGTATTGAAACTCAAGCTTTTAGCAACAAACGATGTTTTTTTTTTTTTCACTATAAGTGAATATTTTAGTGCATTAGGATACTTTACTTCAGGCAACAGAGTTTTATTTAAACTTGCAATATTCATAAAGCCAAACACAGGACCCTGTCTCTTACTTTTCCAAAAGTAAAAATAGTGGTCTTAAGAAATATTCTTTATGGGGACACCTGCGTGGCTCAGTCAGTTAAGCTGCTGCCTTTGGCTCAGTTCAGAGTCCCACATCGGGCTCCTTGCTCAGCGGGGAGCCTGCTTCTCTCTCTGCCTCTGCCTGCCACTGTGTCTGCTTGTGCTCTCTCTCTCTCTCTCAATCTGACAAATAAATAAATAAACAAATAAATAAATAAAATCTTTTAAAAAAAGAAATATTCTTTATTGGAGATAATCTATTCATTAATAATTATTTTTAAGTGAATAATATCCTGAACTCTGTAAAGTGTTTAATTTCTTCCCAGTGCTCTGACCTGCTATGAGTAATTGAGTGGTGTGTACATTCTTGATATCATAGATAGTTGCTAAAGAGACCCTAAGAGACTATCTAGGCTCTTGCCTTATCTCTGGGTAGGTTAAATCTAAATTGCTTTAGAGATTGTTTTGTTTCCTGTGGTAAAAAACATTGTTTAAGTGTTCATTTTCCCCCCAAACTGTATATAAAATAACCAAACCTCTTTATTCATTGTTTGGAGGAGACAGATACAGAGTGGCTCTCTAGCCTCCTTAAATTTCTAATTTATTATAATTGGTTTGTATTTAAAAGAGATTTTTTTCTAAGGAGTTGGAAGTTTTGTTCTGTTTTAATGTTATTTGCCAATAATTGCTGTCAGTGTAGGTATTCTGTGTTACAAACATGATATAATAGTAGTAATAAAAGCCAACTACTTTCCACTTGTTCCTAATTCTCTTGTCATCTTGAGCCATGGTTAATCAGATTCCCATATGATCTGCTAGTCAGGTGGAGGCTTATATATTTCAAATTGAAATGAGTACATCTCAGCCACCATAGGATCTTTCAAAGCCATGTGCATATTTTAAAATTTAGCTCTTGGTCTTATTAAATCCATAATCCGGTTTCTTTATACAGGCACTGAACCAGTGAACAGATGTTTGGTAAGTTACCTATTGGTCCCTATATGGACAAACCACAGTTACCTTTGTATGTCCCAATTAAAGCTTCTTGGAAGTGTCTCTTTTGTTTTGAAGTGGGTGTTAATGATAAGTAAGAAGTTAATAAGGATGATAGTGAGGTTGACAAAATGTTTCTCTTTAACCTCCAATGTAAAGGAAAATAGGTGTGAACATGGTAGTTTTGGTAGTGTGTTCCTTCTCTGCTTAGCTGTGCATCCTTGTGGGAGCCCCAGTTGCTAAGCTCATAGTTTGTTCTTGCAACTTAAATGAGAACTAAAATATTATGCTTGCTATTGCTCACAGTGCCTCACTTGCCTTTTAGGGAGCTCCCTATAACAGTTTATTTTAACTACTTATATCCTGTTTCAAGTTTGAAGGGACTGAAACAATTTTTTAAATGCCAGAACTAAGTTTTCCAGAGGAAAACAGCCACTTGGTAAACCAATTTAAGGGAGTATCCTCTTTCCTCTCCCCATGAAAAACCCCACAGAACACTGAAGTAAAGAATGAAATGTTTATCTTAGCTCCTTTGGTGCTTATGCTCACTCTTCTTTCTCTTCGGTGGCTTTGGTGTTAGAATTCCATTTTTTTCTACAAGCATTTTAAGGGATTATTTCCTACTATTTTTGTTCCTTCTGAATTTTTGCTTTACCTTTTGGGAGGCCATATGTTAAGCTGTGATAGAATATTGTGATTATTGTATCCCATTAGACTGTAAAATCCAACACTCCCTTTTCACATATTTGAATATAGACTTAATCCTTGTTAATGGACAAAGATGCCATAGAGTGAAGGAAAATGTAAGTTACAAAACTGGTTGAAGGAGGCAGAGGCCAGGAAGCTTGGGGGCTGGGTGGTGATAAGGGAGAAGCAGGTGACTCTTGGAACACGATTGCTTTATCTCTGTTGCAAAGTATTACAGAGTTGGAACCATAATAAAAATTTGTTTTATCTGGACCTTATTTTTTTTCAGTTTCCAGATATATTGATAAATCAACATAATTAACAAATTATTGCTATACTGTAATATGATTTTTTTTTAACATTGTTAACAGCTGCTGGATTAGTAAGAGGCTTTGATATTTGGATAGAAATGTAAAGGCTGTATATTCTATTATCCATATATGTTTTTGATTAAGAGATCCTTATAAAATTTTTTCATCCTACCAAGAAATTTTTTGAGGCAAAGGAACGTGATCTTAAAGAGTATTTCTTAGTTAGATTTGCTTTATTGCACTAGTGAAATATTAGGCTTCATTTAGGGAATATTTTTAATGGTGGCTGTGGCCTACTGGACATAGAAAAAGTAGAAATAAGAAGCTCTGGGATTCTAACTCTGCTTCTTCCTTTTTGATCTTGCATTGTAGTACTGTTTTTAAAATAAAATACATGAGAATTTTGGCTGTCTATTACTTAGTCCGTTTGTACCGCTGTAACAAAAATACCATAGACTGGGTGATTTATAAACAACACAAGTTTATATCTCACAGTTGCGGAAGCTGGGAAGTCCAGGGTCACAACACTGACAGAATTGGTGTCTGGTGAAAGCCTGCTTCCTCGTTCATGGAGAGCTGTCTTTTTGCTCTGTTCTCAACTGGCAAGGGGACCAGAGCTCTCTGGAGTATCTTTCATAAGGTCGCTAAATCCCATTCATGAGAGCTTCACCTTCCTGAACAAATAACCTCCCAAAGGCCACCTCCAAATACCCTCAGATTGAGGATTAGGTTGCAATGTATGAATTTGGGGAGACATAAACATTCAGTCAATTGCAATGACTTTGTCACAAAAGTTAATATGAAACAATAAACAGAATAGTCAAAACTTTGTACAGTTATTGAAAAAATACCTACAAGTTACCTGGGCCCGCAAATAATCAGAATAGCATTTGTGTTTAAATCTTGGTAAATTATAATGTTTTACAAGGTAAAATTGGTTATTTGATGTTTAATGAGTGAACCAATAGGAAAGCATTTTCAAAATTTGTAATCAGACATAATGATTCATACAGGAGCTATTATTGATTCCATTACAGTGACTTTGTGTAAATAAACTCCCCCTAGTATATTTAGAGACTATGATATCCATAGCTAGACCAAATTAGATCATTTAGATTTGTAGTTCACTTTTGAAATAGGCTTTTCCTAAAAATCGCTCTTTTGAAATGTGCTGTGGAACATGAAGGGTTTAGAAAGAAAATGAAAATATAAATGGGAAACATTGATTTCTTATTGTCTACATTTAGTGGGGATTTTATAATTCTTGTAGGTCTTTCTAATTTTTTAAGGGAGTGAGTTGATATAACATCAGAAAATTATAAGTTGTTTTTACAGGCAAATTTAGGTCTATTAGCTGACCTGTATTTCATATTCATGTGGTTTTATTTTTACACATGGTTTTCTTAGTGGAAACATTTTTTTGTGTGTGAGATTTTGAAGTTTTGAGAAACAGTCTAAGAAGAAGCGACAATACCAAAACATCGTATTTAATATTTTGACATTTATTTCACTTTAATGAATATACTACAGTTAAGTCTTGAAATCTACTCCTAGAAAAGTTTGTATGATGTTTTATATGCAAATTATTTCAAGAACTTAAGAATGTATTTCTATAAGCAGAGTTGTAGGAGCATAACTGAAATTATCCCATGAAAGACAGGTTTAATCCCAAAATAGCAGCAGCTTTTGGTAAATGTTACTTAGAATGACTACATTTTTTTCACTTGGAATTGATGATAAAGGAAATAGTCTTGCACTTTAACTTTTCGAAAGAGGTTATTTTATTTATTTTATTGGATTTTACTTTACTTTTCAAGACAGTATATCTGATCGCAAAGGTAGAAGATCAAATTTTAGCCTGGGCCATGGCATGGAGTGAGTCTTATTTTAAATGGAGCCTGCTGTGGTGTTCTGTATCACTAAGTATGATAGATCTGTTCTAATCTTGGTTAAATCATCTTGCTTATGTAGTTAAATTCTGTGTGTAAAGTGGCAGTTAATTTCACAGAAAGAAGAGGAAATGGGGGAAAATAATATAGGTGAAGGCCTATGAGGGAGGAAGCATGTCTGAATATTGGTTTCAACTTTCATGTTGCGGTCTAGGGATTCCAATTAAGGACTGAACATATCATAGTAAGTACTTAATTCTCAGTGAGGGACCAAATCCTTATTTTTACTTTTGTGAATAAACTCCATTTTAGAATAAAAATTAAGGATTTTGCATATGCAAACTTTCACATTTAACACTGAGCCATAGAAAATTGGTTCATGTAATTTAAACAGTTGGGTTTGAGGTAGCTAGATAAAACTAGAAGGATCCCAGGGGGCCATTTTTGCAGTATAGTTTGTCTGTTGGTATGTCATAATCATCCAAACGCTTGCTTTTTCTTTGTTCCAATTCAGATTTTTCTGTGGAAACTCTTAATATAGCCTTTGAAAAGCTACTTTGTCTATAAAAATTGTTTTATTGAAGTAACATTATTTGTGATTTTCCTCCCCTTATCTACAAATAAACATTCATGCTCTCAGGTATTTCAAATTCCATGTTAAAAAAAACCCTAATAATGAACAATCACAGGCATCATATACTTGTGACATAGGCACCTCTGAACTAAGATTTTAAAAAAGCCGTATTACCAACAGTAATTGGTAACAATGAAATATTTTTGAGAATATCAAAATTAACATGAAGTTTCCTCATGACAGAATATTGTACCAAAGAGAATTTTAGAAGCTTTGAAATGATACTCTCTTTGTTAGAGTGCCAGTTCCTTTGGTATGTGTTTCCTTTTGTCACCTGGGGCAATTTTTCCAACACGTAACACATGTGATGTTTTTTTCTGCATTTGGAATAATCAGCTTTTCCCTGTGCTCATTAAAGGGAAAAAAAAAAACTGCAGCCAAGGTATTAGCACAAAGCAAGGTATTAACAGTGCCCAATCTCTACCAAATACCAAGTTCCTTTGTCTATTACCTAATTAACATACTTTAATGAGTTCACCAAGTTTAATGAATACTTCATGTAAAACTCAGCACTTTTCTACCTCCTAGATTAATCTGACACCTGATGTAACAGATCTGGCTAGATATTATGAATAATTCATGACCTAGTATTTCTCAAATAACAAATAATAAAGAATATGAAACATTTAATATGGAAGGAATTCTTAAAGATTTGCTATACACTTCTTGAACATAGTATAATTTTTTCCAGCATCTATTGAAATGCATGTTCTAGTTAATAATAGCGTGAAAGAAACAATGTAATTTATGTAAATATATTTCTGTTCATGCTAATGATTTTTAAAATGCAATGAACCATTTAATAGTAAAACTCACTGCTTATAAGTTATATTCTATAAATAGACTTGGTTACTTTGACACTATTGGGTTGGTCTGCAAAGTCTTTTATTTCTATGATGTGAATAATAAATATTACTTTTATAAAAAATGACTTTCTGAACTGTTGAAGTTGGAAAGAATATTCATAAAGGTATTGATAATTTTTATTGATTTGTATTGACATGTAGTTTGTGTATTCATATCTATGTGAAGCATTTTATTTACCATTATATTTGAGGGTACAATAGGTCTGGAATTTTTAGCTCTTGTCTTAAGGTAACATCTGGATGTTATAATCTTTTCCCCCTGATTTTCTTCATATTACTAGGAAAAAAAAAACCAAACAGAGGAACTGAGAAGTATGGATAAATCGTCTAAGTTTTTGATGTTATTTTTGCAAATATTGAAACTATTAGTGAGTATTAATTTTGTGTTCCACGCTCTGTTCTAGGAGCTGGTGAAACAGATGAAAATCAACCTCTCTGTCCTCAAGGAGCTTAGACTTTAATAGGGAAGGCAAGTTAACAGATAATTGCAACACAGTTTGACAAGACGTGTCATATCATACTTAATCATAAATGATTATCATGGAGGTTGTTATATATACAAACACTTAATCATTTATGATTAAGGAACAAGAAGAAAGGTCTAATTTGACCTTGCACAAAGTAGAATATGAAGACATTGTACATCCCTACTACCTTTTCAGCCATATGTTCAGTATAATCTATAACCATACACTAAAGTGGATTTTTTAACATGTCAAAATATATCTATCACAATGTGTTGCTATCAGTTACTTGGAGAAAAAAAATATTCCAGTAATACTGTCATCATTCAAACTATTCTTGCTCCTCTTTTGAACTTGTATTTCAATTTGTATGGCAAACTATTTTGACTGTAGTAGCAGATTTTCATGCTTTGAGGGTAGATTTAGTTTTTCAAAAAACCAAAAATTATCTGGAACAAAATATGTCATATATAATAGCTGAATAACAGTGCAAAGTTAGTTTTGTCATTTAAAAATAATAGAATAGAATAACAATAGAATAATAAATTACAGTAATAGGTACAACCATCAAACAAGAGGGTCACTATGAGGCGATGAGCCTCATTTTTTTCTCTACTGGTAAACTTGACTCTGAAGGCAGTTTGAAAGAGCTATTATCAACGTATATTGCACTTATCCGCATTGCTGATGTAAGTAGCTTTAATAATAGAAAATTTACAGTGTATGTATATGTTGGTTGACTAATAAATAACTCTATCTACAAAGTTTTATAATACTTCCCTGATTAGATGAGGGCGTGCCAGATCTGACTGTATGCCTGGATTTGAGCATTTAAGAGGAGGGCAGCTGTGGTTGAGGAGGAAGGTAAAAAAGTGAATGAATCACTACATTTGTATCTTTAGGGTAAATACCCAATAGTGCAATTGCATATGATCTCCCTGATATGAGGAAGTGGTGATACAACATGGAGGCTTAAGTGGGTAGAAGAAGAATAAATGAAACAAGATGGGATTGGGAGGGAGACAAACCATAAGTGACTCTTAATCTCACAAAACAAACTGAGGGTTGCCGGGGGGAGGGGGTTTGGGAGAAGGGGGTGGGATTATGGACATTGGGGAGGGTATGTGATTTGGTGAGTGCTGTGAAGTGTGTAAACCTGGTGATTCACAGACCTGTACCCCTGGGGATAAAAATATATGTTTATAAAAAATAAAAAAAATTAAAGTCTAAAAAAAAAAAAAAAGTGAATGAAGATGCTACAAGAATATTTAGTCTTGGAAAGAGAGAATTTAGAAAGGATTTGATAGCTGTTTGAAATTATCTGAAGGGCTTTCACATGGAGAATTAAGTTTATTTTGTGTGTCACAAGAGAACAACGCTAGAGTTTTGAGTAGTGATACAGAGGAATAGCCCATCCCGAAGGCAGCTTCAGAAGGGACGAGTTCCTCATATTGGAAGTATTCAAGTGGAGAACACGTGATCACTTGATTATACTGTAAAGGGAACTGAAATATTAGATGATGGTGTTTTATCAACTCTGGGATTCTATCTTTGACAGCTGAAGATTTTCCTTTTCAAAATAGATTTTACTAGTACAAGGAATTCATGACCTTCTTTATGTATGTTTCAATTCTCATGTCTTGTTATAATATAGTCTTTTGGAACACATTACTTGACTTGTTTTTATCCACAGTGAATATGGATATGTCTATTTTTTCTCTTTGTAGAGGAGTTTTTTATGAAAGATTTCCAAACGGATTAATTTATCCTTGTTCCTGGTTCTCTACATCTAGTTTGTGCACAGAGAAATAGACTGCAGTTTCACCTTTCAATTTGTTTCACTTTGAATGTTCTACAAGATGCCACCTTTCATTACTAATTGAAAGCATTGTGTTGTGCTATGAAGTTCTAGCTTTTCATGCTTTAAGCTAAGAATTTTGTGTAGAAGGGCTTTTCCCCCTTTTGCATGAATTAGTTTATATCTGCTTCATGTTGAAGCTTGCCTTCTGTCAGTATTTGTGATAAATTAGCTTATGAATATCACTTGGAATCCTTGATACAAGCTATATGACTATGAAACAATTTTCATTTTATCAGATATAACAGTTTGGTTTTAACCCACTAGGTTGTCTTTTTTTTCTTTTTTTCTTTCTCTCTCTCTCTCTCTCTTTTTTTTTTTTTAAGAAACAAGCTGAATTCAATGTCTTTGCTACCAAGTTGCGATTATGGGACTGGGTAGGATTTATGGCCTTTGTAGATAAACATTTCCTATGCAGGAACACTAAAGGATGGATCCAAGTAAAAAGGCACTTGGTCTGTTTCACTTATTTGAGGTTATATATATATATATTTTTTTTTTTTTAAAGATTTTATTTATTTATTTGACAGAGAGAGATCACAAGTAGGCAGAGAGGCAGGCAGAGAGAGAGAGAGGAGGAAGCAGGCTCCCTGCTGAGCAGAGAGCCCGATGTGGGACTCGATCCCAGGACCTTGAGATCATGACCTGAGCCGAAGGCAGCGGCTTAACCCACTGAGCCACCCAGGCCTCCCTGAGGTTATATATTTAAAAAATACAGATTACTGTCTTTTTGGACTGCCTCTTTTCAAGGCTAAGCAGGTTAACTTAGTAATTAAATGTGCCATGGTTGCTTGTGGTGTGATTAATTTAGTAGGCAGGTACTGTTAACATACAATGTGAATGTGAGTAACACACTTGGAGTTAGAGATCATCTTACAATGGTAGATACCTTTTATAGTGTTAAGTTAGTAATAAGAGTATCAGAATATCATCTGATATATAAATATAGGGCAGAGTTAATATTTTAAAATATGATTAACCGTCACTATTCATCTAGAGGAGGCAGAGGAAAATATGTTATTCTTACTTTTATTTTAGAGGTGAAGTAACTGAACATAATAATAATAAAAAAAAGATAAGGCAACAGATGCTCACTGTTGCTGTCACTGTAAAATAGTAGTATGGTGAGTCATAATTTAGATTACCAACCTAGGCCTCCAGCTGGGTGGGTGGCTCAGTGAAACTGACTAGACTCATTCTGAAGCAATGGTTTGATGTGTTCTCCACAGCCTGGTGAAAACCATGACCTCCTTTTCACGGTTGTAAGTGCAGGTTCTGGAGTCAAATGGTTTGAGTTAAAATCCTGAATTTACTGCTTACTGTCTGTAGGTGTTTTGCTGTCTCTCTTATCTTCAGTTTTTGTATCCATAAATCTGTTGTAAAATTTCTTGGGTTGTGATGAGGATTAAATGAATTAATACATATAAAATGGAACCGTGCCTGGCACACAGTAGTAAATGATATTATTTACTATTTCATACTCTAGGGTCTTTCCCAGTATCTGAAAAACAGCCTTCTACATTGCTACTTTTTAGAGACCTCCCTAGTTTCCTCCCTACCAATTTCCTCCCTCCTTCCCTTTCCCCCTTCCTCCTTTTCTCTCTTCCTTATTTTATTTTATTTTTTTTTATTTTTCCTTCTTTCTTTCCTTCCACAAGCATTTATTGAGCATTTACTCTGCTTAGGCATTGAATATGAGGGGAAGAAATTTTTACTTACTCTGTTAGGTTGAACAGTTTGCTGGTCTAGACGGCAACTTGTTTTGAGTTATTTATTTAGCAGGTACGAAATGAATGAGGCAAGGGTACTGGAAACTTTGATCCTCAACTCTTCCTGTCTTTCAAGTTTTGAGTCCTTTCTGCTCTAGGCTAGATTTTGTCTTATGTCCACATAATTGATCCCATCGCTATCCCCATTAACCTTGCTTTTAGATAATAATCAAGGTCTCAAGATTAATTCTGTTTACCAGGGTTTTTACAGTCTTTTATAGTTTTTACAGAAATTTTTTTGTACAGTTTTACAGAAATTTACCCAATTCCTTTTCCCTAGTTTTCCAAAAATTATTTGTTTATTTCTCTTGAGCATGTTTGTCCCCGTGCCTTTCCTCACATGGTTCCTTCTACTTGAGTAGAGCATTTACTGTAGTTAGGAAATTAAATTCTCCAGAGTCCAGATTAAACCTCACTCTTCTGTAAAGCTTATTCAGACCATGCTAAGTTTAAGATATATTTTCTTCCTCGGGGAACCTGTTGTATTTGTCCGAGTCTCCTTATGGTCCTTGCTGAGTATCCTTTGAATGCAGGGACCATTTTAATAATTCTTTGTATCCTTCCTCCCAGCATTTGATACCGAAGAGATATCATGATCATAAATTTTTGGTAAATATCAGTTGATTGGATTTGTTGACACGGGGGCAGTTTCTTTATATCACATATCTCAATGTAAAATATAATGTAAATATAAAAATCATCTGCAAATAATTGCACTATGTGAAATTTTTTAATTGCCTTTCAGAGTTCAGGGAAATGCTAGCCTTTAAAATATAACTATAATGCTAGGTACTGGGTGGCAGGACATGTAGATAGATAAAAATAGTCTCTGATCTCAAGGTACTTGCAGTTCAGAAAGGCAGAAATCAAGGCCGAAGGTATTAAGCTCTTAAGAAGTGGTAATGTGTTTGGGGTGTGTGGGACTATTTAATTTTGGTTGTGTGAATTAGAGAATGCTTTATCAGTTAAGTTGAAACAAGCTTTAACTCCAGAAAGGAATTTGGTGGAAAGGGAAATAGAGTGTGGACAGGCTATCATGAGCAGAAGTGAAAATAACATAGGTCAAACTGTTTAAGCAGGACAGCCCTGGTGGCCTCTTTAGAGATAAATAAGATTTGAATTATTTGAAAAGGAAACTTTAATTTTATAATAAGTTTTTCTGCTTTATGCATTTTTGGAAACATGAAAAAAATCTGAAGAGAGCCTTTCAAAATTCAGTGTTTTAAAAACCCAGAATTTCTAATAAGAAATGAAGTCACAAATGTCCACTCTCCTTCCTTGTTTTCAGATTAGAGACAGCAGTCTTTCTGATTCACGGAACTCTTTCTTTGCCTTACTGATTTTTGCATCATCTTTCACTTTGAGGTGTGTTAGAAATATGGAAACATTTTATGATTTATTGCTTGGCTTTTTGCATTTAGATTTGTGTCATTTCAAGATGATATATAAAGAAGCAGTTCACAATTCAACAAAATGAATAGCAGCACTAACAATTGAAGTTAATAGGCATTAACGTCATGATCCAAATTATTGATCTACTTCTCAGTCAGAATTAAATTCTAATGCTGAATTATACCAAAGGAAATATGTTATTTTATATTCCTTTAAGTATAAAGAATGCTGTGAAGGGATTTTCACTTAAATGTAGTTATTTTGGTTATTTTAAAAATATTTGCTCAGAGGTACAAGGTAAAAGGAAAATATCTCAGGATGGTGCAGTTCAGGAAATGAGGGCAGTTATTTTAGGTCTTCAAGAAAAAAAAAAAAAAGGCAAACCACTGTGGGGTTTTCTGTCTCAGGCCAATGTTTCTGTCAACTGGGTGTGTTAGTGTAGCATTATTGCGCTGGGAAACTGCCTTGGGCAGGGAGCTGAGGAATGGACTCTATACTAATTATATGCTAAACTGCCCAGGTAATATGGAGGAGCCATAGAATGACTAAGAATGGACTTTACACCACAGAAGTAGCTACAGTATTTCTGGATGGATGTCCAAAGAGTCTGAGGTTCTATCTGGACTCTCCCTAATTCACTGTACGACCCTGAGATTTTATTTTTCTGTCTTTAAAATAAAGATACAGCATCCATTGCCTTGATTTCAGCTGATAATGGATTTGTTGTTCCATTAGGTCAAGGTATACTTTGAAATATTTGGTAGATACACATCAGTGAAATTATAACCACTCTTTGAATGTTGGCCGTACTTTAGAAAAAGAAGAGAAATTAGCATATATTTTGAATAAATGGCTGGTCTTGGGAGTGGGGAAGGAGGAGAAACATTTTGTCAAAATTATATAAAAGATGCAACTTGGTAAGATTTTCCTAGCAGCAATGAAGACCATCTAATTTGACAAGCAGATTAAACAAATAAAGCAAATTCACTTCTATATTTCATTAAAATGCCACACAAAAAATTTTAAAAATTGCCTTGAAACATGAGAATCTTGGATATAAAACATTTAGGTAGTAATGCGTTGTTTTAACAGTGTAAGAGGGATTCCTTAAGAAATTAAAAATAGAACTTCCCTATGACCCTGCAATTGCACTCCTGTGTATTTACTCCAAAGATACAGATGTAGTGAAAAGAAGGGCCATCTGTACCCCAATGTTTATAGCAGCAATGGCCACGGTCGCCAAACTGTGGAAAGAACCAAGATGCCCTTCAACGGACGAATGGATAAGGAAGATGTGGTCCATATACACTATGGTGTATTATGCCTCCATCAGAAAGGACGAATACCCAACTTTTGAAGCAACATGGACGGGACTGGAAGAGATTATGCTGAGTGAAATAAGTCAAGCAGAGAGAGTCAATTATCATATGGTTTCACTTATTTGTGGAGCATAACAAATAGCATGGAGGACATGGGGAGATAGAGAGGAGAAGGGAGTTGGGGGAAATTGGAAGGGGAGGTGAACCATGAGAGACTATGGACTCTGAAAAACAATCTGAGGGGTTTGAAGTGGTGGGGGGGTGGGAGGTTGGGGGAACCAGGTGGTGGGTATTAGAGACGGCACGGATTGCATGGAACACTGGGTGTGGTGCAAAAATAATGAATACTGTTATGCTGAAAATAAATAAAAAATAAATTTAAAAAAAGATACTAAAAAAAAAGAATCATAGTCTTGAATCTTATATTCAGTAAAATATCTTTTAGAACTATAGGTAAAATAAAACACCTCAAATGAAGGAAAAAAAATGAGGATTAGAAATTCATTGTTTACCAAGTAGGTTTGAAGAAATAGAATCTATATTTTAAAATAGATAAATTTCAACAAAATGATCATGGTTATTATTAGCTGAAATGGTTAAAAAACATTAACTGGATAAATATTCTCTTCAGTGTTTCCTAAGGAGGCAGTGTGATGTACTGAATGAATGTGGCAAGTCTGAATTAAGTGGGTGTGAATTTGAAAACCAGAAATAATATTCCTGGATATTCCTCTAATATTCTGAACCTTAGTATCCTTATCTGTAAAATGGGATAAAAATTTCTTCCTACTTCACAAAATTGTGGATTATGGATAGCTCATTTAAAGTGCTTGGTTCCTGGTAGTTACTAAATGAACAATGTCTTATATTAGATATTTGATAGATGGTAACTGTTATAAATATTTTTGCTGCTGCTGCTACTAAGCATTGTACCAGCAGTTGAGAATAAACACCTTTCTGTACCAAAGGGAAAGGAGTTCTTGTCCATTTTGAATGCCTGCTCTAATGAAAGGGAAGCTACCTCATTGATCACCTAAAATTGTATCATGAAATGTTTTAATTTTCATGATTGGACCTACCATTGTGGTCAAGAGAAGAACTATATGCATGGCCTATTTATATATACTTTAATGTGAAAGAAAATAGTCTTCTTCCCCTCTTTTCACCCTTGCTCTTTTCTACAGATATGTAAATAGTTTTGTTGTGCACCTGGTTGACCCAAGCTGGACACAAGGATTCTGTCCTAGGGGGGTGGGTATAGCAGTGAACTAGACATAAATGACTCCTGCTGTGAAACAGCCTATTCTAATGAGACAGGTAGATGTAAAGAACTAGGCGAACTAATTTTGTTAAGTTAATTCAAACATTAAAAAAAGAAACCAAACATCTTTCAGCATGACATTTCTCAAAATGGGCAAATATCTAGTATTTGTTTCTCCTTCCAAGTTATAGCAGCTTAATGGGACTTTTAATAAAAACTTCTTAACACGGCAGACCTATCCCATTTCAATGATCTTAAGAAAATAAAATCCACTTCAAGATTGGAATTGTGGAGTTGCAATCGGAACAGCTTACTGTAGCTGTAATTAACTCTGTGTGACAGTGCCCTGTAAGGCCAGAGCCTATATTATGTGATGAGGGAGTAACTCCCATTTGCCCACTCACTTAATTGTGCCTTTGAACCCTTCTTGAAACCTCATGAGTTTCCTCTTATTCTATTTTTAGATTTGATTTTCTTTACTATAGGCCAAAGATGACCATCATCATGGTGAATCCCTTACTAACAGAAGGAAGCACACCTAAGGCCTGGCCACACAGTATCTGCCCAGTTTAGAGGGCTTTGAATAACAGATAGCACAGACATGGCACCCAAGGGTTCCCAAGACCCTTGTTTTACTCTGGCAGCCTTTTCCAAATAATTTTTCCAAAAATTAAAAAAAAAATCTGCCTCATTGAACTTTGTTTTTATATTTTATTTGGAAGACAATTATAGATTTTAAAAAACTAAGATGTAAGCGGTGCCTGGCTGCCTCAGTTGGTAGAGTATACAATTCTTTTTTTTTTTTTTTTTTTTTAGAGTATACAATTCTTAATCTCAGGGTCTTGAGTTCAAGCCCCACATTGGGCATGGAGATTACTTTTTGGGTATGGAGCTTACTTCAACAACAACAACAACAACAACAACCCCAAAAAACAAAAAATAAAACTATGATATAAGAGTAAAGAAACCATAATGTATGCTACAGTTGTTGGCTATGTGACTTTAGGCAAGACTCTTAACCTCTTAAACTTTCCCTTTTCCTCATCTACAAAATAAAACGACTCACCTTAGATCTTTTCTAAGCTCCTTTTTAAGCCTCAAAGAATTTTACTTTATAATTCCATGAACTCTTTTTTCTTACATTTTCTTTTAAATTTCTACATGTTGTTCATTTAAATGTAAAATGGTTATTTTTCTGCTCCAATGCACTTATACCAAAAAATCATGAAAAATGTGTAAAACATATACTGTTTATTTAAAATACTTATTTTGAAATAAACATCACATATGTTAGCTTTGCTCTTCTATACTTATTTTTTTATTCTTCTGTCACAAATATTTGAGTCCCTCAATGAAATAATGTATTTTTTGAATTCTTTTTCAAAATTAGAATTCTGTTTTTGTTTTTTGTTTTTGTTTTTGTTTTGTTTTTTTAATTATACAGTCTGGGAAAATACCCTTTGGGTTAAACCTCTAGATTAGAACCTGAGGCCAGAGATCATGGATAGATTTCAAAGGTTCCATGAATCACTTGAAATTGTAGGTATAACACTCAGTGGATGTGCCTTGTATACTTACATGGGTAGAGAGCTATCATCAGATTATCAAAAGAGCCTATAATCCCCCCAGATTTAGAACTACTTACTGCTTCAGGTAGATCAGCAAATAGTGTTACTTTGAGAAATCCCTGGTAGCATTTATAACACAACCATAAGATCAGTGTGGATAGGAATGATCAGCATATGTCCCTTTTGAGAAGAATATAGGTTCTGTCATGGACCACAGATGCAAATGCTGTAACGTCATTTAAAGTAAAATAAAGGTAATTCGTTGCTTTTTTTGTTATTCTTTCGTTGGTGTTGATATGTCAAACTTCTCCTTTTCTCCCTTACTTTTTACTTCATGTATGTAGTAATGCTTGATTATCTTTGCTAATTAAGAAACTCACTTGGTAACCAATTTTTTTTTCTTTTTATTTTTTAGAGAGAGAGAGAGAGAGAGCGAGCAAGAGCAGGGGAGGGGCCGGGGGGGGGGTGGCAGAAGGAATCCCAAGCAGGCTCTGTGGTCAGTGCAGAGCCCAATGTGGGGCTTGATTTCAAGACCCTGAGATCATGGGCGCCTGGGTGGCTCAGTGGGTTAAGCCGCTGCCTTCGGCTCAGGTCATGATCTCAGAGTCCTGGGATCGAGTCCCGCATCTGCTGAGCAGAGAGCCTGCTTCCCTCTCTCTCTCTCTGCCTGCTTCTCCATCTACTTGTGATTTCTCTCTGTCAAATAAATAAATAAAATCTTTAAAAAAAGACCCTGAGATCATGAACTGAACTGAAACCAAGAGTTGGGTGGATGCTCAACTGAGCCACCCAGGTTTCCCCTTTGTAGCCATTTTTTTAAAAAGATTTTATTTATTTATTTGACAGAGAGAGATCACAAGTAGGCAGAGAGTTAGGCAGAGAGAGAAGGGGAAGCAGGCTCCCCGCTGAGCAGAGAGCCCTCTGCGGGGCTCGATCCCAGGACACTGAGATCATGACCTGAGCGGAAGGCAGTGGCTTAATCCACTGAGCCACCCAGGCACCACTGTAGCCAATTTTTAATTTTAATTTTAACACTTGTGATACACTTATAGAAGTTGTATATTCTAGAGGCTCAGACATTTGAGTTTTGAGAATCATTGCAAAATAATTTGAGTGTGACTAAGTATTACAAAATAGAACGATCTGTCCCTGGACTTTGGAAAGTATAATTATATGTAAGTACTGGGCTAGGGCTAGGCTCTAGGACTGAAAAAATCTCTGAAAAACACACAAGCAAAAAAATGATCTTGAAATATGATGTCAGATATGTTGAAAAATACTGATATCATAAATTGACCTTAATTCAAAATTTCTGGGGATTACTTTTACCTTGAGTTGCTTCAGAAAATGATAATCAGATATTTTTGGAAAATGCTGGGCTGCTATGTTTTTGCACTGATGTTTGTGGTTCTATGTAAATGGTTCCTTCTTGAGTTGTGCTGTGTGGTAACCATCGGTAAGTGCCAGATACATCTCTTTTAGCCTATTAAAGGTTCTGAGAAACCCTGCAGGTACAGTTTTAATTTTGTTTATTGATTATACAACTTAAAAAATTTGTATCTGGTGAGGTTAGTGTTCTTCAGAACACCAGACAATAACTATGACAGGATTTGACCAAAAAATTTAGTTTTGAGGTATAGTATGCTATATACCTTGAAGTGTTCAGTTCAGCTTAATGGATTGGGCAAATTTTCCCTAGACAATTTTCCCAGAACCACTTTAAATTTTTGGTCAAATAATGGTAGGTAACATTGATTAAGCATTTATTATGTATAAGTCACAGTCCTAGTTATGTGAACGGTGCTTTTGCTATTTTTATTTTATGTATGAGAAAACTGATATGTGGAGAAATCAGATGACTTGACAAGATTTGGCACAGTTGACCAATGGTGGAGGCAGAAATGAAGCTGGATGATTTCACTACTATACATGGAACATAATCTATTTGTTCTCCAACCAAATCTCTAATTCTTACCATGGCAATACTATGCTACTTTTAGAGGTGGTCACTGATGCAGAGTGGGCAAAGTGTATGCTCCGAAATAACATAGTCTTCCCTTTCCACATTTGCTCTACTCATGGTGTCTTTCAGTCCCCAAAGGCTTAGACAGGAGGACTTTTATTCATTATCTTCAGCCATCTTATTTTCTTGCTTTTCTTTTTTTTTTACTGTATGCTTTAAAATGATAACTTTAGATGAATTCATCTTCCCTTATAAATTGACTTCCTTTAGGCCCAGCTGAATTCCTTCAGGGGACCCAGTGAGGATTATTGGTTTTTTATTATCACTATTATTTTTTGGATGATGGTTTAGTTAATGAATGGGCGTTGGTGTGTTGGGAAGTGACTGTATTTCCAGTAGGAATGGAGCATTGCATTCAAGCTCCAAATACCTCCGAAAAGATGGAGAAACTGCTTTATCTCCTTATAACCTTGCTCATTTTTGCCATTTATAGAGAGGAAGTACTAGAGTATATGCAACGTGATGCTCATTCTCAGATGTGACAAGTTGTTTTTATTAATGCCAAAATGAAGGATTACACAGATATTTCAGAATTTTTACTGAATTATAATGTACACACCATAAAGTGCATATATCTTGAGTGTGCAATAGTGAACATTCACATATGCATACTTGGGTAACCACCACTCTGATGAAGATCTACAGCTTTTCCAACACCTCAGAAGGATTCCTCATGCCCCTTCCCATCATTGCCCTTCTTTACACAGAGGAAACCATTATTCTAATGTCCAACACCATAGATTAGTTTTACCTGTTCCTGAGCTTCATATACATTGAAATTATTCCGTATGAACTTCTTAGTGTCTGACTCCTTTTGATTTTATCTGAGAGATTCATACATGGTCTTGCATCTGACAATATTTCATTCTTTTTTTATGTAATATTCCATTGTATGAATATATACTGTAGTATATAAGTATACTACAGTTTACTTATTTATCCATTTTACTGTTCGTGGATATTGGATTATTTCAATTTTTGGTCTATTATGAATAAAACTGATATAACATTCTTACATCTATTTTTGTAGACATATGAACTCCTCTCTCTTGGGTATATAACCAGGAGTGAAATTGTTCGGTTGTAGGATATGCATACATTTTGCTTTAATGTTTTTTACTCAAGAGTTTTTCAAAATGTTTTTTATTCCCACCAATAATATATGAGAATTCTAGTGGCTCCACATACTTAGTAACTCTTGGTATTGTCAGTCTTAAATTTTAGTCATTCAGGTGATTGTTTAGTGATTTGGATATTTTATGCACAGTGAGGAACTTGAGGCTTGTATATTTTTAGTTTGTTTTTCAGTTCAACAAATATTTATTTTGAGTCTATGTTTAAGGTGCTCAGATATACTTAGAATAAGCTTATAGTCTAAAGTAAGTCATGTTTTGCTTGATGGAGCATAAAATCACTTATTTTGTAAAAATTTATTAATACTTGCTAAGCACTTAGTGGGTTTAGTGCTGGGAAGAATATAAAAAGTAAAAGTAGAGGCCCAGTCCTTGCCCTCAATGATTGTGTAGTTGGAGGGAAATAAAAGCAATGCACCTAAGATGAAATATCCAAAATGACATGATAGCATCTAAATGCTAAACTATGCGATAGATTGCAAGTGATATGGGGAGAAGAAATTGACATTAGTGTTCCTTAGGTTACCACGGGAAGCTCTCTTCTTCGGCTTCGCATATTGAATCAATCATTCAGTGCTATTAGTTTTACTTTCTAAATATCTGGAATCTCTTCGATGCTTCTACTGAAACTGCAAATCAACGTTTTTGATTTGTTTGTTTGTAGGTAGTATATTAAAATTGCCTTGTAGGGCTCCTGGATGGCTCAGTCTGGTAAGCGTCTGTCTTCGGGTCAGGCCATGATCCCAGAGTCCTGGGATGGAGTCGTGCATGGGGCTTCCTGCTTAGCAGGGAGTCTCTTTCTTTCTCTGCCCCTCTGCTTTTTTCCCCTGCTCATGTGCTTGCTCTCTCTCTCTCTCTATCTTGCAAAATTTAAATAAAATCTTAAAAAAATAAATGAAACTGCCTTGTAAGGCAATTATTAAAAACTGCCTTACAAGGCAGTTTTATTTTTTGTCCTTTCTTATCCATTCTCTTATCTGAATATTCTTCCTATAAGCTAGATGTCATCACTTAAATTTGTGCTCCTACTTAAAATTCTTTAATTGTTTCCCATTGTTTTGGGGCAAAATCTTGTCTTTAGCATGTCACCTAAGACTTCATCATACTCTAGCCATGGTCAGTATTTCTAGCTTCATATTTTTGCCACCTTTCTCAGGTATACACACAATTTTCCATACACCCTGAATTACTTCCATTTTTTCTGAACCCACTGTGACATTTCATACATTTGTATTTGGTACTTCCCTTTGTATTTCTCTTCATTAAAGACTTCAGTGAAGGTTTACTTTTTTTAGGAAGCCATTTCTGATCTACTGTTTATGTCTGTGCTCCATTATTCAGAATTCTATTTATTCTGCTCACAGAGTATTGTAATTTTGGTTCATTTATTCATTTTCTCTGTTAGACTATGACCTACTTGAAGACAGGGCCATTGTCATTCATAAATAGGTGATTGATGAATATGTAGATTAGTTGGATTTTTAGCCACTCGCCATACAGGATTTTTATAGATGAACAGGATGGGATAATGTATTTCTAAGAGGCGGAACATATAGCAGAAGCATGGAGGTGGGAATTCACATTGTGGGTACGGAGAATAGGAGAAATCAGTGGAAGGGTGTTTTGAAGGGTGACCTGTCTTGCAAATACGTGACTAGAGTGGATAGTTTATGTTGAAGAATACAGAAATAGAGACTAAAAAAGTGTGATGAGGTCCAGTAATGGAGAGCCTTGAGAATCTGATAGAGATGGTTAGGCTTGATATGGATAACAGGAGGCTGTTATTACAGATTTTCGAAGAGAGGAATAATGTGATGAAAGCAAGCTTAAAGGCATATTATTTTAATACCAATCTGCAGATTAGATTTTAAAGGAGGGATTAGAGTTAGTGAGATGAAACAGAAGGCTTTCAAGATAAGATAGGTGAGATGAGAATTTAGACAATGGTAATGGCTGTGTGGATACAGATGAAGAGATAGATGCACATAATATTTTAAAAAATACATTGATATGACTTAGCAATAGACTGGTACATGACTTCATTTTTAAAAAAACCCTCCTCAGTTCAGTAAGAAGCCAGGGGAATTGGCTTCCCTAGTTTTACTTAATATCAAATTGCAGCCTTCTCTCTCCTTGATCTTGTGTGAAGTTGATAGCACTTACTTCAAATCCTTATTATCATTTACTCTCCACCCAAATCCATTTATAACTCCATAGAGAACATAACAGATTCACAGTCTTCCTTTCCCTGAAGTTTGCTGCTAGCATTCATGCTCATGACTCATATAATTCCTCACTGTCAGCACTTCACATCAGCCATGCACTGTTAAAGACTTAATCATCATGTGGCATAAATCCACCTAGAATTAGAGGCTCGCAGAATTCTGAAACCAGAAAGGACTATGTATATCGTTCATATTCATTTTGCGGATGAGAATCTGAAGCCAGAAATATTAAGTGACTGATCTAGTGTAACTAGTTAGTTGTTAGTCTTCTGAATTTTAGTCCAGTATGCTTTCCACTAATTATATCATAATATATTTTGCGATCCTGATTTTTATGTTACAAAACATGATTAGCTTTTTCTTAGATCAGAAATTCAGCAACTGCTCCTTGTATTCCTGTGCTCACCGAACATCCTTGTCTACTAGGATTCCTATCTTCAGGAGCTTCTTTACTGCATTAAATACCTTCTTACTACCTGTGACTATTTGTGTGGTCTGTAGGACATTTATAGCTATTTTAATGCACTTCTTACTAACATACTAGACTTTCTCATTTTTTGAAAAAAATTTTTCATGTGATCACTCTGGCCGCTTTTTCTTTCTCTCAATTTCTGTATTTCTGTTTCTAGAGTACAGACCTAATGAGAAAAAAAATCATGCATATGGTGACATTGAATAACTATATTCTGTGCTTTTGATTCTTAGAATTGTCATACTTCCCTATCTCTACATTAAGCTAATATTTATATTTTTTTCTCTACTTTTTGTTATACTGTAGTATACATAAAGAAAAATGTACTTTTGTTTCTGACTTTTGAGAAATGGAAGACCTTCAGGAACAATCAGATATTTCTTCTCCTTCCTCCTCCTCCTCTACTCCTCCTTTGTCGTCTTCTTCTTCTTGAACTAAATATATCATTTTATGCTTACTTTGCCCATTTTCCCAAAATGAATTTTGTAAAATTTATTTTGTAAAAAAACTAGTCTCACTTTGTGGAAAACAGAAATCCACATTGAATATATTTTAGACATATTTATTTTATATTTCTTTCTTGAGTTTAACAAGCCCAGTTACAAAGCATCTAAGAAATTTAGTAAAGCTGTTTTATATTTTTACTTAATCCAGTGTTTTTCAAATTTACTTGTCTACAGAGCTATTTTTAATTAACATTTATTAATATCCACTAGTACTAACGTACCATAAAGTGAGTGTAGATGACATTTTTAGAGCTCTGTACTTGTGAGAATGGTGATTACTACAGGCAAAAGAAAGTTGTTTGGGTGGAACTTGAATGGGAAGACAGAAGAATTCAGTTTTTATTTCTAAGAATGAGGTGATGACATATTTATAGAAGTTTATAGGATTTAAGTCCAGTGAGTTGCTGTTTTGTTGATCTAATTCTGCAAAACACACTGCCCCCAAGTTAATAAACAATCATTTTATTTGCTCATGATTCTGTAACCTGGGCTGCTTCTCTGGATGGCTCTTTGGCTATTCTTGAGGGTTCTCATCTGGAGTTAGATGGGGCCTGGGCTCAGCTAACATGCTGGTGGCTGGACTTTTTTCCCTCTCTCTCCTCTATGTGGTGTCTCCTAATGGTGTTTCCTTCAGAGCAGACAGACTCCACATGGCAGAGCTTGGTTCCCAGCAGCGTAAAAGTGGAAGCTGTCGATTCCTAAAGGTGTTGGCTCACAATTGGTGCAGAGTAATTTATGCTGCATTTTACTGCTTCAAAGCAAGTCACAGGCCTAGCTGAGATTCATGCTGAGGCAACAACTGAAGGTTGTGGATACAGGGTAGCATGGGTCCTTGGGCGACACCGTGCAGCTGACTGCCATAGATACCATATAGCAAATGGGATGAAAGTTATGTCAGCTTGAAAAAGAGATTTTAAAATTTCCTATTTAGTTATTGGTTTCTCACACTAGAACATTGAGGCAAGGACTGTATTTGGTTTCGTATATTATTCCCAGCCCTTTGCACAGTGTGAGTTACTGAGGAGGAATTGAAAAACTTTCATTCAGTAAGTGAATATATGTAAAGAGACAAACAGAGGGTTAAGTACTGAACCTACAGAAATGATTTGCAGAGTAGGGTATATAGGGTAGAGCTAGAGAACCAACCAAAGGGAGAATTTCAAAGGAAAAAATGGTGGATGATAGTATTTATTATAGCAGAAAAGTCAAGGAGAATTAAGGTAGGAAAAACCTAAGGGCTATCATTACAGTTCTTTGAAACTACAACTATCATTCTTTATTTTGTCTTCCTTTGTTGGTTGGTTGAAATGTTTTTAGAGATCAAATTTTTAAATCTGTAGCCAGATTTTATGCTTGCAGGCACTTTAAAGTGTAATAGCCCTACTGAATTGGTATTATGATAATGAGACTGAAGGAGGAATAATGCTTGACAAGTAACTAACACTTTTTTGGTAAAATGTTATCATTCTGTAAAATCTTTAATATATAGGGAAAATAAAAAACAACTAATATTAGAAAAGATAATAGAATCAAGAGTTACTGTCAGAAGTAGAAATCACGTCTATTTTTTATTCTTTTGAAATTTTTTTAAAATTTAATTTTTTCACTGTTCATCTATTTTTTAAAACTGAAGTATAATTGAGATACAAACTATATTAGGTGTTTGACATAATGACTTGACATTCATACACTTGCAAAATGATCACTACATTAAGTGATCATTACTGTCACCATATAAAGTTGCAGCATTGTTTCCTTGTGATGAGAACTTCTAAAATCTACTTGCTTAGCAACTTTTGAATTTGCAATACAATATTATTGGTTACACTCCTCATGCTGCACTTTACATTCCCATGACGTTTATTTTACAGCTGGAAGTCTCTTGATCTCCTTCAGCCATTTTGCTCAATTCCCCTCTACTATGGCAACCACCAATCTGTTCTTTGTCTATGGTCTGGGTTTTGTTTTGTTTTTTCGATTTTGCATATAAAGTGAAATCATGTGGTATTTGTTTTTCTCTGATTTATTTCATTTAGCTCTGATATCCTCTAGATCCATGCATGTTGTTGTAAATGGCAAGTTTCATTCTTTTTTATAGCTGAGTGGTATTCTATTATATATATAGTAAATATATATATATATACACACACACATATATATATATATATATATATATATATATATATATATCTCACATCTTCTTTATCTATTCATCCACTGATGGACTTTTAGCTTGTTTCCATATTGTGGCTATCATAAATAATAGTGGTACATAGATCTCTTCAAATTAATGTTTTCATTTTTTGGAATAAATACTCTGAAGTGGAATTGCTGGATTATATGATAGTTCTATTTTTATTTTTTTGAGGAATCTGTCTACTGTTTTTTATACTGCCCTCACCAATTTACTTTCCTACCAACAGTGCATAAGAGTTCTCTTTTCTCTTTTTCTCAAAAAATCTGTACTCAAAAAACTATAAAGTACTCATGAAAGAAACGGAGGAAGACACAAAGAAATGGAAAAATGTTCAATGCTCATGGATTGGAAGAATAAATATTGTTAAAATGTCTATGCTACCTAAAGCAATCTACACGTTTAATGCAATCCCTATTGAAGTACCATCAATTTTTTTCAAAGAAATAGAACAAATAATCCTAAAATTTATATGGAATCAGAAAAAACATCGAATAGCCAGAGGAATGTTGAAAAAGAAAGCCAAAGTTGATTGCATCGCAATTCCAGACTTTAAGCTCTATTACAAAGCTGTAATCATCAAGACAGTATGGTACTGGCACAGAAACAGACATATAGATCAATGGAACAGAATAGAGAGCCCAGAAATGGACCACCAACTCTATGGTTAACTAATCTTTGACAAAGAAGGAAGGAATGTCCAATGGAAAAAAAGACAATCTTTTCAACACAGATGGTGTTGTGAACATTGGACAGCCACATGCAGAAAAATGAAACTGGATCATTTCCTTATACCACACACAAAAATAGACTCAAAATGGATGGAAGACCTCAGTGTGAGAAAGGAATCCATCAAAATCCTTGAGGAGAACACAGGCAACAACCTCTTCAACCTTAGCTGCAGCAACTTCTTCCTAGAAACATCACCAAAGGCAAGGGAAGCAAGGGCAAAAATGAACTACTGGGATTCGATCAAGATCAAAAGCTTTTGCACAGCAAAGGAAACAGTCAACAAAACAAAAGACTGACAGAATGGAGAAGATATTTTCAAATGACATATCAAATAAAGGGCTAGTGTCCAAAATCTATAAAGAACTTATCAAACTCAACACCCAAAGAACAAATAATCCAATCAAGAAATGGGCAGAGGACATGAACAGACATTTCTGCAAACAAGACATCCAGATAGCCAAAAGACACATGAAAAAGTGCTCCACATCACTCAGCATCAGGGAAATACAAATCAAAGCCACAATGAGATACCACCTCACACCAGTAAGAATGGCTAAAATTAACAAGTCAGGAAACAAGAGATGCTGGTGAGGATGTGGAGAAAGGGGAACCCTCCTACACTGTTGGGGGGAATGCAAGCTGGTGCAGCCACTCTGGAAAACAACATGGAGGTTCCTCAAAAAGTTGAAAATATAGCTACCCTATGACCCAGCAATTGCACTACTGGGTTTTTACCCTAAAGATACAAATGTAGTGATCTGAAGGGGCATGTGCACCTGAATGTTTATAGCAGCAATGTCCACAAACTCTAGCCAAACTATAGAAAGAACCTAGATGTCCATCAACAGATGAATGGATAAAGAAGATGTGGTATATATATCAGCAATGGAATACTATGCTGCCATCAAAAGAAATGAAATCTTGCCATTTGCAATGATGTGGATGGATCTAGAAGGTATTATGCTTAGCGAACTAAGTCAATCAGAGAAAGATAATTATCATATGCTCTCCCTGATATGATGAATTTGAGAGGCAAAGTGGAGGGTTTGGGGGTTAGGGAAGAAAAAAATGAAACAAGATGGGATCCGGAGGGAAATAAACCATAAGAGACTCTTAATCTCACAAAACTGCTGCCGGGGTAAGGAGGTAGGAAGAGGGTGGTTGTGTTACGGACTTTGCGGAGGGTATGTGCTATGGTGAGTACTGTGAAGTGTGTAAGCCTGACAATTCACAGACATGTACCCCTGCAACTAATAATACATTATATGTTAATAATAATAATAAAAAAAGAGTTCCTTTTTCTCTACTTCCTAGTAACACCTGCTATTTGTTTTGTCTTTTTGATACTAGCCATTCTGACAGGTGTGAGGTGATACCTTACTGTGGTTTTGATTTGCATTTCCCTGATGATTAGTGATGTTGAGCATATTTTCATGTGCTTATTGGCCATCTGTGTGTCTTCCTTGGAAAAATGTTTTTTAAGATCATCTGCCCCCTTTTTTGATTGGATTGTTTTCTTTTTTGCTATGGAGTTATACAAGTTCTTCATCTATCTGAGATGTTAGCCCTTTATTGGATATATGATTTGCAAATATTCTCCTATTCAGTTGTTTGAATTTTTATTTTGTTGATGGCTTCCTGTGCTGTGCAGAAGCTTTTTAGTTTGATGTAGTCCTATTTGTTTTTGCTTTTGTTGCCAATGCTTCTAGACTCAGATCCAAAAAAATACCTCTGAGACCAATGTCAAGGAGCTTACCATCCATGTTTTCTTCCATAAATTTTTAATAGTCTTATATTAAAGTCTTTAATTCATTCTGTATTAATTTTTGTGTATTGTGTAAGGTAGTGGTCCTCTTTTTTTTTTTTTTTTTTAACATGTGGCTGTCCAGTTTTCCCATCACCACTTATTGAAGAGATTGTTCTTTCCCCATTGTATATTCTTGCCTCCTTTATTGTAAATTGCTTGGCCATATGTGTGGGTTTATTCCTGGGCTCTCTATTCTATTTCATTGATCTAGTGTCTATTTTTATTCCAATGTGGGGCTCAATCCCAGGAACCTGAGATCATGACCTGAATTGAAATCAAAAGTCAGATGCTTAACCAACTGAGCCACCCAGGTACTCCAGATTTTTATTTTTTTATGATTCAGTCTTGGAATATTGTATGTTTCTAGCAGTTTATCTATTTCTTCTAGGTTGTCCAATTTGTTCATGTATAATTATTTCTAGTGGTCTCTTAAGATTCTTTGCATTTCCTTGGTATGATTTGTAATTTCTCTTTTATTTGTGTTTTATTTGAGCTTTCTCTCTCTTTTTCTTAGTGATTCTGCCTAAAGGTTTATTAATTAAAAACTTTTTTTCAGAGAACCAGCTCTCAGTTTCATTGATCTTTTCTATCATTATGTGGTGTATATCTTTGTCTTTTATTAGTCTTTGTATTAAAGTCTATTTTTCTATTTTTTCTGATATCATTATAGGTACCCCTGCTTTCTTTTGCTTTCTGTTTGCATAGAACAACATTTTCCATTTCTTCACTTTCAGTTGTGTAAGCAGCATATAGGTGGGTCCTGTTTTTTCAATACATTCAGACACTTATGTCTTTTGATTAGAAAATGAAGTCCATTTACATTTAAAGTAAATACCAATAGGTATATAGTTATCACCATTTTGTAAATGTTTTTTTTTTTTTTTTATCTGTTTGGTATTTCCTCTTTTTTCCTTTCTTCTTCTTTTGGTTTCTTCCTTTGTGGTTTGATGACTTTCTGTAGTGCTGTGCTTAGAATTTTTCTCACTATCTTTTGTGCATCTACCAATTTTTTTTTTGTTTATGGTTACCATGGAACTCATATATAACAACCTATATGTATAAGAATCTATTTTAAGTTGATAGCAAGTTGAATACATTGTAAATGCTACATTTTTATCCATACCTTCTTGATGTGTTTGATGTTACATACTACATATTTTTATTTTGTATTCCTTAACTAATTATTGTACTTATAGTTATTTTTCCTACTGTTTTAACCTTCATATTAGTTGATAGATGATTAATCCATTATTTTTATTGGTACAATTTTTACCTTCATCACTAAGATTTTTTAAAATATTTTTTCTTATTACTAATTAGTATCCTTTCTTTTAAGTTTAAAGACATTCCTTTAATATTTCTTAAAAGATGGTTTAGTGTTGATGACCTCTTGTAACTTTTGTCTGTCTGGAAATCTCTCCTTTAATTCTGAATGATAACCTTGCCTTGTAGAGTATTCTTAATTGGGAGTTTTTGTCATCTAACACTTTAAAGCCATTCCTTTCTGGCCTGCAAAATTTCTGCTGAGAAATCTGCTGATAATCTTGTGGGGTTCCCTTATATATAGGAAGTTGGTTTTTCTGCTGCTTTTAAAGTTTCTCTCTTTATCCTTAAGTTTTCATATTTTACTTATAGTGCATCTTGGTGTGGGTCTCTTTGGGTTCATCTTGTTTATAAATCTCTGGGCTTCCTAGATCTGGGTGCCTGTTTTCTTTACCACATTAGGGAAGTTTTCAAGTATTTTTCTTCAAATAAGTTTTCTGCCATATTTCTTCTTTCTCCCTCCTTTGACACACCTGTAGTGCAAATGTTATTTGCTTGATGTTGTCCAGAAGTCCCTGAAAAGCTATCTTCATTTGCTAAAGAATTCTACTTTTTGTAGCTCTGTTTGGGTGAGTTCCACTTTTCATTCTTTTAGCTCACCAACCCTGTCTTCTGCCTCATTTACTTCACTGTTGAATCCCTTTAGTGTATTTTCCAATTCCAGTTATTTTATTTTTCAGCTCTGTATCCTCTCTGTGGTACTTTCTTATATTTTCCATCTTTGTTGAAGTCCTTGTTGTATTCGAATGAATATAATTCTTCTCCCAAATTTAGTGACAGCTTTATGAACAAGATGTTGAACTCTATCAGATATATTATTTATCTTTTCATCATTAAGGTTTTTGTTTCAGAGGTTTTATCATGTTCTTTCATTTGCGTCCTGTTCCTCTGTCTCCTCATTTTGCCTGACTCTGTGTTTGTTTCTATGTATTAGGCAAAAAGACTTTCTCCCACTCTTGCAGGAATGGCTTTGCATAGAAGATGAACCCATCATTAAACCTTGCTTTATCTCTTGGTCATCTCTCAAACCTTGTAATTGTCTAAGTAGCCTGATTTTTCTTGGTAAATCCCAGTTGTTGAGGGTATGAAAAGACTCAATTTTCTAGAGGGAGGGATCTCAGTTAAGATCTAACTGAAAGCTAGACCCTTAGGCAGCAGCTTTAAGGGAATGCAAATATATATAGTCCTATGGGATCACAATCATAGACCCTGCTGGGCCCCAGACCAAGTGATCTGGAGGTCCTGCCTTAGCAACAGTTGCAAAATCTGGGCTCCTGATGGTTTATGAGCTCCAATCTGGGAGGTACCAGTGAGCTGTAGTGAGGCCACACAAGTG
This sequence comes from Mustela lutreola, assembly GCF_030435805.1. Classification (NCBI taxonomy): domain Eukaryota; kingdom Metazoa; phylum Chordata; class Mammalia; order Carnivora; family Mustelidae; genus Mustela; species Mustela lutreola. The sequence goes on along the minus strand of NC_081292.1, from coordinate 152,880,487 downwards.
CTCAAAGATAGTATCTCCCAGCCTATATTCCCTGTGAGCATTTTTGTAACCTTTTGATGTGTGATAAAACTGAAGACTGCTCAGGCTGAAGCTCCAAACCAAGTAGACATGCCTTTTACACAGGAAGACTCTGAGTATGTTTTAGTCCACTGTCTGTGCATTGCCCTAGGGGTGGTAGCCTGCCAAGAACTTTCTGCAATTGTTTCAGATTTATGGGGCCCAGAAATGGCCAACACAGCCAGGCACTTAAGGGACACACTCGCCTGTGTGTGTTGCATACCTAGACAGGGAGGGGTGAGGGGTCACCCAGGTGGCTTATGCAGCACTGGCTTAATGGCATGTGGGTGTGAGTCGTGAACACTAGGGCTAGCAGGTTGGAGAGAGAGAGAGCGAGCAAAAATGTGTCTGGTAGTGCCAGTGCTAACAGGGTAAAGGGAGAACATAAAAATTGACACCCACCAGCATCTTTGGCTCCAGCGAGAGTTCCAGCAGGGTCCTGCCCTTCCAACAGATGTTTTAACATTAGCAGACATATCCTTCACTTAGGTCTAGACAGTATTTAAACTGATGCTTCTGCACTGGGTCTCAGAGTGAGTGAGTCTGCATGTGGGGCCCCTTGAGAGTAGAGTCTCCATTCACTACAGCCCCAGTGGTTTTCAAAACCAGATGTTTGGGGGGCTCATCTTTCCAGTGTAGGTCCCAAGAATTAGCGTGCTCGATGTGGGGTACAAACCTCTTTGTTATCAGGGAGAAGATTCATATTTGTGAGATCCCTCCCACTGTTGGCTGCAGTGCCCTGTGTGGAAGGTTTGGCAAGAAGTGTCTCTGCCTCTCCTACCTGTTTCAACATGACCCTTTTATTTTTTGTTATGTGGAGTTTATTTAGGGAGTTTTATGGTCTTTTTAGAGGGAATTTGCTATATGTAGCTGTAGAATTTTTGTGTCTGTCGGAGGAAGCAAGTTAGATCTTACTACCTTGCCATCTTAGACTACCAAACTTCCCTATTTTTTTTTTTATTGTGGTAATATCTACATAAGATAAAATTTACCATATAACTTCATACTAGTCAGAATGGCTATTATCAAAAAGAGAAGTGTAACAAATGTTAACAAGTGTATGGAAATAAGGGAACCCTTGTGCCTTTGTTGGTGGAGATGTAAGTTCATGCAGCCATTATGAAAAATAGTATGGAGGTTCCTCAAAAAATTAAAAATAGAACTACCATATGATCCAGAAATTCCACTTCTGGGTATTTATTTGAGGAAAATGAAAATACTGATTTGGAAAGATAGTATGCACCCATATGTTCTTTGAAGCATTATTTACAATAGCCAAGATATGGAAACAACCTAAGTGTCCATCAATAGATGAATGAATAAAAAAAAAAAACACGCACAAACACTGCAATATTACTCAACCAAGAAAAGTTGAATTCTTGTGACAACATGGACCTAGAAGGTGGTGTGGTAAGTGAAATTAAGTCAGACAGAGAAAGACAAACATTGTGTGATTTCACTTACATATAGAATCTAAAAACAAAATAGATGAACAAACCAAACAGAAACAGACTCATAAAGGCAGGGAATAAACTGGGAGTTGCTAGAAGAAAGGAGAGTTGAAAGATAAGTGACTAGGTAAAGGGGATTAATAGGCACTAAGTTCCATATATGAAACAAGTCAGTCATGGGAATGTAAAGTACAGCATAGTGAATATAGTCAATAATATTGTAGTAACTTTGTAAAGGGACAGTTTGTCTAGACATTGTAGTGATCATTTTGTAATGTATATAAATGTCAAATCACTATGTTGTACACTTGAAACTAATATTGTATGTCAACTGCACTTCCAAAAAAGGATAAAATTTACTTTTTTAACCCCTTTGAGTGTACAACTCCATGGAGTTAAATACATTCATAGTGCTATGTAACCATGGCCACTGTTCATCTTTAAAACTTTTCCATAATGTTATTCTGAAATTCTGTAGCCATTGAAAATTAATCCCCCATTTTTCTTTCCCCCACAATCTTTGGTAATCACTCTTCTACTTTCTCTATGAATTTTCCTCATATAAGTGGAATCATGCAGTGTTTTTTCTTTTGTGTTTGGCTTATTTTATTTAGCATGTTTTCATGGTTCACCCATGTTAAAACATGTATCAGAATTCTATCCCTTTATATTCTATTGCGTGAATATATTGGAATTTGCTTATCCATCCACCTATTGGTGGGTTTTGGATTATTTCTACCTTTGGGCTACTGTGGCCATTTTTTTCCCCCCCTGCTTGGGAGTTGTAATTATCCATTTTTCCCTTCCTGACAGTCTATTTGATTTCTTCACATTCCTTTTTTTAGTTCTGCTCATTCAGAAAATTTTCTGGAAAAGTGCCTTGCAGAGAATAATGAAGATATATTCCCAGCTATAGCTAGAAAGCAGGACCATACTTGAAGAGCTGGAACAAGGATTTGAGAGAAGAGGATGCCGTTTGTCTGGGGGGGAGTGTAGGGTTTTATAAAAGGAAAGGAAAAGAATTTTGTCACTTAGGTAGCAGTGTGATCTTGGATAATATACTTGATCTACCTGAGCTTTGGATTTTCTCAACTGTAAAATGTAGAAATAATATCCATCTCATAGGTTTATTGCAGGGATTAAATGCTCAGAAGAGGTTAGTAAATAAAATGAAGTTTCTTCATGTGTGTCTTTGTTCTTATATCATGTGTGGTGGTTTTTTACAAACATGGGCCAAAGGCTTGTCATGATATAACTTAAAATATAGGAGCGTTACATGATCATTTGGGGGTGCTGGGGAGAAGATAGCAGAAACAAGTAGTTGAATTCCAGAATTGCTGATTATGAGTTCCAAAAAGGGGCCAGTTAAGGAGTCCTATGCTATGCATATTAAGATGCTGTAGGGAGAGAGGATAAGCAACGGGTTCACACATGGACTCCATAGAGAAACAATTGCCAGCATTGACTTGAAGCTGAGCTGCTTATCACCTGGGAAAATCAATTTTGCTAAATCCACGGTGATTATCAGCAGGGATTTATTTATTCATTTATGGTTAATGATTCTTTAAAGAAACAGGTAGACCAGTTAAAAACTAATAATAACTACCATTTATTGAGTGCTTACCATGTTCTAGATTCTGTGTTAAGTGCATTACGTATGTCATCTCATAATCCTCTCAATCCTTGGGGGATGTATGTACCATTGCCAATCCCATTGTATAGATGAAGAAATTTAAGTTTAGAGAGATTAAGTAGTTTGTCTAATATTACACACTAATAAGTGGTGAGGTTAGTATTTGAACTTGAGCACTTTGACTTATCTGTGCTTTTAATTACTACACAAAGATGAATTTTCTCTTTTCTTTTATATCATTATAATTATGATCAAGATTCCAATTACATTTACTCAAAATTTAACAAGAATTTTTTCAATTACTTTATCAGGAAGTTACTCAGTATACTCAGGTTATAAAAAGTGTAATAAGGAAGGTTAAAATAACTAAACTTATTGTGGTGACTGTTTTGTGATCTATGCAGATATCAAATCACTGTGTTGTACACCTGAAACTAGTACCGTATTGAATGTTAGTTATTCTTTAAGTAAAAAAATGAATCATTATTTTACTTAATGTTAATTTTCTCTTTGATTAGAAAGGCTAATCTAAAGAACTTCCATTTCTAAGTATGCATCAAAATGATTCAAGGTCAGAGATGTGATTTGAGATAGGGGAAGATGTTACAAAGTCACTAAATATGACATTTTTCAAGTAATACTGTTATTAGGAAGTCTTTTCCTCTGGAAACTTGAATACCAGACCACTGGAGTGAAGACATACTCTTTAATTCACCCAGTATATATTTGTTAAACATCTACTAGAGATTATGTACTATAAAGGCTTGCAATATTAAAGAAGCCACAGTCTTGTCTTCATGGAGGTCATCGTCCAGTGGTGAGAATGGACAAGCAGGTACTATAATAAAATACAAAGCTCCGAAAGCATAGGAGGTAGGTCCCAACTAGAAGGTGGAGAAAGGAAAGCTCAAGGAGAAAGAATCCTTTTGAAGCTGAGTTACATGACATTCAAGGGGGGAAATTATTAAAAATAGAATAAATAAAATTAACTATCAAATGACAAAGTTGGAAAAAGATTTACAACATATGTACTGTCAAGGGTTATATTTTTAGTACATAAACCACTTTATAAACTATCTTAAAGTCAAATCCCTTAGACTTGAGACTTGAGAGAGGAAGTTTGCAAAGCATGTTGTCAATATCCTTGCAGAAGAATAAAGAAGACAAGCTGTTCTCAAAAAATTTGCAAATAACCTCAATAGCAATAGAAATAGAAATAGCAAATTGGTACAAAATTGAGATATATTTTTTAAAATATCAATTCGTTAAAGATTAAAAGATTAATAGTAACCAGTATTGAGGTAAAGGAAGGGAAAGGGGTGTTACCATTTATTTACTTACAGCTCCCAATTAGTTTCATTCTTCTTAGAAGATGCTTTAGCAGCATGTACTGGAAGTATTCATTTCTTTTGTCAGAGAAATTTTACTTCTAGTAGTTCATTTAAAGGAAAAAAATAATCAGAAGCTTAAGTAAAACTTTGAGTAGGGGCTATACTGTAGACCATTTACATCAGCAAAATAATGGAAGTCATGTTGGTTAATTAATTACGTGTGTTCTTGTGATAGATTGATGTTTTTCCGTTAGTATTAGGTTGGAGAAGACTTTTTTCAGAAAATATCAGAAAGCATATATGATGGATTCCTAAGTAAAAAAAAATGTTACCGGGGTGCCTGCATAGCTCAGTCTGTTAAGCATCTGACTTTTGCTCAGGTCATGAGCTCAGGGTCCTGGGATCAACCCCTTTCAGGCTCTAGGCTCAGCGGGTTGTCTGCTTGTGTCTCTCCTTCTCTCCCTCCTCTTGCTTATGCTCTCTCTCTCTCTAATAATAAATACAATCTTTTAAAAAAGTTAAAAAATTCATATATATTATGATTCTGTGTATTTAAACATCAAGATGTTTGCAGTGGCTCTCTGAATGTGTTAAAACTGCAAATAAACTTTTCTTTTTTGTGCTCTTCATTTTTTTCATGTTTTCCATAATAAACAAGTATATTTTATTAATTAGGAAAAAAGAGATACTATTTTAAAATAATATCTTGGATTTATAAATTGAAATGAACATGTAAGTGAATTTAGCAAATGCCTGTTTATGTAATTAAGTGAATTATAATAATTTAAGACTTTAATATAGCCTTTCCTAATTTCACTGGTTTTTTCCTCTCTAATATATACTTTTTCCAAAGAAAACGCCTTGTAGATATTTGTTAAGCAATGTTTTCATGTTAAGAGACACAGTAAGCAATGTTCATCTTTCTCCCAATGTAATTATTTTTTTGTTGTTGTTCATAAAAAACAACAGTATAATTATATTTAATTTAGTGATTGGAATGAAAGGAAATGTGCTTAATTATAGTAAAGAAATTACTTATAAACAAAGTTTAAAAAATTTTTGTTCTTGAAGTAAGCACTAAATAGTGTTACCAGGGGGAAGAAAAAAATTCTCCATTTTCTATCCTGTCTAAAAATAGGGTAGAAAAATTATCTGCTTTAGAAGGCTTAGGTGTTAATCCTCAATAAAGTAGAATCATGTGACTTAGTGACCTTTTACTATTGCTTATAATTTTGTTATTTAAAGCCTTGAATAAAGTATATTTTCTTCATTTTTTATATCTAGAATAATAAAAAGTATAGCCTTGAATAAGGATTATAAAGTTATTGACCCAAATAGAGTTTCTAAATCTATCTCTTGTGTGAAGCTTGAAAAGCATTAGTACTCATGGACGTTTAACAGCTAAGACCATAACGGTTATTTCATTTATTTTCCTAAATTTATTAGGTAAACTGTTTTATAATCAAAACTACATTTAAAAAATTATGTTTTGGAACTATCTCTTTTTTTATTTTTTATTTTTTATAAACATATATTTTTATCCCCAGGGGTACAGGTCTGTGAAACACCAGGTTTACACACTTCACAGCACTCACCAAAGCACATACTCTCCCCAATGTCCATAATCCCACCTCCTTCTCCCAAACCCCCTCCCCCCAGCAACCCTCAGTTTGTTTGGAACTATCTCTTTAATGTTAAAGAAAAGAATATGTTTTTTTTTTTATTGAGTAGAAGGTGACTAAAATATCTCTTGGTGCTTTTATGTCCTTTCTTTAGTCTTCTACTCATAACTAAAGAATAATTTAACATTCACAATTTTGTGAGTAGAATTTAGTGGTTGCCTTCATTAGTAAGGGAAAGTTATGAAAACAAGTACTTCCCTCCTAGAGATTATTGATTTTCTGGTTATTAAGATTTAGATACCATAGACATAAAAGCAAGATCTTTTGAGGTGTTATAGTATTTTTTTGTTAAGTTTTAGGGTACCATATTTTTCTGCTAGTTAAATTGACGTTGTAGTGGGCAAGTCAACTATGCAGTAGGTAGGGCAGACTCTTGGTAAAATCATGAAGTAAAACAAATACATATTTACACCTTTCTTTCACTTTTTCCTTTGCTGCATTCTCACGCGGATTCTTATCCAGGTTCTTTTTGGCTTGCTCTGCCCTGAGCACCCCAGGCTACTTAAACCTTTCTTGTTCTCCAAAGAGTATAGATTCATGGCATATACTAGTCTCCAAAATAAAGTTAAAAATTCAATCTAAGCAACATAATTTCTCAATCCAGTAAAATATGGAATGACAGCTGATACTGAGAATTTCAGGCATATTTGACACGTTGGCACATTCCTGTGTCTTAAATCACAGTGTGTGAGCCTGCCTATTCCGTCTGTGCTGTCCCCTAATGACTAATACAGAACCTTACTTATTTGGTGTTTTTTAAATGTACGGTAGTGTCATTTGTATACTAAAAGGTTGGGATCAACACCATAGAATGAATTCTCTTAAACTGGAGTTTGAAAGAGATAATAACCATATTAATACAGATATTAATTTTATTTCCATGTGAATATAGACTATCTATATGTTTGTGTATATATACAGACTACATATATTTTAAATTGTGCTTCATTTTCTGTAATCAGATATGATGCAGTGAGATACAAGTATAAAATTTCATTGTACACAGAGAAAATAAAAAGTACATTTATACAAATTAAGCTCGTTTATTCCCTTAAAAAAGAAAAAAAGTTTGATTTTGATTAAAAAAATTAAAGCCTGTGTTCCTGCAGATATGTAATTAATATTGTCTTCATTAAGAAAAAATATTGTTGAGCTTTTGTGTCCTCAATTCTATGATTTTAAAGAATCTTAAAATACACTTCCTGCCCTCAGGAGGTTTATAATCTCTTTGAGGAGATTGCTTTTCATTCTTTCTCAGGAGACATTAATTGAATGCTCATTTATGCAAATGAAAAATTCTTTCTCTTGAGGCGTTTATAGGTTAAGAAATAAAACATGTACATTAATGTTATGAAACAAGTTCATCGATGGTAAACAGGCATAATAGAAATTCAAATAAAATTTTGTGTTTGGAGGCCACATTCATAGGCTAAATGCCAAATAAGTGGAGTTAATGACAGTTATAGAGAGATGAGTAGTGACCTAAGTACAGGGCCATTGAGGGAAATTTCACTGTAAGACTTAAATTCTCCTTAAAAATAAAAAAAGAGAAAGCTAAGTGGAGCCTATGTTAACTCCAGAAGGACTTGTAAACATGTGGTTCCACACATTGGAATCTGACCTTTTACCTTTTTATAAATCAGCATTTTTCAGACACTGTAACAAATTTTATGTAGGTATATAGAAATATTGAATTATATAATTACTCAAAGAAAAAATATATAAATAGTTAAATATTGTGGTACATTTTTCTGTAGGCTGAAATTTTGAGTGTTGAACATATTTGACTCATTTCACTGTGAGAAAAATAGTTCTTGTGTGAATTATGTTAGAATTTTGTTGCAGCGAATTATACCCCATGTATCAAGTCTAAGGAGGTGACAGTGGCTTGTGAGAATTAAGCCTTAAAGCCAATACTTAATACATAAAGATATGAAACATTGCTTTAAAGGAACCAAATGGCTCCCAAGCCTAAAAAAGTATACTAGAACCAACTTGAGTATTGACATTGTTAAAGAAGAAGGGGAAATAGTCAGCAGCTAGGAGAGGATGGACAAAGGAATACCACTGAGGCAAATGTTGATAGTCTCCATCTGGTCCAGTATGGACAGACAATTGAGTGCTTCACCTATCCCACACCTCCAGTGACCTACCTGGATATGGATGGGATATCTTTACATAATCAAGTTTCTGAGTCTTATAGCTAACTCATCTAGGTTTGATGATGTGCTTGTTAAACAAAATTTTCATTACAATTTGGCTTTTCATGGTGATGTACTGGAGAGACAGTACCTCAGTGGCCATGTATTATATACTAATAGATCCTAGCAAGAAAACAGAATTGTATCTCTAAGGGTGCAAGGTTAAGAGAAATACTTAAAACTGGGCACATTTATTAAGGTAATGCCAAACTTTGAGGACTTTTGAGAGACAGCTGACTTTTCCAAATGATACCTTCTTTCCTTTTATTACTCATGTTTCCTACATTCTCCAATACTTTTGTTTGAACACATGTGACTTTGAGACACATCATTTATTGAGACACATCATGACCTGATATTTTAGCTAAGTATAAATAAACAATTAAAATCTGTGGGGTCAGGGAAACCAATAATTTGAACTTAGAAATTAACCATGAAAATCTTCACAAGAGTTCAGACCCCTCAACTCCCATTAAACTCGTATGTACAACACCTATGTTTGCACTCTTCTTACCTGTACAGCTTCCCTCCCAATATACTTCATAATGCCTAAAGCCTGACCCATCTTTTACTTCTTTTTTTAAAATTTGTTTTTAAAGATTTTGTTTATTTATTTGACAGAGAGAGAGATCACAAGTAGGGAGAGAGGCAGCCAGTGGGGGGTGGGGATGAGCGGGGGAAGCAGGCTCCCCACTGAGCAGAGAGCCCGAGGCAGGGCTCGATCCTAGGACCCTAAGATCATGACCTGAGCCGAAGGCAGAGGCTTTAACCCACTGAGCCACCCAGGTGCCCTCCCATCTTTTACTTCTTAATAAACTTCATGGTGTTAAAGCAGAACTCCATAAAATGAATCAAATTTAAAAAGTATAGCAGATTCTTAAAAAAATTTTTTTTTGAAGACTAAAGAAGTAGAGCCTTTCTGTTTCTGTGCATACTTTTTTATAGGAAGAAATTTATGTTAGAAGGAAAAGGAAAACCAAACATGGTAAGGACAAAGGCCTTAACAGAGAAACATGGAAATACAACAGCTGTTTTGTTTATGATTGTGACCGGAATAATTCAGATTCTTATTTGATCTTCACTTAATTAATTTGAAACAGGATTTAAAACCTTCTTAAACCAATTTGAAACTTAAAAGTAACCATCAGGCAATAGAAAATAAATTTGCAAAATTTCTCTTTATCCAGGTAATCATTTCAGTTTAAAATTGTTGAATGTCAATGATTTTGAGATGGCTTCTTTCAAAAATCTTAGTATGTCAACAGTAAATACATTTTTTGTATTTCTGTGTTCTGTATTCAAGGTCATTATGGCATTTATACTAGATTTCAATAAACTGTTCAAATTTCCATGTGTTTATACATGAAATGGATTGAATATGAAATTGTAACTAAGCAAATATATTTGTGTATGTGAATATGATGTAACAATTACTTTTTGTCCTCAAAGTAATAACAGTAAGATATCTGGATTTTGATAAAATGGAGACTGAATAAATATTATAACTTTCAAATACAGAGAAATTAAGAATCCTAAGGTCAATTGAGTTGAAAAAAAGAAAAAAAGATAAAATCTCATTTTTCTTCCTTCATTATTTCTTGCCTCTGAAGTCTTCTGCTCTGTGCCACGGACTGAAATTGCATACCTATAATCAGCATTTATTTTGACTGTTATTTACAAAGTGGCTCTTGTTGCTGATGCTTTATTTATACTGCTTTATTTGTGCTTATATACCCAACAGTGATTGCTTTTGGAGGGAAAGAGAGGAGTAGAGTTGGTGATTTTAAAATTTCATTTTCTTGATGTTTTGTGTTTAGTTTCATTTTCATCACTTAGATATAATTTTGGAGACAGTTCTCCTTGGCCATCCTCTCTATCTAAAATCCCGGTGGTAACAACTGTTAGCAATTTAATGTGGTTCCTTGAGGGATTTTAGATATATATTTAAAACCATTTATGTTTAAATTTTATTTTATTAAAGATTTGTTTATTTGAGAAAGAGAGAGAGACAGTGTGAGCAGGGGGAGGGGCTGACTAGAGGGAGAGGGGAAGAATCTCAAGCAGATTCCCCACAGAGGACAGAATCTGATGCAGGGCTCGATCTTATGATTCTGAGATCATGACCTGAGTCAAAATCAAGAATAGGATATTTAACTGACTGAGCCATTCAGGTGGCCCTAAAACTTTTTTTTTAAAAATTTATGTTTAACAAAAATTTATTAACATTTACAGTTTTCTCAATATTTTGCTATTATAAATACTGTTGCCATAAACATCACAGCACTTATATCTTTGTACTCTCATTCATTAGGATATTTTTATAGAATATGTTTCTAATGATTAAAATTTAAAAAATTATTATGGTTCTATTTACAGTCAGGCTAATGGAACAGCCTTTCATTAAATTAAAAAAACAAAAAAAGAGCTTCTTAAGAGGCTAACTCTGCCTTCCACAACCCATAAACACTAAAGAGAACTAGAATTTAACAGAACACATATTCGGTGACAGCAAATACCATGGCTGACATGTATTGTATTTCTCTTGTTTGAGTCATCTTTGAAAATACTTTTCTATTTGCCACAAGAGTGCCAGTTTTGAAACAACCATCCCCAAACAGATGTATTTTAGTGGTCTGAAAAATGACAATTGGACTTTATTCTTTCACTGATTCTGTAAATATTTTTAAGTAATATTAAGTCAGAGAACTATATGAACTGTGACAGGAAAATGAATCATACCCAAAGTTTTGTTTTAAGGAACTTAGTAATTGGAAATAAGAGATAAAATAAGGCTATATGTAACTCTAAAAGAAAGTGCAAATGCTTCAGGGAATTCTGTAAGGAAAGTTGAGAATTCAAGAGCTGAGAGAGGTAATACCAAAAGCATGTGATCACGAACACTTCATGGATGATGTGTTTTCTGAAACTTTGGTCAGTAGATAAGATCTAGATCCATGGAATGAGGGAAGAAGCATGCATTCCAACAACAATAGCAGAAGCAGTTGTTAAGTTCTATTATTATGTTGTAGGTAGGCACTGAGTGAATTAAGCACGATATATTTTTAATTCCTCTAATCCTCAAAGAACACTACATTAGGTACTCTTATCTCCACTGTACTAATAGGGAAATGGAGGTCCATATAAGTATCATAACTTGTAAAATAGGCCACAGTTAAAAAATGGCAGCACCAAGATGTGAACCAAGATCTGTACTTAGTGGCACAAGCAAAGTTAAAGGCTTTCAAGTAGAGAATGATTATTGGGAATGGTGAGCCACTGGATGTAATAGACTATCAGACAACTGATAAAGAAGACTGCTTAGATTGGAAAGGTCTATCAGTGTGAGACCACAGAGGTCATCAAATGCTAGAGTAGAACATTTGTGAAGAGTTTTTGACTAGGTAGTAACAGTAATTTTATTTTATTTTATCTTATTTTTAAAATTATTTAAAAAATATTTTATTTACTTATTTGACAGAGAGAGAGAGAGGTCACAAGTAGGCAGAGAGGCAAGCAGAGAGAGAGAGGGGGAAGTGGGCTCCCTGCCAAGCAGAGAGCCCGATGTGGGGCTCGATCCCAGGACCCTGAGATCATGACCTGAGCCGAAGGCAGAGGCTTAACACACTGAGCCACCCAGGTGCCCCCTAACAGTAATTTTAGATAGGTTGAAAATAATAAAGACTAAGAAAAAGTTGCAGATTTGGTGACTAGCTGGTCATTAACATATCAATTACATTTATTTAGTAATTACCCTCTGCCAGGATTGTGAAACAAATGCTGCCAAAATTGAGAATAATGGGGGTAGAGAAATGGCCATTGGATATGGTAAGGGGAAAGGAACTGGTTATATTCTATTATGTACTTTACCCATAACTTTAGCTTACCAACTTTTTCAATAATTCATTGATTCATCTTTTCCCTTTCTTGATCTTTTATACTGGTAGACTATGCTAATTGCCGTATATATATTTTCTTATTTAACTTTACAAACAATTTTATGAGATAGGTAACATTATTAACTAAAATTATGCAGATGAGAAGACTGAGGCTAGGAGCTTAAGCAATGTGCTCATGGTCAGTAATTGGTGAATTAAAGATTTAATAGAAGTTTGTCAGACTCCCAAGCCATTAGTATAAAAGTTGTGTCATATCCCAAATTAAAACAAAACAAAAAAAAATTCTTCTGTGTCTGCATAGTTATCTGGAGTATCTACATTACCATCTTCAGGTCTTGAATACTCAGTTATATATATACTTCTGATTGTTTCATAATCTTATACCATTTTTTCTTTACTTCTTGTTTCTTTTTTGGGGAGGAAGGGAATACTAAAGCCAATTTCTTAGAATAAGAGCAAAGATTTATTCAGCAAATTACTCTGTGCCAGGCACTATTTTAACTGCCTCACATATATTTATCACAAATAATTCTTGTAACAACCATAGCAGGATATTCATTATTTTACATATAAAGAATGAGGCAGAAATTACTTAGAGAACCCAAGGTTATAGAAATAGGATTTGAACTTCACAGTCTGTTTCTATAGCTTGTGCTTTTAACCATAGACCTGTGTGTCCTTTTGACAAATAAAGGGTAATCTATGAGTTGTTTTAATTTATTTCAGTGTGGGGTTTTTGGATTTTTTTTTTTTCTGTTAAAAATTGTATTTAGGTTGGGGCATCTGGGTGGCTCAGTGGGTTAAGCCTCTGCCTTCAGCTCAGGTCATGATCTCAGTGTCCTAGAATGGAGCCCCACATTGGGCTCTCTGCTCAGCAGGGAGCCTGCTTCCCCTCTTTCTGTCTGCCTCTCTGCCTTCTTGTGATCTCTCTCTAAGTCAAATAAATATATAAAATCTTCAAAAAAATGTTTAAAAAAGAAGTAAAAGATGGGTCAGGCCTTAGGCATCATGAAGTATATTGGGAGGGGGAAACTGTACAGATAAGACTAGTGCAAATATATGAGTTGTACATATGAGTTTAATGGGAGTTGAGGGGTCTGAACTCTTGTGAAGATTTTCATGGTTAATTTCTAAGTTCAAGTTATTGGTTTCCTTGACCCTACAGATTTTATTTATTTGACAGAGAGAGAGATCACAAGAAGGCAGAGAGGCAGGCAGAGAGAGAGGGGAAGCAGGCTCCCCGCTGAGCAGAGAGCCCAATGTGGGGCTCAATCCCAGGACATTGAGATCATGACCTGAGCTGAAGGCAGAGGCTTAATCCACTGAGCCACCCCGGTGCCCCAATAAATAAAATCTTTAAAAAATGTATTTAAGGGCACCGGGGTGGCTCAGTTAAGTACCCAACTCTTGGTTTCAGTTCAGGTCATGATGTTATGGGTTGTGAGACTGAGTTCCTTGTCAGGCTCCAAGCTTAGCAGGGAGTTTGCTTAAGGATTCTCTCCCTCTATCCCTCCCCTACTCACACATGCACACACAGCTCTCTTTCTCCTTAAAATAAAATAAATAAATCTATTTATTTATTTATTTATTTAATTTTTGAAATTTAAATTCAATTAATTAACATATAGTGTATTGTTAGTTTCAGAGGTAGAGTTCAGTGATTTGTCGTTTGTATATAACACCCAGTGCTCATTACATGATGTGCCCTCCTTAATGTCCATCACTCTGTTACCCTATCCCTCCACCATTCAGACTCCTCCAGCAATTCTCAGTTTGTTTCCTATGCTTAAGAGTCTCTTATGATTTGTGTCTCTCTCTGATTATGTCTTATTTTGTTTTTCCTTCCCTTCCTCTATGCGCCTCTGTTTTGTTTCTTAAATTCCACATGTGAATGAAATCATATAATTGTCTTTCTCTGATTGATTTATTTTGCTTAGCGTAATACTCTCCAGTTCTATCCACATTGTTGCAAATGGCAGTGTTTCATTATTTCTTTTTTTTATGGTATCTATCTATCACATCTTCTTTACCCATGTATCTGTTGATGGACATCTGGGCTCTTTTCATAGTGTGGCGATTGTGGATATTGCTGCTATAAACATTGGGGTGCAGGTGCCCTTTTGGATCACTACACTTGTATCTTTGGGACAAATACCCAGTAGTGCAATTGCTGAGCTGTATTTTTGATTTTTTGAGGAACCTCCATACTGTTTTCCAGAGTGGCTACACCAGCTTACATTTCCACCAATAGTGTAAGAGGTTTCCCTTCTCTCCATATTCTCACCAACATCTGTCATTTCCTGAATGGTTGATTTTAGCCATTCTGAACCATGTGAGGTGGTATCTTACTGTGATTTTGATTTGTATTTCCCTGATACCGAGTGATCTTGAGTATTTTTTCATGTGTCTGTTGGCCATTTGTATGTCTCTTTGGAGAAATGTCTGTTCATGTCCTCTGCCCATTTCTTGATTAGATTATTTGTTCTTTGGGTGTTGAGTTTGATAAATTCTTTATAGATTTTGGGTAGTAGCCCTTTATCTGATAAGACATTTGCAAATATGTTCGCCAATTCTGTCAGTTGTCTTTTAGTTTTGTTGACTGTTTCCTTGCTGTACAAAAGCTTTTTATCTTGAAGTCCCAATACTTCATTTTTGTCTTTGTTTTCCCTTGCCTTTGGAGACATGTCTAGCAAGAAGTTGCTGAGAGCGAGGTTGAAGAGGTTGCTGCCTGTGTTCTCCTCAGGATTTTGATGGATTCCTGTCTCACATTTAGGTCTTTCATCCATGAGTCTATTTTCATGTATGGTGTAAGGAAATGGTCCAGTTTCATTCTTCTGCAGATGGCTATCCTATTTTCCCAACACCATTTGCTGAAGAGATTGTCTTTTTTCCATTGGATATTGTTACCTGCTTTATCAGAGATTAGTTGACTGTAGATGTGAGGGTCCATTTCTGGGTTCTCTATTCTGTTCCATTGATCTATGTGTTTGTTTTTGTGTCAGTACCATGCTGACTTGATTACAGCTTTCTAATAGAGCTTGAAGACTGGAACTGTGATGCCACCAGCTTTAGTTTTTTTTTTCAACATTCCGTTGGCTATTTGGGGTCTATTCTGGTTTCATACAAATTTTAGTGTTATTTGTTTCAGCTTTGTGAATAAAATTGATTGTATTTTGATAGGATTGCATTGAATGTGTAGATTGCTCTAGGTAGCATAGACATTTCCACAATATTTTTTCTTCCAAACCATGAGCATGGAACGTTTTTCCAATTCTTTGTGTCTTCCTCAATTTCTTTCATGAGTGTTCTATAGTTTTCTGAATTCAGATCTTTGCCTCTTTGGTTAGGTTTTTTCTTAGGTGTCTTAAGGTTTTAGGAGTAAAATAAATAAATATTTTAAAAAATCATATTTGTTTATGGCCTGTGAACCAATCTACACTGAAATTAAAAAGGATAGTTCTGTCTTCAATTATTCATAACTGTCCCTTTATGTACAATTTTAGTATTACCAAAATTACATTTTAATAATGGGTAAATCTATTAGAAAATTTCACTCAAAAGATCATCATTTTATTCATTTTTTAATCAATGAAATCTTTTAAAGTTCAAGCCATTGTGAATTTTTATTTATGTTTCTCCCACATTTACTTAGCCCTGGAATAAATGGTACTTGGAAAGAATAAGTTTACATGCACACAGAATTTTTCTTTACACATGGTATTTTGGTTCTTCTGAGTTCATTCTTTCTTTCTTTCTTTTTTTTCCCTGAGTGGTTTTTTGATTGAAGGTATACTTAATAACAACTTGAAAGTCTTCCTAAGACCACAAAAATCCATCTTTCTGTTTGTATGTTTGTGTGTCATATTTTGGAAGAGTGCAGTAGAATTGCACTGGGTGAATGATTCTTCCTGCCTAGATTCATTTATTCCATAGATGTCACAGAGAAAAAATAAAGACCAATTTCCTATTTATAATTGCATTTTTATATTTGAAGTATAGTTGACATACAATGTTATATTAGTTTCAGGTGTACAACATAGTGATTTGACAATTCTGTGTGTTACACAGTGCTCACCATGATTAAGTGTAGTTACCTTCTGTCACCACACAAAGTTATTTTGGCACTATCAACTACATTTCCTATGCTGCATTGGTTTTTATTTATTTTTTTAATTTTTATTTTTTCCTACGCTGCGCGGATTCTTAATTAGTTAGCTTTGCCATATTTTCGTACCATTTATCCCAAAGTTGTTTTGCTTCACAATCATTGGGTATATTTCTTAGGGACCAGTATTATGTCTTTGTGTACATGTATAGAAAGAGGGAAGCTTATTTTTTCTAGGTTTTTGTTATTGTTGTTAGAAAATGTATAAACAAAACTATAAACAAAACTGTATTTGGCTTAATTATCCTTAATTTCAGCTTTTGTCTTAATGAATGCCCAGTTTTTCTTTATTTTGGTATTAACATATTGAGACTATTATTCTACATAAAGCTTATGTGGTATGTGATAATACCCAGTTCTGGCAAGGTAATGAGGAAATAAGATTTTTTTAAAAGATTTTATTTATTGATTGATTTGACAGAGATCACAAGTAGGCAGAGAGGTAGGCAGAGAGAGAGGAAGGGAAGCAGGCTCCCCACTGAGCAGAGAGCCCCATGTGGGGCTTGGTCCCAGAACCCTGGGATCATGACCTGAGCCGAAGGCAGTGGCTTTAACCCACTGAGCCACCCAGGTGCCCTGGAAATAAGATATTTTTGTTGGAGAATGTAAATGGATATAACCTTTATGGAAGGTAATTTGGCAATTTTTATTCAAAACTTCAAAAATTTTTTATTTTCTTTGATCCAGTAAGTTTACGTACTGTAATTTATCCTGAGGAAATAGAGGATATTTGTAAGGCTATTTCCAGAAAGATATTTATTATATTATTATTTTATAATATTGAAAAATGGGAAAAAAACCCCTGAAATGTCTAAAAATAAGGATTTGTTAAATACAGTGTGGTGCCTCTTTCTGGTAGAATACCATTTAGCTATTAAACATTGTTATAGAAAAAAAAACTCTCATTTTTTCCATATAATATTGAAGCTGGTGTGAAGCAGTCTGTTCCAGCATTAACCCAAAAGAAATAGTATGAAAACAAACAGTTACATGCACATATAGTAACATATAGTAATAAATGATATACAAGGTGCATCAATTTTTTTTTTTTTTTTTTTTTTTTGAGAGAGAGAGAATGAGTGGGGTAGGGGCAAAGGGTGAGGGAGAGGCTCTTAAGTAGGCTCTACACTCAGTTTGGTGCTTGAGCTCATGACCCTTAGATCATGACTTGAGCCAGAATCAAGAGTTGGATGCTTAACTGACTGAGCCATCCAGGCACCCCTCAAGAATTGTTTTTAGGGGGGAGGAGTCAAGATGGCGGAGAAGTAGCAAGCTGAGACTGCTTCAGCTAGCCGTAGATCAGCTAGATAGCTTATCTAAAGATTGCAAACACCTGAAAATCCATCGGCAGATCGAAGAGAAGAAGAACAGCAATTCTGGAAACAGAAAAACAACCACTTTCTGAAAGGTAGGACCTGCGGAGAAGTGAATCCAAAGCGACGGGAAGATAGACCCCGGGGGGAGGGGCCGGCTCCCGGCAAGCGGCGGAGCAACCGTGCACAAAATCAGGACTTTTAAAAGTCTGTTCCGCTGAGGGACATCGCTCCAGAGGCTAAACCGGGGCGAAGCCCACGCGGGGTCAGCGTGGCCTCAGGTCCCGCAGGGTCATAGAAGGATCGGGGGTGTCTGAGTGTCGCAGAGCTGGCGGGTATTGGAACGGGAAAGCCGGCTACAGAGACAGAGCCGACAGTAAGCTCGCAGCTCCGTGTTACCTTGAACCGGTCGCAGGCTCGGTGAGCTCGGAGCGCGGCCGGAGGTCAGGCAGACGGGAGTAACTGGGCGCTGTTCTCTGAGGGCGCACTGAGGAGTGGGGCCCTGGGCTCTCGGCTCCTCCGGGCTGGAGACCAGGAGGCCGCCATTTGTATTCCCGTCCTCCGGAACTCTACGGAAAGCGCTCAGGTAACAAAAGCTCCTGAAAGCAAACCCGAGCGGATTACTCACCCCGGCCCCGGGTAAGGGCGGTGTAATTCCGCCTGGGGCAAAGACACTTGAGAATCACTACACCAGGCCCCTCCCCCAGAAGATCAACAAGAAATCCAGCCGAGACCAAGTTCACCTACCAAGGAGTGCGGTTTCAATACCAAGGAGAGCAGCAGAATTCCAGAGGAGGAGAAAGCCAAGCACGGAACTCATGGCTTTTTTCCTGTGATTTTTTTTAGTCTTGCAGTTAATTTAATTTTTTCTTTTTCATTTTTTTTTTTTTCTCGCCTTCGGGTAAAATTTTTTTTTTTTTAACTGTTACCTTTTTCTTTTTTAACGATTTTTTACTAGTTTATCTAATATATATATTTTTTCTTTTTTACATTTTTCTTAAGTGTTTTCTTTTTTTAAAAATTCTTTTCTTTTCTTTTTTTTTTTTCTTTTCTTTTTGTTTTTTTTTTTCTTTCTTCCTTTTTGAACCTCTTTTTATCCCCTTTCTCCCCACTCACGATTTTGGATCTCTTCTAATTTGGTTAAAGCATATTTTCCTGGGGTTGTTGCCACCCTTTTAGTATTTTACTTGCCCCTTCATTTACTCTTATCTGGACAAAATGACAAGACGTAAAAATTCAACACAAAAAAAAGAACAAGAGGCAGTACCGAAGGCTAGGGACCTAATCAATACAGACATCGGTAATATGTCAGATCTAGAGTTCAGAATGACAATTCTCAAGGTTCTAGCCGGGCTCGAAAAAGGCATGGAAGATATTAGAGAAACCCTCTCGAGAGATATAAAAGCCCTTTCTGGAGAAATAAAAGAACTAAAATCTAACCAAGGTGAAATCAAAAAAGCTATTAATGAGGTGCAATCAAAAATGGAGGCTCTAACTGCTAGGATAAATGAGGCAGAAGAAAGAATTAGTGATATAGAAGACCAAATGACAGAGAATAAAGAAGCTGAGCAAAAGAGGGACAAACAGCTATTGGACCATGAGGGGAGAATTCGAGAGATAAGTGACACCATAAGATGAAACAACATTAGAATAATTGGGATTCCAGAAGAAGAAGAAAGTGAGAGGGGAGCAGAAGGTATACTGGAGAGAATTATTGGGGAGAATTTCCCCAATATGGCAAAGGGAACGAGCATCAAAATTTAGGAGGTTCAGAGAATGCCCCTCAAAATCAATAAGAATAGGCCCACACCCCGTCACCTAATAGTAAAATTTACAAGTCTCAATGACAAAGAGAAAATCCTGAAAGCAGCCCGGGAAAAGAAGTCTGTAACATACAATGGTAAAAATATTAGATTGGCAGCTGACTTATCCACAGAGACCTGGCAGGCCAGAAAGAGCTGGCATGATATTTTCAGAGCACTAAACGAGAAAAACATGCAGCCAAGAATACTATATCCAGCTAGGCTATCATTGAAAATAGAAGGAGAGATTAAAAGCTTCCAGGACAAACAACAACTGAAAGAATTTGCAAATACCAAACCAGCTCTACAGGAAATATTGAAAGGGGTCCTCTAAGCAAAGAGAGAGCCTACAAGTGGTAGATCAGAAAGAAACAGAGACCATATACAGTAACAGTCACCTTACAGGCAATACAATGGCACTAAATTCATATCTCTCAATACTTACCCTGAATGTGAATGGGCTAAATGCCCCTGTCAAAAGACACAGGGTATCAGAATGGATAAAAAAACAAAACCCATCTATATGTTGCCTCCAAGAAACACATTTTAAGCCCGAAGACACCTCCAGATTTAAAGTGAGGGGGTGGAAAAGAATTTACCATGCTAATGGACATCAGAAGAAAGCAGGAGTGGCAATCCTTATATCAGATCAATTAGATTTTAAGCCAAAGACTATAATAAGAGATGAGGAAGGACACTATATCATACTCAAAGGGTCTGTCCAACAAGAAGATTTAACAATTTTAAATATCTATGCCCCTAATGTGGGAGCAGCCAACTATATAAACCAATTAATAACAAAATCAAAGAAACACATCAACAATAATACAATAATAGTAGGGGACTTTAACACTCCCCTCACTGAAATGGACAGGTCATCCAAGCAAAAGATCAGCAAGGAAATAAAGGCCTTAAACGACACACTGGACCAGATGGACATCACAGATATATTCAGAGCATTTCATCCCAAAGCAACAGAATACACATTCTTCTCTAGTGCACATGGAACATTCTCCAGAATAGATCACATCCTCGGTCCTAAATCAGGACTCAACCGGTATCAAAAGATTGGGATCATTCCCTGCATATTTTCAGACCACAATGCTCTAAAGCTAGAACTCAACCACAAAAGGAAGTTTGGAAAGAACCCAAATACATGGAGACTAAACAGTATCCTTCTAAAGAATGAATGGGTCAACCGGGAAATTAAAGAAGAATTGAAAAAAATCATGGAAACAAATGATAATGAAAATACAACGGTTCAAAATCTGTGGGACACAACAAAGGCAGTCCTGAGAGGAAAATATATAGCGGTACAAGCCTTTCTCAAGAAACAAGAAAGGTCTCAGGTACACAACCTAACCCTACACCTAAAGGAGCTGGAGAAAGAACAAGAAAGAAACCCTAAGCCCAGCAGGAGAAGAGAAATCATAAAGATCAGAGCAGAAATCAATGAAATAGAAACCAAAAAAACAATAGAACAAATCAACGAAACTAGGAGCTGGTTCTTTGAAAGAATTAATAAAATTGATAAACCCCTGGCCTGACTTATCAAAAAGAAAAGAGAAAGGACCCAAATAAATAAAATCATGAATGAAAGAGGAGAGATCACAACTAACACCAAAGAAATACAAACTATTATAAGAACATACTATGAGCAACTCTATGGCAATAAATTTGACAATCTGGAAGAAATGGATGCATTCCTAGAAACATATAAACTACCACAACTGAACCAGGAAGAAATAGAAAGCCTGAACAGACCCATAACCAGTAAGGAGATTGAAACAGTCATTAAAAATCTCCAAACAAACAAAAGCCCAGGGCCAGACGGCTTCCCGGGGGAATTCTACCAAACATTTAAAGAAGAACTAATTCCTATTCTCCTGAAACTGTTCCAAAAAATAGAAATGGAAGGAAAACTTCCAAACTCATTTTATGAAGCCAGCATCACCTTGATCCCAAAACCAGACAAGGATCCCACCAAAAAAGAGAGCTATAGACCGATATCCTTGATGAACACAGATGCGAAAATACTCAACAAAATA
Organism: Mustela lutreola; assembly: GCF_030435805.1. Classification (NCBI taxonomy): domain Eukaryota; kingdom Metazoa; phylum Chordata; class Mammalia; order Carnivora; family Mustelidae; genus Mustela; species Mustela lutreola. The sequence goes on along the minus strand of NC_081292.1, from coordinate 152,858,908 downwards.
CTAGCCAATAGGATTCAACAGTACATTAAAAAGATTATTCACCACGACCAAGTGGGATTTATTCCAGGGCTGCAAGGTTGGTTCAACATCCGCAAATCAGTCAATGTGATACAACACATCAATAAAAGAAAGAACAAGAACCATATGATACTCTCAATAGATGCTGAAAAAGCATTTGACAAAGTACAACATCCCTTCCTGATCAAAACTCTTCAAAGTGTAGGGATAGAGGGCACATACCTCAATATCATCAAAGCCATCTATGAAAAACCCACCGCAAATATCATTCTCAATGGAGAAAAACTGAAAGCTTTTCCGCTAAGGTCAGGAACACGGCAGGGATGTCCATTATCACCACTGCTATTCAACATCGTACTAGAGGTCCTAGCCTCAGCAATCAGACAACAAAAGGAAATTAAAGGCATCCAAATCGGCAAAGAAGAAGTCAAATTATCACTCTTCGCAGATGATATGATACTATATGTGGAAAACCCAAAAGACTCCACTCCAAAACTGCTAGAACTTATACAGGAATTCAGTAAAGTGTCAGGATATAAAATCAATGCACAGAAATCAGTTGCATTTCTCTACACCAACAGCAAGACAGAAGAAAGAGATATTAAGGAGTCAATCCCATTTACAATTGCATCCAAAACCATAAGATACCTAGGAATAAACCTAACCAAAGAGACACAGAATTTATACTCAGAAAACTATAAAGTACTCATGAAAGAAATTGAGGAAGACACAAAGAAATGGAAAAATGTTCCATGCTCCTGGATTGGAAGAATAAATATTGTGAAAATGTCTATGCTACCTAAAGCAATCTACACATTTAATGCAATTCCTATCAAAGTACCATCCATCTTTTTCAAAGAAATGGAACAAATAATGCTAAAATTTATATGGAACCAGAAAAGACCTCGAATAGCCAAAGGGATATTGAAAAAGAAAGCCAACGTTGGTGGCATCACAATTCCGGACTTCAAGCTCTATTACAAAGCTGTCATCATCAAGACAGCATGGTACTGGCACAAAAACAGACACATAGATCAATGGAACAGAATAGAGAGCCCAGAAATAGACCCTCAAATCTATGGTCAACTAATCTTCGACAAAGCAGGAAAGAATGTCCAATGGAAAAAAGACAGCCTTTTCAATAAATGGTGCTGGGAAAATTGGACAGCCACATGCAGAAAAATGAAATTGGACCATTTCCTTACACCACACACAAAAATAGACTCAAAATGGATGAAGGACCTCAATGTACGAAAGGAATCCATCAAAATCCTTGAGGAGAACACGGGCAGCAACCTCTTCGACCTCTGCCGCAGCAACATCTTCCTAGGAACAACGCAAAAGGCAAGGGAAGCAAGGGAAAAAATGAACTACTGGGATTTCATCAAGATCAAAAGCTTTTGTACAGCAAAGGAAACAGTTAACAAAATCAAAAGACAACTGACAGAATGGGAGAAGATATTTGCCAACGACATATCAGATAAAGGACTAGTGTCCAGAATCTATAAAGAACTTAGCAAACTCAACACCCAAAGAACAAATAATCCAATCAAGAAATGGGCAGAGGACATGAACAGACATTTCTGCAAAGAAGACATCCAGATGGCGAACAGACACATGAAAAAGTGCTCCATATCACTCGGCATCAGGGAAATACAAATCAAAACCACAATGAGATATCACCTCACACCAGTCAGAATGGCTAAAATCAACAAGTCAGGAAATGACAGATGCTGGCGAGGATGTGGAGAAAGGGGAACCCTCCTACACTGTTGGTGGGAATGCAAGCTGGTGCAGCCACTCTGGAAAACAGCATGGAGGTTCCTCAAAATGTTGAAAATAGAACTGCCCTATGACCCAGCAATTGCACTATTGGGTATTTACCCTAAAGATACAAATGTAGTGATCCAAAGGGGCACGTGCACCCGAATGTTTATAGCAGCAATGTCCACAATAGCCAAACTATGGAAAGAACCTAGATGTCCATCAACAGATGAATGGATCAAGAAGATGTGGTATATATACACAATGGAATACTATGCAGCCATCAAAAGAAATGAAATCTTGCCATTTGCAACAACATGGATGGAACTAGAGCGTATCATGCTTAGCGAAATAAGTCAAGCAGAGAAAGACAACTATCATATGATCTCCCTGATATGAGGAAGTGGTGATACAACATGGAGGCTTAAGTGGGTAGAAGAAGAATAAATGAAACAAGATGGGATTGGGAGGGAGACAATCCATAAGTGACTCTTAATCTCACAAAACAAACTGAGGGTTGCCGGGGGGAGGGGGTTTGGGAGAAGGGGTTGGGATTATGGACATTGGGGAGGGTATGTGATTTGGTGAGTGCTGTGAAGTGTGTAAACCTGGTGATTCACAGACCTGTACCCCTGGGGATAAAAATATATGTTTATAAAAAATTTAAAAAAAAATAAAAAAATTAAAAAAAAAATAAAATAAAAAGGGATTTGGCAGTAAAAAAAAAAAAAAAAGAATTGTTTTTAAAATATAGATAATCCAATAGAAGTAGGTTTGAATATTTTCATTAAATTAGAGCAGAAATATGAGTAAAACATTAGGAAGACTGAAATTTGAGGCGTAATTTTAGGGGAAAGAGGGAGCACAGGAGAAACCAGAGTAGTTTTTCAACTTTAAAATACTTCTCAGAAACTTTTTCCTATTTTTATTAGAAAAACATGAACTCTGGCGTATGTACTTATAAAATGAGTCATATTGGGGGCTGTCTTTTAAAATTCATTATTTCATCTGTTTTTTTCAGTGTATATTTGACATAGTTGGGATTGTACCACATAAGTATATTTGGGATCTTGTTTTTCACCTAATAGTCTACCATCTATATTTTCATTTGTCATTAACTTCTTTCATTCATAATATTCAGTGGTTACGTGGCATTTCATTTTTGTTATGTGATAATTTAATTAACCTTTTTCTTATATTCCTGTTTTTTCTCTTCTTATAATGTAGCACCAAACATCTTTGTGCATAAACCTTAGTCTGCATTATTTACTTTGGACAGATTCTCTATACTGGATATACTAGAAAAGATTAAATATTTTTTAAGAGTCTTAATATACTTTGCCAAATTACTTTGAAAAGTTGAACTAATTTACACTTCTTAAAGCAGTGGTATATAAAACAAATTAATTACTTAGGTTTTCAGAGGTATTCTTTGAAGTAAGTTTTCTAAGTAAAAATAAAAAATAGATGCTCTATGATAAAATAAACTTTAATATTAAAAACTTGATTCTTATGGGTATGTTTCTAAAGTATTTACTATGCTTCACAACCATATATGAAAAATATAGGAAACAATATTAAAATGGAAGTTATTTTAATTAATGAAGATAAAGTATGTTATTTATCACAAAGATGTAATTAAAAGGCTGATTTTTTGTGTGGAAGATGTAAAACTAGGAGACAGGAATACTGAATTCTGGCCTTGGTTTTACTATTTGAACAAGCCACTTTACTTCTCTAAATTTCAGTTACCTTATCTGGAAAATGAGTGCTTTGGATCACATGGTCCCTAAAAGGTGAAAAATAGAAGTAAAATATGTGTTAATTATTGTAAAGCTCTTGCTGTTTTTAAGATGCTGACTGTTTATTATTTGGTATAGTCTGACATTCAAAAAATCATTAACTACATAAAGTTACTTTTGATCTATGCTTTTCACTCTTTTGGTTCTTTCTTCATTCAGACCAAGGGGGTTCCTTTGTTATGCTTTGGTCTTCATCTGTTTTATCAAAGAGAGATCGTTAGGAAAAATGTAGAAGGATTGTGTCTTATTATTACAAGAATACCTTCCTTACACTGCTATGAGTAGCACATTGTATGAGTAATTTCTTTTACAGAGCAATGGTTATCCAAAAAATGAGTATCTATTAGTTTTAGGTGGTTAATCCATGCTAAATTATTATTAAGTGGTCCAGTAATGAATTATAAATACATAACTTTTCTAGTTAAATAATTTTGTCAACTGGAGGGTAGAGAAATTAATAGCTTTGTATTCCAGATTTCATATTTTTATTGCAGAGATTAAGTGTGTTGGCAAGAAAACACTGAAGAAAATTAGATTATATATACTAATTAATAATGGGCATGAAAACAAAGTTTATATCTGTTTTGACAAAATATGTGAAAGAAAACTCAATGTTCTGTTCTGTTTATTTCTAATTTATTTAGTCATTTATAGTAACTTTGTTATGCACATTATGAGAAGACAAGGAACGAAGAGAAAATAAGTCTTCACAATTTTCTGGCTATTTTATAAAAACCAGACATATACATATGCAAAAGATAAATAACAACACAACAGAGCATGTGATGAAAGTATATTGATTGTCAAAATGAAATCTGTAATAATAGAGGAGGTTAGGAACAAATCATACATTTCTTTCTCCCTCATTTTTCACATTCAATCTCCAAATCTTATCCCTTTTAACTAAAAAGCATTTCTAGAGCCTATAGATTTCTTTCCATTTCTACTGCTAACACTTTTGTTCAGGCCATAATTATCCCCTGCCCCAAATCATATAACTTGCTTTTCTTCCTCTAGTTTTGTTTTACACACTCATTTCTATGCCACAGAAATGTTATGTTTGATGGCTTCTCATTCCCCTAAGGATAAAGCTCAGTGGCTTCTAGATTTTAAGTGGATTCTAAGGCTTCCCATGCTTGGTCTTTGGCTCATTCTTCTAGCCTAATCTCTCCCTTCTGTCCCAGTTCATTGTCCAACCACTTGTATTTACCATTCCCTGAATATGACCTGCTTCTCAGTTTCAACAGTACTTGCTTAAGGAGATACTCCTGATCCCTAGACCAGGGTCAGGGGCCCTGTTACTGTTGTTACATTGCCTCCTAATTCTTCTGTTATAAGAAAACGTGTTTAAAACTTGTTTAATTATCTGCTTCTGTGATGACATATTTTGTGTTGTCATGAAGTTCCTAGCACCTACACAGTGTCTGACGCATAGAAGGGGTTTGATATTTTATACATTAAAGAATGGATGTAGAAAGGAAGATGATGTAGTTTAGGAGGATCTTGCTGAGAAGATAGGTCTTCAAGACTGAGTTCCTATTTTGATTATAGCAAGAGAGGAAATACTGCATAGATAAATCATGTTTCCCTACATATAATTTTCATCCAGGTGTGTGATTGTATACATACAGCCGAAATACCAAATTCTTTGTCTGGACTTGCGTAGTTAGAGGTAACAATTTCTCTAAAGGGATTGTGTGATCAGGCTCTTAAAGAAGCCTGATTTCTTTATTTTTCACCAAAAAATAGTATATATTTAAGGTGTGGTAACTGTTTTCCCCAGATATATTGAGATATAACTGACATGTAACGTTGTGTAAGTTTGATGTATACAACATGTTGATTTCATACATTTACATAAAGCAAAATAATTATCACCATGGTACAACTTTCAGGTATGTATATACTATAGTACTAACAATAATCACTATGATGCACATTAGATCCCCAGGACTTATTTATCTTCTAACTGGAATTTTCTTCTCTTTGACCAACATCTCCTCTCCCCTCCCAATTCCCCTACCTTTCCCGCCACCCCCCAGCTTCTTGAAGAAGTCCAATCTTTAAGATTCAGTTTGATTAGTCTCCATGATAATACGTATCATACCCATCAAATATCATGAGTGGGAGAAAGGAAATTATACTGAGCTATTAGTCTACATTTATCTAAAACATTTTCTGTAAGCACTTTAGCTATCATCAAACTTCATTTAGTTTATTTCACAGGTATATATATTTAATTTATTTTCATAGGTATATAAATAAAGTGTTCATTAACTCAGGCTATACTCAATGTAAAGGCTGTTTTAGAACAATAATACATTGTACTTGGTGTCTTAATTTTGTATTTTGGTTTTTTAAAAATATTTTTTAAAATTTTTATTATTTTTTAAAGATTTTATTTATTCATTGCGAGAGAAGGAGAGAGAGCATGAGCAGGGGAGAAAGGCAGAGGGGAAAGCAGACTCTCCACTGAACAGGGAGCCTGATGTGGGGCTTGATCCCAAGACCCTGGGATCATGACCTGAGCCAAAGGCAGACACTTAACCATCTAAGCCACCCAGATGTCCCGTGTCTTAATTTTTAATTCAGTTAAATTGATTATGATTTTAGCCTATTTTTTGTTGTGTTTATAAAATGCAATCTGTTGTCACATGGTAAAGAAAATATTTCCATATTGCACTGTATGTTAACTAACTAGAATTTAGGATTTAGAGCCCTCCCAAGAAAATATTTCCATTTATCATTTTAGAAGATCTTGTTTCTTTGTTATCAGACTACTTTAACGATCTTAAATATCCTGATTCCACTATGTTGTGGTGAAAGAAAGCATTATAAGAACATTGTTGAACACAGATAAGATGCAGTGAAAAATCACAACAAAAATGCCAATAGTTGACTTAGGTTTCATTCCTAGGTTTAACCATGCAGTTTTGGAATATGACAATGGCATGTTGTGTATGTGAAACTCTTTAGAAGAAAACATTAAAATATAGTTATTTTGATTTGAAGCATGTTGGTCTAGGGAGCATGAAATAAAAATGGTTCTTGAGGGGCCCCTGGATAGCGTGGTCAGTTAAGGGTCTGACTCTTGATTTTTTTTTTTTTTTTTTTTTTTTTTTTTTTTGGTCTGAATCTGCCTTATGACCATTTATTTTTTTTTTTTTTTTTTTTTATTTTTTTTATTTTTTATTTTTTATAAACATATATTTTTTATATACATATATTTTTATCCCCAGGTCTGTGAATCACCAGGTTTACACACTTCACAGCACTCACCAAATCACATACCCTCCCCAATGTCCATAATCCCACCCCCTTCTCCCCAACCCCCTCCCCCCAGCAACCCTCAGTTTGTTTTGTGAGATTAAGAGTCACTTATGGTTTGTCTCCCTCCCAATCCCATCTTGTTTCATTTATTCTTCTACCCACTTAAGCCTCCATGTTGCATCACCACTTCCTCATATCAGGGAGATCATATGATAGTTGTCTTTCTCTGCTTGACTTATTTCGCTAAGCATGATACGCTCTAGTTCCATCCATGTTGTTGCAAATGGCAAGATTTCATTTCTTTTGATGGCTGCATAGTATTCCATTGTGTATATATACCACATCTTCTTGATCCATTCATCTGTTGATGGACATCTAGGTTCTTTCCATAGTTTGGCTATTGTGGACATTGCTGCTATAAACATTCGGGTGCATGTGTCCCTTTGGATCACTACATTTGAATCTTTAGGGTAAATACCCAATAGTGCAATTGCTGGGTCATAGGGCAGTTCTATTTTCAACATTTTGAGGAACCTCCATGCTGTTTTCCAGAGTGGCTGCACCAGCTTGCATTCCCACCAACAGTGTAGGAGGGTTCCCCTTTCTCCGCATCCTCGCCAGCATCTGTCATTTCCTGACTTGTTGATTTTAGCCATTCTGACTGGTGTGAGGTGATATCTCATTGTGGTTTTGATTTGTATTTCCCTGATGCCAAGTGATATGGAGCACTTTTTCATGTGTCTGTTGGCCATCTGGATGTCTTCTTTGCAGAAATGTCTGTTCATGTCTTCTGCCCATTTCTTGATTGGATTATTTGTTCTTTGGGTGTTGAGTTTGCTAAGTTCTTTATAGATTCTGGACACTAGTCCTTTATCTGATATGTCGTTTGCAAATATCTTCTCCCATTCTGTCAGTTGTCTTTTGATTTTGTTAACTGTTTCCTTTGCTGTGCAAAAGCTTTTGATCTTGATGAAATCCCAGTAGTTCATTTTTTCCCTTGCTTCCCTTGCCTTTTGCGTTGTTCCTAGGAAGATGTTGCTGCGGCAGAGGTCGAAGAGGTTGCTGCCCGTGTTCTCCTCAAGGATTTTGATGGATTCCTTTCGTACATTGAGGTCCTTCATCCATTTTGAGTCTATTTTTGTGTGTGGTGTAAGGAAATGGTCCAATTTCATTTTTCTGCATGTGGCTGTCCAATTTTCCCAGCACCATTTATTGAAAAGGCTGTCTTTTTTCCATTGGACATTCTTTCCTGCTTTGTCGAAGATTAGTTGACCATAGAGTTGAGGGTCTATTTCTGGGCTCTCTATTCTGTTCCATTGATCTATGTGTCTGTTTTTGTGCCAGTACCATGCTGTCTTGATGATGACAGCTTTGTAATAGAGCTTGAAGTCCGGAATTGTGATGCCACCAACGTTGGCTTTCTTTTTCAATATCCCTTTGGCTATTCGAGGTCTTTTCTGGTTCCATATAAATTTTAGAATTATTTGTTCCATTTCTTTGAAAAAGATGGATGGTACTTTGATAGGAATTGCATTAAATGTGTAGATTGCTTTAGGTAGCATAGACATTTTCACAATATTTATTCTTCCAATCCAGGAGCATGGAACATTTTTCCATTTCTTTGTGTCTTCCTCAATTTCTTTCATGAGTACTTTATAGTTTTCTGAGTATAGATTCTGTGTCTCTTTGGTTAGGTTTATTCCTAGGTATCTTATGGTTTTGGATGCAATTGTAAATGGGATTGACTCCTTAATATCTCTTTCTTCTGTCTTGCTGTTGGTGTAGAGAAATGCAACTGATTTCTGTGCATTGATTTTATATCCTGACACTTTACTGAATTCCTGTATAAGTTCTAGCAGTTTTGGAGTGGAGTCTTTTGGGTTTTCCACATATAGTATCATATCATCTGCGAAGAGTGATAATTTGACTTCTTCTTTGCCGATTTGGATGCCTTTAATTTCCTTTTGTTGTCTGATTGCTGAGGCTAGGACCTCTAGTACGATGTTGAATAGCAGTGGTGATAATGGACATCCCTGCCGTGTTCCTGACCTTAGCGGAAAAGCTTTCAGTTTTTCTCCATTGAGAATGATATTTGCGGTGGGTTTTTCATAGATGGCTTTGATGATATTGAGGTATGTGCCCTCTATCCCTACACTTTGAAGAGTTTTGATCAGGAAGGGATGTTGTACTTTGTCAAATGCTTTTTCAGCATCTATTGAGAGTATCATATGGTTCTTGTTCTTACTTTTATTGATGTGTTGTATCACATTGACTGATTTGCGGATGTTGAACCAACCTTGCAGCCCTGGAATAAATCCCACTTGGTCGTGGTGAATAATCTTTTTAATGTACTGTTGAATCCGATTGGCTAGTATTTTGTGGAGTATTTTCGCATCTGTGTTCATCAAGGATATCGGTCTATAGCTCTCTTTTTTGGTGGGATCCTTGTCTGGTTTTGGGATCAAGGTGATGCTGGCCTCATAAAATGAGTTTGGAAGTTTTCCTTCCATTTCTATTTTTTGGAACAGTTTCAGGAGAATAGGAATTAGTTCTTCTTTAAATGTTTGGTAGAATTCCCCCGGGAAGCCGTCTGGCCCTGGGCTTTTGTTTGTTTGGAGATTTTTAATGACTGTTTCAATCTCCTTACTGGTTATGGGTCTGTTCAGGCTTTCTATTTCTTCATGGTTCAGTTGTGGTAGTTTATATGTTTCTAGGAATGCATCCATTTCTTCCAGATTGTCAAATTTATTGCCGTAGAGTTGCTCATAGTATGTTCTTATAATAGTTTGTATTTCCTTGGTGTTAGTTGTGATCTCTCCTCTTTCATTCATGATTTTATTTATTTGGGTCCTTTCTCTTTTCTTTTTGATAAGTCGGGCCAGGGGTTTATCAATTTTATTAATTCTTTCAAAGAACCAGCTCCTAGTTTCGTTGATTTGTTCTATTGTTTTTTTGGTTTCTATTTCATTGATTTCTGCTCTGATCTTTATGATTTCACTTCTCCTGCTGGGCTTAGGGTTTCTTTCTTGTTCCTTCTCCAGCTCCTTTAGGTGTAGGGTTAGGTTGTGTACCTGAGACCTTTCTTGTTTCTTGAGAAAGGCTTGTACCGCTATATATTTTCCTCTCAGGACTGCCTTTGTTGTGTCCCACAGATTTTGAACCGTTGTATTTTCATTATCATTTGTTTCCATGATTTTTTTCAATTCTTCTTTAATTTCCCGGTTGACCCATTCATTCTTTAGAAGGATACTCTTTAGTCTCCATGTATTTGGGTTCTTTCCAAACTTCCTTTTGTGGTTGAGTTCTAGCTTTAGAGCATTGTGGTCTGAAAATATGCAGGGAATGATCCCAATCTTTTGATACCGGTTGAGTCCTGATTTAGGACCGAGGATGTGATCTATTCTGGAGAATGTACCATGTGCACTAGAGAAGAATGTGTATTCTGTTGCTTTGGGATGAAATATTCTGAATATATCTGTGATGTCCATCTGACTCTTGATTTTGGCTCAGGTTGTGATCTCAGGGCCATGAAAAGGAGCCCTGTGTTGGGCTCCTTATTTGGCACAGAACCTGCTTAAAAGACTGTCTCTCTCTTTCTGCACCCCCTCGACCCCCGCCAGCTCTCTCTCTCAAATAAATAAATAAATCTTTTTTTAAAAATGAAGCTCTTGGGAATTAAAAATGAATATGCTTTTATCTATTTATCAACTGTTAAACACAGTTTTCAAAGATTGCCCAAAAAAAAAATTCTTCATTTTTAAGTACTTCTAATTTTGATGGTTTGGATAAATAATGATAGGGAAGTTCCCTTTAAAAGAGAGTACAAAAAATAAAAAAGAGAGAGAGAGAGAGAGAGTACAATTTGCTTATTAAATCATTATACTAAAGCTTAGTCATGTATGAAGAGAACTGCCTAATAATTAAGAATTGAGATTTTAGCATGGCATTTGCAGCAGACACATTTGATACTTAATTAAGTAGAACATTGCTTATTTTTTAAAGGATTGACAAAATCAAACTCTTTTTGGCAAGTGAAATTTTTATAGTAGCAGAAGTGGGAAACCTAAAGGATGTGGCTCATTCTCTGTTTGGATGATGCAGACTTGCTCCAAGCAGTAAGCTTACTGTTTTCAGACAGCATTAGCAGCTTCAGCAAATACAACTGTGTCATCGTCCCTTAATACGGGGTGTTTGTAACTGGAAAGGGGAGACGATAAACAATACATGTGATTTGATATCTTCTTGATGGCTTAAACAGATACTGATGGACAGATCTGCTGTTTGATGTTTTCTTCACTAGCCCTGAAGATGCTGAGACATAGAGATGGCTGTGATTCTCTTTTATAAGACAGGAAATGCAATCTTTAGGGGTTTCTGGAAATAGAAAGGTCATGCAGTCTGGAACCTGTGAGCCTTTTCAATCTCTAAGTCATCAGGTATGACCTCATGAATTATGATGATACTATTAGATTGTAGAGTTATTGATTTTTCTAGCTCTTAGTCATATAGAATATATTAATAGATGTAATTGTTTATTATTATCAGATTTTTCTTAGGATATTTGAACAAGTGATATTTATAGTAATCGACACCAGCTAAACAATATGAATTTTAGAAATGTGTGTGTGTGTGTGTGTGTGTGTTCGTGTTTACTTGAGCTTTCTTTTTTTGGAAAGCGGGGAGTAAGTAAAGATTCTTTTTGGTGATTAAAAGCAAGGTTTGGAGCTCTACAGATTTTTCCAGATTAAGCCTGAATATAGTCAAACTGCATCTCTTATTTCGAATGATAAAAATTGCATAATTTGTTCAAACTGGTAAGGATACCTTGTAGCTAGCTGCTTATAGATAGTGACATATTAAAAAAAAATTATCTGGAATTTCTTAAGCACAGAAATGATGTTGCTACCATTGTAGTGTGCAACCCCACAGCAATACAAGTTTGATGAGTAGAATCGTGTTTACCAGCATCTGAGCTATAAGCTGATTGCCTGAAATTTGTATTTCAGTAACTAAACTGTTTTAAAAGGCATAAATTTAAATTATTTCTTAGATCTATTGAGATAATGATGCTCTTGGTCCTCCTAATGTAGATATCTGCTTAAGGCATTGCTTGTAGCTGAAAGCAGATGATAAATCTGTTTTTGTTTTTGCTTTTTTTTTTTTATTTTTTACAAAGAATGCTTGTGACATTTGGGCTTGTTTAAAATTTTCTGATTCAGAGATACTCTGCATTAGCTTACTTTCATTTTCAAAATGAAAAGACTTGACTACATTAAACATGTTAATTACAAAGAGTAGAGAATCATCATAGCAAAGAATTTGGATTTATATGTCCATTTTATCCTGAAGCTCTGCTATTTATTTTAAACTATTTTTATCAAGTTATAATGCATTTAACTTTGTTATAGCATTCTCTCAGAATGACATAGTAGGGCAAGAAAATGTGCCTGTGTTCGACATCCCAATTTTGAAGAAAAGATATTTTATTTTTTATATTATGCATATTTCTTCCTTAATTTTAGAGGACTTGTCAGATATTTGACCAGGTATTCCATATTAAATGAGCAAAAAAAGAATGTTGCAGCATTTCTCATCAGAAAGATAGTTTTGTCTTCATAATTCTGTAATATGGTTAAGACTTAATGCCTCATCAAGGTGATGCTATAGTAATAAAAATGAATATATTTATCAGAAGACAGAATTGAAAGTGTAAAACAGTGATTTAATTCAGTTAAGGGGTTAGTTTCTTTTTTTTAATTAAAAACACATTAAAAAATTATACCTACTGATATTGGCTATAATTTATATGTTATTCAGGCTACTCAGTCAGCTTATATTCTTATTAGTAGGGAAGATTGCCATATTCTTAAGCTTGATTAGTTTTGGAATGATTTGAATATACCTTTTAGTTGCTACAAAACCTGTTTAATCTGTTAGAATTTATTTCCAGTATTTGCATGTATTAGTCGCTTTGAGTACATTCTGTTTCTTGGCATTGCTTTGGGATTCTTCTAGGTATTGGTTTTACAGCATTCTGCTATTTTTCACTGTATTTATGGCCTTTCAGAGGAATCAAACTATAAAGATTTTTGGTTACTTTCCTTTAGTGGCCCTTACAGGATATCTCAATAATTTTGTAAGGTGAAAAAATTCTAACTTAGATTGTCATTTCTTTTACAAATCAGAGAAAAATTTCTCTCTGTTGCTGTGTCGAAATGCATTACCTTAAAAAGTAAAGATTGGTCAGAATGTCACAGACAGTTAAATTTAATGTCAGCCTTTTTCCCTGTGCGGCAAGATGATCTTGACCTTTTGAAAGGAATTGATTATAAATCTGTCTAGCAATGATTGGTCATCTGCATTTTACAATGGCTGACTCTGTCTTTACTATTTTACACAAGTGTTTCATTTTACATTATGAAGGTTTATAAAGCTAAGCTGTCTTAAAACTATTTGGATATCATTCAGTTCAGTCAGCGTTACGTGGAAGCAGATCATTTGTGCAATATTGTGTTTGGTGTTGGGAGAAATATAGAAGAGAAAAAGTTGTTTCTTGTTTTCTAGGAGATTATGAAAAAATGTACACAATGAGCCTTGTTTATATTTTGAATTGACTTTTCAAAGATGATATGTACAATCAGTTTTAACTTCATATAAACTGATAAATCCTTGGATAAGTTATGTATAACTCTTTTTCTTTTCTTTTAAGTTTCTTGGTATTAGGGCAATAAAAGATTGGGTCAAAGTGATAATTAAGAATTTCATAATTTTAACAACTGCATTAAATTCCTTTATAATGTGTAATTTGTTGTACCAAGGCATTATAAACTGTGAATCAATAAAATAATTTTGTGTGTTTTATAGGCTATAGATGGCAACTGATGTTAAGAGTAAGGGGGCACCTGGGTGGCTTAGTGGTTTAAAGCCTCTGCCTTCAGCTCAGGTCATGATCCCAGGGTCCTGGGATCAAGCCCCACATCAGGCTCTCTGCTCCATGGGGAGCCTGCTTCCTCCTCTCTCTCTGCCTGCCTCTCTGCCTACTTGTAATCTCTGTCAAATAGATAAATAAAATCTTAAAAAAAAAAAAGAGTAAGGTGGATCTAGCCCATTAGTAGGAAACAGAAGCAGGGACATCAGGAATAAGCTCAAAACAAGCATGTGACCAAGCCAATCTAATTTTGTTTTATGGAGGGAGAATTGACTTCATAGAGATTAAACTTTAGAAAGAAAGAGTAGCAGGTTTGGGAGTGTTTGATGCTGACTAGGCCACTGGGGAGTTTTTTTCAATAAAATGGGGGGAATAGGATTCACTTCACGTTTTGAGAAGGGGACTGAGAGGAACTTGTTTGGAGGTAGGCCTTAGCCAGCTAGCTGTTGGATATCCAGACACAAGTTCTATCTCTTTCATACCAGTATGCTGGCTGAAAGTGATAGGGAGGTGGGTAGAGCAGATGGAAAACCCTTGTTTCTCCCAGAATCCTAAACTAGTGCATGCTGCCCAATAGTGCCTCCGAAGTACCTGTTTTCTTGTATTATAGCAACAGAAAATTGATAGGCAATTTTTTTTTCTGGTTTGTAATAGCTAGCTGGGTACATTAAGAGGTGGTCAGTATGGTGGTTAAGTATTTGAGCTGCTACATTTCACTGGGTTGAGATCTTAGTTATTACTATTTACCAGCTGTATGATGTTGGGCAAATTACTTAATATTTCTGGGTATCAGTTTTCTCGTTTGTAATATAGAGATAATGTACCTACCTCAAAGAGTTGTTGTGAAGACTAAGTGAGATAATGTATATAAAACATTTGTAAGACTATCTGGTGTATAACAAGCACATTATTACCAAAATTATTTGTTGACAAGACATTAGTATATACATTCTATGAGCTAAGATGGACGATTGGCAGGTGTTAGTAATGGTAGTCATGCAGTTCGGTTTTGTTATCTCTTCTTCATTCTCCTTATCAAATAAGGAATTCAGTTAAAAACATACAGTATACTGGAATAAAGATGGCTATAAAAATTCAAACAAAGAAAAATATTCTTCATCTGATTAAATTCTAACATTACTGACTATAGGAATTGTGATTTGATGAAAAGTGTTTAAAGTTTATTTTTGCATCTGCTTGCTAGGCTGACTTAAACTTTTATTAGTAGTCTATGTACAGATTCTTTTCCTTTTAATGCTATACCAATTACTTCATTCATGACAAAAATTGCTGGACCTTGTCAAGTGTCCTTTAGTTGTCGAAGATTAAAATTTAGGAGTAAAAATTCAGGTTTAAGGAAAATAATAGAGAAGTTATATAGCTTAGATTTAGTGATCTGAGTTACTTTTTAATCATTAAAAATGTCTAGGGCAAAAGCCTGCACTGAAAGTTAAACCCAACTTGTTTTGTTTTAATTTTTAATTTTATTTGTTAATGAATATTTTTATTCTAGATGAAAGACTAAAATGACATGTGTTATAAATACAATACTGTATATGAATATAATAATCCATGTTCCTATTTGATAGAGTATGTTATTTTGAATTTCTGGTGTTTATTAATGTAAAAATATCTGTAGTTGACCCCTGAGCAATGGCAGGAGGCGGGGGGAAGGTTAGGGATACTGATTTCTTGCACAGCTGAAAATCTGTGCATAACTTTGACTTCCCTAAAGCTTAATTAAGTCCTAAGAGTCCACTGTTGACCGGAAGACCTACTGATAACATATACAGTCAGTTAATACCTATTTTGTCTGTTATATGTATTATATACTGTATTCTTACAATAAAGTGAGCTAGAGAAAAGAAAATGTTAAGAAAAATCATAAGGAAGAGAAAATACATTTATAGTATTCTACTGTATTTCTTTAAAAAGAATCCACATATAAGTGGATCTGTACACCTCAAACCCATGTTGTTTTGTCAAGTTCCAGAGTCCAAGTGAATAATTTGATACTTGGATGAAATGTAAGTGCATAAGTGTTACATTTTATGGTATCTTGGCATTGTAGTTCTCTTCTCTTAAGCAGTTTCTCAGTGTGCAAATATTTCCCCCAAATAGCACAGAGTCAATCAAATCTCCCACAATGCAGTTTCTTCAAATAAACAAACATACAGAATCTTAATGATATTCTAGTTAAATGTGTTATAAACACTAAATACAAATAGCGGCAAGAGAATGCGGAAAGTAGGAAGTGCCTTTTAAAGGTTCAAAAGAGAGAAGAAAGAGCACAAATCATTCTGCTGTGAATTCAGTGGGCAGAATATTTCAGGCTGAGTAGGGAGAAGAGAGGAGAGGCTAGATGAAGAGTTAAGGAAGTATGGAGAAGGTATCAGTTGAGGTAAACCTTGAAGGTAGTCCTTGAAGACTGGCCAAGATGGAGAAAGTTCATTTTGGGCAGAAGAAACAACACACACAGAGATAGGGAGGCAGAAAGCAAATAATATGTTTGAAAAGTATGGAGTAATTCATTTTGGCTATAGCCTGGTAGGGTAATTCAGGTTAACATAGGAAGGTTTGTTAGGACTAGATAGTATAGTCTTGAATGTTAGATTATGATTTCTAAACTGAGCACATTTCTGTGCTGATCTATTTATTCTTGGAAGAAAATAAAATAAAAAAACAAAGAGCAGCACCTATATTTTGCAGTCATTCTTAGAGCTCTAACCCTCTTGAGACTTTGAAAATGAAAATTAAATTCCTGAGTAGATTTAGTAGTTAGTAGACAAGGTAGGGGGTAGAAGCAAAATGAAGGATTTTAATAAAATTCTCTATCAAAATTGCACGTGAGAGCATTTCTGTCTATCCACAAACACTCAAAAGTCCTAGATTTCAGATCCTAAGAGACCTCCTGCTTGTCCCTGATGTAAACTCTATTTTATTGGTAGGTAATCTGATTTAGCTTTGGCTTTATTTTTGACATTTCCTAGACCAAGGACAATCTAGTGGGATCATTTTAATATAATGAATATACATGTAACTATGGTGAATATTTGGATAATAAGGACTTCGTCTTCGGGAAAATTGGAAATAGAAATGCTGTTTATAATCACGGGAGTCGTAGGGTTATTTTAACTTTACTCTTTGTTCACTTAGAGATGATAAAGTAAACCATCATTGCTAAATACTTTTAATAATGCTTTTAAATCTCCTCCACGCACTAGAAGCATTTTAGTATTGCCTATGGTTAATAAAAAAGCTGGGTAACATCCAAAAGCAGATTTCCTTTAGATGTGACAGCTGGGGTGTGACTTTGTTATCAGACCCAGGAAGATGGTATTTGTGCATGGGAATTGTGAAAAAATTGGAATTGACTACTTTTACTAGCACATTATCCATATAAAGTATGTCAGAAGTGAAACTAGTGGAAAACCACAAGCATGAGTAAAAATGAAACTGGACGTAGTAGCTCTTCTGGCTCTATTTTTAGCAGACCCATATAATTGAGAATTTTGTTTCTTCCTGTAGAAGTCTGAATTACTTGAAAACCCCATCTTCTAGATATTGTGAGGTTGTTTTAATAATCCCTTGTGCTTCACATTGCCAGAAAAGAGTTATATTTATAGTAGGAACCCAACAAAATTTTAGTACTTGGTTTAGAATCATGATCCATTTCTGGGAGAAACCTTGGAGATCATTGGGCTTTGGGTTACTTTAAAACTTTAAAACATTTGAACATTTTTTTCTCAAAAAAAAAAAAAAGTAGGTAAAGACATTTAGTGATGTGATCCTTTCCCTACCCCATGCCTTTCAAAAATGATAATATTGGTATTGATAATGATATGCCTTTATCAAACTCCTCTTGTACTGCATATAAATATGTACATTTATTCCTATCCATTTTTTAAGGTTTATTTATTTATTTTGGAGAGAGGGAGAACATGAGTTGGAGGGGCAGAGGGAGAGGGAAAGAGAATCTCAAGCAGACTCCATGCTGAGCATGAAGCCTGATGCAGGGCTCCATCTTACAACTCTGAGATTAGGACCTGAGCCAAAACCAAGAGTTAGTTGCTAAACTGACTATGCCACCTAAATGCCCCCCCCCCCATTTCTTCTTCTTCTTCCTTTTTTTTTTTTAAATATTTATTCAATTTCATAAGAATTTGAGTCTATTGCAAAGTATAGAGGGAGGCAGTATAGCATAATAGTTAACAGCTTGTTATCAACCTGGACTCCCTTGTTTGGGTCCCATATCTTCTACTTCACTGGCAGTGTTTGTTTTAGGAAAATTACCTGATCCCTATTTTCCTCAGTATTGTTATCTGTAAAATGGGGATGCTAAATTGCTAATCTCTGGAGTTCTAATGAGAATCAACTGAATTAATCAATTAATACAAATAAGGTACTTGAAACAGTGTCTAGCTTAACAAATATTAATTATTAAAATTACTTTCCACTGGAAGGAACTTAAGTATTTACACACATATTTAGTACATATGTGTATACATATATACACATATGTGTATATACATTATACTTTAATTATAGATAGTATACTAAGTAAGACAGTATACTAAGTAAGCTACACTGAGTAGCTTGCCTAGGATTAAAATTGCCAGCAAAGGATAGGAAGATAGGGGATTCAAACTGGAAAGTTTGCTCCAGAGCTCTTGCTCTTAACCATTGTGTTATACTGCTTAAGATTATATACACTTGAATTAGATAGCTATGAGTAAGTTAGTATATTCTAAATGCCAAACTGTGACAAGAGATGTCAAAGCAAACTCAAACTGCTGTGGAAGACTTCATGAAGAGGATTTAACTTACTTTCATTATAGTCTTTTTTGTTTTCTCTTCCACTACCAAAAATACGTATGAAGTCATTAGCACAGTTCCTGCCATAGTGCTCCATAAATTATGGTTATCATTGTCATAATCTTTCTGATAATTTTTTTCTGAATCTTCCCTAGTTGGTGCAATGTACTGTGTGAAAATCATGTACTCATTTATACTCATTTATACTCATGACTTAACTTACCGACTAGTGATTCTTAATTGTGACTTTGCATCAGAATCGAATATTTAGTTTTTTAAAAATACTGAGGCACCAAGCTTATCTCAGAAGTACTAAAGTCTATGGAGATAGAATCCAGGCTTCCACATTTCCAACAAGCTTTTCAAGTGAATCTCATGAGCAGCCAGAATTGAGAACTGCTGCTTCACTTGGTGATTTCAAAATAGAGTAGAATTCCAAATCTACTTAAATCTACATCTTAACTTCATTCTGGTGTTTCAGACATTGCATTTTGTTAGACATCTCTGCTCATTTCTTTTATAAATATCTCAAACTTGGTATGTCCCAAACTAACTTATTATTTTATCTTCAAAACCTCTTTGCTTTCCATAGCATTAATGACCTGATCATTTTTTTTCAACTTTTTTTATCCTAATCTTAGATCCAATTACTAACCAAGTTATGTACATTCTTTCTCGTAGAGAATCTACACTTGATCTTAGCCAAAAGGCCGAGAAGCGATTTCTCGTAGGGAATCTAAAGTTTATCCCTTCTTTCCATTCCCCATTGTCTTGACCTTAGTATGAATTCATATTCATTTTTCCCTTGAACTATTATAATCCTTTCTTAACCGATATTTCTTTTTCTTTCCATTTCCCATCCCCAAAGCAACCTACTCATTACCATTCAGCTGCCTTAATACTCTTTTCCGAATGTGAACCATGAATAGGGATGTGCCTACTTAAATTAATTCTAAGGCTCATCATTACTTTCAAGATAATTTTCAGAGTTCAGATAAGTGAGAACATCAGTATCTGTCTTTCTCTGTCTGACTTATTACTTGATTCAGCATAATACCCTCAGTCCATCTATGTTGGCACAAATAGCAAAATTTCCTTCTTTCTTATGGCTGAATAATATTCCGTTGTATTTATTTTGTCCATTTATCTACCATTGGGCAAATTAGGTTATTTCCCTATCTTGGATATTGTGAATAAAGTGATTAAGAACACAGGAGTGTAGATAGTTCTTGAGATCGTGATTTTCTTTCTTTTGGATATATACCCAGAAGCAGAATTGCTGCATCATATGGTAGTTCTATTTGTAATTTTTTGAGGAATGAGGAAGTGACATTTAAACTTAGCCATCTTTAGTTAAACTTAGTCTAAATTCTACTAGTTAGAGAGAGACTCTCTCAAACCTTTTAAAATGCTGACCTTTTTGCATATAATGTCTTTGGTCCCTCATTTATCTTTGTATTTGCCTGACTCACTGTTATGCCTATTTAGATTAAGACACTAAATGCCTATTTAGATTAAGCATTGCCTCCCATTGAAATATTGCCTATTCCTTCAGAGTGAATTAAGTTTTTTTCCCTGATGTTCCTGGATTCTAAAGTGAAGCACAATACATTCTACATTGTAGCCATGATTTTTCTTGTC
Organism: Mustela lutreola; assembly: GCF_030435805.1. Taxonomy (NCBI): domain Eukaryota; kingdom Metazoa; phylum Chordata; class Mammalia; order Carnivora; family Mustelidae; genus Mustela; species Mustela lutreola. The sequence continues at coordinate 152,838,670 of NC_081292.1, read as the reverse complement.
TTGACTATAAACTGTTTAAGGGCAAAGGCAGTGTCTTATTTCTTTAATGCTAACACAAATACAGTGCCTGGCAGATGGTAACTACTTAATAAATTTTTGTTGAATAACAAAATGGAGAATTAGTATGAAAAGTTCATGGAAAAAATATGGCCTGGACACCAATAAGAATTCATATTATCTGAGGTATATAAGTAGGATGGAACCAGACTAAAGTATTTTAAATGTAAATTAAAGAGTTTTAGGTTTTATGGTTAACTAATATAATGCTTTTGCCGTGTTACATATTGGCCTGCTTTCAAACCAGTCTCTACCCCTTAATAGCTAAGGGTTCTGGGAAAGTTTCTGAGCCTCTTTAAGTCTCAGAATACTCATCTGTTTTTGAGGATTTCTAATGAATAAACATCTATAAAGTTTTAGCACTGTGCCTGGCACATTGCAAGCATCATAATGAATGTTAGTCCTCCTGAAACTGCTTCTCCTCCTCTTCTCCCTGCCTGTGCCCCCCCATCTCTTCCTCCTCCTTCTTTTTTGTTAGTTCTTCTTATTATTGCAATCACATGGAAAACTGAGAAAAGTCAGACAGCTAAGGGACTAACAATTTCAGACTGCACAGTTGGAATTATCCAGTGACCACTCAGATTGCCATCAGAGAAAGAAAATGTTAGTTCTAGTTCTAGCTCTACTTTTGCCTTACTGTAAAGCTTGAATGTGTCTGAATTGACTCATACAAAAACTTACAATGAAAGTTATAGTATTAATGCTTTCTTCACGAGGATGTTATAATCATTTGGGGGATTTATGTCTTTTGAAATTAATCAATATTAAAAGAGTGGGGATTTATATCTTTTGAAGTCACTGATATCACATGCTTTTGTATAAGTTGTGCCATTTGTCTGGAATGCTCTTCTTTTTATTCAACTTGATAATTTTATTTGTCCTTTAAGATTCAGTTTAAGCATGAGTTAGTGGTATTATTGCATTCTCGCCAAAATAATTAATATTCATAGTTAATATATTTATTTTCTCTAATATAATTAATATAATATTAATTAAAAATTATAAAAATTGAAATTGTTCTGTAAAACACCTCTGTGATAAAATTAGGAACCAAGCACAATAAAATTAAGCTAAGGTAGACACTACATACTAAATACCTGGCTACAAGACTTTGTTCCACATATAACCTATGGCTTTTTGCCTTAAACATGCATCTTCTTCAAAGCATAATGGCAATCAGTTCTTTTCAGTTACTTGATATTAGAGTAGTCATAGCTAACTATATCTGTCTGTTTGCCAATCATTTGATTGACTAAATCAGGAAGATATACTGTTTCTATAGAATTTGAAGTCATATCTTTCTTTGTTCTTTCTATTCTTCTTCCCTCCTTGAAAATTCTCTAGAAACTTAGAAATAAATGATACAAATTCAATGCATTTTAATGTATTCTTTTCCAAGTTACTATTATTTAAGAAAATAAATTCTTATATAAACTTTCATGTATATGAAGTTCATATTTTATCTATTAAAAGTACTTTTAGTTGTTGGAGATGACCAGTTCATAATTAACTGGATGTTCTTTTAAATGTTTTCACATTTTTATCTATATGTTAAAGATTTATATTCGTTTATTTGAGAGAGAGAGAGAAAGAGAGAGAGTGTGCACAAGCTGGGGGAGCGGGAGAGGGAGAAGCACACTCCCCACTTATCCCAGGACCCCAAGATCATGACCTGAGCCCACGTCAGATGGTTGAGTCACCCAGTCACCCCTAATGTCACCCCTAAATGTTTCATATTGTAAATTACAAATGCAACTACCACAAGGCCAGTGTTAATGGATTTTGCCTCTCAAAAGCAGGCAATTGAGCAGCAATTGTATTCTCTTCTCTGATCCTTTCTATTGTCATCTTGTACTTAGAAAGCTGATCATTTACCTAAAATGAGAATAGCTTATCTTGAATGTCATATTAATTCATTTCTTCGTTTTGTGTGTGTTCTCCAAACTTAGACTGATTTCTTTCACAAACTTCAGAAGATGGAGAAATCTGAAGTAGAGAGGAAATGGAAGCTGTGTTGTATGATTAACTGAGATTTTTGTTTTAACATTTTGGGGACCTGAGTTTTCTCATCTTTAAAATAAGGATTATAGATTTGATGATTTTAGAGTTTTCCCAAAATCCATATTCCAAGTCCATTATTCTAATAGTTTATTTTAATATTTTAAGTTGATATGACCCTTTCTTTATTTACATACTTAAAATTATCTGTTGAGAGCATTTACATTTTTTTCTCATTGCTTTTTTTGTAATGTTGACTTTTTTTTCTTTAGACATTTTTCATCATTTTTTCTCACAGCTCCATTATGTTCATCCCTTTTCATTTTAAAATTTCTGCTCTCACTTAGCTCTTTCTGTACAAAGAATATATTCTTTACTCTCTGTTTCTTTAAGTTCTTCCTTTAAGACCTTTCTTCATTTCATAAAAAAAGCATGTTCTATCATTCTATTGCATTTTAAAGAAGTACTTTTAAATATCTACCCAGTTATGCTCACTGTTTTGATGCAAAGATAGTAATTTATTTATCTATGTGCTTCTGTTAAGTTTTCCAGCATTTAACCTCTGGAAATAGGAATATTGAAAAATTGTTTATATTAGTGAGAAATTAGATAAAAATCTAAGTGACCAATACCACAGGAAAGATTAACTAAGCTGTATGTCTTCAACCTTTTTAAACAGTTAAATAGCCACTAGGAGTGCCTGGGTGGCTTAGTCGGTTAAGTGTCTATCTTTGGCCCAGGTCATGATTCTTGCATCCAGGGATGGCGTTCTGTATTGGACTCTCTTTTCAGCGGGAAGCCTGCTTCTCCCTCTGCCTGCCACTTCCCTTGCTTGTTCTCAGGCACTCTCTTTTTGACAAATAAACAGAATCTTTAAAAACAAAACAAACAAAGAATAAAATATGTAACCACTAGATAGTATAATTTGGAGAAGTATAAATATAAAAATGTTTGTTTTCTTGTTAAGGTAGGCCAAGATATGCTGCAGTAACAACTCCAAAATCTCAATGGTTCATACAATAAATACAATAAATGTGAGTCAGGGCTGAGACTGGGAACTTCTCTTCCACATGAATTCATTCAGGAATTCAGACTAAAGGAGGTTTAATGATTTTATAGCTGTACCACTTGGACTACCTGATCTGTACCCCTGGGAAGAGAGGAGGACAAAGCAATCACACTCATTTCTCTGTACTTTGGCCCAGATGTGACATATCATCACTTTGCTTATGTCCCTTTGGTCAACACTAGTTACAACAATGGCCCGAGAAATGTATAATGTTTTTCTTGTATCCAGGAAGAGAAAGAAGACAACACAATTTTGTGAATGCTAGTAATAACCACATTTTAAGATTAAGAAATCAATATTTATAACTATATGCTTGTATATTCTTATATAGATTAGAGGAAAATGTAGAAAATTATAAGATTTCAGAAAGAGGGCTTGAATGACATTTACTTTTTTCCCTAAAATATCTGTTGTTACTGTTAATGCTGTTTATGTGGTATGTTAAAATTGGGAGAAAAATGGCTAAACTTTGAGAAAATGAAGCAGTATGTCACACAGTAGAAAGAACATGAATTTTAAAGTCATATAAAATTTGATTCAAATCCTAATCCTGCCTCATATTAGTTGTGCAAGTTATACTCATGGGCAGATTATTTAACCTATCTTAACTGAGCTTCAGATTCCTCATATTTGCAGTAAGGATAAAAATATCTACCTTCTAGAACTTTTGGGAGGATTATATAAGATAAAGTGTATTTACTTAACTAATATTAATATAGAATTCCTATGTTAGCATGGGAGCAACATGTAACTCATGTAATCTTCATAAAAACTATATAAAGTAAATACTATAATCCCCATTTTGCATTTGAGGAAACCGAGACACAAAGAACTTGCTCAAATTGAAATGGTTAAGGGTTTTTAATTTTCTTTCTATATATCCCTTGCATTTTGAAATTTTGAATTAGAAAATTTAAGAACACAAGTGTTTTTGGTTGGTTGGTTTTGTTCTTCTTTAGATCTAAAGGGGAAAGTAAATAAAATGGCCCTCTCCACTCCCTTTCTCACATTTTTGACATTTGTATTAGAAAAGCACTTTGCTTAAAGTTCGTATTAAATATAAAAGAAGTCAATTTTTTGTAATTGCATCACTAATCATGTTTCCACCACTTTATTCACGATATTGTAGAGCATATCACTAATAAAAAATTACTGAGTTTAAAGAAAAAAAATCACCAAACTGGATAGACTTGCTTATTTTGCTTTTTAAGTATTTAAACACTACACTTTCCATAACTCATGGATATACTCGAAGTATCTCCTTTCACTGCTCATTTTCTTATCACTGAAGTTCATCTTCTAATGTTTTATTTATCTTACTCCTTGGTACTGTTTTAGTCATCTAAAAAATCTTGAAATTTTTCTGTTCATTTAATTCATAATGCTTTATAAATACTATTTTATTATCCCATTCTCTGACTTGGTTTGGTTTTGCTTATATTAGAAAACTTCTTTCCATCTGACTATTGAATTATTGAATATCCACACCCACTTTACCTATAAATCATTAAAATACAGACATTAAAGCTTATTTATGCTTTAGTAATTCATATAATTGACTAATGTGTAGGTAGGCCAACTCAGATCTGTCCTAATTTATGATGAGGAGACCAAATTCTTACCTAGTGCTCTAATTTCATAGATTCTTACAAAGTTGTAAAGAACAAATCCTTACTGTGGAAATGGTAAAAATTACTAATTAGGGTCTCCTTGTAGCTCAGGCAGTTGAGTGTCTGATTTTGTCTTGGGTCATATTCTTGGGGTCCTGGGATGGGCTCTGCAGTCAGCGGGGAGTCTGCTTCTCCTTCTCCCTCTCCCAATGCTCCTTCCCCTCCCCCTGCTCATACTCTCTCTCTCAAATAAGTAAATAAAATCTTAAAAAAAAAATCAAAACCATGGTGAGCTACTAGGTCACACCAGTCAGAATGGCTAAAATTAACAATTCAGGAAACAACAGATGTTGGTGAGAATACAGAGAAAGGGGAACTCTCTTATATTGTTGGTGGGAATGCAAGCTGGTGCAGCTACTCTGGAAAATGGTATGTGTTCCCTCAGAAAGTTAAAAATAGAACTACCTTATGACTCCTAAATGCACTCCTAAGTATTTATCCAAAAGATGCAAACATAGTGATTCGAAGAGTCACATTCACCCCAGTGTTTATAGCAGCAGTGTTCACGATAGCCAAAATATGCGAAGAGCCCAGATGCCCAGACAAATAAAGAAGGTATGGTATATATAAAAAATGGATTATTATTCTGCCTACAAAAAAGAATGAAATCTTACCATTTGCAGTGACAGAGGGTATTATGCTAAATGAAATAAGTCAGTCAGAGAATGACAAATATCACATGATTTCACTCATATGTGGAATTTAAGGAAACAAAATGGATGAACATGGGGAAGGGAAGGAAAAATAAAATAAGATGAATACAGAGAGAGAGACAAACCATAAGTCTCTAAACTCTGGTAAACAAACTGAGAGGTGCTGGAGGGGAATTGGGTGGGGCAAAGGGAAAACTGGGTAATTGAGTGATGGGAATTAAGGAAGGTACTTGATGTAATGAGTACTGGGTGTTATAAATAACTGGTGAATCACTAAATTCTACCTTTGAAACTAATAATGCACTCTATGTTAATTAAGTTGAATTTAAAAATTTTCTAAAAAGAAAAAAAATTGCTGCTTATATTTTACAATATATACATATGATTTTATTCCCTTCTTATAATTGATACTAATTGATATTATAAGTCTATAGTGTATCAGTAAGACTGTCAGGATTTGGGCTGACAGGAGCTGAGAAGGTTATTGACATATGGAAGAGAGATATATATATATATATATATATATATATATATATATATATATATCTGGCTAAAGCACAGATAGCTACATAAATGTAAACCAAAAATGACCCTTAATTACACTGAAGCATAAAACAATATAAAAAGAAATCAGCTATTGTACAACTAGAAAGGATTCTAGAAATCACGAAGTTGATTTTTAAACTCATTTTTACTTTCTTTATTTTTGTTTATATCATTCAGTTTTTTGGGCTCAGAATTCCTTGTTTCTCAGATATCCTTTCTGAGATCATTGCTTTTTCTGAAGTATATACTTTGAAATCTTTTTACAGAGGATGCGTTAGTGAAAATTCTTATAATTTCTGTTTATCTGAAGTGGGTTTCTTGAATCATAACTTAGCTGGGTGTCCACTTCTAGATTTACAGTGATTTTTCTTTAGCTTTCTGAAGCTATTGTGTTACTGTCTTCTGGCCTCTATTTTTGTTTGTTATTTCTATGTAGGTAATCTTTTCTTTTTCCTTTGCTGCTTTAAAATGTGTCATTTTGCAGTTTCACTTGATATGAAGAAGTGTGAATTATTCTTTAATTATCCTGTTTGTGATTCACTGTGATTCCTGAATCTGTGGATTCATGTATTTTATCAATTCTGGAAATTTTTCACCTATTATTTTCAAATAGCACTTCTTCCTCATTTTTTCTATTCTTGTCTTCTAGAAATCCATTTAAGTATATGTCAGACTTTATCATATTATCCTCATTTAAAAAATTATCTATATTAGGGATGCCTGGGTGGTTCAGCCAGTTAAGTATCTGCCTTCAGCTCAGGTCATGATTTCTGGGTCTCGGGATCAAGCCCTAAGCTGGGCTTCCTGCCCAGTGGGGAGTCTGCTTCTCTTTCTCCCTTTGCCCCTCCCCCCGTTTGTGCGTGCTCTCTCACTCTCTCGCCCCCCTCAAATAAATGTATAAAATCTTCAAAAATTATCTATTTCATACTTTTCATATTCTTATCATTCTATGCTATATTCTATGTAATTTTTTCAGATCTTTTTGCCAGTTCCCTAATTTGTATATCATTTGTCCAGTCTACTATTTTATTCATCTATGGAGTTTTCAATTTTAAGGATTATATATATAAGTATCATATATATTATTTTTCTAATTTTTAGAAGTCCAACATTTTCATATTAAGATTCTTGTCCTGGGTTTTAGAAGTTTCTTTCCCAGGCATTTGGATTGTTAGGAGAACAAAATCAGTAGCTTGGTATTTTAGTATCCAGTCTTGCTCTGGGTCTAACTTATCTCTTTAACCCTTCCTCAAATAACAGGGCTTTTGTCTTGATACTTGTGACTGAACTACTACTTTGCCCCCTTGTCTGCCTGACAAAGATGCAATAATCTTTTAAAATTCAGCTCATGTGTCTCTTTCAATGGAGTCTTTACTGACTTTCTTGGAGAAAAATAGTAACTGTTATGGTTGAATGTCACCTATATGAATTTCTTTCATAATGCCATTGTTGTTGTACTTATTATGAAACTTAAAAGTTCTTTGAGGGAAGCAACAGCGTTTTTTAATTTTGGGGACCCTAATGATACAGATAATTACATAAATAATAGTAATAAAAGATAACATTTTCTGAGAACTTGATTAGGATATTCAAGGACTTTACATGTATTAATAAGTCACTTGACATACAGATTACATAAGATGTCTAAAATCACACAACTAGGTGTTAACTGAAACAAGAATTAAATTCAGGTATAGCCCCACTTGCAAACTCTCAGTGTTTATCCAGCACTGCATTTTTCTTGGCCTCCTAAATGGGAGCATCAGCAGCAGAGGGATAGCTTTACCAGCAAGAACTTGAACCTGAGCACCAAACAAGCCCATGGGGATGTGTCAGATGCTTAAAGCAGAACACAGTGGGACAGATGAAGGAAGGTCTACAAGACAGATGGAGCTTTGTAGGACACTTACGAGCAAGCAACATGAAGAGAGAAAAGACAGCAGGAAGCAACAATAAGGATACCTAGCAGCCATTAATATTATTTTCTGGGTACAAATTGGGTTCATGTGCAGAACTGAGGCTCTAGAAGGACTCTGAAGAAAAAGGCAGGAATCATCCACAATTCAAAACAAATTGAGGGGATAAGATGGGCAAACAAGGCAGGAACTCAGTTGCTCATGTATCAGTGCCTTTTAAAATACTATCAGCTAATCAAAACTAGTCTTAATTTCTCAAACACTTTTTATCCTTAAACTGTCAGATGTTAGGCCCAGTAGGAGAGCTAGTATTCTTTGGGTTACAATGGCAGTAATAATAACAATACTGTATATGCTGATGAAGTTAACCCTGAGCCAGAAATAACTTACCATTAGAAGATTTTAAATTTAATGACTTAACTGTACACCACCAACTGGTCTTTAAGGTTTACATGGGTGGAGTGTTCCAAGTAAATAAGATGAGAAAAATCTTGAAATTTTTACATGATGATATAGTTTATGCCTTTTTAGCCCTATTCCTCTAATAGCATTTTATTCTTCAACTCTTATCCTCAGTTCCATTTTTTCCCTTACATCCTTAAAGATGAAATAACAGGTGGCTCAGATAGTTAAGCATCTGCCTTTGGCTTAGATCATGATCCTGGGGTCGTGGGTTAGAACCCCACATTAAGCTCCCAACTCAGCAGGGAGTTTGCTTCTCTTTCTCTCTTTGCCTCTCCCCTTGCTTGTGCTCTCTCTGTATGTCTGTCTCTCTCAAAATCTTAAAACAAAAATAAAGAGGAAATAACACATTTACTTTGTGTAAGTAAATGAAACCTAACTGCCATCTCCCCAACTCAGTATTTTGGAAAGGCACTCAACTGACTGTTAAAAATACATAGGAATGGGGAAAGAGTGATTTTTGGACTACTTTATTTTTTAAGCAAAATTTAAAAAGATTTATTTATTTGAGAGAGAGAGAGAGATAATGAATAGGAGGGGCAGAGGGAGAGGGAAAGAGAATCCCAAGCAGACTCCATGCTGAGTGCAGAGCCAGGCCTGACGTGGGGTTGCCTCCCAGGACGCTGAGATCATGACCTGAACTGAAACCAGGAGTCGAATGCTCAACCAAATGAGCCACCCAGGTGTCCCTAGGCTACTTTAGAATAAATATTTCCTATGACTTAATTAACATAGTATATAAGACAGATTTAACTTGTATTGCCATGAGATGGTATAGTCTACATTTTAGAGTGGATACTGGATTCTAAATACCTGGCTTCAAAGCAATGTCCTAGTAAATAGGTAGGTTTATTTATTTTATGAAAATATAATATGTGAAGTGAATTTCGAAGTTAGACCTGGATTATGCTTAGGTTCCATTTTGGCTAGCATTTATTGAACTCTTATGATATGTTAATTTCTAACATGATGCTTTCATATCTCTTGTTCTATTTAATATAACATAGTAAAATTAGAGATTAAATGGTTGACTTTTTATGCTTGTATAATACTTTAACTTACATGGTAATGAAAAAATATCCTTTAGGGTAAATACAGATGCGTATATTGAATATTAACACTGAATCCAAGTGTTAATGTTCCGTTTTCTGAATTTCATAATTTAAAGTAAAAGGTAATAAAAATAATGAACACTTAAAATTTAGCTCTCAGATCATGTTTATAAAAGATGTGTGTCTATATATTTTTTCTCATTAAATCAGTAGTGGAAAATGTTTCATTTATATTAACCAAGATAGTAATCCATAGTTTGAGAGAGACCCTGTAAACTGAGTTAAAAAGATAATTTTTTTCTCCATCATACTTGAATGAAGAAGAGGAAAAATTAACTGTTTGCACTAAAATGTTTTGTTTTGTTGCAACATAGAAAAATAACCAAGCAAAATATTATATTCCATATTTTTCATCAATTTTTTTTCCCATCTTTACCATCTGCTGTATTCATTTCTCCAATCTCACACTTACCTCAATGTGGGAGTGGGGGCTGGAGTTAGAAGGATAATCTTATCAAAAAGCACTTTGGTGCCCATAAGTGACTCTCAATCTCACAAAGCAAACTGAGGGTTGCTGGGCGGAGGGGAGCCGGGAGAGGGGCCTGGGGTTATGGACACTGGGGAAGGTATGTGCTATGGTGAGTGCTGTGAAGTGTGTAAACCTGGAGATTCACAGACCTGCACCCCTGGGGATAAAAATACATTATATGTTTATAAAAAAATAAAAAAATTAATTTAAAAAAAGCACTTTGGTGCCTGTGTGTTTATTAGGTCACTTTGTCATGAAAATATTTTATAATATTAAAGAAAATATTTTGAAAAGGCAAAATAAAAAAGCTCATGGGTAGAAATGTGTACTTACATTTCTTGAGTTATGGGGAACATTCTTTGCAAGTATAAAATACTCCTACTTGATTAATTATTCTTTTTCCAATCCCTTTCACACATCTAGAATTTTATTTATGTCCTCTTTTTCATTTCTTTCAGAAATTAATTATTCTTGAATTAATCATGCCTATTGAGAGTTCTTTGATGACTCACTGTTTCCCACCATTTTATCCTCTACCCTTCATTCAACAGTATTTTATTTTTTGATAGATATTTCCTAGTCCAAGTTTTGTATGTAGGTTACCATTTTGATTATAAGTCCTTTTCCAGAAATGTAATGTCATGGATTTTAGTCACTAAACATGACACATATGTTTAGGTTAGGGTCACAGCAGGAAAGAGATGACACTTGAAAAGCGTGATAAAAAGTTTAATGAAGGGACTATTTTTTAAAGGCATAAGCAGGATAAAGGGAAATCAACAGAGTTGATGAAATCCTAGGAACTGGCAGCAACAGAAAACTGTCACTATTTCTAGGCCTGAAGCTGCAAGATATGGGAATAGTTAATGTAAACTGGCAAGATCTAGAACTATAGGGGAGTAGATGACAAGATACTGTCTGTGATAGAGGAATACAGCCATTGCCAACTTATGGCTCAACAAGGCCCATATCTCTTGTTCCCACCATCCAGTCTCATTCTCTCATTGGCTGAGCTCAGGAGACAGCTAGATAGCTAGGGGACCTGGTGATGCAGTCCACAAAGATATAGAACATAGTGGAAAAGAGGAGTGGAAAGAGGTTCTGTAATGGCTAGTGGCGTGTATATAGCATACCATATTATCTTAATAACTAATAAAAAGTCAGAAATGTGGTTGCTTTTTTAAAAATTTGAGTATAGTTGACACACAATGTTACATTAGTTTCAGTGATTTGACAAGTTTTTACATTATGCTATGTTTGCCGCAAGTGTAGCTACCATCTGTCACCATACGTCCCTATTACAATATCATTGACTATATTCCTTATGCTGTACCTTTTATTTCCATGATTTATTCATTCCATAACTGGAAGCCTGTATCTTCCACTCCCCTTCATCCATTTTGCCCAGCCCCCACCCACCTCCCCTCTGGCAACCATCAGTTTGTCCTCTGTATATATAGGTCTGATTCTGCTTTTTGTTTGTTTATTCATTTTTAAAGGTTCTGCTACAAGTGAAATCATATGGTATTTGTCTTTCTTAGTCTAAGTCATTTCATTTAACATAAATTCCCTCTAGGTCCATTCGTGTTGTCTCAAATAGCAATAACCCATCCTTTTTTAGGACTATGTAATATTTCATTACATATCTTCCTTACTCATTTGTCTATTGATGGACACTTAGATTTCTTCTATATCTTAGCTATTGCAAATAATGCTGCAATGAACATAGGGCTGCATATATCTTTTCAAATTAGTGTTTTATTTTCTTTGTATAAATACCTGGTAGTGGAATTATTGGATCATATAGTAATTCTATTTTCAAATTTTTGAGGAATCTCCATACTGTTTTCCATAGAGCTGTATCAATTTACATTCATATCAAGAGTATATGAGGCTTCTTTTTTTCTGTACATCTTCTTTAACACTTGTTATTTCTTGCCTTTCTGATTTTACCTATTCTAACAGGTGTAAGATGATATCTCATTGTGGTTTTGATTTTCATTTCCCTGATGATTAGCTCTATTAAGCATATTTTCATGTCTGTGTCTATAGGGTATTCGTATGTCTTCTTTGGAAGAAATGTCAATTCAGGTCTGTTGCCCATTTTCTTTTAAGATTTATTTATTTATTTTAGAGAAAGAGAGAGAGATCATGACTTGAGCCAAAGCCAAGAGTGGATGTTCAACTGACTGAGCCACCCAGGTGCCTGCTTCTGTGCATTTTAAATCAGATTTCTTTTTTGGTGTTGAGTTGTATAAGTTATTTATATATTTTGGACATTAACCCCTTGTTGGATATATCTTTTGCAAATATCTTCTTCCATTCAGTAGGTTGCCCTTTTGTTTTGTTGATGGTTTTCTCTGTTGTGCAAAAGCTTTTTATTTTAATGCAGTCCCAGTAGTTTGTTTTTGCTTTTGTTCCCCTTGCTTAGGAGACAAATCTAGAAAAATGTTTGTATGGTTCAGGGAAAGTACTGCTTCTGTTCTCTTCTGGATTTTTATGGTTTCATGTCTCACATTTAGGTCTTTAATCCATATTGCGTTTATTTTTGTGTATGGTGTTAAAGGTGGTTCAGTTTCATTCTTTTGCATGTAGCAGTCCTGTTTTCTCAGTATCATTTACTGAGGAAATGGTTATTTTTAAAAAGTTGATATAATAAATAGTTCTAAAGAAGAAGGAGTACTGAAATGAAAATTAACTACTTTGTCTTCTATTAACCCATTCTCAGGTGAGAATTATCAAAAGGATGTGAAAAGTTTGAATTGTCTTGCTCATAGGATTACTGTTAGACTTTGTTTTATAAAATTAGGAAAGTGTATTTCTGTGAAAACCGTGCTCTAGAGTTATGGTAAATCAGAAAAATGTATTTTTTGTACATTCATAGAGAGCTTAATGCTATTTTCAAAGAATTCTAGAAGAAACTGTTGATATCTTTATATGACTATTTTATCCCTTAAATGTGCTAGCCCATATTAGTTGCTCTTTCACAAGGGAGTGGACTGATTCAAGGTCACTTCAAAGGTGAGAGCTGAGCTAGAAAGCTCTTTTTTTCTGCTATTGCTCTCTAGTAATTGTTCAGTAAAAATAATGACAGTGAAACTTTTCCCTCTAAAAACACTCATTGGAGGTAGAAATATTCCCAAATTATATTTCTATACATTTGTATTCAAAACACCAATGTCTTAATGTTTAGAAGTAATCAAATTATAGAAAATTATAAAATGCTTTTGGGTTATGCCAGTTATATGGAGTTTGCCTTTAAAATAGCTGAGTATAAATTCAGTTTAGTCATAAGCAGGGTTTAATTGGAGGGGACCATAGATAATACTATTTGTTACTTCTTTCTTGGGAAGACATGGAGAAAAGTACTTAAGTGGAACTAGGAAGAGCAAGCTATTTACTTTCCTGATGGAAAGAAAAACAAAATAAAAATAGTTTGCAGAAGATATGTTGATATATTCAATTATAATAATATGTCCCTACACTTAAAATGACAGAAACTTTAAAAATGGAAAAATGGTGATTTGAAAAGTATAGTATTGTTTGTTCATTTGGTTAGAGGCCTACATAAATGAATTTAAGATGTGATGAAGATGTGATTTTTGTGTGACTTGGTTCCTGTTACTGTTTCAGGGCCATAGTCTGTATCAATGTTTTCCATATTGCAGGTCACAACCATTTCTACGTACTGAAATAAATTTAGACACTTCCACAAAGAAGACATACAAATGGCTAACAGGCACATGAAAAAATGTTCATCATCATTAGCAATCAGGGAGATTCAGATCAAAACCACATTGAGATAATACCTTACACCAGTTAGAATGGCCAAAATCAACAAGACAGTAAACAATAAGTGTTGGAGATGTGGAGAAAGGGGAACCCTCTTACACTGTTGGTGGGAATGCAAGTTGGTATAGCCACTTTGGAAAATAGTATGGGAATTCCTTAAGAAATTACATGTAGAGCTTCCCTATGACCCTGCAATTGCACTACTGGGCATTTACCCCAAAGATACAGATGTAATGAAAAGAAGAGCCACCTGTACCCCAGTGTTCATAGCAGCAATGGCCACAGTCACCAAACTGTGGAGAGAACCTAGATGCCCTTTAATGGACAAATGGATAAAGAAGATATGGTCTGTATATACAATGGAGTATTATGCCTCCATCAGAAAGGATGAATACCCAACTTTTATATCAACATGAGTGGGACTGAAAGAGATTATGCTGAGTGAGATAACTCAAGCAGAGAGAGTCAAATATGGTATGGTTTCACTTACTTGCGGAACATAAGGAATAACATGGAGGACATTGGGAGGTGGAGAGGAGAAGTGAAATGGGGGAAATTGGAGGGGGAGACAAACCATGAGAGACTGTGGACTTTGAGAAACAAACTGAGGGTTTTGGAGGGGAGGAGAGTGGGGGATGGGTGAGCCTGGTGGTGGGTATTATGGAGGGCACTATTGCATGGAGCACTGGGTGTGGTGCATAAACAATAAATTTTGGAACACTGAAAAGAAATAAAATAAAATGGAAAAGGATAGTGACTAGTGTTTTTAAAATGAAATAGAATACCCTGGAATAGAAGATATCATACTGCATTGTTTATAGTTAGGGTAAATGTTGGTTTGTGAAACTTGTTTTGATTACATATATATAAATAAATATGTGACTCTGTTGAGTATATATCTCTCACTATGTGTCAAGCCCCCCCAACAAAATTTTAAAACATTGTTTTATACTATTTACTGGAACAAATCATCTTAAAAATGTTTACCCAGTAGTTTAACAAGGGTCAATTGTATTGAGAGGCAATGTAATAGACTTACGTGTTTTCTCTTTCTCTACAGGGTGCTATAATTTGTTCTCAGTGAGTAAATACATATGGACATTTGTACATTATAGTATTTGATGTTCAACAAATCTGCAAAGGGTAACAGTACAAACAAATAAAAATGTTCTTACTGGTATATTTGGGATTATTGCACAACCTGGATTCTCTTCATCACACCCATGTTTACTTGCTCTTGGTAATAAAGAGGAAAGGGAGCACTCCAGTAAAAATTCTTCAATAATATTGAAATTATATTTTGAACTATAACCAAAGTAGAGGAATTTCAGTATATGTATTGGCGTTAAGTTGTATCTTGGGAATTTTCAGCATAAAATATTATACATTTGATGTTTCTATGGCCTATCTGGAGAGAATGTTAAGTTATATGAAAATGCAAAATGAGTCACTTACATTGAGTTACATTCATATTCTAGTTTTGAGTTTTTTTTTTTTCTTTCTTAATGAAACATTAAAATTAGGGCATGTCTACCTGGAATTCATAATGTAATTAAATAATCAACTATTTATATTTGTTTATTTATTTTTAAAGATTTTATTTATTTATTTGACAGACAAAGATCATGAGTAGGCAGAGAGGCAGACAGAGAGAGAGAGGAGGAAGCAGGCTCCCTGCTGAGCAGAGAGCCCGATGCAGGGCTCCATCCCAGAACCCTGGGATCATGACCTGAGCCGAAGGCAGAGGCTTTAACCCACTGAACCACCCAGGCACCCCAACTATTTCTATTTAGATTCCACTTCTACTTCTGCTGCAAAGTTTCATTTTATCTTGATATCTTAACATTAGTTATTTAGTAGAATTATCTTTTGTGTGTGGAGATCTTATATGATATATTATAATAAGGAGAAAAAACATTTTGTATCAGTTGAAAATTGATTTAGGCCCTTGAAATAAGAATGAAATATTTTATCGTATAGGGGGAAATATCTTCTTATATTCTAATTAGACCTTTTGATTTTTCTCTTTTTAAGAGACTGCCATTGTGAGATATAGTGGAATCATGCTTCTTCTGATCTCTCAACATGGATGCATGATTTAGCTCTTGGTGTTCTTCCAAACAACACTCCAGAGGGCAGAGATACATTCCAATGTGACATATATTTGAATATGTCCTGCACAGAGTATAAATGTGATTTGCAAATGTATCAAGAACAGATTCTAAGGAGGCTGTAACTTGCATTTGTCTGGTTCAGGAAAATTTTATAAACATATAATTCTTTAGTCTTTTCTATTGCTATTTTGCTCAGACCAACAGATTTTTTTTTTAAGATTTTATTTATTTATTTGACAGACAGAGATCACAAGTAGGCAGAGAGGCAGGGAGAGAGAGAGGAGGAAGCAGACACCCTGCTGAGCAGAGAGCCCGATGCGGGGCTCGATTCCAGGACCCTGGGATCATGACCTGAGCCGAAGGCAGAAGCTTAACCCACTGAGCCACCCAGGCGCCCCAGACCAACAGATTTTTAAAGCTTTGCCAAACACAAGAGCAGTAGGCTCCGAGTCCTATCTTAATTTCCCTTAGTCTTTCATTTGTAGGATAGGCTTTTTCACTCTGATTTCAGACACTTTGCCCTGACCTGTCTCAGCCCATGTTGTCTGAAAGACAGAGGATGAAGGCTATAAAACACGGTATTCTACTATAAGTTTTGCTGCATGTGAAGCACATTAGAGCTGATATTTCTAGGTTGAAATATGTCTGTAGTCAGTAATCCTACAGTTGACAATACTGATTTATAAGACATGGAGGCCAAATCTTCATCAAGATTATGTCTGGGAATTAAAAAGCTTTCAAAGAAGAAACAAATGTATAATTTTTCTACTAGTTAAATACAAGAACAGGCTAAGAAATAGATGTTGAAAGATTCATTTTTCTTTAGTCCACATTTTCATTTCTCCTTTGTGTTCAGTGTTCACTTTTAAGGCAATTTTTATATAAGTGCTCACAATAAAAAAATGTGGAAATAATCTGTATTTCACTTTGCTCAGTATTCTGTATTTTTTCATTCCTTCATCATTAAATGGATTATACTTATCCTTCCTCCATTATTTTACTGAGTACCAAATGTGTGAGTGTATCATTTTGAGCATATGTACAATGTTAAGAAGAGCATCTCCATCCAGCCATTCTAAATAAGTAACAAAAATAATACACACACACACACCTATATATATACACACACACCAACTAAATGAAGCTTTAATGTATATGATTATAATTAAAAGTTTAGTTTGAATCAAATGTGTTATATTGAAGCAAAGTAATTAGAATTGTAGTTTACGTAATAATTACTACTAATTGCTTTCCAAAGATTAGATCTCGCCAACCTTATTTTAAATGGCAGTGGAATCATTTCACCTTGCCATAGCATTACTAGTGTTAATACTAATGATTTCCATGTTTTCCTTGTATAGTTCAAAATGTCATCTTGTTAACAAGAATTCTTTCTCAGAGATAAAAATGCATGTTAACTAAATTGTCAGGATAACCATTTTCTGTTTTTCATCTCACTACCAAATGATGGCAACTGGAATGTACGACTACCTTTGATTTCATGGAAAATCAAATGACATTCTTTCTCTGAATATACAGTCAACTTAATTTTAGCCTTTTTCTTTTTAAACGAACCCTTGGTAACCAAATAGAATAGTTGTGTACAAGTAGGTTTAAGTAATTGAATTAAACTCCTAAAATATTAGATTATATTATTGTTTATTCTCTGAACTTAAAAGAATATATGTATATGAGTCCACTCTTATCTGTGGTTTTGCTCTCCCTGGTTTCATTGATCTGAGGTCAGTCATGGTTAGGAAGCAGATGATCTTCCTTCTGACATACCATCAGAAGGTCCATAGTAGCCCAAGGCTATGTCACAGTGACTGCGTTTTTCACCTCATTTCATCTCAGCACATAGACATTTTATCATCTCATATCACTATAAAAAAGATGAGTATAGCACGATAAAATATTTTGAGAGAGAGATAGACCACATTTACATAACTTTTATTACAGCATATTATAATTGTTCTATTTCATCATTATTATTATTGTTAACCTCTGACTGTCCCTAATTTAAAAATTATACTTTATCATTGATATGTATATATAGCAAAAAATGTAGTTTATATAGAGTTTGGCAGTGGCATCCACAGGGTTCTTGAAAAATGTCCCCATGGATAAAGAGGAACTACTGTAAAATCATTTAATTTTCTTTCTTCCCATTCTACAGAGAAATGATGAAGAGGCAGTTGTGGATAGAGGTGGAACTCGTTCTATTCTCAAAACACACTTTGAGAAAGAAGATTTAGAAGGTAAGATCTTTTCCCCCCTTGGGATAGTTTTTGTTATGCTTCCCTAAAATATGTCAAAGAGAAATATGTAATTTGCCACAGTCTGGAGAACTGCAAAAATTGTTATCAGCGTAATGGTGGTGGTAGTGGGTTGTGGATATGATTGTTTTAATGCAGCCTGAAATGTGAACAGGAAGACCTATAAACAGTAAGAAGTATCCATTCATCCAACGGACATTTATTGAATATTCCAGACACTGTGTTGTGTGCAGGTCTTTCAGTAATCATTGCTTCAGGAATTACCATCAGCTGGGGAAGGTTATGACTGACCAGCATATTAGGTGCTATGTGAGAGGTGAGAATAGGACAAGAAGGGCATCTGATCCAGCCTATGTTGTCAGACTAGGCTGTTACTAGAAGAGAGTTAAAGACAACTGACATACGAGTTTTTCTCGGATATGTATGAGAGAGAGGTGGAGGCACCATTTGTGTGTGTTCTTTTCAATAGGAAAGTCAGATAAGTCAACTGGGGGATGGTATGATCTAGTAGTGAAGTGTATGGGATCTGAAACCAAACTGTCCTGGATTAAAATACCAATTCTGACCCTTATGTACTATGGAAACTTCAGCCAGTTAATTTCTCTACATCTCAGTTTTCTCAGTCAAGATAAGGATAACAGTGCCAAGATATGGAAGCAACCTAAACTGTTCATTGATACATGAATGGATAAGGAAGATCTCTCTCTCTCTCTCTCTCTCTCTCTCACACACACACACACACACACACACACACACACACACACACTTACACACATGAATATTACACAGACATCCAAAAGAGTAGGATCATTTTTGACAGCATGGATGGGCCTACAGGGTAAAAAGTGAAGTAAGTCAGACTAAATAAGATATGTTTTCACTCTTTTGTGGAATCTAAAACAAACAAACAAACAACAAAAAATGAATAAACAAGCAAACAAAAAGCAAAATCAGAGAACAAACTGATATTTGTGGAAGGGGCAAAATGGGTAAAGGGGAGTGGTTGATATAGGCTTCCAGTTATGGAATGAGTAAGTCTCAGAAATAAAAGGTGCAGAATAGAGAATATAGTCAATGATATCATGATAGCATTGTATGGTGACAGATGGTAGCTATACTTGTGAGCATTGTATAATGTATAAAATTTGTCCAATCATTATGCTATAATTACCAAAACTAATGTAATACTGTGTGTCAACTATACTCAAATAAAAAAATACTAAATTTAAAAAATAAAAAAATAAGGGCAACAATGGGATATATTTCATAAAATTTTTATAAGAATCAAGGGGAAAATACTTAGAATAGTACCTGGCATAGGACCTACATAAGTCTTGATGGTTATTACTGAACCACAATTTAACATATATACATTATTATTTCATTTTAATTTTTAATGAGAAATTATTATTAGTGGGTTACAAGGTATGTGATATTTTTCATCTTTTGGTTAAAAAGTAAAACCAAAGTAATTGTAAATAAAAATAATCAGAGATAGTTCTTAATAATCCACTACAGCTGAGAAGTAAGGAGTATTCCGTCTAAGAATTGTCAGGTAACAAATTAAATTACAGTAAAATTCATAGTTCTTAGGTCTTTAGCTACAACAATTAAGCAAAAGAAGGATTGATATAATATTTAGAATAAATTTTCAAGAATTATACCTACTCAGTACTTGACGTTTTGCTTGGTGCACAGAAAATATCCAGGTCCAGGAAGGTTGTACTTACTGGGTTGGCATAATGATTTGCTATTCTACCCATATTCATTACAAGAATTGAAGAGAGCAGAAACTTGAAAATTCTAAACTGATAATGGAGACTATAAAGATAACGTCTCCTTGGATTTGAAATGCCTTTATATTACATTTTTTCCCAGCAGCATATTTACCTTCTTACTTAGGTCTTCAGTTATGCTTGTATTCAGTAAACACCTGTAAGAAAACCCAATAAAGCAGGAAGTTAGTCTAAAAACATGATTACAGGAAAAAGCCATCTTGGGTTTAAAGGTACGAGAAGAATAAATGAAAGAAGATGGGATTGGGAGGGAGACAAACCATAAGTGACTCTTAATCTCACAAAACAAACTGAGGGTTGTTGTGGGGAGGGGGTTTGGGAGAAGGGGGTGGTATTATGGACATTGGGGAGGGTATGTGTTTTGGTGAGTGCTGTGAAGTGTGTAAACCTGGTGATTCACAGACCTGTACCCCTGGGGATAAAAATATATGTTTATAAAAAATAAAAAATTATATTAAAAAAAAAAGGTTGTGATGGATAATCTGCACACAGATAATCGAAAGCTAACAGTGGACAACTTATATTTTTTATTTTTTATAAACATATAATATATTTTTATCCCCAGGGGTACAGGTCTGTGAATCGCCAGGTTTACACACTTCACAGCACTCACCAAAGCACATACCCTCCCCAATGAACAGTGGACAACTTATAAATAATTATAATAAAATATTGACTGTTCCTTTGGATGGAAAATACATAATACAAAAATAGGATTTAATATGTTTATTTTAATTATTGTATCAATGTGTATACATGAATTTTCTCTTACTGGGGATGGTGTTCAGGTGAGGGTGTATTACGGATATTAAAAGAGATTTCTGATAGGCAAATACAAATGGATAAGTCAGATTTTGTTTTGTTTTTTGGTGTCTATAGTGGGCATTTTAATCCCAGAAGTGAATAATTGTGGCTAAGTCACTGGTGATTAAAATTAACATCATAGAATGCAATGTAACATTACATTTAGAATTTCTACGTTTTAGAATTTTGAACTAAAATAAGAAAAACTTATTTTACTTTCTCAGTATTTGTTCTGCTCCCAGCCGTGTTAAGTAGATAAACATCCTAGCATCTGAGGATGTTATATGGGATTCTGCTGTGTTGCACACAAAGAATTAATAGATCTGTTAGTGGTTCCTGGATTGATTACTCTGATTCAGAAAATAATGCGGGGACAATGTGTTGAATATCGTGATTCAGGAAAAATCAACTGAACTGGAAAAATCAGCACAATATAAATGGGTAGAGGGGAGAGTGCCAGGTAGAAAGACAGCATTGCTGAAGGTACCATGGGCAGTAGTTTCTCCTTTTTTGTAATTAAGGAAAAAGACCAGAGTTCCACATTTTAAGAACTCTTAAGTAATGTAAATAAAACATACAGATATTTATATAGATTTATACAGATATTTATTTTAAATAAAATAAAGTTAGGAATTGCTGTGGAAGAAAAACACATATTTTATAAACTCTTTCTGATGAAAGAGATTTTAAATTTGAAAATTAGTGTTTACAGGAATTATGGATATGTAAGAATTATTAATAGCTAATAGAATTCCCAGTATAATTTAACATCCTGTGCACAGCTTGTAGAAATGCTAGGTGTTTAAAAATATCTATGAAGTCTCAGGTAAAATATGTTTAATGGAAAATAATCACTTATCAATATCAACACCTTGGTATAGTATATTAGTTAATGGATTCACATATATTATACATTTGGGTGAATAGTGTGTCAAATATAAATATTCTCCTTTCAAACCTATTTGTATATTTTTTATGCATATCTTTACCATATCCTCTCTTTTTTTCCCTATTATCTAAAATCAAGAACATACAATTTTGTTACATTCCACTCACCTCCTGTATTTCTGTCTCATACAGTTAGTAAATTCTTTGAACCTGTCTCAGGGGTGGCTCTTCTCACATCTTCCCTTTCATTCCCACTGCCACTGCTCCAGTTCTTTCCCTGTCTGTATACTGTGTGCTCTCTTTCCCACAATCCGCCCTCCTTAAAACTGCTAGTGTTCTTCCTAAGCCTATTTCTGTTTCCTATGGTAAAATGTAGTGAGCAGCCTTGAATCCCTATAATTAGACCAAGTCAGGATTGGTGAGTGGAGCAAAAATTGTCGAGGCTAACCAATTCTTATTTTTGGTCTCTCCTGTCCATGTGGGGTTAGTACTGTACAAAGTATAAGATTTAAAAAGAGAAATGCATTAATACCCTTGAAATTCCTTCTTCTACTGGCCTTTTAATACATGTGTGGTGCACAGAGTAGCGAGATAAAATAGACAATGCTCCGTTATGTTTGAATTTTAGATAAATCGTGAATATCTTTTTAGTGTAGGTATGCCATGCAGTATTTTTATGTGTTGCTTTTTACTTGCCAAATTTGGAAATTAGTAGTGGATGTTACCAGGAACCACCAAAACCCCCTCTTAAGGGTTGCGGTGCTTATTTCCCTGGTTGCTACGATGTTGCCTGCTCTTGCCCCACAGCTAAGCTCTTCCCCAGAAATTACCCTCTGCTGAAAGGAGCTGTCTCTTGCTATGGGAGCTGCCTCCCCCGTGGCACATTGAATTCAATGAATGATCAGCGAAGGAGTATAAAGGCCTTGCCCCTTTGCCTCAATGTGTTACAGCTCTGAAGGGTGGTTTCAGCCTCAAACTACCCCCACCCCTGTGGAATCAGTGGAGGCTTGTATTGCCTCTGTACCACAGTTCAACTTCTTTCTGTACCAAATGCTGCTGCCCATATTTCTGCACAGGTGTTATTGCTGACAGCTTTCCTCAGTCAACTCTCTGAACACAAATCTCTATTTCAGAGTCTGTTTGCTGAGGAATCTGACTCACTCATTCATCATTTTCCTGCACCCTGAACAGTACCAGTAGACGTACCTACTTGGTCACTGGCAGAACCTTCACATTGGTGTCTTAGCCTATGAGGCTGAGAACTGTCATAGTGGGAGAGAATGCTCCCAAACTAACTTGCCTTGACCATGCGAGTATATGAAAATCAACATTGCATGTGACAGAAAATGCCAGAGATTAGTGCCATCTTTAATTAATTAACTAATTAATTAATTAATGTGAGAGAGAAAGAGAGAGCATGAGCGAGGGGAGGGGCAAAGGGAAAGAGAGATTCCCAAGCAAACTCCCTGTTGAGCACGGGGCCCCATGTGGAGCTTGATCCCACAACTCTGAGATCTTGACTGAGTCGAAATCAAGAGTCAGATACCCAAATGATTGTGCCACCCAGGTGCCCCTAGTGTCGTTTTTAAAGTCCTAAAGTATTTACCAGTCTGGCCATTGCAGAAATTGTCAAATTGTAGAGAATGGTAGTGGATGACTGCAAACACAGCCAAGTGGTAGGCATCAATTGCAACTGCTCTGTCAGAATTGGAATCTTCTCAGAGCAGGTTGATAAGGCCACATACCAAGCCCTGTGGGATGCAGCTCTTGATCTGGCAAATGCATTTTTTTCTATTACTATCAAGAAGGACTACCAGAAGTATAACATGTATGGTCTTGCTCCAGGACTGTGTTAAGTCTCCTACCTTTTGTCATAATAGAGTCTGAAAAGATTTGAACTGAGTAATATTCTGCCGATCAACAGAATGAACAAGAAGGAGCAGGTATGTTGGAGACCTTGATAAGACAAATGGGTTCCAGAGTCTGTTTTCTAGCAAACCTGTGGAAAGGACAGTATGAGAGTGTCAGCACTATGCTGAGTCTGAAACTCCATGATGGGTGGATGGATGGAGAGGTGGGGTCAGTTTCCACAGGCACCAAGTGCTCTTTCAGTTTTACTCACCTTGATTCTTTCTTCATGGTCCACCCTGGTCATGCTCTTTTTCACAATTTATTCCTGTACTTTTTAAAGATTTGATAATTTTTTTTTTCCAGATAGGACCATGTATCTTCTGCAAGTATAAGAATAAATTAATGGTAAACCTCTTAAAATAGCATGTCCTATTAATAACTAGATGATAATAAAGAGAAGAAAGTTCAGGAGCTACAGATGACATGCTATTATTTTGGTAATTTTGACCGAACTGATCAATTTCCAGTCAAGGCAATACTACCAACAACTGGATTGTTTTTTGCACAAATGTTTAGAATACTTTTTTCTTGCTAAAAAACAAAAACAAAAACAAAAAACACAACATAGAATGTACCATTTTAACCATTTTTAAGTATATAATTCACTAATGTTAAGTATATTCACATTGTTATATAACCAACATTCAAAACTTTTTCATCTTGGAAAATGGAATCTTTATACATTAAGCAACTCTCCCATTTGCTCCTCACCCTATCCTGTAGCAAGCACTATTCTCTCTTCTGTTTCTGTGAATATGACTACTCTAGAGAGCACATGTAAGTGAAGCCATGCAATATTTGCCTTTTTGTGACTGGTTTATTTCATAGCATAATGTCTCCAACTTTCATCCATGTTGTAGCATGTTAGGCTTTCCTTCCTTTTTAAGGTTTTAATACTCCATTATATGTATGTACTGCATTTTGTTTATCCATTCATCTGTTGATAGACATGGTTGCTTTTATCTCTTGGCTATGGCGAATGGTGCTGTTATGAACATGGGTATGCAAATATTTCTTTGAAATTCTGCTTTCAAATCTTTTAAAATATATAGCCATAAGTGGATTGCTGGATCATGAAGTGATTCCATTTTTAATTTTTCGAAGAACTGCTGTACTGTTTTCCATAGCAATTCACAATTTTACAGTTTCACCAAGGGTGCACAAGAATTGCAATTTCTCCACATGCTTGCTAAAACTTAATGATTTTCTGTTTGTTCATTCGTTTGTTTTTGATAAGGAGCTATCCCGTGGGTGTGAGGTGATATCTCATTGTTGTTTTGACTTGCGTTTTCCTAATAATTAGTGATATTGAGCATCTTCTCATATGCTTGCTGACCATTTGTTCATCATTTCTAGAGAAATGTCTCTTCAAGTCCTTTGCCCATTGTTTAATTGGGTATTTTGTTGTTGTTGTTGAGTTGTATGAATTCTTTATATATTCTAGATACTAACCCCATATCAGATATATGATTTAGGATTATTTTCTCCCATTACCTTGGTTGCATTTTCACTCTGTTGATTTTGTCCTTTAATATACAGAAAATTTCAATTTTTATGTAGTCCAAATTGTCTAATTTTACTTTTGTTTCCTGTGCTTTTGGTGTCATATCCAGGAAATCCTCATCAAATCCAATGTCATAAAACTTTTCCCTATGTTTCCTTCTAATTTATAGTTTTGGGTCTTACCTTTAGGTCTCTGATTCATTTTGAGATAATTTTGTGTATAGTGTAGAATGTTTGCCCTTCTACTTTTCATATTTCTTTGTTGCCTAACATCATTCCTATTATAGTTCACATTGCTCCTCACAAATTAAATATTTCTTTAAGTCACTGATACATAAAGAGCCTATTTAGTGAGAGACTATTGTTTTTCTTATTTTTAGCAAGTATTTCTATTTTTCTATAGTCTGAGAACATAAAAGATGCAATAAAACTTCAGGGATATTTTTCTATTTTTCTGTTTAAGGCCTTTTAGATTACCCCAAATTGGAGCGTTCCCCTCTCCACCATTTGCTAAGTGATTTCCTTCCACACAGAAATAGAATTCCCATCTTCCCATCCATTAGTATTACCTGTCCCTCCTAACAGAATAGTTATTTTCTTCCTTCATTCTTCTATTCTGAGCTACATCTTTTTTATATTATTTTTATTATAATTATATATATTATATTTATATTATTATATTATATATTTATTTTTTTGAGAGAGACAGTTAGCATGTGAGCACTGGTAGGGAGAGGTAAGGTATAGGGAGAGAGAGAATCTTTTTTTTTTTTTTCTCCTTAAGATTTTATTTATTTATTTGACAGACAGAGATCACAAGTAGGCAGAGAGGCAGGCAGAGAGAGGGAGGGAAGCAGGCTCCCTGCTGAACAGAGCCTGATGCGGGGCTCGATCCCAGGACCCTGGGATCATGCCCTGAGCCAAAGCAGAGGCTTAACCCACTGAGCCACCCAGGCGCTCCAGGGAGAGAGAGAATCTTAAGCAGGTTTCATGCTTCATGTGAGCCCGATGCAGCACTAGATCTCATGACTCTGAGATCAGGACCTGAACTGAAATCAAGAGGCAGCCACTTAACCAAATGAGCCACTCAGGTGTCCCTATGTATATATTTCTTATCTTTGTATTGTAAGCTTGTTGAAGGACAAATTGTCATCTTATACATATTTGCATTCTCCCATGTTATCTAGGACTTTTTCTTGAATTAAATAGGAATTAAAAATGTATTGCATCGAATCTCATTTGTATGTCATTCAATAATATATCACTAATATGTAAGATGTTAAATTTATGTAATGTACATAAGTGCATAATTAACGCTCATCAAATATTTAATTATTTTTGAATTACATGTAAATACAGAAATTTTTTTTTGTATTTCTGTTTATTTATTTACTTTTTAATTTTTTAATTTTTTATAAACATATATTTTTATCCCCAGGGGTACAGGTCTGTGAATCACCAGGTTTACACACTTCACAGCACTCACCAAAGCACATACCCTCCCCAATGTCCATAATCCCACCCCCTTCTCCCAAACCCCCTCCCCCCAGTAACCCTCAGTTTGTTTTGTGAGATTAAGAGTCACTTATGGTTTGTCTCCCTCCCAATCCCTTCTTGTTTCATTTATTCTTCTCCTACCCACTTAAGCCCCCATGTTGCATCACCACTTCCTCAGAGATTTCTAATTATGTTGCACTGCCCAAGATAAATCAATCTAGTTATATTTCAGTGATTTTCAGGAATTAATAAATTTAAAACGTTAATAGAAAAGTTAAACTCATCTTTAAATTTTGGCCTACAAATTAAATCAAAGAGACATTTTCTTTATCCTGTATTGTTTTTACCAGATAGTAAAATACTTTTCAGTCAAGGATTTAATGAAGAAAATTATGCCCCTATCTTGACAGTCTTTTTCTCATTCCATTTGAGGAAAAAAAAATGGTTTACTGGTTTTTTTTAACTTTGGTGACCACTTAATAGATGGGGGACCCAAAATGCAAAGATAAGATAATGTACAACAAGCCCCAACACAAAGCTATCACACAGCATAGTTCTATCAATAGTAGTAACCTCCCATTTTCTTCCTTTCACCACAATCCTGAGCTCTTTGGTAACTGAAATTGTTTTCTGACTATAATCATCATAATGTCAAAAGTAGTTTCCTCTAAAAAACTAAAGGTCTTATATTTATGACACAGTATTTTGTCACCATAGCATGAAAAAGAGAATTGAGTAAAATGAAGGCAAGAAATAGCTGCAAATTAGGCCTCAACCTTTTCTTTCTAAACTTTTATCTCCAAAAATTTCCAAGAGAAGGAGAGTGGATTCTGCTGGGAGAAACCAAAGTTGGCTTCACAGTGACAGAGGTGGGCTTTGAAAGATGAATGGGTGTGCTGAGGGCAAAGAAGGAAGGATCTTTTATAATCTGGACTAGTTAATATGGTGTGGCTAATGTGCTGGGATTATGTACATGGGGGCAAAGAGTGACTGCAGATGAAGTTTAAATATTTGCGTGAGGTAGCGGAGAATGAATTAATGGTTGAAACTACCAAATGAGGTAAGTAGCTCCATTAAGTAAGTAAGCTCCATTTTACAGTTAAAGAAACTAAAGCACAGAACATTAACCTGCCCGGGGTCTGGGCTTTTAACAACTATATT
This sequence comes from Mustela lutreola, assembly GCF_030435805.1. Lineage (NCBI taxonomy): Eukaryota > Metazoa > Chordata > Mammalia > Carnivora > Mustelidae > Mustela > Mustela lutreola. The sequence goes on along the minus strand of NC_081292.1, from coordinate 152,810,976 downwards.
GTAGAATTAAAGATGGTGCTCAGTTTTGTGTTTTCAGGGATCGAATGGGGCAAGGTGATTGTTAATTGAAAGACTTGGGCATATTTCCTTACTTGATCATGATTATATATAAAAAAGTGAAGACTTTTATGTCCTATTATGAAGCAATATTGGATTAAAAAATTAGTATCCATATCACAATAGTTTTCCAAATGATTTTGCAAAAAATTGAGAAGTTTATAGTTAGTAAATTCCTATTAGAGAGATTCATTTCCACAAATAGAAGGGCCTTTCTCCCACTGGAAGCCAGTTTTATTATAACCTCAGGTTCTCCTATTTTAAATTCTCATCTCTCTGTACCACAAAATGAATAATCTTATTGTTTCCTGTTCCAAATGTCTTTTCTTTAAAAAAGATTCATTTTTTTTCCTGCCATTATTGGTTGATCAGTTTTTGTGCAATTTAGGATTGTTGATATAGGCTCAATATCATTTGATGGGGCAGTTCTAAGTGGTATTTGGTCCACTGGTAATGAGTAGTGAAATTAGTTAATTACACAGGATCCATCTGAAATTGTACATTTTGCTTGCCAAACACTTTGGATAGTTGAGGATGGGAATTAGGCACACAAACTAATATTGAAGATTTCAGAAAAAAAATAGTCAATATTAAATTTCATTTCCTTATTGAACAGTCCTTGCCATCTGAGCACATTTTATAATGAATTGTTGTGTTTTGCCCTGGGTATTCTAAGAATAAGAAACAAATAAGAGAATGTTGTTTTAAATACTTTTATTTCTAAAATTAACTCTCAGGTGAGCTATAAACCATCTTCCATAGTTCTTCATTTTAGGCATTTCCCAGAAAATTTGTGTATGTGACCCATATCAATATGTTTTGATACATAATTTATTCATGATATTTTGTCTATTTGAACTGAGTGGTAACTTCTTACTTATAATCTGTTTTTATACTATTTTATAATTCCAAGTAAATTCAAAAGGTCTTAGAGTATTTCTAAAAATGTGGTTGTGGTTTATTTGACCATTTGTAAACAGTTATAGATATGTGTTTGCATAAGGGCAGTAACATATATTCTAATGTGTATATGTGGCTAAGAAATCCTGTAAATTTGTGGTTTCATAATTTAAGGGTCCTGGTTATATATTTTTGCATCCCTAGCTTAGGATGTCAGTTTTTAGTTAGCTAATTTTAGAATAAAACCCCTTGTTAATCTCCCTTCATTATTCCTTGTTTAATATGATTTTCTATCAAAGATATGGTACAGCATTTAGGGTATTTGCTTTTTTTTTTTGAGAGGAAAGGGAGAATTTGCTTTCTAATGTGACTTAAATATATTATCTGTGAATGAGTAGAATTGTGTGTTTGTGTGTATATGTAACATTTTCAATCAATTACTATTTCAGAGATATAATAGATGAAAAGAAATTCCTTTTCATTACATTAAATATAATCCTATAAATATTAAAAGAAGGAATTTTACAACAAAGAGAGTATTCCTTTAATCCTTAAATATTTGAATCCTTAACTATTGAAAACTTTGAAGACAGACCACAAATGACCAAAGCTTCTTAGTATATACTACATCGGTTTATATTAATATTATACTTTTGCATTTTCCAGACATCTGAGACTTAAGGATGTTCATTATTTACTTACACAGTTTAATAGTGTAGGAGTAGTACTATGAAGGTGACATTGTGAAGTAGATGAACTTAGTCTACCTCTTGATTAATTTTTTAAAAAAATATTTTATTTATTTATTTGACAGACAGAGATCACAAGTAGGCAGAGAGGCAGGCAGAGAGAGAGAGAGAGGAGGAAGCAGGCTCCCCGCTAAGCAGAGAGCCTGACGTGAGGCTCGATCCCAGGAACCTGGGATCATGACCGGAGCTGAAGGCAGAGGCTTTAGCCCACTGAGCCACCCAGGCGTCTCTCTCTTGATTAAATTCTTAAATCTCTATTTCAGCTGCTAATCTTTACCTCAAAAGGATCCAAATTTATTTATTTTTTAAAGATTTATTTATTTATTTATTTTAGAGAGAGAAAGAGTATGGGGCAGTGGAGGGGCAGAGAAAGAGGTAAAAAAAAATCTTCAAGGGGCACCTGGGTGGCTCAGCGGGTTAAGCCACTGCCTTCGGCTCAGGTCATGATCTCAGGGTCCTGGGATTGAGTCCCGCATCGGGCTCTCTGCTCAGCGGTGAGCCTGCTTCCTCCTCTCTCTCTCTGCCTGCCTCTCTGCCTACTTGTGATCTCTCTCTGTCAAATAAATAAATAAAATCTTTAACAAAACTAAACAAAACAAAACCTGGTTTCTTAAAAAAAAAAAAAAAATCTTCAAGCAGACTCCCTGCTGAGCATGGAGTCCCAACCGGCCGGCGGCTCCATGCCTAGACCCTGAGATCCTGACCTGAGCCAAAATCAAGAGCTGGCTGCTTAACTGACTGAGCCACCCATGTGCTCCATAGAGTGATCCTGCTTTAACACTCCTCAGCTGCATTTTATTGCAGCCCCCTCAGGTTTCTACAGAATTGTCTCACAGTAATACATTCAGAGATAGGCCATTGGTCAGTTAGGATCTTTCTAGGGAAGTTGTCATCATTCACCAATATTTAATTAAGTCCTCATGGCATGCGAACACTGAGCCATTTTCTATTTTATACTCTTCGTTCTCTAAGGATGTTTAGATACCAGTGCCACCAATAGGGTGCTTCAGTTCTACAACCCTCTGGAAAAATAAGTCAGTGGCCACTAGCACATAAATATTTATATTAAAATATAAATTGATATAAATAGGGATATAATAAATATTAAGTAATAATTGAAGGAGGTGATGTTATTAATTTTTGGATAATGCACACCTATAATTTAATAGTATTGATATTTCTGGTACCTTAATAGAATTAATTATATTTGGGTGCCAGTATGCTGAGTATTTTTCTGAATGCTCTCTTATATTTTCTCCCAGTAACCTTATTTACTTCCCCATTCTATCTTCCCCCTTTCCTGGCTGCCCGTCGTTCCTACTGCCTTTAGTGATTCTTTAGTATCAGAATTGCTGAACGCACAATGAAAAAACCTGGATTCTTTTTCCTTCCTTTCTACATCATTTCTACCCCTTAATGAGCTTCAGATGGGATAATGATAAAGGAAACAAAATAATTGAAATTGTGATTAAAAGAAAGTAAAATTTTAGTTTTCTGCTAGTAAATTAAGCTTTTGCCTCTGAGGCCGGAAGATTATGAACATTCCTTTTGACTACTTTCAATACTGCTTCTAAATTACCTAAGCAGCATTTGTAATAAAAGTATTACAGTTTTATTTGCAAAAGGATTTCTAATTTCTAGCCAAATTATTTAGAATTATGCTTACTTTTCCTTTGCATAACTCAGTTTTTTTTTCTCGTGAAGACAATTGCCATGATTTAATTAGAGGACAATATAACACATAAGCATTTTATGACATCACAGTGATTAATAAAAAACTGTGGTGTCAGCAACACCAATGCAGTTAATAACAGTGATCATGAAAACAAAAGTCTTGCCCAGTAAGCTGAGATACTGACTGTTTATATGAATGGATCATTTCTCTCATGTTAAGATTTATTAAATGTATCCTATCTAACTATTAAAAAGTGTTCTTAATTGCCAAGTACAATGGCTCTCTGTCCTCATTCCTTTTGAATTCTCTGTTGCTTTTAGAACTCTGACTATGCCTTGGTTTTATCAGACCTCTCTTCTCTCATCTCTCTTCCCTTGGCTGATGATTTTCTCAGATCATGTCTTGCCTGATATTTTTTCTGTTTTACCCACTAGCCCCTCTTACTCCATCTGACATTTCTAAACCTTTTTCCCCCAAATTATATTAGTTTTATTGTTTTAAAAATTATTAAAATAGAGGCTCCTGGATGGCTCAGTCAGTTAAGGATCCCATTCTTGATTTTGGCTCAGGTCACTATCTCAGAGTCATGAGATCAAGTCCTGCACTGGGCTCTGTGTTGAGTGTGGAGCCTGCTTAAGGTTCTCTCTCTACCTCTCTCCCACTCCTCTCCTTCCCAAAATACATTAAAAAAATTTATTAAAATGACATGTATCCCATTAGAAAAATCCAAGAAATACAAAAAGTATAAAGCAAGCAGACAAACAAAACAGCAACCATGAAAACCCACCACATAAAAGTAATACTATTAATAATCTGAACAGAATAATAATGGAATTAATGTTATGAACAGAATATTAATATAATTATGTGTCATAAACAGACACATGATTATAAGTTAATTATATATAAGCAGAATTATGGTACCTTTTTAACTTTTTTTAAAATAATTTTTTATTTTTTATAAACATATATTTTTATCCCCAGGGGTACAGGTCTGTGAACTTTTAAATTACTCTCATTTCATTAAAAAACATCAAGATCTTTTCATGTTATATAGATACTAGTCATTTAAATTGCTACCTGGCATTTTATTGTATGATTGTACTACGATCTATTTAACTAATTCTTTATCAATGGAAATTCTTATTATTTCTCATTTTTCTTTTTTAAAAAAGTGACTATGAACATTTTTTTTTTTTAAGATTTTATTTATTTGACAGGGAGAAAGATCACAAGTAGGCAGAGAGGCAGGCAAAGAGAGAGGGGGAAGCAGGCTCCCTGCTGAGCATACAGCCTGATGCAGGGCTTGATCCCAGGACCCTGAGATCATGACCTGAGCCAAAGGCAGAGGCTTAACCCACTGGGCCACCCAGGCACCCCGACTATGAACATTATTGTATAGGTATCTCTATATATTTGACTTCCTGATTAATTCACAGAAGCAGAATCACTACCTCAAAAGTATTAAATTAAGATTTTGATACATGTTTTTATATTGGCTTTCAGCATGATTATACTGAAATACACTTCCATTAACATAAAGTGAGAGGTTTCATCTATTTCTTCAAACTTTGGACAAATACAATTCTCCTCTACCTTTGAAGTGTTGGTTTTCTTCCACATCTATTCTTGGTTATTATTTTTTCCTTCTTATTCTTCATATTTTCCCTGGATGATTCACTTCCTGGAATATTATTTCCACTTATAGGTGCTGTAGGGGTCTATCTGGGCATAACCAAAATGTTCCAGATGTGTCCTGTGGACCTTCATACATTAACTACATCTATGGTGGACCCACTGGAGAAGATGGATATGACCTCATGAGTCATATGACCTCATCTCATACAAATATTGGTTGAGGAAATTGCTAAGAGAATACTTACAAGGAACATGACTGCTAAGTGAAAGTATTTAAAAGATTGTTATATGGAAGATGAAATATATTATCATTTTATATTATATGGAAATAGTAGAGTTTCATATAAGGAAAAAATGTACTAAGTTGTTAAACTTTCCCTATTGGATATGGTTACTTAACATTGTTTAGTTTTAGAAATATTGAGTTAGCTTCAATTCCTATTTATTTTACATGTTAAAATGAGAGATTTTAATCAGATGATTTCTGAAGAATTTTCCTGCTCTAAATTCTGTGATCTTTAAGGTGAACTTTTAGAGTATGCTTTAAAATATAAATTCCTTGTTAACTTTGCTTAGTATTTAAATACATTGAAGTTTTTAAGTTTTTTGACTAAAAAAGTTTATTAGTTTAAATTTGAAAAGGAATCCTCATTCTGTATAAATGAAGGGGTTACAAATGTCCTAAAAATTATCTGAAACCACAGAAATTTATTTTATACCTTTCTTGAGGAAGAGAGCAATTTCAAGTAAAGTAATATGACATTATGACATTAGTTGCTTGAATTGAAATTTTGAAAAATTTTATAAGGAAGTATAAGGTGTTAAGAGAGTATACTCTGGCAGTTCTGTGTGATAAAATTAGGCAGCTCTGATTACATGGTTGCATAAGAGTTCCCAGAAACAACAGCAGGAAAAACCAGTGTACGAGAGTACTCCCCAAGACTTTGTATCTCATTTGCTGATGTCTCAGACATCAAAACAAGTCACACATCCAAACTGAGATTCAGGGGTTGGAGGAATAGACTTCACCTCAGGTGGGAGAAACTGCTAAAATATTTGTGGCCATTAAAAAAAAAAAAAGTCTATCATATTATCTCTTATTTGTAAATATACAGAAGTGCCAGGTTTTTTCATCTTTGCTTTCCGATGTTTTGTTTTATTCCTTCAGTGCTAGAGTTGAACCCCACCATATTTCTTCATGGAAATCTCTTTGTCTTCTCAACAACTCTTTGTTTTCCCAAGCAAGCCTCTTTGTCCTTAATTACCATAATTCCCAGAATGAGCCAGTTTTTACATGTGCACATGTCTTTTGGATTAACACAATACAAAACTAAATCTGGAATATTTTACAGTTTTACATTTTTGCTCATTTTCTAAACTATTTCCCTAAAGCAAAGTGGCAGGGCTGTTCAGAAATCACAAATTAATTAAAATGGGTTGGGAAGGTGAGGAGTACCACCTTCTCTTTTGCATTCTTTTTTAAAAGTATCCCAGAACATATGTTGATCTATTTCCTCTTTCTTCCTTGCAAAATAAAACAGCAAACATAAATATTATTTTTTTAATTTTAATTTTTTTAAAAAAAGATTTTATTTATTTATTTGACAGACGGAGATCACAAGTAGGCAGAGAGGTAGGCAGAGAGAGAGGAAGGAAAGCAGGCTCCCTGCTGAGCAGAGAGCCCAACGAGGGGTTCAATCCCAGGACCCTGGGATCATGACCTGAGCAGAAGGCAGAGGCTTTAACCCACTGAGCCACCCAGGTGCCCCCAAACATAAATATTTTAAAATAATAGTGAAATTGATGGGACTCCTGGGTGGCTCAGTTAGTTGAGTGACTGATTCTTGATTTCAGCTCAGGTCATGATCTCAGGGCCATGAGATTGAGCCCAAAGTCGGACCCTGTGCTGAGCACTGTGAGCACTGAGCATGAATGGAAACTGGTTAGGATTTTCTGCCTTTCCCTCTCTCTTTGCTGCATCCCTCCGCCTTTCTTCACACATACTCTCTCTGGAAAAATAAATAAATAAAATAATAGTGAAATTGCAAGCTTTTGTGATCATAAAAGTATTCTATCTTACCTTATTTTTTCTCCTGTCATAGCATGTACCTTACATTATCCCCCCAGAATGCTCCTCTGCTTTTGCACACATTATCCCACTCCTCGCTCTTATTGTGTAAGACTCAAGTCAAGTTCTAACTTCTCCATGAAATTTTCCTTGATTGCTCAAGTTATGATTGATTTTACTCTAATACAAGTTCCTACAGCATTTAATGGCTGATACCACATAAGAACATTAGCTTTAATCCAGATTGGTATTGCTTACTGCTTTTTATTTCTATTCTAATTTGTATATTTGCTGCTGTTTTCTTCGTTGGACTTGAGTCCTCTACAATTGGATAGTTACCTTTTAAGTGCAAGGATCATGTTCTGTAAGCATTCCTTATTATTCCATTTCTCAACTGATTTAAATTCTAGCCTCTCTTTGAGTACTGTAAACATCCAACATCAAGCTGTTTTACAACCTACCAGAACTAGGAATTCTTCTGGCTTTTTTTTTTTTCCTTAGAAAATACATATTATTAGGATTCATTCATTTTTTGGAAAAATGCTGACGCTTACATGTTGAGGCTTTTCATGTTCCAAGATGAAAAATAACACTATCTCAAGATACAAAGTTATTTAATTGCTGTGTCTTGCTCAAGACTATGTTGTAAACTTATAAAAAGAAGTTTTTTGTTTTGTTTTTCTTTTTAAATGTCACCTTAGTAAACTAGTAAATCTCAGACTATGGCTTTTTTGATGAGTACATTAGCACTTACAAGATTCCAATTTTTTTTTTTTAAAGTAGTGACAATCATGTGACCCATTGTTTTGTAATGATTACAAATCCAGCCCTGAGGTCTGGTGACTGTGACCAACACTGGTTTGACATTTTTTTCTTTTCAGTGAAGCAGCCCAAGAAACAGCAGTGCAATAGCCCATACACACACACTCACTCAACCTTCTTGGTCTCTTTCCATTACTCTCCCTCAGCAGAGAATTGCTGTTGGAATTAGAATTCTTTGATATATTATGATAAATGATGGCTTGTTGTGTTTCCTGACTCTGTTAGAGTCTCCATGGAATTAAAGATCACATGCTTATTCAGCTTAATATACTTGACCTTTTCCTATGATTGACACATCTAAATGGCTGTAGCAACTCAGTAATTATGCACCAGCTGCGTTGTATTCATTTCACTGAAAAACAAAACAAAACAAAACAAAACAAAACACACCCATAGTTCTCTTCAAGAGTAGGTAAGCTTGGCCCCTTCCCTCCTAGCTAAATAAAGAATAGTTTATTAGTATTATTATTAATTATACTAGGAGTCCTTTCCATCCTCAAATATGCCTCTAATCTCACTGCATTTAGTAAACCGTCAGAATACTATGACCACAGCCACACTGAGTTCTTTCAGTACTGGTATCTCTTACATAACAAAAATCCATAATAATTCTGTATCTGCTTAGCAAGATTGTATGCACACAATTTAAGTGTCCAAAATCTAGGACTTGTTTTACTCAGAAAACAATGTTACTTTTTTTTTTTTTTTTAAGATTTTATTTATTTATTTAACAGACAGAGATCACAAGTAGACAGAGAGGCAGGCAGAGAGAGAAAGGGTCCCTCCTGAGCAGAGAGCCCAATGTGGGATTCGGGATTCCCAGGACCCTGAGATCATGACCTGAGCGGAAGGCAGCGGCTCAACCCACTGAGCCACCCAGGCACCCAATAATGTTACAATGTTACCTTTAATGAACCTTTATGTTTCTAATGGGGAAACTATTTTCTCTCAAGTGACATATAGGTGAATTCTAAGTAAATTCTAGTGTTCTGTGCTTATCTCAAAAAATCTTTTAATAGCACTGTCCCATTCTTACTAATATTTTTTGAAATATATTTTTATCTAAATGATTTTGCATTTTTATTAATTTTGGGGTTTTGACTTGATATGAAATTAATTATTGACTATTTTGATTAACTTAAGAAATGTTCATTTGAGGGGCACTTGGGTGGCTCAGATGGTAAAGCATCTGCCTTTGGCTCAGCTCATCTCCAGGTCCTGGGATTGAACCCACCTTGGGCTCCCAGCTTAGTGGGGAGTCTGCTTCTTCCTCTCCCTCTACTTGTGCTATCTCTGTATCTCTCTCAAATGAATTAAAAAAAAAATCTTAAAAAAAAAGTAAAAAAAAAAAGAAATGTTCATTTGAGGAGATTTCCTCTTTTAACTAAATTTTTGGACTTGTTACATCATAAAATAAAATTTTCCCTGTAAAAATCTTAAAAATAGTTTAAATTAGGCTTAATAATATTCAAGTGATTTCTGAACAATGACATTTATCAGTAAGTTATTTGATTCTTTGTCTTCTTAAGTGATGTTTACTAGGATGGAAAATTCAATTTTGGATATAAAGTTTTTGGAAAAATTTATGGAAATGTTAATCTGGAAATTTTATTTGTATACTGTTTTCCACAGGATCTAATGTGATTCTCTAGTTGTTTAATCCAGGATTATTATAGTTGGGATTAGAAAAGCTGAAAATATACAAGGAAACAGAAAGATAATGAGATAGGACAAGTAAATTTTATTCTGTCTTCTTATTCCTATGAGCCACTGAGGGGTGAGCCATATGAAGGGGAAAGGGAACTTTAGTCTGCTATGTAATAGGCCTCATGTTTAATATTTTATATCTATTATATTCCCATATAATCTTTGTAGAAAGTCTCTTAAATCCATTGATGTTTTTAATATCTACATTTATTAATTTTGTTTTAAAAGTGAACATGAGGTGGTTTCTGGATTAGAGGCTGGCTCTTACTACTTGTAACAATAACCATATTGGTTCTCCATGCCTCCTTCTTCCCCTTTAAGGTGATGTGGTGAGAACCAGGTGGCTATATGCACGGGGGGGGGGGGGAGCCCTAAGATTATGAATCTGGGAGCTTATCTAGAAATTTCTCTACAGCTGCATTTTCCCTCCTGAGAGAGAGAGAGAGAGAGAGAGAGATTTTATCTCTTATATAATCAAATCTCAAAAAAAGAAAGAGGAAGATCCCTAGTTTAAACCCTTTGGAATATAAACCAGTAGCTATGGGGATTTATTATTTTTTGCAATGTAAAGACATTGGAAGATAAATGTCTACATTTCTTTGAAGGTCTCTACCTTTTAGTCAACCGTTAATCTCCAAAGCTTGTCCTTTACTCCAGATTTCAGTTTTCGTTTGCTTCAGAAGTCCCTAACCATGCAGAAACAGGGAGTATTTTCTGTATGGTTTCATAGCCATAAATTGTGGCCTTTTCATTACTGTTGCTTTGAAATTTGTGGCCATACCATTTTTTTCCATTCTTAAGTTTTTTAATGTGTTTAGTAGCCAGTGCATTATCATGTCTGTTATCTAAATATTTTACTAAAAAATATCATCTCTATTCATGCAAAATATATATATAATCAATAAAAAGTTATTGAGCATCAAGAACTATCAAACACTGTTCTAGATCTTTTTGGGATACATCATCGAACAAATAAAAAATCTCTGCTCTTCTTATGTGGGAAAATTTGGGAAGAAACTAGAAAGTAAACACTAAATATAATAAGTTAAATACATGGTATGTAAGTGCTATAGAAAAAATAAAAATAGAAAAGTCCGAGAAGCATACGTTAGGTCAAAGCGTAGGGTGTAGTATTAAGTAGGTGTTTAGTGTAGGTTTCACTGAGAAGGTGAAATATGAGAAAAGACTTGAAAAAAGTGATGAATTATCCAAGTAGGAAGAATATTTCAGGCAGGGAAAAAAGAGACAAGTTCCCAGGGCGGTAGTGAGAACAGCAAGGAGGCCAGTGTGGCTAAGGTGAGTGGGGTGAGGAGGAGATCAGCAGGAGGAGAGATCAGAGAAATAATAGGAGTGGGGTGTGCTGGTCACAGAAGTCCTCGGAGAGGCCTAGAAAAATCTCCTTTTCTCTGAGTAAAAGAGGGTAATGTTACAAGGATAAATGAATGACGTGATCTAACCTGCATTTTAAGAGGACTCCACTGGCTAGTGTGCTTGGTGCAGACCATGGGACTAAAGGTAGATTCACGAAGTACTGTCAGGAGACTGTTTCAGTCATCCAGGGTGGGTATTATGTATCCCTGACCAGGGTGGGGAAGTAAAATAATAAGTTGTCAAATTCCAGACATATTTTGCCGTTTGCTCCTTTAGGTTTCCTGTTGGATGGGTTGTAGGCTTAAGAAAAAGAGAGAAATCTATAATGACTCCAAGATAATTGTTCTCAGCAGCTAGGAAATTGTTTTGTCATCAATTGAGATAGACAGAGTTATGGGGGAAGACTTATAGGAGGGGTCGGGATGGAGAAGACTAGGAGTTTAGTCCCGTATGTGTTGATTTTGAGTCGTCTTTTAGACATGCAATGGAAGTGTCAGCTGAGTGCTTGGGATATGACAGTTTCCACTTTGCGAAAGAGATTGGAGATGGAGACACAAAACTGTGGGCTATTCACATACAGGTGGCCTAAGGGCAGATGTAGGTTTTGTGAGGGTGACACTTAAGCATTTTTGAACGTTCTCTAGGGAAAAAACAACATTTGAATATAAATTAGGTACAAAGGTGGATATTTCTTTAGAATGAGAAAAAAATCAACAAATACTCACTTAAGAAGTGATAAATAGGAGCACCTGGAGGCTCAGTTGTTAAGGGTCTTCCTCCGGCTCAGGTCATGATCCTAGGGTCCTGGGATTGAGGCCCGCATCGGGCTCCCTGCTAGGCTGGAAGCCTGCTTCTCCCACTCCCCCTGCTTGTATTCCTTCTCTTGCTGTCTCTCTGTCTGTCAAATAAATAAATAAAATCTTTAGGAAAAAAAAATAGCACAAAGTTGTAACATTTGGAGAAATAGCGTATTTTTAGAAATGAACTGGCATAGCTGTGTAATATTTTCCCCCTAAATTTTTGACCCTTAATGTCAAGGATTTGTAAATATAATTTTCTGTTAAGGATATGGAACATTAACTCCATCTTTATCATTATTAATTAAAATTTATTTTTTACTAATGTAGTCTAGAGAAGTTGCTTCAATCCTTATAACTTATTTATAATTTCACAAAAATTTTAGGTTTGTCTTAAAATTTAAGAAAACTTATGTCAAGCTTCTTGTATATATAACCTGTAGAATTTAGAAGAATTTTCTGGAGATGAGCTCTGGCTCTATACAACTAAAACTTTGCTTCTTTTCTACTACTCACATACTTCCAATGGGAGACAGAGGGAAAGAGAGGGAGAAGCAGGCTCTCTATGGAGCAGGGAACCTGATGAGGAGCTTGATCCCAGGACCCTGTTAAGCCAGGTGCTTAACAGGCTGTACCACCCCAATAAATTGAACTTCCTTAAAATTAAAACATATACTTTATGAAAGACTGTTACAATGTTACAATGAAAAGACAAACTAAAGAGAAGATTCTTGCAAAAGACATATCCAGTAAAGGACTTATATCCAAAATATACAAAGTACCCTTAAAACTCAACAATAAGAAGACAAAAATCCAATTAAAAAATAGGAAAAAATCTGAACAGACACCTTACCAAAGGAGAAATACAGATAGTAAATAAGCATATGAAAAGATGATCAATATTGTATGTTATTAGGGAATTGCAAATTAAAAGTGAGATATCACCACATACCCATTAGAATAGCTAAAATCCAAAACACTGACAACATCAAATGTTGGCAAGAATGTGGAGCAACAGGAACTTTCATTCATTGCTGGTTGGAATGCAAATGGTACAGCCACTTTGGAAGACAATCTGGCAGTTCCTCATATAGGTAAACATAAGCTTACCATGTGATCCAACAATTCAATCATAGTTATTTATCCAAGTGAATTTTGATATTTTAACCAGCCTGCAAGATTCTGCCTCAGGAAACTCCTTCAGTTTGGTCTTCCTTGCATTTAATGTCCTCAAGACATCAGTTCAGCTGTCTGTCTTGGCATCCTTTTATCTGATTATGCTTGGATATAGTTTCAGATGGTTTATTTTAGCCTTGAATTGGCAACTTTTTAGGATGTTACTTTTGGCATAGACCCATCGAATCTACATTTCATAAACAAAGACAATATTCACTATACCCAGCCAGGCCCTCTGGACTTGCACCTAAGGTGTCTGGTGCCTCTTATTTTTGTCTGTCTGGGGAATGGTTATCTTCAGCAGTAATTATTAGAAACCTTTGCAATCTAGAGATTTAGTTCCAGTACTGCCCTCTGTAAAGTCTTTATTTTCACGTCTAGGAAATATTCATTGCCTAAATTTCCTCAGTTTTATTCATTTCCTCATTCACTGAAATTGCTTTTATGAAGATAACAGATAAACATCAATTTCCAACAGTAATGGCTAATTTTTAGTTTTAATCTTGTTTGACTTTTTTATAGCATGTAAACTAATAGCTGTCCCCTTTTTAAAACTCTTCCTCTTTGGTTTCTTTAACTTTTTAAATTTTGAAATGAAACAAACATACAGAAAAGTACATAAAGCCTATGTATAAATTTTAAATATTATTGAAGCAAAAACTTGTATCAAGAAACAGAACATTTCTAACACCCCAGAAGCTCCTCATGTTCCTCTCACCAGTCACAGATCCTATTCACCTTTATGCCAGTTTTCTGACTTTTGTATTGATCTTTTCCTGTGTATGCATCTCTGAACAGTATATTTTAGTTTTTCTATTTTTAAAGCCTTATAAAAGAAATTATATATATATATATATATATTTTGCTCAATAATATGTGAGATTCATCTATATTGTTATGCATACTTGTGGATTATTTTTCTATATATCCCAATGTGTGAATATCTTCTACTTAATACATTCTGTTAATGGATTTTGGGGTTGTTTCTAGCACTTTGTCTTTATAAGCAGTGCAGTTGTAGAGATTCTTATATGTGTCTCTTATATTTTTATACACCTTCATGTACTTCTCTAGGGCCCAAGGAAATTGCTGGGTTATATGGTATGCATATTTTCAATTTTAATAAAGAATGTTATATTGTTTCAAAGTAGTTTTGTATAATACTACTGGTACTATATGAGACCACACCAAGACATAGAATTGTCAACCATTTCAATTTTTGCCAAGATGGTGGGAATAAAGAGATACCTCATTATGATTTGAATTTCCATTACTCTGAGAACTAGTGGACCTCTTCTTACATTTATTAGCAATTTGTATTTTCTTTTTTTTTTTTTTTTTATTAAATGCCTATTTAAGTTTTTTGTCTATGTTCCCATTGGGTTTTCATCTTTTCCTAGGATTTGTAGGATTTCCTTCTATATCTTGTTAGTTAGTCCTTTATCAGTTATATGTGTTAGAAATACATTTTTTTAAAAGATTTTATTTATTTATTTGACAGAGAGAGAGATCACAAATAGGCAGAGAGAGATTGGGGAGAAGCAGGCTCCCTGCAGAGCAGAGAGCTTGACTCGGGGTTCGATCCCAGGACCCTGAGATCATGACCTGAGGCGAAGGCAAAGGCTTAACCCACTGAGCCACCCAGGTGCCCCAGAAATACATTTTTTAATGCCTTGTAGACTCCCAACTCTTATGATAAAGAGAAGTTTCTGACTTAATTGTAACAAAACTTATTAATCATTCCTTTTTTAGTGTTCTTTAAAAATTGTTTCCTAACTTGGCATTAAGAATGTAGTGTCCAGCAATAATAGAGATAGAAAGCAGGTATTTAATTTCCCATATTTAATTGAAAGTCTATAACTTCATTATTTTTTAACTATTAAGTATTTAATTTCTTTTTCTGACACTTAAAGAAAATATTTTATTTATTTATTTGAGAGAGAGAGACAGTGAGAGAGAACATGAGAGGGGAGAAGGTCAGAGAGAAAAGCAGACTCCCGGTAGAGCTGGGAGCCCAGTGCAGGACTTGATCCTGATACTCCAGGATCATGACCTGAGCTGAAGGCAGTCGCTAAACCAACTGAACCACCCAGGTGCCCTCTTTTTCTGACTCTTAAATGCTAGTTTTACACAAGGGTCTGTCTGAATTCTTTCATGTTCAACACATTCCTCCTGATTAATAATCTTCAACATATTAGAGAATAACAATGTAGTGATGGTCCAAGTAATTTGAAATTACTAACATTTAAGATTCCAAAATTGTGAATTACTTTAAGTATACAACTTTGTGGTATAGCTTGATATTTCACAAGGTGAAGTTTTATCAAGATGTTATTTGTTATTTTGCTTTCAGTTTTTCCTTATACATTTTACATTATTTATCTAGTTATGTTGAAATAATAATGCTAGAAATTTGTAATTATATTGAATGCATAGATTAATGCGTGTTTGTTTTAGGGTTCACATCTTCTCTTCATTTATTCTGATATGTTTGTTCAGGGAAGGGATACCCAGGGCAATACATCACACTTGTGAGTTCCACTTTTTTCGTGAGTTGGGAAGGCCTGAAACCTGATGACTTATAGGAATGAAATAATATCTTCTTTATATTTGTATTCTTGATTCATGGCATAATACCTCTCAATAAAATGTTTGTTATCTCAGTAAACATTTGTTAGGCCTCTGCTGTATGCCCGGCACTGTTTTAGTTGCTAAAGATACAAATTGACTAACATAGTGTCCTTCTCAGAGATGATTTATAAGAAAAAAATGACTTTTAGGTAAGTAATTACAATCAAGTGTCATTAAGTACTGGAGAGTCCTTAAGGAAGAAAGTGGTCAACTGTATTTAGAATCAGAGGGTATGGAAAATTTTATAGGTCGCATAATCCTTGAACTGAGACTTGAAAGATGAGTAGGTTTTCACCAGATAATTAGGAGAGACAAAGACATTTCCTACAATTGGAAGAATAAGAACAATATTAAGTAAAAACAGAGACTCGAGGACATTTGGCTAAAAGGATGAATGGACTCACATTGGCTTTTAGTATGTGAAGCAGAATGTATTTAGAAGTATGCCAGAGATAGGGGCACCTGGGTGGCTCAGTGGGTTAAGCCACTGCCTTCAGCTCAGGTCATGATCTCAGGGTCCTGGGATTGAGTCCCACATCGGGCTCTCTGCTCTGCGGGGAGCCTGCTTCCTCCTCTCTTTCTCTCTGCCTAGCTGTCTGCCTACTTGTGATCTCTGTCTGTCAAATAAATAAAATCTAAAAAAAAAAAAAAGAAGTATGCCAGAGATATAGGCAGAGGGCAGATCTCATCTCATTTGGCCTTAAAGAGAACTAAGAGCTTTCTCATATAGGCAACAGAGAATGATCAACGAGTTTAAAGTAGGGGAATAATGTAGTCAGACTTGCATTTTTGGGGGAAAAAATAAGCCATTGGCATTCAGGATGGATAAAAAGTGGGACAAGAGTGTAGCTTGAAAGGAAAACAAAACAAAACAAAACAAAAACAGCAGGAAGGAGAATATTCTAGTAGTCCTGGTAGGAAATGATCAGAGTCCAACTAAGACAGCAACACTAGGGATACTGAAGAGGGAATGGATTCTAGAGATGTAAAGGAGGACCTGGTCATAAATTAGATGGTCTCTGAGATGACAGGATAGATGGTGTACTTACTAACATAGACGATAGATGGCTGATACTTGGAAGACAGAGAAGAGGATGAGTTCCATGGACATGTTGTTTGACATGCCTCTGGGAAGGATATGCAAGTAATGTGTCTAATAAGTGGAGGTATGCATAGGACGGCAGCCCAAGAGAGCAATCTATCATCAAGTTTTAGGTCTTAGAGCCTGTAATAAATATGTATCAGCTGAAATGATAAAGTCAAAGATAGAGCTTGGGGATCTCCAACCTTGAATGGATAAATAGAAGAACCAGCAAAACAAAACAAAAAAACTAATATGAACAAAAGAGAGAAGGAGTGCCAAGAGAAAGTGGTCATCAAGAAGAGAGTGGTCAACTTGCATTCCGAATGTTTATAGCAGCAATGTCCACAATAGCCAAACTATGGAAAGAACCTAGATGTCCATCAACAGATGAATGGATCAAGAAGATGTGGTATATATACACAATGGAATACTATGCAGCCATCAAAAGAAATGAAATCTTGCCATTTGCAACAACGTGGATGGAACTAGAGCGTATCATGCTTAGCGAAATAAGTCAAGCAGAGAAAGACAACTATCATATGATCTCCCTGATATGAGGAAGTGGTGATGCAACATGGAGGCTTAAGTGGGTAGAAGAATAAATGAAACAAGATGGGATTGGGAGGGAGACAAACCATAAGTGACTCTTAATCTCACAAAACAAACTGAGGGTTGCCGGGGGGAGGGGGTTTGGGAGAAGGGGGTGGGATTATGGACATTGGGGAGGGTATGTGATTTGGTGAGTGCTGTGAAGTGTGTAAACCTGGTGATTCACAGACCTGGGGATAAAAATATATGTTTATAAAAAATATATGTTTATAAAAAATAAAAAATTAAAAAAAAAAAAAAAGTAAAAAAAAAAAAAAAAAAAGAAGAGAGTGGTCAATAGTATCAAGTGCCACAGACAAAAATAGTAGAACCAAAAAATCTCCATGGAATTTGGCATTACTGTGGACATTGGTGAAATCTGTTTTTTGAGATAGTAATTGTTTCACACACTTAACTGTGAAGGGAAGGGGACTGGTGAGATAACAGTTGAGGGTAGGGAGAAAATAGAATAAATTTTCTTAATGAGAAGTGTATAATTATAAGTTATAAGGAAAAGACACAGAGAGATTAAGGCAATTAATAAACTAATGGTTATTATAAGATCTATAACCAAACTATTAGTGTTGTAAATGTTTCTGATAGATCTATGGTATATTTCAATAGGTCTAAGTGCCAAAATACATGCCAAGTCGCAAGCTTTACATTCCATAAACACTCAAAAATGGTTTGCTGGATTGAATTGAATTGAGTTCTATTGACGTGTAAATCATCCTCTTCGGCAGTTTGGAATAATTTAGAGTTTAATTATGCATTTGCTTCTGCTGAAGGTCATCGGACACTATTTATTGGAGTTCACGTGCCCCTGGGAGGAAGAAAAAGCCATCGACGTCACAGGCATCGTGGTCATAAACACAGAAAGAGAGACAGAGAAAGAGATTCAGGATTAGAGGATGGGAGGGAGTCACCTTCCTTTGGTAAGAATCTGTCTTCTTGTTTGTTTGTTTGTTTGTTTTTTTATTAAATTTGCAATGGTAATAATCTTATACTTGCTTAAATCCATAATTAGAAATCATACCTCATGCTCATAAAATCGTTTATACTTTACAAAAGACGTTAGTTGGTCTGATGGGGGAGAAGTGAGAGAGAAAAACCTTGATCTTTATTTTTCTCAGGTTGTGCTTCGTGAAGGTGAGAGTTGGTTTAGATTTGTGATTGGGGAAATACATATAAGTTGTAAAACTTAGTTGTATAAACTCTTGACAATATATACAAATAATAGTCATTGCTCTAAACAGTTAAACCCCCTGGGATGGGAAAATATCTTTGTTAAGTTCCCACATACTATTGCTGATGCTGACCAAATTTCCCTCTAAGGACATGGACATTCTACTATTGTGATTCTTCTTCCTCTGGAAGTAGATACAGAATATCAAAATATAGTGATACAGTAGTAGTTAGCAATCTCTGAGTGCTGTGAAAGCCTGTGTACATGGCATAACCAGGAATCTAGCTTTCAGTTTCTTGACATTCCCTTCTCCTCTGACCCTTTCCTTCCACTACACCTAGCTGAAGTATTCATCCATAACTACTCTGCCACTGAGGTCATCAGTGCATTCACTTTGCTTTCTGACCACACATCTCTCCTGCTTGTCTGCCTGTGCAAATGCTTGACCTCTCTACATTTTTCCTGTCCGTGCTGATATCTTTTTTTCATTATTTTCTTATCCTACTCTGATTTCATAGCCTATAATTTTAGTAATGCTTTTGCTAATATTCTAAATATCATAGGTTCCCTGTTTTAATTTTATTCATACCTTCACTCCCACTTAATCATACTTGTATTGGGGTCCCTCTGTGTTCCTGCTTTCTCTATGCAGCCCCAATGAGCACACTGTGCTGGATGAAATCATTTAAGAGGGCAGAATATAACTGCTTGAATTCATTATATAATTGACCTTTAACAGCGCCTATTCAGTTCTATTCTATTTCTTTGATTTTTAAATTAACTGTTCAAAATTCTCATCATTCTCCACCATCCCTTTCTTTACTGTCATTTAGCAGATGCTTTCTACTTTGGAGGATCAATTTGTCATCAGAATGAACTCATTCACCTTCTCCCTATTAAGCATATCTATCTGTCTATATCTGCAACTTTCTTTTGATGCAGTAAGGGAGTTTCCTTTTCAATTATGTTTATTTCCTGTTCCCTACCATCGGAGATGTACACAATTTATAATCTAGTTGACCTCTTCCTCTCAACTGGATCGTTCTCACCATTTCTTAAACAGGATTGAGTCTCTGCCATTTTAAACAGTCCCTGATCTCTCTCAAACCCTTGGTACCCCTTTAGTCATTCCTTTGTATTCAAATATGAAGTTAGTGGCATATCACATTTGAGGTAATTTTTTTACTTTTAATATTCCATATATATTTCTTTATTCAGTATCTGTTTTCAGTAAGCATTGCAGAGGAATCTGTAGTCTCTGTTTTTTTTCCCCTCATTTTTAAAGATTATATCTTTTAAACCTGAATGCTTATAGACATTTTTCTGGATTCCTTTAATTAAGAAAATTGCTAAGACAGGCCTAGTGATGGGTGTATTAAAAATCCTTTCCAGTATGCATACACTGATATTTTTCTGCTTACATTACATTTTCCTGTTTTATCTGATTCCGTTCCACTTTGTTATCTTCTTTGTAAACATTAATTATCTGCATGTTGGATTAGTGATGTGTGTTGTCTTTTCCCTTTGTGGTTTAAAGTTAGTTTCTCATATTATCCACTTGATTCTCTGCAATATCAGTTCTGCATTTTACTATTTCTATTATTGGTTTTGATTTTGTGGTTGCATTTTAGTTTTATTAAAGTTCTTGCTTATCTCATACTATTTTCTTTATATTTCTTCCTTTTAAAGATTTTATTTATTTGAGAGAGAGCGCGCGAGTGAGAGAGAGATTGAGAAAATGAGTGGGGGAAGGGGCAGAGGGAGAAGCAGACTCCCCGCTGAGCAGAGAGCCCCATTCAGGACTCAGTCCCAGGACCCTGGGATCATGACCTGAGCCAAAGGCAGACGCTTAACTGACTGAACCATCCAGGCGCCCCTTTCTTTTATTTCTTCCTGTCCTTTCCTAATTAGTTTTTCTTGTTCTTGACAGAGTCCATTTTTATAGTCTATTGATAATTCCCAGGTATTCTGGGCATTTTCTTTCATTGCTGAATCAGATAATTTTTAGAGGTATGATCTTCTTTTGGGCCATTGAGATTATTTTTGATTCTCCATTGATTTGTAGTATTTGTACAATTTCCCCATTATTTTTCTTAGAGATGCACTGCCCTCAGTATGCTCCTTGTTTCAATCACTGTATATAGTTAGAACATTAAACTTCTCCAAATACCAGGTACTTCAGCCAGAGGTAGAATAACTATTGTTGGGACTTGGTAAAGAAAATTCTGTTGGGTATCCTCACCTGCGTGATAAAAGGATGATTGTCTCTGAGTTGGTAGACCGAGAGTGGAGGTGTAAAAGTGTCCTTGACATTTTCAGGGTTTTTTTTTTTTTTTTTTTTTCCATGAGGTGGAGTCTGGGAATGTAATAAAGAGACAGTTATGTGGATTTTCTCATTCAATCCTTCATCTACTTACAGTTAGTCCAGACTTCCTCTTAGATTCTGAGAATGGACTACATATGTTGGACTAAACTTTAATGGGTATTTTGAATTTTCGTTATTTTCTAGTACTTGAAAAATTATGTTCATATCACCTTACAAATGGTTAGTAAACAAACATAAATAAACGTGTTCCCTCTGTTTCTTCTTTTTTTTTTCCTATAGCTGGATGCGGTGTGTCAATTTTTCAGAACAGTGGTTCTCAACATTGACTATACTTGTGAGTTTTAAAAACATGGTGATGGCTTAACCCCACACTAGTCAGACCCTTCGGGTGTAGGGCCTAAACCTGTAGGTGTTTTTTTTTTTTTTTTTAAGTACCACCAGATAATTCTAATGTGCAGCCAACCTTGAGACCCATTGTTCTAGAAAATTTGCTATATAAAGTGTGGTCCAGGACACCTGGGTGGCTCAGTCAAACATTTGACTCGATCTCAGCTCAGGTCCTGATCCCAAGGTCCTGAGCCCACATTGGGCTCCACATTGGGCATGGAACCTACCTAAAACAATTTAAATAATTAAAAAAAAATAGTGTAGTGCATGAGCCAGCAACATTAACAATCCCATTGGAGCTTGTTAGAAATGCATAACCTCAGGCCCTAGCCCAGACCTTTTGAATCAGAATCTGTACATTAACAATACTTAGGTAACTTACATATATACTAAAATTTCCACAAATGAAGCTCTAGAAATCCCCGTCAAGCCCTGTTATACATTAAAATCATCTGAGAAACTTTAAAAAATACTGATCCGTGGGGACGCATGCATGGCTCGGTCAGTTAAACGTATGGCTCTCGGTTTCAGCTTGGGTCGTGATCTCGGGGTCACAGATGGAGCCCCACATTGGGCACTGTGCTCAGAGTAGACTCTGCTTGAGATTCTCTCCCTCTCTCTTCTCCTCCCCCTTTCCCCTCCCTCCCACTCTCTCTCTCTCAAATAAATAAATACATAAATACATAAAATCTTTAAAAAATATTTATGCTGGACCCCACCCTCAAAGACTTTCATTAATATTGGGTATTTCTTTGAATTCTGGTATCTTTTTTATAAGTATCCCAGTGATTTAGTATCCAACTAGGCTCAAGAACCATTGAACCTGAGAAACTTCTGCCTCTTTATTTGGTGAAACTTGGATATAAGTCAGGTGGCCCAGATTCTCTCTCTGATGTTTCGGTTACTATTGGATGCCGTGAACCATCCTTCCTCCCCAAATGTACAACTCAGTGAATGATCATCAACATGTGTATAACTACTAGCTTGGTAGTTACATTCTACAAATCCCTCTTAGTGCTCCTTTCTAATCACTATCTACCATTGCTCCCCCAAAGGATTTCTAGCTTGTCTTGTTACACTGGGTGTTTTGCTAGTTATTGAATTTTATATAAATGAACTCATAGGGATGTTTGTATCTTTCTCTATTGTTCAATGTTGTTTTTTGTGGGATTCACCAATGTTTTCAGTTATAGCTTTAGTTTATTAATTGTAATTTTTGTATAATATTCATTTGTTTGTATATGCTGTGCATTCTACTACTGAAGGGCCTTTGGATCATTTGCATTTTGAAGCCACTATGATTGATGTTGCTGTGGGCCTTTTTATGTCTCTTGGTTCACACATGTAATTCTCACACCTTGAAATTATTGTTGAGTGATAGGGTATGCATATTTTCAATTTGAGCAGATAATGCCAAATATTTTCCAAAGTGAAGTACATATTTATACTTCCACCAGAAAAGTATGAGGGCTTATGTCATTTTACACTCTTGTCAGCATTTGGCATTCTCTTAACATTGGCCATTATTGTAAGGTATATAATGCTATGTTGTTTTAATTTACATTTCTTGAATACGAATATGATTGAACAACTTTGTGCATACTCTTCGGCCATTTGAATAGCCTTAAATTTTTAAAAATTAAATTGATAAATTTTGAATTGAAATTGAAAAATTTTTTTACTGGATTTTTTTTCCTTACTGATTTGTAGAGTTTCTTTATGTATTAGGGCTATAAGTCCTTTGTTGCTTTTACATATTTCATATATCTTCTCACATTTGTGGCTTATCTTTTCACCATTTAATGATGTCTCTTGAATATTCCAGAAGAGACTACTAAGAGCCCGAGAACTTTATTCCTTCATGTTATTTTATTCATGTTGTTATTTATATCCATTATATATTTTAATAAATATAGAAACAGATCCATATTTTGATCCACCGTATTCTTGGCTAGAGTTTGTATTATAATGCTCTATGTTCTCAGTTACCATCTTAAAAATAAATCCAATATCTATCAACATATATTTATATTTATACCTAGAAGCTTCTTTCTGATCTTGGTAATACTGTAATTCATGATTTATGTCATGCAATTTTAAGGGGCATAGACATGAAAAAAATAGTCATTAAGTAACACATTTGAACATTTTTTGTATTAAAATTATAACCTTTTTTTTTAAAAAGATTTTATTTGTTTATTTGACAGACAGAGATCACAAGTAGGCAGAGAGGCAGGCAGAGAGAGAAAAGGAGGCAGGCTCCCTGCTGAGCAGAGAGCCCAATGCGGGGGTCAGTCCCAGGACCCTAGAATCATGACCTGAGCCAAAGGCAGAGACTTTAACCCATTGAGCCACCGAGGCACCCCAAAATTCTAACCTCTTTAAGATGCTAAAAGTATATTGGTAGGATAATCATGAAAAGACTTTTGTGAGTGTAACGTAATACCTATAAAATCATTTCTACTTTAAAAAATGAAAAGCCAGATACAGGAACTCATAAGTTATTTGAACCCACCCAAAATATCTCTTGTCCATGAATAAATTATTTTACTTTAATAAATCATCATTTCCTATACTATTACTGTTATCCAGTGTGTCTTAGAGAAGTCTTTTAAATACCTGGTGCCCTATCTCAGACTTTCAAATTCTCTTTATTCATAACTGCCGTTATTTTTTTATGACTAGAATTTTAAAGGAGTGTGGTGAGTGGTCCTCATGCTTTATGAAGGGAAATACTAATAAGTCTCAAATGTATGTGACCACCCCAATTGAGTTTTGGGGGCTGGATGCATGAGATTAATAGAACCCCAGGTTACTGATGCAGAGTAAACTGAAAAAAGTCATTGAAAACAGTGATGAGACAAAATGTTTCAAAAGCAAGAGGAACATAGTACCAATCAGTGTTGAGGCATAGCTGCTCTGGGCTGTGGTTGCTGTTAAGTGAGTAGTTAGAACAGGTGTCATGCAACACGAATGGACATATCTCCTCACTCTCGGTAGGTCTAATGGAAAGATTTAATTGATTTCTTAGTGTAACAGTGAAATTGCCATTTATGCTATTTTTTAATGGCTTTTCAAAGTACTGTGTTTTTTTTTTTTATTTTTGGTCCAAAAGAACCACCACAAAAATAGCAGGCTATTTAGAAGTATTTCTTTTGATTCAGATAAGATCTGGTTTTGTAGATAGTAGATGAATATCACCCAGATTGTATAATTTTAGGAAAAAGAGTGTACCAGGTTCTTATTTAAGATAAACTGGATTGGAAATGTATATGTTGTGCTATTGATTTCTTAAGCACATCTGATATTTATAGGAATTCATCAGTCTCATTTCAAATAAATATTCATGTTCCATTCAGGAAATTGGCATCTTACTTTGAAGAGGTAGTGAAGCATAGGACTTGGCTATGGACTCAATTCCTGCTGTAAAATTTAGTTCAATAAACTTCCTAAAATATTGTGTAATGAAACCAAACTTCACATGATTAACATTCTAAAAGAGAAATAATGCCTGAAACAAATATGCTACATAAATATAATTTATTTTTTTCTCCTTCTTTTGAATATATATAATCATGTATAAGATATAGGCTGCATATTAGTGTGAACAATAACATCTAAAAACTGAGGCATCCTGTTTTTTAAGACTTTATCTTTTAGAGCCATTTTAGTTTTAAAACAAAATTGAGAGGAAGGAATAGGGATTTCTCATGTACCTCCTGCCTCCACATAAGCAGAGCCTCCCCCAGTATCAGCATCGCCCACTGGAATGGTCTATTTTTTACCAAGGATAGGCCTGCATGAACACATCATGATTTCCCAGAGTCCATTAGTTTACTTTAGGGATCATTCTTGGTGTTATAAATTCTGTAGGTTTGGACAAATGTGTAATGGCATGTATCATCATTACAATATCATACAGGATATTTCAATGCCCTAAAAATCCTCTGTGCTCAGCCTATTCGTTCCCCCTCATATCCTTTGCCAAACACTGAACATTTTACTCTCTCCACAGTTTTGCTTTTTCCAGAATGTCATGTAGTTGGAATTATACACTAAGGTAGTCTTTTCAGATTGACTTATTTCACTTAATAATATGCATTTGAGATTCCTTCATGTCTTTTCCTATCTTGATAGATTACTATCATTATTTTTTGCACTGAATCCTATTTCATTGTCTGGATATACCACAGTTTATTTACCCATTCACCTACTGAGCAACTTATTGATTTCTTCCCAGTTTGGGCACTTATGAGTAAAGCTGCTAAAAACATCTGTGTACAGGTTTAAATTTCTAATTTCTTTGAATAAATACTAAGGAGTGTGATTACGGATAATATGTTAAAAATTATTTAGTTTTGTAAGAAACCACTTCTAAATGCTCGTGCCATTTTGCAGTCCCACTGACAATGTATGAGAGTTCCTATTACTCCACATACGATAGTTGCTAGCATTTGATTTGGTTGGTGTTTTGGCCATTTTAATAGATGCACAATGGAGTCTTGTTTTAATTTGCACTTCCCTGATGACATACAATGTGGACAGTTTCTTCGTATGCCTATTTGCCATCTGTTTGTGGCATGTCTATTAAGGTCTTTGGCTCATATTTATTTGTTTATTCATTCATTCATTTATTATATTCTTCTTTATTAAGTTTTTATTTTATTTACAGCACAGTAAATATTTAGTGTTATATTAGTTTCAGGCATACTACGATACATCGATTCAACAATTCCATACGCTACCTGATGCTCATTATGACAAGTGTGCCCCTTAATCCCCATCACCTATTTCCCCCATCCCCCCCCCCCCATTTAGTAACCATCAGTTTGTTCTCTGTAGTTAAGAGTGTTTCTTGGTTTGGCTCTCTCTCTCTTTTTTTTCCCCCTTTGCTCATTTGTTTTGTTTCTTGAATTCCACATATGAGTGAAATATATATTTATATCTCCCTTCTTCATCCATTTATCTATCATTGGATACTTGGGATGTTTCCATAATTTGGTATTATAAATAATACTGCTATAAACATAGGGGTGCATGTATCCATTTGAATTATTGTTTTTGTATTTTTTGAGTAAATATCCAGTAGTGCATTTTGTGGATCATAAGTTAGTTCTATTTTTAACTTTCTGAGGAAACTCTGTACTGTTTTCCACAGTGGCTATAGCAGTTTGCATTTCCACTAATGGTGCAAGAAGTTTCTTTTTTCTCCACACCCTCGCCAACACCTTTTGTTTCTTGTTTGTTTTTTTTTTATTAGCCATTTTGACAGGTGTGAGGTAATATCTCATTATAGTTTTGATTGGCATTCTTGTAATGATGAGTGATGTTGCATATCTTTTCATGTGTCTGTTCACCATCTGAATGTCTTAAGAGAAGTGTCTGTTTGTGTCTTCTGTCTTTGGCCCATTTTTAAAAATGAGCTTTTTTCCCCCTGATTTTGGGGTTTTAGATGTTCTTTGTATATTTTGGATCATAGCCCTTTATCAGTTATGTCTTCTGCAAATATTTTTTTCTAATCTATAACTTATCTTTTTATTATCTAGAAATTATTTTTTACAGAGCACAAATTTTTAATTTAATTTTTAAATTATTGCTTAAGAAATTTTTAATTTTGGGGCGCCTGGGTGGCTCAGTGGGTTAAGCCACTGCCTTCGGCTCGGGTCATGATCTCAGGGTGCTGGGATCGAGTCCCGCATCAGGCTCTCTGCTCAGCAGGGAGCCTGCTTCCCTCTCTCTCTCTCTGCCTGCCTCTCAGTGTACTTGTGATTTCTCTCTGTCAAATAAATAAATAAAATCTTTAAAAAAAAAAAAAAAAAAGAAATTTTTAATTTTAATGAATTCCAGCTTATCGGTTCTTTATTTCATGGATAGTGTCTTTGATGTTGTATCTAAAAAGACATCACCTTGTGCAGCCACTTTGGAAAAGAGTGTGGGGATTCCTTAAGAAATTAAAAATAGAGCTTCCCTATGACCCTGCAATAGCACTAGTGGGTTATTTACCCCAAAGATACTGATGTAGTGAAAAGAAGGGCCATCTGTACCCCAATGTTCATAGCAGCAATGGCCACAGTCGCCAAACTGTGGAAAGAACTAAGATCCCCTTCAACGGACAAATGGATAAAAAAGATAAGGTCCATATATACAATGGAGTATTATGCCTCCATCAGAAAGGATGAATACCCAACTTTTGTATCAACATGGAGACTGGAAGAGATTTTGCTGAGTGAAATAAGTCAAGCAGAGAGAGTCAATTATCATATGTGGAGCATAAGGAATACCACGGAGGACATTGGAAGTTGGAGAGGAGAAGTGAGTTGGGGGAAATCAGAGGGGGAGACAAACCATGAGAGTCTGTGGACTTTGAGAAACAAACTGAGGGTTTTGGAAGGGAGGAGCGTGGGGGGTTAGGTGAGCCTGGTAGTGGTACTAAGGAGGGCACGTATTGCATGGTGCACTGGGTGTGGTGCATGAACAATGAATCTTGGAACACTGAAAAAATAAAAATAAAAAAGAGAAAAGAAATAAAGGGCACCACCTTACTGAATATCAAGTTTTTTCTTATGTTAATTTTTAGGAATTTTACAGATTTGTGTTTTGCATTTAGGAATATGACCCATTTTCAGGTAATTTTTATGAAGGGCAGAAGGTCCCTGTCTAGATTCATTTTTTTATATTTGCATGTCCAATTGTTCCAGCACCATTTGTTGGAAAGACTACCTTTGCTCCATTGTATTGCCTTTGCTTCTTTGTCAGAGATTAGTCGACTATATTTATGGGGGTTATTTTTGGGCTCTATTCTGTCTGTTCTGTTGATCTATTTGTCTATTCTTTTGCCAATATCACACTGTCTGGAGTACTGTCATTTTACAGTTAACATTGAAGTCAGGTAGTATCGGTCCTCTACCTGTTCCTCTTTTTCAATATTAATGTTGCCTAGTCTGGATCATTTGCCTTTCCAAATAAACTTTAGAATAAGTTTGTTGATATTCATAAAATAACTTTCTGGGATTTTAATTGAATTGCATTGAATCCCAATCACATTGGGAAGAACTGACATCTTGACAATATTGAGTCCTTCTATCTATGAACATGGATGTACTGTTTTTTAGGCTCCTTCATTAATTGCACTGCATTTTAAGATTAATACCAGGTTAATACTAGGTTATTGTAAGATATAGAAGAGATAGTGTATGAAAATAACTGATCCATAGAAGATATTAATAAATTAAAAATTTATTTTGTCTTTTTCTCTCTTTTTATAATCTCACCATAGTCAACTACTATTTCAATAAACTAGAGTTTAAAGGTTAATGATTCATTTATGAATATAAAAGAATTTATGATCATTTGTAAGGTTCTTATAACTGTAACATTGAATAAATTGTGGGATTTAATCATAACTATTATAACTATTTCTGTCTTATATCATCTCTTTGTACTTATTTATTGGGTCTAATTGTTATTCTGCTTTTGAATGAAAACACCGGAAGTCTCCCCAGCTTTTCTAGTCATTTTTTAGGTAACTCAAAGTTCTCTAATCAGTAATTAAAATATTTAGACTCATGTAATAGTGAAAGTTTGAATTTGGCTTTAACTGTAAGGCTTTTCTCCCTTCCCTCGCCCAGGCCTGCTGCAGCTGAGGAAAGAGGAGGTTGTAGTTGCTCCCTTTTTTTTTTTCCTCCTACCTTGAGCTTCTCCTTTTCCTGGATGTTCCATCATTATCCTAACTCTGGTTTCTAATCCCTTCAGATTTGGAGCATAGGAAATGAAAAGAACTAAAAGGGGTGGTGCAGGAAAGTTTTGATTTAACTAGTACTGTCACAAGCTGAGATCACACTCTCTAGGCTTAATAAGAATTTGAATTTACTCATTCTCCTCTGCAGTGTCTCTCACCTGCACTCTTTTCTGCCTTATTGTTTATTCCTCCTCATCCCCTAAGCATTCAGCTATAGTGACATATTCTTTCTGATGAAGTCTTGTCTATGCTGCATGGCAGCCTTTTGCGACAGAATCAAAGAGAAACCCACATTCCACAGTCTGTCTCTCTCCCTCTGGTTCTCTGTCTCTATTTTGTGTGGCCCATATATGATTTACAGAAAATACACATACTCTCTCTGCCTTGATAAATACTAGAAGAGTATGTTATCTAAGGCAGCAATCTCAGTGATTAGCAGTGGGGCTGACTTTGTGTTTCTCAGGCAGAAATCATACCCAAGTCCATTCCAGGAGGGCATATCAAGCCCTTCTAATGCTCTTGGAGCTCTACTTGCTTGACGTGAGGGAGGGGCAGACACCCCTCTTCCCTGCCTTTATAGGAGAGCAAGGAGACTTGGGACTCACATTATAGCTTCCTCTGAAAAAAATCCTCTCCAAAATGTGTCTACAGTTTTCCACTTATGACCCTTTTATAGCCTTCGTTTGGGTGATGAGTTAGATAACTAGGTTTTCAGGAATAGGATTTGTAAATTCTGTATGTAGTCTTATGTCCATTTTGGAGAGAAATATGTATTAGTTCCTGGTGCTTCTGCTGAAATATTTAATTAATCTGTTATCTTATGACAGAATGAGCTAATTAGCATTAATAGCAATAAATATATTATTTAAATTATGTAAATGAGTTAAATGTAGGACTCTAAAGGAACAGACTATATAACTCCAAAAAATAGGAGCAAATTTTAAAGTTCAAATGAAGTTGGAAGATATTGATTTGTAGAGGCTGCAGACATGAATTTGAAACAGAACCATCAAAATAATCATTATTTAACAATTTCATATGATAGATTATCTGAATATTGATTTACCTAAAGTACAACAAGGATAAAGAGGAAGAAACAGGGCGCCTGGGTGGCTCAGTGGGTTAAGCCGCTGCCTTTGGCTCAGGTCATGATCTCAGGGTCCTGGAATCGAGTCCCGCATCGGGCTCTCTGCTCGGCAGGGAGTCTGCTTCCTCCTCCTCTCTCTCTCTCTCTGCCAGCCTCTCTGCCTACTTGTGATCTCTCTCTGTCAAATAAATAAATGGAATCTTTAAAAAAAAAAGAGGAAGAAACAAGGATACAGTAATTCAGAAATGCATAATGATAAATATTTCGTATTGTGAATCTGCTCCCTTGAGCTAAATGTCATAGTGCAAGAGGCTTCCTGTCTTCATGACAGTAAGATCACATATGTAAATGCAAATTTCCCAGGTCACTTCTGTCATTGTACTTGTTATGAAAAATCTATTTCTCAACATAATTGTTGACTCTTCTCCAGAAAGGGCCTAAAAAATAGAGAACTTTGGGACAGAGCCGACAGGGGATTTTCACTTATTGTTAGGAAAAATGTACTTAAAAACCTGGTATTAATATGTAATTATAACAATATAAGTAACTAAACTAATAATGAAAAGATGAAACTTTGCTAGGAAATTTGCTTATTTGCAATTATGATTCTATTAGGGGTTTTCTTCTGGTAGTTTGATTTTCTTAACTATCCGTTTATGAAAATATTGTCTATATTCCAAATGGAAACAGTTTATTTCTTTCTTTCTGATTGTAAAATAATACATATTCCCTGGACTTCCAGTGCTATTGAACATTAGACTAGCCAAATCCTGTAGTTCTTACCCAGTTCTGTCATTGATTCTAAAGCATCTGATTAGCTTCTTGTCCTTTTGAAATTCTTTCCAAACACGGCCCCTGTTATGCTACTGTCTCCATCAGCTCTACAATCTATAAGGACAGAGATTTTTTTTCCTGTTTACATCAGTCTAATTCACTGCCTAGAATAGTACCTGGCCTATGAAGGTACTCATTAAATATTTAATGTATTGATCCTTTTTCCCATCTGTCTATTCCTTTTCTCATTCTTTTGTTAACTCCTCTTCCTTCTCCCAAATCTTAAAGCTGATTATTTCCCCAATGTTGAGTCTTTTTCTCTCCCTACTTCTTCATTTTTGAGCCCTCATGCATTATAATCATATGACTTCTCTAAATGCCACCCATGTCTCTATCACTGACCCTGTCGTCTTTTCCAGAGTGAAATCTCCAGCTTTCCTGTGACTATCTTTATATGTTTGTCCCAAAGTCACCTCAAATTTAGCATATCTAAAAGTTGTCTTTTGAGTTCTCAGTCTGTAATAGTGATTCTCATTCTGATGACCCTTTTCTTTCTCCAGTTTTTTTTTTTTTTTTTTTGAGAAATAAGTGACATACATCACTGTGTAGGTTTAAGGAGTACAGCTTGATGTATTACATATATTGTGAAATGATGACCACAATAAGTTAGCCAACATCCACCCTCCATTATCTCATATAGATACAATAAAAAGAAAAGAGGGAAAAAATTCTCCTTATGATAAGAACTCATAAGATGTACTCTGCTAACAGCTTTCCTATATATCATACAGCAGTGTCAGCTGTGGGCATCATGTTTACATTACATGCCTGGTACTTATTCATCTTATAACTGGAAATTTATACCTTTCAACCACCTTCCCATTCTCACAGCCTCCACCCACTGCCCCTGATAACCACAAATCTCTTTTTCTATGAGTTTAGTGGGGGCTCTTTAGTGTGTGTGTGTGTGTGTGTCTATTTGTTTCTTTGTTTTGATTCCATAGATAAGTGAGATCACATAGTATTTCTCTTTCTCTGACTTACTTCACTTAGCATAAGGCTTTCAAGTTCCATCCATGTTACAACTCTATTTTAATCAATGGCACTATTATTTTCTCATTCTCCCTACTTCAAATTCTAGATCTCTTTTGGCAGGCCTATATTTTCATTTTAACCATCACCAGTACCACTGGCATTAGCATCAATCATCATCAGTAATATTTATATAATGCTTTATAATCTGAAAAGTATTTTTGCATCCATAACGTTTTGTCTTAGAACTTATTCCTATCTTTTTCCAAGAGACTAGTTTTTGACTATTTAAAATATTTGATTTACTATTGTGCAATAAATTTAAAATTACAATCAAATTAACTGTAACAAGGAGAAGTACAGAGTGCTGTGAATTGGGATAACAGATGCCTAACTTAATTGTTTGCATATGAATGTGCTTCTATGTGTGTTTGTGTGTGTATTTTGCAAGGCTGATTGGATAGGCTTGCTGAAGTGTATTACATTGAAGTAGATGCTGAAAGACATATGGGAGAGGTAGAGGAAACAGTGCATAGAGTGACCCTGACATGGAAAGGAACATGGTATTTTTAAGAACCCATAAGAAAACTAATGATCCCTGAATGGAATAACAAGGGACAGAGTGGCAGAAGATAAGGCTAATGAGATAGGCAGGGTCTAGAGCCTCACTGAAAACATTTATTTATACAGAAAGTATGATGCTATAGTATATTTTATATTAATTATATGTTGTTCACTTTTGACTTCTGAAATCCTCTCATTTGTGCCTATGATAACCTAATCTTTTAAATAACTGATTAATTGGTTTATTTTCACAAAATATATTTAATATTATAGAATTCCATAATCACTATATGTTTGCTACAGATTTACTCATTCTTTCATATTTTATTTATTTATTAATCTATTTAAAAAAGAGTCTGTTTATTTAGTTGACAGGGGGAGTGAGAAAGAGCACAAGAGCAGGGAGAAGCGCAGAAGGAGAGGGACAAGCAGACTCCCTGCTGAGCAGGGAGCCTGACACTGGGTTTGATCCCAGGACCCTGGCATCATGACTTAAGCCAAAGACCAACGCTTAACCAACTGAGCCACCCAGCACCCCTCTTCTGTGTTTTAAAAAATACTTGAGAATACCAAATGTTTAGTTGGAATAACATTGAATATATGAGTTTTTCACTATTGAGCCTTTCCATTAGTATACATTCATTCATTTATTTAGGTCTACTTTCATATTGTTTAAGAAAGTTTTATAATCTTCATCACAAATGTATTGTATAGTTTAAAAAATTTATTCTTAGATAGCCTTGTAGTTTTGCTTCTAAAATAAATGGATTTTTTTTCCTACTAGGTTTTAAAATAACTTTTACTATATTATAAGGGTAGAATGGATTTTGTTTTTTGTGTCCATCTACCTAGTAAAGATTTCTAGGTAAACAATCAGATAATCTTTTAAAAATATAAACCAAAGAAGAAATAATGAAGATGAAATCCCCAGGCATGCTTTCTTTTTTTTTTTTTTTTTTAATTCTCAGAAAGTGAATTAAAGAATGGACAAATAAAGTTGGAGATATTTAGAGTAGGGGATAATTGGAAAGGATATGAAGTTATAGTTACTGGAATGGAGTATACTTGCTGAAGTGAATCGAGGTGAATTTAATGATCTTTCAGAACTTGCCCTGGAGTATTCCTCATAAAAGAAAATACCTTGATGTGGCTCTCAAGTTGTGACAAGTGCCTTAAATCTAATTGACTGCTGGCTTGCTTTTCTCTGCTAGGTGACTCATACCACCAATACTTTTAACCTGAAGAAGTTTATCAGAAATGAAGGATGTCCTCAGTGCCTTCATCTTCAACACACACACACAAAACCTATTAACACCTTTGGATGTCTTCCATACCCTCTTTTCTGTAGCCAATACACAGTGCAATGAGTGAATACCACCTTGTGGGTAGCATGGGCAAGTAGGTCAGATTGGACTAACTGTCGTTGAGTAGTCCCTCTAAAAATGGGACCCAGTTATCTTAACTAAACGGGAAACTGTAAGGCTAGCCAGCTGGACTGGAAGCCTTGTAGGAAACACAGTCAATCTATGTCCCCAAATTATACAGGTCCCCACTTTAGACACCCCCAAATTGTGAACAACATGTTCTTTCTAGGAACATCATGCATACCCTTGAAATTGTGTGTCTTGTGTCCAAATCACAAATTATTTTGCTCCCCTGCCAAGAACATAGTGACTTGTGGCATAGTCATGGTCATAGGAAGTCTTCGAATGTTTAGGCAAACACCAACAGTAGATGATGTAGCATGCAGGTGATTTGGGGTTTGGTTTCCATTTATATAGCATTTTGGAAAAGGCACAACTATAGCAGTGGAGACCAGATTAGTGGTTGTCAGGGCTTGGTGATGGGGCAAAGGTGTGACTATAAAAAAGCATTACAAGGGAGTTCATGGTGAATTACATTCTGTATAATTTTAGTATAAGTGAATTTTATCATAGTCTGTTCTGAATATTATCATAAAGCATAGGATAGATGATGAGAAAAAATGTGTATGAATATAAGGGAGATACAGAAATAGTTTCTATGATGAGTGTTATAAATAATCAAAAAATAATCATAACATTTAATATTGTTTTTGATAATCTATACATATTATATTTACATTTTATATAATTATCTCCCAAATTATACTAGACTTCATGTAATGCTAAATTTAGTTCAGTTTTTTTTTTTCTCTGAATTTAG
Source organism: Mustela lutreola (assembly GCF_030435805.1). Taxonomy (NCBI): domain Eukaryota; kingdom Metazoa; phylum Chordata; class Mammalia; order Carnivora; family Mustelidae; genus Mustela; species Mustela lutreola. Next base: position 152,776,435 of record NC_081292.1, on the reverse strand, counting down.
TTTTAATTTCCCAAGTCTACTCTGGATGATTGTCACATGGAGGGGCAGGGAGGTGTGAGTTTGGAGTGGTGTTGAAGTTGGTGATGAGGCAATTTTAAGGTTGAAGTCATAGTAATGCATGTTCACGTCTCTCACTTTCTGTAGACACCCCATCACAGAGAGTACAGTTTATTCTTGGAACTGAGGATGATGATGAAGAACACATTCCTCATGACCTTTTCACAGAACTGGATGAGATTTGCTGGCGTGAAAGTGAGGATGCTGAATGGCGAGAAACAGCCAGGTGAGGATTTTTGTTGAAGGGTAAAGGTATAATAAACAATGTTCGTTATTGGAAAAGAGATTTGTAAAGCCACGATTTTGCAAACCTCCATGAGCTTTGATTTCTGAAATTGCTCATCTGGCCTGGGCATATCCTACAATGGGATATGGGTCAGAATGAAATCTGAAGGCAGTAATTATAGTAAATAGTGATGCAGAGCCAGCAACAGCTGCAGGCTGAAAGATAAACAGTAGCGTAATTTGTGTGTCATCAGGAAAACAATAGGAATCTAAAAGTAATTTATTTCTATCTTTTCAACTGTTGGCCTATGCCCAAACTAGTGATATTATATGATAATCTGAGTGTGGGGCTTTTTTAAAGAAAGGAAAAACATTATAAGAGGCTTTAGGTATAGTCCTGGATTTATTTATGTACTATTTGGTGAGGGTAAAAATATTTTGTAGTGTATTTCTAGGATATATATACATCTAAACATAGTATCTTTTTCAAATAACTTTTCAAAAATTGCTTTTCAAAAATTACTTTTCTGTCAACTGTAATTAATATTTCTATACTGCCATGTAATTGATGAATTGCTGTAAAAGAATAATAAGCTAAATTTTACATTTACTTTTCATTCATTCATTCTTGCTTTTTTGCTCATTTATTCAACAAACAATTATGGAACATCTATAATGTGCCAGGTATAAGGGATAGAGAACAACCAAAATCTTAGACTTGACTTTAACAATCTCAGTTTAATGAGGGATTCAGACAAGTAAACAAAGTTGTATTTACTGTTTAATGAATGCTGTGACACAGTTGTGCACAATGAACTGTGGTCATAGCAAGTGTTGTCCTTTAACCACTGCTTTCCAAATTTTAATATGAATATAAATCACCTACTTTTCTTGCTGAAAAGTAGACTCTGTATGCCTCAGGCATGGAATCTCAGATCCTGCATTTCTAATAACCTTCCAGCTGATGCGACTCTAATGTTTTTGGTTTGAGGATCACATTTTGTGTAGCAAGGATCTAAACCACAAAGGTGAAGGAGAAGGGATCAAGATAGCTTTCCTAGAGGAGGTGATTCCTGAGCTGGCTCTTGAAGGTTGAGTTGGACTTAGCTAGGAAGAAAAGGTGAAGCGGCGTTGTTCTAGGTAGAGGATGTGGGATATGCTTGAACATGTCCATTGACACAGGTTTGATTGCTTTGTTAGGTTATCCCTTCCATAGTCACACAGCTCTCAGTGTTAGAAATTCTTTCTGTTGGCCATATTTTTCAGGGGCCCAGGGATTGAACAGTCCTATGAAGGCCACTGTAAGCCACTGGATCATATTAAATTTCTGGTTGCATTTAATTATTGCCTTAACTCTACCCAGAGTTAGCGTGAAATTAAATGTTCAGTCACGATATTATAAATAATACTGGCTTAGTTAATTCTTGTTTGATAAATTTTGAATAGTCTTTGCAGGTGCCTTTTATTTAAAAAGTACTAGAATTAAATAGAAGAAAATTAAAATGTCTATTACCTACTCCATCTCTGTTAACATTAAAAAAAAAAAACAATAAAATGAACTGCTAGTATTTGCTGTACCACTCTGAAAAACAGCATGGAGGTTCCTCAAAATGTTGAAAATAGAACTGCCTTATGACCCAGCAATTGCACTATTGGGTATTTACCCTAAAGATACAAACGTAGTGATCCAAAGGGGCACGTGCACCCGAATGTTTATAGCAGCAATGTCCACAATAGCCAAACTATGGAAAGAACCTAGATGTCCATCAACAGATGAATGGATCAAGAAGATGTGGTATATATACACAATGGAATACTATGCAGCCATCAAAAGAAATGAAATCTTGCCATTCGCGACAACATGGATGGAACTAGAGCGTATCATGCTTAGCGAAATAAGTCAAGCAGAGAAAGACAACTATCATATGATCTCCCTGATATGAGGAAGTGGGTGATACAACATGGAGGCTTAAGTGGGTAGAAGAAGAATAAATGAAACAAGATGGGATTGGGAGGGAGACAAACCATAAGTGACTCTTAATCTCACAAAACAAACTGAGGGTTGCTGGGGGGAGGGGGTTTGGGAGAAGGGGGTGGGATTATGGACATTGGGGAGGGTATGTGCTTTGGTGAGTGCTGTGAAGTGTGTAAACCTGGTGATTCACAGACCTGTACCCCTGGGGATAAAAATATATGTTTATAAAAAATAAAAAAATTAAAAGTAAAAAGCAAGGCAAACCTTTAAGGTGTCTTAAAAGGCCATGATTTAATTAAAGGTGCATTGTCATACAATTATATCAATATATGCAGGAAGGCCTTTTGTAAAATTAAGCAGTCATTATCAACTTTTTAAAAACTCATGTTAATATCGAATATAAGGAAACTCTTGAAATGTTACTGTTTTGTAAAAACTAAAAGCAAGCATTCTGCTAAATAATAAAATACTAAATACATTGTCTTTAAGACAATACTAAATACATTGTCTTTAAGACCCAAACAAACCAGAAAAAAAAATAATAAAATAAAATTACCAAAGTACAGAAGGATTAAAAAAGCAAAAGTATCCTCTACTCTTGTTCACATTACCTCTCTTCAAAGGTAATCACTGCTCTTGTGTCTCTTCTCAAAAATTTCAGACCTAGATCTGCATGAAAATGTATGTCCTTTGAAGATTTATACACTAGGGATTACAAACAAAGTCCATGCCTCATTTTTTCATTTAATAATATATTTGGACCATTTTCCATTATTATCAGTACAGGGCACTCAATCTTCTTAATAATTGCATTGCATTTAACAATACGAATGAACTTTATTTAGCCTCTCTTGATAAGGTTCTAGGTTGTTTTATACGTTTGCTACAAACATTGCTGTAGTGATCATTCACATGTATAATTTTGGTGTTATTTTGTAGGTGTTTAGGTAAGGTGAATTTTTAACAGTTGAACTTATTTACCAATGAGAGCAGGCTTTTAAATTTTTATAGATATTTGCAAAATCATCTTTATAAAATGTTTCAGTAATTCATATTTCTATGAACAGTGTACGAGAGTGTTTATTTTCCTCAAACCCTTGCAAGACTAAATCATCAAAATTTTACATCTTTTGCTAATTTTTAAAAAAGATTTTATTTATTTGACAGAGATCACAAGTAGGCAGAGAGAGAGAGAGAGAGAGAGAGAGGAGGAAGCAGACTCCCCGCTGAGCAGAAATCCTGATGTAGCAATGATCCCAGTACGTTGGGATCATGACCTGAGCTGAAGGCAGACGCTTTAACCCATTGAGTCACCCAGGCGCCCCCATTTTTTCTAATTTTATAGATGAAAAATAAATTTTATTTTTCAAAATTATTGGTAAGATTGAACATCTTTCCAAAAATATGCTTTAATTTTTTCCCTGTGAACTAAGTGTTCCTTTCCTTTACCTATTTTATGTCAAATCATTTTCTAGATTTGCCTTTTTAATATTTTAAATTAGTGATATGTTGTTCTGTCTGAATTCCCCTTTTTAGTGAATAAAAAATCACGTTAGTTAATCATTTATTTTCTAAAGTTTTCTCTTATAATACATTAAATATAGAACCAAATTTGAAGTAGTTTTTATATGACTTGGTATATTTTAACTATCTATTCTGTGTTTTTTTTTCTCCCAACTGCTTCAAAACTAAGTGCTTTGGACTTTTTCATGTATATAATCTGAATGCTCATCTTTTTTATTTGGTGACAGAGGAACAATGTATGATAATCTTCACTGATTAGCATTATGACTTTTGCTCTCTCATAACTAAAGAATTATTGATAAGAAATTTAAAGTGCAAACCTCCCTGTTTAAGGCTGGAAACATCTCTCCTCAACTGGTTAGAAGAAATACTAGGTATTCCCGGATGGCCTGAAGAAAGGCTATCTATCTGGTGGGTATGATGATTACCAAGCTCTGGTTAGTTTGAATCTCTTTATTGCTGAAAGGTACTTTTTGGAAGCATTTCTTTTATATTCCTTTCTTCACTGTCATCGTACATGATAGAACTGAGAAGTACAATTGGAATGTGTATTTTGTCAGGAGTAACTCCTTTATTCTTAAAATGGCTGGTGATTTTTCATCTTCGAGATCAAATAGTGATCTGTTCTTTTTTTTTTTTTTTAAAGATTTTATTTATTTATTTGACACAGAGAGAGAGATCACAAGTAGGCAGAGAGGCAGGTGGGGGGCGGGGCGGGAAGCAAGCTCCTCACTGAGCAGAGAGCCCGATCCGGGGCTTGATCCCAGGACCCTGAGATCATGACCGGAGCCACAGGTAGAGGCTAAACCCACTGAGCCACCCACCTGTTCCTCTTAAGCAGTAACTTCCTTGTGACTTGCTCACTCTCCTGAAGCAGAATAAGACTAGAATCTACAGCTTTCACTTAATCATAGTTGAACAGGTAGGATTTTATCATGCTCTCATGTATTAACCTGAACAACATGTTTATCCTAAACCACCAAAATGTATTCCCTTTCATTTATACAGAACAGAAGAGTTGATGTGTTAATTATTAGTTATTAAATAGGACCTGTGTTCTTAGCCATGCTTCTGTAACCCTATGCGTGGTACAGCTAATTGAGGTTCAAGGAGACATCTGATGAGCAGTCAAAATAGTAACAGACTCGAAGAGGAGGGTGAATTTTGGCGAGACACAGTACGTCAGGGAAGAACAGAGCGTATTTATTGAGGACTTAGAAATGTAGTGAGTTTTAAAGTGGCAGAAGTAATTTTATTCTGGTTGCCCTAGTTCATCTAGAAAGACTAATTTTAGTTAATTTAGGGCTCCATCTGATTTTCCAAATGCAATTTAATTCTAATAAATCATTAGCATAACTAGTTGAAGCACTTCTTTCTTTTGATTAGTATTCCAGGGGAGATTAATAATTTTCTACCCTAATAGTAGAAATAAAAAGGACACTTTATCAGCACATTGCACCTGTCACATATCACATCTTGAATAATTCATGCCCACTGTTGTTGCCAAGTAAAACTTAAGCAAAGTTTTAGATTTTGAAGCTAAATTTTTGAATCATAATTTAATAAATGTTTGTGAAAGCCAGCTGTTCACTTTTAAAAACCCTAAGAGAAGCCATATGACAAGGGCTAATGAAATCAACACAATTACAATGTCCTGCTTATAAATAACATATAATGTTATTAATAGAAAAGCATGCAAAGATACCACAGCTGTGCAGTTATGAAGACAACATGTTTGACTCACTGTGGTTGCCCTTTAAAAGTCCTACCCACAAATGAGCTCAGAAGAGGCAAAGCAGGGGGTAGCAGTTGGCCTCTGATACATACAAGGCAGTGTCAAAAAAGATTATTGCATCAAAACAATTTTATTGATGCTGTGAAGGCATTTGGTATTCAAAATTGGGAAAGATTTAAGTCGTCATTAAGATTGAGATGTGTTGTGAATGTGAAGATGTGAGATATGAAGATAGTATAGATTAAGAACAGCTAGGGGCACTTGGGTAGTTCAGTGGGTTAAACACCTGACGTTGGCTCAGGTCAGAATCTCAGGGCTAGAGCCCTGTGTCTGGCTCCCCTCTCAGTGTGGAGTCGTCTTGGCTCTCTGCCCCGCCCCCACCCCCTCCTCAAGGGTGCATGGGCGTGGGCACCCGCCTCCCTCATCTGTAGCCGCAAGTCTTTTCTCTTAAGAATCCATAACTTGGCCTAAGGCTATAATTTTGGAAAATATTTTACTTTCTATTTGGGTAGAACCAGAGAATAAAAAATCCTAGAAAAGTTAAAAGGAATTAGTAGGCATCGAATAAACAGAAGGAGTTAATTTCTAAGGAGAACATCTATTTCTAATTTGCAGAAGAATTTTATTTTGGAGGTTTTTAATATGAGTATTGTAGAAGAGACTTTCATCTCTTAATCCTCAAAGAATTCATGAAACACTTATTTTATTTCAGGGTTTTTTTTTGCAGCTTAGTAGAAAGAGATTCCAAGGTGTTAATCATGGATGAAAACAGATCCAGACACACTGTAGGAAAATCGAATAATTTCAGAGTTTAAATCTGCCCCTCCCTCCCGAAAGTGTCATACAATTGGCCTGCAGTTTTGATTTTTTTCATTGTTCATTACATCTCATTCATGCTTGTGAGACTCTTGCTTGCTGTTCAAATAAATGTCATTTGAGTTTATTTGAAAACTGGAATAAATTGCAGCACTTTAGGTCATTAACTGCAATCAGGCGTTTTGCAACTGACTGTCTATTCAATGACTACAAATCTTTAAGCAGGGTTTGGTGTGTGTGTGGGTAGAGAGAGAGAGAGAATGCGTGTAAAGGATATATATATATGTATATATATATATGCATATGTGTGTATATATACATATATATAATTTTTAATATAGTCTTTTAAAAATAATTATTTAAACAGCTTTTTATCACTTTTGGCATAATTCTGGAGTTGGCCTAAAACACTGAATCTTGAAATGTTTAGAAACTTGATATTTGTAACTTGTGGGTTTCTTTTTATGGAAAGTATCTTACGCTTCTTCCTGTAATATTCATAAAATCTATGGCTGAATCAAACTAACATCTAAATATTTGGTTATCTTAACTACCAAACTGGAATTCCTGGAGATTCCATTCTTCTTTTCTAAAGGACCAAGCCTCCAATCTGAAGGACGTTATACCAAAAGGAGAAAGATACCTTTAGATTTGTTTTTAAAATTTCTTTTCAGAGACACACATAGATCAATGGAATAGAATAGAGAACTGAGAAAGACCAACCCAAAGTAGAGCTATTTGATTTTTGACAAAGAGTAAAAGCTATTTAGTGGAAAAAGAATTGTCTTTTCATCAATGGTACTGGAACAGTTAGAGATCTATAGGTAAAAAATACCTTGTAGTGTATACAAAATTAATTCAAAATAAATTCAAAATTCAAACATAAATCTAAATGTAAAATGTAAAGCTATACAAAATTGAGAGAAAAATATAGGCAAAAATCCTAGGAAGACCTAGAACCTACATGATGAATTTTTATACATGATATCAAAAGTACAAACCACAAAAGAAAATATTCATAAATTGGATGTCACCAAAATTAGAAACCTTTGTGCTGTGAAAGAGCCTGTTAAGAGGATAAGAACAAGGTAATAGACAAGTTACAAATCATGTATCTGACAAGAATATTATATAAAAAAAATGCAAAGAACTCCCAATTTCAACAATATGAAAATAAATCAATTAGAAAAATGAGCAAAAGCATAGTCTGGAAGTGACACACATAATTTCTGCTCACAATTTCTTGTGCAGAACTAGTCAATAATCATATGGTCTCACCTAGTCAAAAGGGAGCCAGAAAGTGGCTATTCTTTACTAGATAGGGACAACTAGTTGATGAACAGTACTAAGGACAATCACATGCTTTGTGAAGTATTATGGCCCTATCAAGGCCTGAAAATCATTAAGAATCACTAAAATGAAAAATTCCCAACCGTATACACAAAAATATTCTATAAAATTGTCAGCATTGAAGAAATACTGTCAGTGATTTGGGGCTTAAATGTAAGTTTTTTCAACCTTCAAGTGTCTTATAAACTTATGATAGGTGTATCATATGTTGGAACAAAAATGACTAAGGAGAGGTGAAATGAGGAAAATGGTGGAAAGAAAGGGAGAAAAAGCAATTTAGGCTTTATTTAGGGTTCATTAAAAATGGTGGAATTAAACTAGTCATCTATTAGGATTAGAGAACAAGTCCCTTAAAAATGAGATTTAGTGGTGTGCAAGACAGTGGAGTCACTGGTTTCTCTTTATTCCTTCCATTTATCCCAGTTAAACAAACTCAGATATTATTCATTTCACTCTAAGAAGGCAGTGGTCTCTGATTTGGCATCTTGACATCAACGTTCTCCTGTTCTCAATCTGGGCAGGAAGGCCCAGGGATTTGAGGCTAAGCTCCATTCTCATAGGTTTCTGTAGTCCCTAGGTAATGATTGCAATCACTAGATTTCATCCACGCAGGACTAATATGTATTTTTCTTGTAAAATATGCCCCAAATTATACTAGCACCCCTAAAAATCAAGTGGAAAAATTATTGAGACTCAAATATTCCATTTTAAGATCTCCTACTGAAGAAAAAGGAGTATTCTTCCATTTCCTTTTGCATCTTTTTCAATTACCATTTTCCTTCTATGAAGTGCCTTCTATTAATTCCACAACAGATTCACTGTGACTACTGAATAAACACTTACATACTTTTTAAGAGTTCAACAAACTAATAAAATAACATTTGATTTTCTTTGTCTTCTATACAACTTCCAATGACATAAAGAATGCTTGTTAAATGACATTAAAGTGAAATAAACCAAATTACTTGGACTAGTTTTTACTTTTGAACCCACAAAACCAAGAAGCAATGTGAATATCTTTCTGTTTCTACTTTTTATTCTTGGAACAAAGGATCATTTCATCTACAATGTAATATTCCATGTGCTGATAATGTTTATTTGTGTAGGTGGTTGAAGTTTGAAGAAGATGTGGAGGATGGAGGAGAAAGGTGGAGCAAACCCTATGTGGCTACTCTTTCATTGCACAGCTTGTTTGAGCTGAGAAGTTGTATTCTGAATGGAACTGTGTTATTGGACATGCATGCCAACACTTTAGAAGAAATTGCAGGTATATCTTTTTTTCTCTTAGTCTAGTTCACTATCTCGGTATAGTTGATTTTTGTTATTCCCTTTTCCTTATAATTATATGTAAACCTTTGGAAAATTAATTCTTATAATAAGCATATGAGACTTTAAATATAACTTTCTCCTCCCTTATTTAAGATGGAAGAAGTTGAATCTCAGAGGAATGTGGTCTAACTTGTCAGTGGCAAGTCTAGAACAAGAACCTAGATATCCTGACTCACACTTAATATATATTGTTTTTCACTATCATGCTTAATTAACTGTCATCATTGGGAAATTGAAGGGAAAAAACCCATAAAGCTAGAAATGGATTGTTTCCAATAATGGAATGCATTTCATTCCAATGCAGGAAATGATTAAAAAAAATCCGCAGATAGGGAAAATGTTAATTTAGAACAAAACAGGGAAAGGTATGGCCATTTATTTTAAACTGATTTAAAACTCATGAATTCCAGAGGATGCCAAGCAATGCAGTTGAGATTAGTTTGAAATTTAATATTATGACTAGTCCCTAGAATGAAAGATTTGTATTAGAAACCTATTATGTCTATATAACACAAGTTGTTATGTTTAGGAAGCATTTTACTGTTACTCTAGAAATAGAGGAAAGAACTCCTGTGTCTTTCGATTTGGAAGACAAATACACTTTAGTAAAAAACAAAATAATACAAAAAGAGTTTTGAAAGAGTATAAATGAAATAGTTAATGGAGATTTTAAAAATAAAAATAAAGCAATAACTCAGGCAGTTTTTAAAATTTCTAGTGTGGAAAAAAAGAAATAAAAGCAGTTCCTTGTAGAATTTATTTGTAAAGTAGAAAGACTTAAGGGAGTCTTTAATGTCTAAATTATATTGTAGAAATGGAAAAAACAAACTTCCAAAACTCTGTGAATGTTTTTTTTATTACATAAATGAAAGAATATTATACAAAAAATATATATAATTTATTCTTCAGAATAGTCTCATGAATTAAGTGTTATTCCCATTTTTCAATAAGAAAATAGAAACTCTGAGACTTTCAGGGCCCTTTTTCCATCTAAAGGCCTCTGACTGTAAGCTGTGTGTTCCTTGTATTACAGTACAACCACTGTCTGAAGAAGAAGCATGGCTTGAAGTGGATGTTGCCCACATTTTAATGATAGTTTAATTCCTTTAAAAATTATTTATTTGGTCATTGGAGCTGTAGACATGCATACATTGCAATATTTATGAAAAGAAAAGTAAGTGTGGAAAGACATCTTGGCCTACAATATTAAGCAAAAACAATCAGAACAGAAAAAAATGATTTAGATAAGCCTTCTTTTCCTTCTTTCCTGGAGTTTCATAGTACACCTATAAAGAGCTTTCCCTTTAAAATACATAACTGTACTTAACCATATGGTTAAGTTATATTTTTTGGAAAAACACAGGGTACAGTCATGGATAGCACTACCTGAAGACTTAGAGAAAAATGGTTAAGTTAGGAATTAGCAAACTTCTTGTGAATGCTGGAAAAGTAGCTATCCAATGTAATTTCTTAGCTTTACGTTATGGGGTCTTGCTGATAGCCCATAACATTTTTGTGTTTTAATTAGGAACCAAATGACATTTTCATGGTCCTTTGCAGTTTAGGAAGCTCTTTGTAGTAATTCTCCATTATCTTTTTGATACTCAAAACAAAATTGGGGCTTAGTATTATGATTGTTTATCTTACTTCATAAATGGAGAAATGAGAGGCAGGAGGTTGCCCAATATAAGGAGTTTATTTATGTCAGTGATGGCATTACCTTTGAAAATGGATTAATCCAAATAACTTTAGGACTGGCTATATCTAATGAGACTGTCAGATTCCTCAACCTGCCAAAATTAACCTCAGAAAATACCCTTCATTACTTAAAGCATGCATATTCTAATGCTTTCGTGAGAAATTTACTTCTACCAGAAAGTCTCCCATGAATTTGACAGAAACCCTGTTCATCTTATCACCTTCAATCAGTTTTTTGGTCTAAATTTATGTTTCCTTTCCCTCCTGCTGTCCCCTTCCCCAAGCTCTGTTCTGTAGAATATGGGAGGATTGTTAGCTGTGTTAATTCTTGCTTTTGAAAGCAAACTACATTTTCTGAGTCTGTCCTTACAAAGGAAAGTAGTTCAATGGAAGTCTTGATACCCCAAATAGCTTTTATTCTTTCTTCTCGTCTAATTAGTCTGTATCTTTATGTCTCCAAAGTAGCTCAACTTGAATGTCCCATTTTCAGTTCAGAGCAGTCTGTAAAATGCCATTCAGAAGATGTCAGTGGTTTAGAGCTAATACTACATTTAAAAAAATGATTAAAAATACTTGTTGATCATTATTACCTTAAATTTCTTTTCACTCATTAATGAGAAGAGATGTCCTCTCTTTAAGTAATTGCAATTTGACTTATTTAATCCAAAGGTATTTGTTTCTGCCCTCAATAAAATCTTACTAAGACATTTTCTCCCTATAGTTTGTAATTATTTTCTGTTTACTTTTTGCTACTTTTGCTTTGTGACAATTGTATTACTAAGTATGCATTAACTATACATTTTTAAGACTTTTAAATTTGTAAAGTATTTTCACATTTATTATCACTGTAACCTTATGAAATAGAGAGGAGGCTACATCCCCATTTTATAAACAGATAAACAGGAAGTGATATATCATAGGTGGTACTTGCAGCGATGGGAATAATTTCTTTTATTAACCTATAATTATGTTTTGTTTTATTCTATTTTATGATAACTTATGACCATAATGATTAACAATAGGACCTGGAGCTCTTCTTCACCTCCTATTTATCATGTTTTTTTTTTTTTTTATTGCGTTAGGAAGGTACTAACATATTAGTTACTAGTTTCAGTTTTCCGAAAGTTAGATATAATATTTATCTTTAAGGGCTCTAAACTCTTAAACTTTGTGAATGCACAGGCTCTAGTATTTTCTAATAGAGAAATATGACCCAGATATTGTTTTAGAATAATCAAGAATTTTTTTTTATCAGTCTTCTGATATGTTTTTAATAGTCTTAGATAATTCTTTAAAGAGATTTTTGTAGACTTAGCAGGAGAAAATCCCATTTGTATCTGGCAGTTCTGTCAAGAATGTCTGGTATAATTAAAGTAGGATTTTCTTTTGGACAAAGTTAATTTAAAAATGTCTATTTCCCAATGTTTCAGGGAACTTGGAATAAATTTTAACTTCTTCCTTCAAAATATTATTTAACCTTTTAGAATCCAGTATTCTTCAGATATGCTTTCTTACTGTGATTTAGTCTGATGGAGATTAATTGTATTTAAAATGCTTCTTTTTTTTTAATATAATTTTTTATTTTTTATAAACATAAAATGCTTCTTAATTATATTTATATAAATCACAGGCGATTTTATGGTCTATGTCAATCTCTTTGAAATTCAGCTCTATAAAGATTAGTAATGGAAAAATTATCTCTGTATTTTTATGCTTTACCCTAATTCTGTCAATGGGAGTAAGAAATGAAAACCAAACCAAAGTTAGGACCACAGACAGATTATCAATCATAGCTCTCCATTCATTAAAACAACTTTTTTAAAAAAGATTTTATTTATTTATTTATTTGAAAGAGAGAGAGGGAGGGAGAAAGAGCACAGAGGGAGAGGGAGAAGCAGACTCTCTGCTGAGTAGGGAGCCTGACATGGGACTTGATCCCAGGAGCCTGAGATCATAACCTGATCTGAACGTGGCTGCTTAACCAACTGAGCCACCCAGGTTCCCCTAAAACAACTTTTGTTGTTTAAAATGTTCTATTGAAGGAAAAAATTGAAGTTTGCTTCACTGAGTATAGTCTGCAGGTTTGGTAGTATGGGAATAGTCACATATTGTTTAACATGTCCATACTATTACCATCCTTGTTCTGGAAAATAAACATTCTTTGGGTAGTTTACAATTTTAATATATACGTATATATACACTCCTGACAACCAAACTGCTGAATTTAGACCCTTCCTATTTCTTACTCCTCCCCACTCCCAGCCTCTTAAGACAATGGATTTTTAAGGCAAAGAATTTATATGATTATCTTCTAAGGGGCAGAGATTTCCGTAGAATCTGTAAATCTCATGATCTCTGGAGGTTTTCATTCAGTGGTTAAGATGAATTGATCACAATAAACTAACTGCCTGATAAGAATGAAAAACAATTTTTCGCTTTCTGAGACCTTTTTACAGAAATGCTACTAGTGTTCCTAGAGCCTGCTTAGTGCGAGAGGAGTGTGACCTATTTATCCTTTTCGTTCTCACTTCTCCAGATATCAGCCAGATCCTGGCCTTGTGCTTTGACAGGCTAGACTGTGTCATTTAGACATCATTGCCAGCTGAGATTGTAGGACTTGACTTTGGGCCCTAAGCCATTATGGCTTGTTATCCTTTCCTACTTTTCAAGGTTAATAACAATATATATTATAGTGGTGAAGAGAACAATGAGGGTGATTAGTGAACCAGACTCCCATTGGTACTTAAATCTCACCTCAGTATGTTATATTCCTAAGCAAGATGATTAAATTTTCTAGTTCATTAAGATATATTTGATGCAGTTATACCTCAGAGGAGTTTACTGTGTATTTCTGTGTGGCTAATGAGCAGACGAGCAGTTTTTTTTTTTTTTTTTCTATTTACTTTCTCTTATGTAACTGTTTCAGATAAAGACCTTATTTCTGAAAGACTGTGAAGCTAGTGACTTAGGGGTTTTTGTAGTGCTTAAGCCCAAAAAGACTGTACTTTGATAAGAACTAAAAATCATAACCGTGTACATAGGATTTTATATGCTTCATTTAATTCTGATTAGAATATTGAACTGGGGATACACATTATGGCTTAGAGATGAAGCTGTGGTACAGTGGTGCCCTTCTGGTGTTTTAATAACCTACTTTATAACTCCCATTATGAAGTTTATGTGGCATATTTTATATACATTTTTCCCTCTTAGCAAGGTTTCAGTGTAAAGTTACGTATGTTGGCAATTTATCATTTCTTTTATTTCAAATTAATTCAAGGATATTATAACTACTCCTCTCCAAAGAAGTGAGGTATAGATTTAAATATTCTATACTATCATATATTTTCCAAATTGAAAGGAACTTTAGAGGTAATTATAGTGATTATGGCTGATTCCTAAATGTACATTCTACCTCTTTCCATTGTAAGCAGCAAAATAATAGAGAAAAGTTGGAAAATTATACTCACCCACTGTCTGATTTTGTCAGGCCTTTGATCTAAGAACAGTTATTACATTTTACACAATTGAAAAATAATAAAGAGAAGACTAATATTTTTCAACATGAAAATTATATGAAGTTCAAATTCTACTGTCCATATAAGGTTTTATTGAAACATAGCCATGCTCATTTGTGTACGTGTTCTTTATGGTTACTTTCATGTAATAACAGCAGAATTCAGTAGTGGTTACAGAGATTCCATGGTTTACAAAGCCTAAAATTTTTATTTGACCTATTACAGAAAACGTTTGTTTACCTGTGGTTTAGAGAACTGATTCCAGAATGAAGGGTAGTTCTTGATTAGCCTCACCCAGTCATAGGGGTGCTGTTTCCTTAGCCAGGGATGGTCTCAGCCTGGACAAGGCTATGTCAGTTGGAATTAAGAGTTTTTCCTGGGAAGAAGAGAAAGAACTTCCTTTTAAGAGAAAGTCACAAGAAGTCAAAGAATATATGGGTATCAACAAAGATACGTATTTCTTTGTTACTATTGACACTTACTTTATGACCATAAGGAAAATCAGCCTTAGGTTAAACTCATACCAAGGGGTTGAGGGGGAGGCTGAGAGAGTCAGAGGAATAGAATTAAATCCAGCCCAATTTTGATTTTCTGTTATGTGAGGCAATGAAATTAATTGTTTTATAGTTTCATTGGGGTTTCTGGATTTTTAAATTGAAGTATAATTGGCACACATAATATATTAGTTTCAGGTGTACAACAGAGTAGTTTGACATTTATATACATTTTGAAATGATCACCACGTAAGTCCAGTTACCACCTGTCTCTATATAAAGTTAATATAATATTATCCATGTTCCTTGTGCTATGTATCACATCTCCATGACTTCTTTATTTTATATCTGGAAGTTTGTACCTCTTTATCTCCTTCACAGATTTTGCCTTCCCCTAACTTGCATTCTCCGAGAGAACTATCAGTTTGTTCTCTATATCTGTGAGTCTGTTTTTTTTTGTTTATTTGTTTGTTTTGTGTGTTCATTTGTTTGAAGTGGTGATGCAACATGGGGGCTTAAGTGGGTAGGAGAAGAATAAATATTTTTTAGATTACACATATAAATGAAATCTTATAGTATTTGTCTTTCTCTGTCTGACTTATTTCACTTAACATAATACCCTCCAGATTCATCCATCTTGTCACAAATAACAAGAGTTTATTCTTTTTATGGCTGAATAATATTCTATCATTCTAGATAGATTGATCGATCAATCGATCGATAGATAGATAGAAACCATATCTTCTGTATTCATTCATCTGTAAATGGTCACTTAATTTGCTTCTGTATCTTTGCTGTTGTAAATTATGCTACAGTAAACATAGGACTGAATATACCTTTCCGAGTTAGTGTTTTCATTTTCTTTAGATGCATAGCCAGAAAAGGAATTGCTGAATCAAATGATAGTTTTAAGAATAAATGAAACAAGATGGGATTGGGAGGGAGACAAACCATAAGTGACTCTTAGTTTTAAAAATTTAAAAAAAAAAATACTGTTTTCCATAGTGGCTACACCAATTTGCATTCCTACCAACAGTGCACAAAGGTTCCCTTTTCTTCATATCCTTACTAACACTTGTTATTACTTATGTTTTTGGTACTAGTCATTCTAACAGATGTGAGGTGATATCTCACTGTGGTTCTGTTTTGTATTTCTTGAAGATTAGTGATAAGTATGTTTTCATTTGCCCGCTAGCCATCCATATGTCTGTGGGAAAATGTCTATTCAGGTCTTTTTTCCCATTTTTAATTGAATTTTTTGCCTTTTGCTATTGAGTTGTAGGAGTTCCTTATTTATTTTGGATATTAGCCCTTTACCAGATATTTGATTTGCAAATATTTTTTCTCATTCAACAGGTTGCCTTTTCATTTTGCTGGTAATTTCCTTTGCTGTGTGAAAGCTTTTTAGTTTGATGAAGAAGTCTCATTCATTTTTACTTTTATTGCACTTGCCTGAGGAGACAAATCTAGAAAAATGTTCCTACATCTAATGTCAAAGAAATTACTGTCTAAGTTGCATAAGTTTCTTCTAGGAGTTCTAAGGTTTTAGGTCTTACGGTCAAGTCTTTAATCCATTTTGAGTTAATTTTTGTGTATGGTGTAAGATAGTGATCAAGTTTCATTCTTCTGCATGTAGTTTTCTCAATACAATTTATTGAAGACATTATTTTTCCCTATTGTATTTTTTTGCCTCATTTGTTGTAGATGCAAAGCCATGTAGACACATGGGTTTATTTCTGGGCTCTATTCTGTTTCATTGATCTATGTGTCTGTTTTTGTACTAGTACCATGCTGTTTTTGAATACTATAGCTTTGTAGTGTTATTTGAAATTAGGGATGATGATACCTTCAGCTTTATTCTTTCTCAAGATAGCTTTGGCTTTTGGGGTCTTTTGTGGTTCCATACAAATTTAAAAATATTTGTTTTAGTTTTGTGAGGCCACTTTATTTTGATAGGGATAACATCAAATCTGTAGACTGCTTTGGGTAGAATGGAAATTTTGACAATATTAATTCTTTCAATCCATGAGAATTGTATAACTTCCAATTTATTTGTGTTTTCTTGTTCTTTTTTCCATTAATATTGTATGGTTTTCAGAATATAGATCTGTACCTCCTTGGTTAAATTTATTTCTAAGTATTTTACTCTTTTGGATGCAGTTGTGAGTGAGATTTTTTTTATATTTCTTTTTCTGATAGTTTATTATTAGTTTATAGAAATGCAGCAGAGTTCTGTATCCTGCTACTTTATTGAACTCATTTATTAACAATAGTTTTTGGTGTCTTTAGGGTTTTCTACATAGAGTTTCAGGACAATTTTAATCCTTTCTTACCAATTTGAATGCGTTTTATTTCTTTTTCTTGCCTAATTGTTATGGCTAGAACTTCCAATATTAAGTTGACTAAGAGTGACAAGAATGAGCCTCTTTGTCCCATTCCTGATCTTGGAGGACAAGCTTTCAGATTTTCACCATTGCATATGATGTTGGCTGTAGGATTGTCATATATGGTCTTTATTATGTCAAAGTACATTTCCCTATACTGACTTTGTTGAAGGTTTTTATTATAAATTGTGTATTTTATCAAATACTTTTTCTGCATCTATTGAGATGATTGTATGATTTTTATCTTTCCTTTTGCTAATGTATGTCACATTGATTGATTTGCAGATGTTCAACCATTATTTCATTCCTGGAAAAAATATCTTTTAAAGTCATTGGTGTACCTTCTTATCACATTCCCTGCCTGCCCTATTCTGCAATTATTCTCTGTTTCTTTTCTCTTTTTTTTTTTTCCTTTTCCCCTTTTGATTTGATGGCTTTCTTTAGTGTTCTGTTTATGTTCCTTTTTTTTTTTTTTGGTATCTCTAGTCTAGTATAGGTTTTTGGTTTGTGGTCACTGTGAGATTCATATATAATAACACCTATATTGTGGTCTATTTTAAATTGATAGTCACTTGATTTTGGCTGCCTTCTAAAAGTACTCTAAATATGCTTCCCCCAATGTGTTTTATCATTTTGAAGTCATATTTTACATCATTTTTTGTGTAATCCTAACCTATTGTAGATAGTAGTTGATTTTACTACTTTTTTTTAAACATTCATACTAGCTTTATGAGTAGTTTATACAGTACCTTTACTAGATATTTTTTTCTACTAGTGAGATTTTATTTTATATATTATTTCAGGTTATGGCCTTTACTCTTTAGCTTAAAGAAGTCCCTTTGATATTGCTTCTAAGGTCAGGTTAGTAGTGATGAATTCCCTTAGCTTTTGCTTGTGTGAGAAACTCCTTTTTTTTTTCTTTTTTTTCCAATTCTGAATTATAACTTTGACAGGTCAAGCATTCTTGGTTGAAAGTTTTCTCCTATCTGCATTTTGAATATATCATGCCACTATCATCTGGCCTGCAAAGTTTCTGCTAAAAAATCAGCACATTGTCTTATGGGGTTTCCCTTGAATGTAACTAGTTATTTTTCTCTTGCTCTTTTAGGATTCTCTGTTTATGTTTAGCTTTCAGCATTTTAATTACAATGCATCTTGGTGTGGATCTTTCTTGGATTAATCTTTTTTGGGACTTTTTGTATTCTTGGACTTAGGTGTTTGTTTCCTCTCCCAAGTTAGGGAACTTTTCAACCATTGTCTTTTCAAATAACTTGTTTTTGTTTCCTTTCTTTTCTCTCTTCTCTCCTAGGACCCCTGTAATATGAATGTTAGTATGCTTGCTGTTGTCTCATGGGTCCCTTAAGCTATCATCACATTTTAAATTGTCCTTTTTTTCTTTTTGCTGTTTTGTTTCAACAGTTTCCACTATCCTGTCTTCTAGGTCACTTATCTGTTTTTCAGTGTTATCTGGTCTACTTTTGATTCCCTCTAGTAAATTTTTCAGATTGGTTATTATATTCTTCAGCTCTATGAGTTCTATTTGGTAATTTCTTTTATTTTCTATCTCTTCGGTGGAGGTCTAGGTGTTTTCACTCATATTTCCCCCGATTTTGGTGAATATCTTTATGGCCATTAATTTGAACTTTTTATTCAGTAAATTACTTCTGTTTCATTAATTTTTTTCCTGGGGTTTTTATCTTGTTACTTTATGGAACATGTGTTCCTCTGTTTTCTCATTTTTCTTGATTTTTTGTGTTTGTTTCTGGTGCTATGTGGAACAGTTATCTCTAGCTGTCTTGAAGGAGTGGCTCTGTGTAGGAGTTGAACCTTGTCACTTAACCTTACCCTAATTCTTGGTTTACTCTCAGGCTATCTCTTGGATTGTTTTAGAACTTTGTGATTCAGAAATTTAGTCCCTCCTGGACACTTGAGTCTGCTGCTCAAGGGATATCCCTTGTGTAGGCTGAGTATGCCTCTTCGCTCTGGTGGTGCTGGATGAACAGCTGGGGGATGTTGAGGGGGTCAGAGATGCTTACCTCTGCTGTTAGGTCATTAGAGTGAGGGTACCAAAATGCCACCTACCACTGTTGGTGTCAGTAAGCTAGAAGGAGTCACTAACAGTGACATCTGCCAGCATACCATCCCTGGAGAGAGTCCCAAAAGACTTCTGCTTCTCTGGTAGCTTTAATTTTAGCAAGTAAATATCCTTCACTTATAATCTAGGCTCTTTTCAAAATGTGTTTTTTATGCTGGGTCCTATGGAGTGTTGTTCTACACATAAGTCCTTTAAGAGCAGAACCTTCATTCTCTATGCCCTGTGTTTCTTCTGAACATAATCCCCACTGATTTTTAAAGCTGGGCATTTTGGAACTTCTTTCTCTGGTGCAGGCCTAGGGGTATCTTGTGTGGGGTACATACTTCTTTCCCTTAGTGATAAATGATCTATATCTAAATTTTTAATAATGATTTATACATGTGTGTGTATATATAAGTATATATAAGTATACACACACACACACACACACACACACACGTATTTTTTGAGCTACCTACTGATTGTGGGTTGCCCCTCTGAGGGTGGGGTTTTTGGTGAGAGCATGTCTCTGCCTCTCTTACCAGTCTTGATGTAGTCCTTTTATCCTTTGTTGTGGATCAGGTGTTCAGGTAGTTCTCAGGGCCTTTTAGGGGCCATTTTTTCCATATGTAGCTGTATATTTGTTTTGTCCATGGGAAGAAGTGAATTCATATCTTCCTACACCACCATCCTGAACTACCTCTTCTGAGGTTTCCATTATTGATATACTCTACTTTGCCTCCACTTGATATACAGTTACGAATAAATATGAAAGCATTAAAACCACCACAAAATCAAAACCAGGGACCCATAACCTACTTAATGGAAATGCAAAGGAAATCTTGTACTGGGAAATATTTACTCAAGGTCTCAATATTCTAATCTGTCCATTAAACGCTTTATGTCCTTAGGCCTACAGCATATGAGATAGATACTACCTCCATTTTATAAATAAGAACCCTCAGGTTATCCAACTTTACAAGATCGCACAGCTAGAATGTGGTACAGTGACCCAAGTCTGTTTCCCTAGTCCTTCCCTTTTACACTGATGTAAACATTGTTTGTATGGGAAAATTCTGCTAATACTCAATTTTTTGTTGCACTAAGTAGGACCGTGGAAGGCAGTTCACTTTGATATGCTTGTTTATATAAGGAGTTAGAGCTTCAAAAAAATTAAGTAGAGTTAATATTTGATCATTTTAGGGCAGATTAATTGTACTGAGGTTGTTTTTAAATTATGAATTTAGATTTTAGAGCAGCTTCAGTTTCACAGAAAAGTTGAGGGAAAAGTTGATTTTGCACATGCATAGCCTCCCTCATTATCAACAGCTCCCACCAGAATGTTATGTTGGTTACAACTGATGAACTTACATTGACACATCACTATCACATAATGTTCATGATTAACATCAGGATTCACTCTGAGTGTTATATAGTTTCTTTGGGTTTGGACAAAAGTATAATGACATGTATCCAATAGTTTGATATCATGAGTATTTTCACTGCCCTAAAAATCCTGTGTCATTTATTTCTTTCTTCCAAATCCCCTCATTTTGAAAAAGGAGATACTTTTGTGATTGGTTAGTGTACTTTAATATTTTTTATTACACAAATCTCCTTATGCAAAAAATTAAAATGTTATGAAACTGCTGATAACCATTTTTGACTTTCAAAAATGGTAGTTTTATATGGGTCAATATAATTCTAAGGTAAAACTTTAAAGTTTCTCTTTACTCCTACTCCTACCCATTCTTACACAATTTGGAATGTATCATTACGGTGTCCTTTCTCTGGATGTGCATATATGCCATAAATGGAATTATACAGTATAAGTTATTTTGCAACTTTGATTATTTTTCTAAAATCAGAATTGGCTGCTTATTAAATTAAAAAAATCTAAAAATTATTATTGAAGTATAAAAATTTTTATTGAAGTATAGTTGGCATATAACTATATGTATATATTAGTTTTAGGTGTACAACTTATTGATTCAGTTGTATATATTAGTTTCAGGTGTACAACTTATTGATTCAGCAATTCTATACATTACTCAGTGTTCACCTTAGTAAGTATAGTCACAATCTGTTCCCATACTATGCTATTACAATATTATTGACTCTATTCCCCACATTGTACCTTTCATCTCCATGACTTATTTACTTTATAAGTGGAAGTTATACCTCTTAATTTCCTTTATCTATTTCATTCATCTCTCTACCTACCTCTGTGCTGGCAGCCAGCAGTTTGTTCTCTATATTTAAGAGTCTATTTGTTTGTTTGTTCATTTCTTTTGTTATTTAGATTTCATATGTAAGAGGAATCTATATGGTATTTGTCTTTGTCTGACTTACTTCACTTAGCATAATATCCTTTAGGACCATCAATGTTATCACAAATGTCAAGTCTTTCCTCTTTTTTATTGCTAATATTCTTATATATATAATATATATTCCTATATATATATAATGTGGTGTATATATATATATATATAATGTGATATATATGTCTTTTATAAATATATATATACGTGTGTGTATATATATGTGTGTATATATATATATATAAAATGTGGTATATATATTATATATATACCACATCTTTATCCATTCATCTATCAATGGATACTTGGGTGGCTTCCATATCTTGCTGGTTGTAAATTATGTTGCAATAAGCATGGGGAAGCATTTATCTTTTTTTTTTTTTTGAAGATTTTATTTATTTATTTGTCAGAGAGAGAGAGTGAGCACACAGGCAGGAGGGAGAAGCAGGCTCCCTGCTGAGCAAGGAGCCCAATGTAGGACTCAAACTCAGTACCCTGGGATCATGACCTGAGCTGAAGGTAGATGCTTAACCAACTGAGCCACCCAGGCATCCCAGCATTTGCCATTTGTCTTTTTAAATTAATTTTTACATTTTCTTTGGGTTATTACCCATTAGTGGACTTACTGGATCATATAGTAATTTTATTTTAATTTTTTGAGGAACCTCCATACTGTTTTCCACAGTGGTTGCATCAATTTACAATCACACCAACAGCGGTAACAAGGGTTCCCTTTCCTCCTCATTCTCTCTATCACTTGATGTTTCTTGTCTTTTTTGATACTAGCCATTCTGACAGGCGTAAGGAGATATCTCATTGTAGTTTTGATTTACATTTCCTGATGATTAGTGATGCTGAACATTTTTCCCTGTGCTTATTGGCCACCTGTATTCTTTTCTTTAAAAAAAAATGTCTCTTCAGGTTCTGTGTAATCAGGTTGTTCATTTATTTATTTTGGTGTTGACTTGTACGAGCTCTTTATGTATTTTGGGTATTGGCCCCTTATCAGATATATGATTTGCAAATATCTTCTACCATTTGGGAGGTTGTCTTTATTTTGTTGGTGCTTTCCTTTGCTGTGCAGAAGCTTTTTATATTGTTGTCATTTTTATATTTGTTGTCATTGTTTCTGGAGTCAGATCCAGTCAGGAGTTGCTTTGAAGGGATGCCTGCAGAGACAAGAGGTTGGGTGGGGTAGATCCACATGAGAATGCTCAGGTGAGGCACAAAGTACTATCAGGGTAGATGGAGAGTGTAGAATTGGCTCCCATCGATGTCCTGCTGTCGAGGCTGGAGGAAGGAAAGAGGAATGTCACCTGCTAGTGCTTTTGCTCTCAGAGAAATCTCCTGCCTCTCTGGTATACTTTCTAAGATTAGTCAATAAGTTTCCTTCACCTGTATCTCAGGCACTTTTTAAACTGATGTGTCTTCAGCTGAATTATTTAGAATGCTCTCTTTTTAGGAGTGGGAACTCAAGTTTCCTCTTGCCCTCAGGCTCCTCTGAAGTTAAGCCTGCTAATTTTAAAGGTCCTGGAGTTAAGTCCTGCTGGTTTTTAAAGGGAGATGTTAAGGGGTTAGTCCTCGCAATGTGGGTCCTCAGTCCTAGTATTGCCAGGTGTGGGGTCTGATCCTCTTGCCTTTCCATGTTTGTGATGTCCCTCCTATTTGTGATTCATTCTTCCAGGGGTTTGGTTCCCAACCACAAACCCCTTGATTGCTTACCCTTTTGATTGTGGCCTTCTCTCTATGCCTAGCTGTGGAAGATCTGTTCTGCCAGTCTTCAGGTCATTTTCAGAGTTAGTTGTGTAAATGTAGCTATTGTTACAATGACTCTGTGGGACAAGGTAAGCTCAGGATCCTCCTACTTCACCATCTACCCTCTTTCTTCCTACAATGACGTTTATTGAAGTGGTTTTGTATTACCAAGAAACTTAAAATTCCTTTATTCACCTATTTATTTTATAGGCATTTCTGACACTGCATATGGTAAATATCAATCTGCTTAATTATAGCCCTCTGAAATCTCACCTTTATTCTTTGTTTTATAGTTCTAGGAGAACTCTTTAATATAAATACATTTTCAAGGATGTTTTGAGGCGGCTGACTTTATATGAGTGTAAGAGTTGTTTATTCTCCAAATGCAACCAACTAGATAGCTGCCTAAGTCTCCCTGAATCAGATTTTTACAGATGGACTTTTGTTCACTTAAAGAGAAAACACAGAAATTATTTTCTACTGGAAAAAGGGAAAAAACCATATTAAAATATAAACATAAACCACTTTACAATCTTAAACATACTAATTATATTAATATTACCCCTGCCACTGTTTTCTCCCATCAATGTAAATAATAGAGAATATAAAGAACTTGTTCACAATGCAACTATGTCCATTTAAAAAATAATACTTCATGAAGTTATTACATATTTAAAGTTGAATGATTTATAGTAAAAATTTTCCCATCTTTTTTGTGCAACGTTTTAACAAAAAGTCACAACTATTTGAGATTTTTAAAGGAATTCATCCTATTTTAAGATGAATCATGTTATCTGGAACATGTATATTTGGACTCAATGGTTTGCTGCTTGCATACTTTGTTAACCTATCGTGCTAATCTTTTTTTGCCTTCCTTCTTCAGATATGGTCCTTGACCAACAAGTGAGCTCAGGTCAGCTCAATGAGGATGTACGCCACAGGGTTCATGAGGCACTGATGAAACAGCATCATCACCAGAATCAGAAAAAACTCACCAATAGAATTCCCATAGTTCGTTCCTTTGCTGATATTGGCAAGAAACAATCAGAACCAAATTCCATGGATAAAAATGGTAAATGTTTCTTTATTGTACTCTTTTATGTTTATTAGAGATATCTGGAATTTCAAAGTGCTTCCAAATTCTTTAAAATATATTTTATTTGAAAATGATCTATTGTAATACAGATCGTTGTAGTAGAGTTATTTCTTTTTTATACATATATAGTCTGATTTTCAAGTATCAAATTGTAGAAATTTTAATGAAGAATTTAAATTTCCTGAAATGCTCGTGAAAGAATGAAGAGAAAACTTTTATTTAATAACCAGTTACACACTCAGATGCAACCCCATCGTCTCCACCCCACAACCTGAGAATGTAATATAATGCTTTGAATTATGGCTTTTTAAAGTTAAAATGAATAATGGTCACCAGTTACTGTTTGTGGAAAAGAGCTAATGTTTTCATGTTAATCATAGTCAACAAATTCGATGAGGGGCTATGATTCAAAAGACCAACTAGAACATTGCTTGTGGCTCTAATGCACATTAAGCCTGATTTCCAGTTCATAGGCTCATTGGTGTTTGCAGTGCTACATCTTCAATGCCCATGGAGCCACAGTGTACTTACTATCTTCACACACCAACACAGATGACACCAATCACTGTTTTTTGGCACTTACGACTTACTCCTTATGGCTTGTGCATTCAGACTGTTTTATCCTTCTTTTGTATTTTGTTCTCTCCTTGCATCTCTTTGAACCTTCATCATTTATGCTAAAGAAGTTGCTTAGGAATCTATCCTTTATTGTGAAGAAAGATAAACTTATCATGAGGATGATAGGAATTTGTTAGACTTTCATCAGCTACACAAAGTCCCAGTTTTAAAAGATAAAAATTTAATGAAAAGTAATCTCAAATGTACTAGAAAGACTCTGACTTGCACAAAAGCTTTAAAGCATGTATATTTCAGCATGGACTATTTTATGTCATTTCACTCCTACTTTCAATAGCTGTAGTGATGCCTTAAATACAAATGCATGAAAATGAGTTTTCTCCACATTGTGCTTTAAATGGGATTTTAAAATAACTACTACTAAATCAAATATATGCGTGTAGAAGAAATGCTTTGATAAATCAACAAAGATGATTAGATGTACTATTGTTTCAGAGCACAGAAATAGTTCTTAATGGCAAAATGATTTTTGAAATACTTTCTGATTTTTTAAATCATTGTTGTCATATAGCAGTCTGTAGTTGTGCATACACAGGTGTCCCCTTCTTTCTGAAAATTCACGTTATGCCACTTCACTTTGGTTCTTCTTCTTTTTTTAAAAATTTTATTTATTTATTTGACAGAGAGAGATCACAAGTAGGCCGAGAGACAGGCAGAGAGAGAGAAAGGGAAGCAGGCTCCCTGCTGAGCAGAGAGCCCGATGCGGGGCTCCATCCCAGGACCCTGGGATCATGACCTGAGCTGAAGGCAGAGGCTTAACCCACTGAGCCACCCAGGTGCCCCCACTTTGGTTCTTTTTAAAGACTTATTTATTTGAGAAAGAAAGAGAGGGCACGCATGTATGTGTGCATGTCGGGGGAGGGGCTGTGGGAGAGAGAGAGAGGGAATCTCCAGTAAACTCCCTTCTGAGCATGGAGTGCAATTCTGGGCTCAAACCCATGCCCCTGAGATCATGACCTAGGCTAAAATCGAGTTTGTTGCTTAACCCACTGAGCCACCCAGGAGCCCCACGCAACTTCACTTTTATGAAAGACCTGCATTAGTACCTATTTTCATTAACCAAAAGAAATCCAGAGTGGATTTTGCTTTTATGGAAAAAAAAAAAAAAAGCTGTTATTATACTCCTGTAGGTCTTAAAA
Organism: Mustela lutreola; assembly: GCF_030435805.1. Classification (NCBI taxonomy): domain Eukaryota; kingdom Metazoa; phylum Chordata; class Mammalia; order Carnivora; family Mustelidae; genus Mustela; species Mustela lutreola. The sequence continues at coordinate 152,750,309 of NC_081292.1, read as the reverse complement.
ATGAAGTGGTACAAGGCAAACTTTCAGAAAGAAGGGTTTCATAGGAACATTATCTTTGTGTAGCAAGGGGAGCTTTAGGAAGTTCAATTAAGTACTTTGTAACATATACCAACTTGTATTTATAGATTCCACTGAGCATTTTGAGAATTTATGCTTTGCTTTAAATCACATCATATATTCAATATATATTCATGTTCTAAATCACAAATTGCTTTAAAATATGCTATACATAAAAATGACAGAATAGGGATGCTTGGGTGGCTCAGTCATTAAGTATCTGCGTTCTGCTCAGGTCATGATCCCAGGGCCCTGGGATCAAGTCCCATATCTGACTCCCTGCTCCACGGGAGGATTGCTTCTCTCTCTCCTATTCCCTCTGCTTGTGTTCCCTCTCTCGCTGTGTCTCTCTCTGTCAAATAAATAAATAAACAAAATCTTAAAAAAAAAAAAATGACAAGGTGAAGCTTTTATATTCTGAGACCTAATCTAAATGTAGTACTTTTATTAAGCTATGATACTAGAACTTACTTGGTTATGATGATATTAAAACAACAGATTCAGATATTTATTAATTTTGATATTGGGCTTATGTCTATATGATTCTGAGGACCTTATTAAAATGTTTCTCTGTATAAATGTAAGCACATTTAAAAAAATTCTGCCTTCATTTGATTACTTTTAATAGAAATCATATAATAAAATGTATGTCTATAAGAAGGATATATGCTTATCTTAAAAATGCAAGGCCTGGGGGCGCCTGGGTGGCTCAGTAGATTAAGCCTCTGCCTTCAGCTCAGGTCATGATCTCAGGATCTTGGGATCAAGCCCTGCATCGGGCTCTCTGCTAGGCAGGGAGCCTGCTTTCCCGCTTCTCTCTCTGCCAGCCTCTCTGCCTACATGTGATTTCTATCCAATAAATAAATAAAATTTTTGAAAAAAAATGCAAGGCTTGTGGATTGTGAACTAGCCATAATTTGTATTTTAAATTTCACTGGGAATAATGTTTACCATAAAATTACTTTATTACATTTTGTTTGTGGAGGGAAGAAGGTAATGAATTTATGGGGTGACTAATTTATTGTAATATCATGTAGACTTAGATACAACTTCTGGTAGACATGAGAAGAAATGACAGAATTATAGCCTTGAATCACAAGTCTACATCTAGACACATAGAGATATAAAGTTTTCTGAAAGGCTACTTTCTGCCTTACTGAGGCAAATGCTTAGTTTTTCTGAAACTGGAATGTGAGTAGTTCTGAAGTGATTCTGTCACCATCTGTATAATCAGCCTATATCTAAACATGTAGAGATCTTTTTGAGGCACATATTAGGGTAATAAAGACTTGGAAACATTTCTAATAAGATTCATATACCCAATTAAGTATTGTTGTAGAGTATGCTGTCAGAAATGGTTTTCTAAGCCTAGGCTTATAACACCTCCTCGTGACTCTGTTTTGCTTCTTCATACACTTTGCATAATTATGTGTGTTGAGAATTCTGAAAATATGTATAGACTTCACCAATTTAGAGATAAATCTCCTATCCAGAAGTGAAAAAAAGTTTGAAAGACCTTTATTACTAAGGTTCTCAATCTACTTAGGAACTCTAAAAACTGACAAATTCTACATAAACAAACAAATCGAAATTCATACCCATAAATATAGATCTGACATTGTTACAACATATGCAATGGAGATTTATTTTTTATTTATTTTTTATTTATTCTGTGCAGTAGTACAGAGAGATACAAAAGGATTTTAAGAAGTCCAAAAAAGGTGAAAATAATATTCTTATCATTTACAAAAAAAATGTTTTCAGCAGAGTATTTCATGTAAAAATGGACTTTCTCTTTTAAGATTATATAATGGGAATTGAATGGGATGAGGATCTTCTAGAAAGTTGAAACCAGAAAATATTTTCCTTCCCCAGCATAGGGATAAAAATAAGCCCCCTCTTGTTTTTAATATACTTTCACTTTTGGGGCAAAACTATCAAAATTCCCTTAACAATGAACTGATATTTATGTAAAGAAGTTTAAAAGGGTGACATAGAATAAAGATTCTACTTCCTTAACTGACTTTTCCTTGAGCATTATTACTTTAGTAGTAATCCCATGAGTTAACTAAATTCACATATTTCATTCTAAGTCTCAAATGTGGATATTCCCCATTTTATAGATTTGATATGCACGATAGTGATTTCCTTGCTCCTCTTCTCCCCAAGTCTGCACTATTTTGTTTGTAACTTTTCTTTAGTGATTTGTGATAATTTGTCAGTCTCACCTCTAAATATGTTAGCTTTATTTCTTTGTATAATTTTTTTTTCTTGGTGTTTGCACATTCTCTTAAGGGCTAAGTTGCGGGATGCTATGGCTTCACCATGCATTTGAATGCCGCCATGCTGTGTTTAACTTTCACTTTTCATTAAGCATCAAAACTGTGAGAATTAAATGTCTGATTCTGATGTTTCAATAAAAAGTGACAGTTACATTTGGCAAAACAACAGCAAAAAATAATAGAAAAATAGTATCTTCTTTAACATTAAAACTTTGAAAAAGATATGGGTGGAAAGTATTCAGAATAAATATATCAAGAATAGTCAATAATTCTTTGAAACTAGAAGGACTTTCTTGAGATAAAAATAACACTTGTATTAAATGATCTGAAAAGAAAATGTATCATTATTTGTATTTATCATTCAGTTCATGCATTTGATTATGCCTTGAGACATTTGGATTACAAATCTAATATAAAATTTTATTAACCAACTGATAACATTTATATATTTTAAAAGTAATTTAAGACTCAGGTGTTTGCTCAGGTGTACGTTCTTCTCATTCCACTGTGTTCCACTGATAATTCTAACTCTATTTCTTTTCCTCCACATATCTTTTCTCCTTCCTGTTACAAATACTTTCCAGTGGCAACTTTTATTTAGGATCGCAAAAGGAGTTGCAGAGCTGAAGGTCTCTAACTTACTTTCAAAACCACAGGTTACTGGAGAACATTTAGATTTAGAAGGATGGGATATGAGTTGATTCTATAGGCCTGCATAGATTCCAGCCCTTAAAATAATGTACACATGTGTATTGTGAATGACTTTTATTTATGGCTTTCGGAAATCAGTTTTATCACTTTATAAGCACTTCTTTTACAACGCTGTACTTTTTATTTTCAGATGTGTAGTGTTTTTATGTGTTGAGATAGCTATATGCTTTTATGTTTTTTTAAATACTGTTGTTTCATAAGTAAGATACCAAAGAGTTTAAAAATTATTCCACATCATGTTCTACTTTTGAAGAAGAAAACTTAAACTTATAATTCTTAGAATTACTTGAGAGAAAACATGTTAAAAGATTCATGTAGATGTCAGAAGTAAACATTGTTATTCAATAAAGGTACTTTCCATTGTTTCAAAAAAAATCAAGGTGACTTGTTAACAAAACTGACAGTTCTGTTCAGAGGCTATATTGGTGTTGCTGAGTTTTGGAATATCGAGACTAGACATTAACAACAAAAATAGATCTAATATGATGTGTTTAAATTTGTTGTTTCTTATATTACATTATTTTCAGGCATACTAATTTTTCTCCAAGTTTAATTATGTGCATACCTTTTATGTTTTTAAAATGTAGCTCACCTAATCAACATTTTCTAAATACTTAGCCTTTCTTTCTTCATGTTTTCTACTCCCATGAATAAATGTATTGTTACACATGTATGGAACCTTGTCATTCATCTTTATATTTCTTTATTTTGCTCTGTCTTGTGTCTGTCTCTAACAGGCTCATCTCATCTCTGTACCTCCCTCATCTCCTACTCTTTGGGTACTCTAAATGCGTTGAAGGTTTCTGAGGTAGTGTAAATCAGCTTGGTCTCAAGGTTAATAGTAATGTACCTTTATGTCTTCATCCCAGTTTCCTTCAATACGCATGAGCTTCAGTGTATTAAACAGTAGCGAATAATGCTATACTTAAGCGATGTATTATTCTATTGATTTGAATTTGGCCAAATAGATGTTAAAATCTGCTGTTTTACAATACTTAATGTACGTAATTTATTTAAAGAAGAAGAAAACTATAGGTAAGAGCTGAAAATTAGTTAATATGATACTTTACCGACATTTTGAGACTGTATTTTACAGTTGCGTTTCTATAATGAGATGCTTTAATATACTGACATTACTTAAAATAAAAAAAATAATACTTTGACATAATTTCATGTTCCTTCCCCACAACTTTATGAAGAGGGAAATGGCTATGCCAGTCTCACAATGGACTTAATGAAAAATTTATGAAGTAACAAGTAGAATGACAGAACTTTCCTTTTCTGATTATCAGTTACTTAAATTGCTCTCAGTTTTCTCCTATGCTTGCCCCACATCTTTTATAATTTGCCCTGGAAAAAATCCATGGTCTATAATAACTTTTTTATCTAACTGATAGATGCTCCCTCATGAAAATCCAGAGAAAAAAATGAATTCATAACTCAAAGGAAAATTAATCCAATAATTATACTATATGAATACTAATATGAATACTATATATTATGCACTTTGATTAATAAGACACATGAAAAATATTAGAGTTTTGGATTTAAGATAGTGAACTAGTTGAGTTTAAAAGCCTGGAAAAATAGGGGCATTTGGTAAAGCATGTGATACTTGTCCCTGAGGTCACAAGTTCAAGCCCCATGTTGGGTATAGAAACGTCTTTAAAAAAAATAAATAAATTTATAAAACCCTGGAAAATTAAACATATGTAGGATGATGTTAGTTTTCTTAAATGTTTATATTTATACTCATGATCATTTCCCAGTTAATACTAGTGGTGTCTACTTTTCATTTGTTTTTGAATAATCTACTCTAAATATAATTAGGCTACTGAGTTAATAAATGTCACTTTCTCTCTCTCTCTCTCTCTCTTTTTGGATAGCCATATTCATGCCTCAAAATTATTTAGATATTATAATAACAGATGTGATTAAACATTGAAATGACATTTATTTATAGGATATATTAATATGGGTAGTGATCAATGGGTAAAATGAAGGTAATATAAAGAAATAAAGATATGTATGTTCAAAAGCATTGTGGCATCATGATTCAAAAGAGTATCAGAAAAATTAGCATTCATTAAACTTCCACACATATATGTGAGTGCTAAATCCTAATCTTATGCGATTTTGTCCTGGAGGGAAAAATATCCCAACAAATTCTTTGTTATTTTATTAGAAAGCATACTCTCATTTTTGTTGAAAGTAAAATCCTATACCTGAAAATTGGCATTCTGAGAATTATTATTGTTTTAAACATCAGAGAAAATAAAGGATGCCCTTTCAGAATCTATATTTATGATTCTTCTTTCATAATAGTATTTAAGTTAATAAAAGTTGTTTTGAAATCCAAGCCCATCCCCTTCCTCTGAAAGGCAGTAATTTTTGGAATAAACTAAAGAGATCAGTGTTTACAAGGACAAAGACTATAGTCATAAAATTTATTTTAATTTATGGAATTTTTGGCCATCCAACAGACTATACTTCATGATTTCCGTTATATACATATACTAATATATAGATAGATTTAGATATATAACAAATACAATTTATGTCCCTTAAAGGCTTCTTTTTTTTCTCAAAATAACCCAAACCAAACTTGTCAGTTTAATTTTTAAATGATAATATCTATGTGTTTTTCTGCATCCTGCCAAGTTTTCAGATACTACTTTAAAGATATAAACTTTTAATGTCTATTGTTTCATTTTAACAAATTAATAAACATATCAAGAAATAAAACTTGGAGTTCCCTTTAAACTTTGCAGGACTCTTGATGTGATTAAGTATATTTATTACATTTACTACTTTATTTAACTATTACCTCTGAAGTGTAAAACATATCAAATTTGTGGTTTATATTTCTAGCATAGGTTGGTGGTTTGAATGCCTTTTTCCTATATTCTATTCACACCTCTAGAATTTAGAACTTACAAGAAATTCCCTATCATCTCCAGTATCTTCTGCTAGTTAAGTACTCTCCACTAGGTCCTTATTCATACCACTGAAAATAGTCATAGAGATACACTTCAGATCTCTTTCTGATTATCACCTTTATAAGGTAATATTTTGTAAAATTTTCATCATCTGAGAACAAAAATAAAATAGAACAATAAATCTCAAAGTGTTAGTATTTATAAGAAGAAATACAAGTGCCGATGTTTTAAAGATATCACATGAGCTGATGGTAATTTATAAAATATTCTGCTTTTAAAGTATATATATGAAAACACAAGCTATCCAATTTATTCAGATTTTAAGTTATGGCATATTTTCTATCCAATTAAATCTCTTCAAAGTGGGTGATTTTGCATTGGGTTAACTCTCTTTTTGTATGTATTTGCTGATCGAAATAAATAATTGTCCCTTTATGCAGTTTTAGATCACATGAAATAAATTATTATAAGAAAGCCAATATATGTTTATCTCATTTTCCCATGCCTTGAATTTCATCTCTCAACTATACGGAACATTCAGTAAATTTAGGTTTAAATATATCTAATGTTCTAATTCATGAAAATATGGTGAAATGATGTGAAACTGGTGATTGAAGACATCTGTTAGTAGCACAAATGCATTATGTAAAAGGTTTTTTTAAAATTACAGTTATTATTTTGAGAATGATAAATGAAATGGCTGCTAATGAACAGTTCACAGTCATAGCCGCACATGGCAGTTAGAAATGGGAGAATGCAAATAATTGATGCAGTTTATGTCTGTCATTTCTCTGAAGTTCATGTATCTCTTAGAGTATGATATAATCAGAATTTCTGCACATGGCTGGAGGTAAATTTGTTTTAAAAACTCATTTTTAATATGCTGGCTAATGGGACATAATAATAATAAAAACAAAAATTAAAAAAACAATAAAAGTTCAATTTTAAAATCTTCACCAAATGTATTATTTTACTTTGTGTAGTGATAGCAGAGAAATACTGAAGTTTTTGGAAGAATCGTAAGTTCATTATTTCTGGCAATATAGCAATTTTAAATCATAACAAAATTGTACATATTAATGAATGACCCCTGCTTGAGAGGCTTAATCAGTCCAAAAGCAAAATTACAGTTAATATTTGAAAGCAAATTGTTAGATTTTAAGTCATTCTTGGTAATTTCTAGGTAACAAAGAGTAAGTGGGATATCAGGAAAGAATTCGAAGAAAAGGTTCTGTTCGTATATACACTAGTACTTTAGAGAAGGTTGGATAAGTAGAGATTCTAGTAGGTGGAGAAGATGAGACTAAAGGTGAACTTTGAATAAAATTGAAATTTAGGTAGGGTGCAGAGAAGAGGCAGGCAGAGAGAGGAGAGAGTATTCCTGTTGAAGGCTGAGGGGAATAGGAGCAGTTAAGTGGAGTCACTGAGTTATGGTCATAAATATAGTCAAGGCTTCAAAGCTGTGTTGCCATTACTCATTTCACAGCAAAAGTCGTAAGTGAGGGTGGGGGGAGGTTAGGGAAAAAGAAAGATGCAAGTGAAAGTAAGCAGAACTTGTTAATCTTTACCATTTAATTGCTGAAGATGGACAGATTTCAGATAAGCTGTGATTGAAAAAGATGTCTTTCATGAATAGTGGAATTTAATTACCAATTGTCACATCCCCACCTCTACTGTCCATGTAACTAACATAAGCTTCCCTATAATGGGAAAAAACTACAAAGTAATTAAGTTGCTGGTTAGTGTTAATGGAAAACTAACACAGTTCAAGTTTATTGGTCTTTTCTCATGTAGGGCAATATCAGGATACTTACATAATTGAATAGTAACAAAGATAAAATCATATTCACAGGGTCTGTACTGTGTAAGGGAAAGGTATTTCTAACTACCCCTGTCATACAGAAATCTCTAGCTGTTTTCATCAAAGCATTTTTTTCTCATTGTTTTCTTCAGGTGGAAAAGAAGCTATGGATATGCTGTGTATTCAGATATATCTGAATAAATAGAAAAATATTTCCCCTTTTAAAAAAATTACATTTTAAATTCTTTAGGTTGAGCTTAAATCATAGATGTCTATCTTGTCATATATATATATATATGTCATATATATATATATATATATATATATGTCATTTATATGTGTGTCATTAGTTATGGACAAATTTAGAACTCAATGATGTTTCAAAACCATGATTAGATTTAAATATTTTGAAGACAGTCTTCTTCATAGAGAATAACTGTTCAGCTATGGAGTTTTAACCTGAGAATTGGCTTTCTTTTTCTTGACTGAATTCTCCCATTTCTATCTGTAACAGACAATACTATTTGTATTGATATAGACCTATTTATATTGACCCTTCATGCTTACCTCATAAACTCATTAAGAAACCTATATTAGCCTAGATTAATTCATATTTCACTCAATGTGTCTAGAATTATATAAGTAATTGTTTGTATTCTGTAATAACAATTTCTTTTAGCAGGTCAGGTTGTTTCTCCTCAGTCTGCTCCAGCCTGTGTGGAAAATAAAAACGATGTGAGCAGAGAAAACAGCACTGTTGACTTTAGCAAGGTAAGCTTTTCTCTCTCATTTAATAAGCCACTGAGTTATTACTAGAAATTACTACTCATTTTAAGAGGCGTGGACACAACTTTTTGCATGCACTTTTTTTGTTTGTTTGTTTGTTTCTTAGCCAAAGCTTGACACTGTTATAGATGATGTTAGCATTCAAGTTCACATGTAACATTTTGCTTATTCACAAAACCAAATGTGTAAGTTTATGTATAGAGTTCAGGTTTCAGCCACTTGGTATAATGTTTCTCTTATAGAAAAAAAGGAGAGCTGGACTTCACAGAGAATTTAACAGAAGTTTATTGCTCAAAACTATTGCTGGTTATTTTTTTTCAAAATTGTTTTTCTCCTATTTGTGGAAAAACAAACCATATGATATAAACTTCACTGTGGTGATCGAGGAAGGCCTTAGTGTAAGGAAACACTAGAACCTAGTAAGACTGAACAGAGGTTTGAATAAAAACATAGTAACAACTGACTCCGTTGAGGGATACATCTACAGAGAGACAATTCAAATGAAATCATTGACTTGAACATATTCTAAGAAAATAGAGTACATGTGATTTGGGTTAGCAAATTCCCGACAGCGTATCTGTGCTATTGTAGGCTATGGCAAACTAACACTTGACCAGAAAAAAGGAGTTTCCATATGGATGAAAAATAAAGAGGGTCAATGATTCTTTTTATCTGAGTGGCTGAAACAGTAATAACCCAGAGTGATTTTTTTTTTCCCCTGAAAGTACTTAGCACTGGCAATGACTGTAACAGTGGGAGGAGGTGGGAATAAGAGGCAGAGTAGAAGTTGTCTGCATCGAGCTTCTGAAGATGAATGGCGATCAGCTCCTTGTTGCTGTTTCAGAATGCCTCTGCCAGTGCCTAAACGGTCTAGGTCTAGTCATGTGCATGTTCTCCCTCTGGTGCCTGGTGGAGTCTCCATGGGAGCACGGTGTACCAGCTTAAGTCTGTTAATTATGCGTGCAGGGACTGGGAGGCCAACAAAAGGGGCATACTAGTCCCTGTGGGATGAAACAAAGGCATGAAAAAGGACCTCCACACCAGCAAGAGAGAGAGGTGAGGGCTTACTCGGGCTATCTTTCTACAGTGGTTCCAAGCTCATTTCACCATATGGAGGCATGTGATTCAAATATTAAAAATGTATTATTCCATCTCCGCTCCAAATAACATATCTTCTTAAAGCATTACATCTTCATTCATCTGCAAGTTGAATAAAATTGTCACAAACTGCCATACATTTAATTTCTGAAATTCTTCATTTGAAACAATATCTTAATAGCAATGACATAAAAAGTTGCTTACTTATTTATGCAGGCACTAACAGTGTAACAGGGGCACATTTAACACTCTCAAAAACAATGATAATGTATCACATCCTTTGAAATAAACCACCTTTTAACTTTTTTAAAGGATATAACCCCTTGACACTGAATTTTACAACTCCATATCATTTTGCTTTTAGTTCTCTGACCTATCTTTGCAGCCTTCACAAATGCTTTTTCACATCTGAAAGAAAATGGATACTGTCAATCGGAGAGAGTAGTCTTATCTTCAGGTCTTCCCCCCCCCCCCCCCCCCCGCCCAACAATTAGAACTACAGAGGAGAGAAAAATACATAATCTTTCCTTTAATCCTTGTCTTCCTTATTGCATTTCCAATCAGTGGTCCATTTCATCTTTTAACAGGCAAGTGAAATTTCTACAGCCCTCTACTCAGTGCCAACCATCTCTATTCCTGTCTCTTGTCCATATCATGGCACATTGTAAAGAACATGGCTTTTGAGAAAGAACATCAGATCTTGAATCCTAACTCTAACATTTATAAGCAATCTGATCTTGGAGAAGTTCTCTGAAGTTCAGCTTTCTCATATGTAAACTAAGAACAATATTGCTTATTTCTAATTTTGCTGTAGAAACGAAAGGAGGTAATATACAGAGCCTGGCAGAGTGCTGAGCATATAGCAGATCATCAATAAAAAGTGGTTTTATTATTGTCATTGTTGTTGTTTTAATTTTAGTTGAAATAGCACAAAAAATAACTACTAGACCAAAAATTTAATATGTTTTGGTCTCCCCTGGATATCTGGTGCCTTGAATGGTGCTTGGAATGTACTTGTTGAATGAATCATGAGATTTAATGTAATTCAAGCCTTTAGTTCTGGAACTTTTTCCAAGTAATACTTCTTACCTTATAACCTGGGAGGGAAGAGTAATAGGGTTTGGAAAGAACAAATATGATCTATCATTACAGAAACAAATTTTAGTGCCATATTTTACAGGTATATGAATTAAGCATTTTTAGCCCTGATGATTTCAGTTTGGTAGTGAATTTAATGAAAGTTCAGCTAGTCTCTAGGTTACTTTGGCTATGTTAATATTTAAGCTTTATTAGGTAGGTTGCAAAACCCAGTAGAATTTTGAGATGTTAAGGGAGAAAAAAGTCTTTATTCATTTTATGTGACTTAATACTGTATCCTAGGTACATTCAATCTACATGTTTTTAACCCTTCCAATGGATAAGCTTATCAAATTTATTAATTTGGAGAATGTTTTTGAATATAAGCTGAGGTTGTCATGTTTTTGCTTCCAAAAGTGCTTTTAAAAAGCAGATGTGTCAAAAGTCTATTGCTTTTTGTTTTTTAAACTGACATGTAGAAGATGGCTATTTTAGTGTTTCCCAGGATGTTGGTGGTGTTTATTTCAAATGACCCAAAGAGAACTTCACATTATTTTCTATGTAGAAGGAACTTTCTTCTGCATCTATCTTTAGTATGTGAAACATATTACAATAAATGGATTTTCAATTCCTTGAACTGTAGGAAACCTTAGAAATCTTCTCATTTAGGAAGTGAGAAAGCTGAATTCCAGAGAGAGTTAGAGAGCTGCTCAAGATCACTAGCTGGTTAGGGTCACAACACCATTTCTCCTCAGAGAATTGCTATTAATTTTCTTGTACTTTCTATAATGGGCTTAAGACTTAAACTTTCTCCTTAAAGTCCCGTCACTGTTTCCTTCACATCTTAGCACATGGCTTGTCCAGACACTTCTTGTTCTGCCATGATCTTCTGTCCAACCTTGTTCCCTAGAGATATACCTGTTTCTCACCTGCAGCTTAAGTACCAAATGCAGAATAAAACATCTTCCCCTTCTTAGCATAAAGGTCTAAAGAGCCCAGAAGCATGGGTGTGAATCCATATTCATTAGAGTATATACCTTGATTACTTCGAAGTCTTATTCAGAGAACCAGAAAATTCTAGTTTCATTGTTCATTCCAACTGTTTGACTCCACTTAAGGATTGCCTTAGAGATATAATTCAGCCTAGTTCTTCAGAGCAGTTTTAGGTATTTGTCATTTTATAAAAGGTTAAATTATGTTTCTTAAATATGATCTCTGTTATATTAAAAGGTAGCTAGATTGTCAGGGTTCTTCTGAATAATATAATAGCCCAAATACAAAAATATAGGGCTAATGCAAGAATAACAATATATAATTGCATAATATAATAATAAATTAGATAATGTATTATATAATCTATCACTCCCAAATATATGACTATCCCAAGAGTAATATAATGTAATACGTATAATATAATGGCTATTCCAGATATATATTATTTAGCTATAAATTATTACATTTTAAATCAAAATTTGCTAAACCTGAAATTATGCTTTTTCTAAATAACAGATAAAAATTGATGATATATTAGGTATTATGTAATGCAAAAAAATTCAAATGCTAGGATCATATATTTCCTTTTGTAAAATTGGACTATTTTAGCACACTGTATAGTCCTTGATTTAATTAAATTGGATCTTAAGACATTTATTTGTATGATTGCCACCAGCCTGAGGCACAGACTTCAGTGATAGAGGCTTTGGCATTTGTCTAGCAAGAAATGAGTTTATAGAAACTCATTTTGGGTAGAACTTAAATTTCTCAGTAAAGTTATAATAGGTATTGTCAATATAATTCATATTTATCAACTACACATTTTCTTAAAAAGCCGTTTTCTCACTTTAAATTTTATTCCAGTGTATTAACATGTATAATTGTTTTTTCCGTCAAGAGGAAAAAACTTAGTTGTTTACTTTCTAAGTCCCTAAAACACCTATGAAGATATATTGTGCTTTTGTCAAAGGGCTAATAGTGTATAGGTAATCTTTTATTCCCTTCTTGAAAATTTATGCATTATTGTAAAATTGTAAAGCATTACTACTTTAAAGCATTTTCAATATGTGCATCTCTTCTAGCTACAAAAATAAAAATATGATAATAATTCCCCTGAAATTTAACCTTCTATTATTAAGGTAAATAAATACTTTGTATTTATAAATTAAAAAGTGAGATTCCATTAAAGGAAAATATTTACCATGTAATATCCCAATGCATGTGTTTTATGAGTTTACAAATTTATATTTGGAAATATATTTGTAGAATAAAAACTTTGGAATTTATAATATTTGTCATAATTTTTTATAGGCAGTTTTGCTTTGTTAAATAATTTTTTTCTTTAAAATAGAACCTGGGTTCTATTTAATGTTTTTAGTGGAGTATTACAGATTATTTTTATGTTCAATCCTTGTGATAAAATGTGTACTTCATATAACAGGATTTATGTTTCATGGCACCCTTATCTTACAGAAAAATTAAGTAGTTATAAACCTCTAACTAGCTATGCTGAGGTCTTGATTTCAGAAAGTAACATATTTAATGTAGTCACTACATTCTGGCTATGGACTTCCTAAGGTACTCATCCTTAAATTTTTTTCATGTTAAACTTCTTGGAAAAATCTTCTCAAATCATTAAATTTGCAAAAGAAAAAAATCTTCTTACCCTCACCTGTGTTTGCCAGAGCTCTTTTTTCTTTCTCTTGGCTATCCCGACTTTGACCTTGGGCCCCCATTTCATTAACAGGAGAGCATAAAACCAATTACTAAGGCAGATAAACTCTTATTTTCCCTACAAACAGATACTCATAAAGAGCAGCTCAAATGAATTAGAAACAAGAAATAGGCCTTGTGAAATTGACTTTAGAGTCACTGCTTGGTTGTCACTGAGGACCTGTGCATAAAAATTGATTTTTACTCTTAAGATTGTTTTACAGTCATTTTTCAGAATTCACCTTTTAAGCATTTCTTCTTATTAGTGATCACTTTTGTTTTGTGTGCATTCATTTCAATCACAGACATCTCATATCAGAAATTCAACTATGGTTCTTCAGCAACTTCAAATGTTAATAACTTTATTGTTTTCTTTACTCTGCTATATCTAAATTCTAATTTCTGATGAGAAATTGAAATTGAAGAATAATCAGGCCAAATATAGAGTGTAAAGGATATAGAAAAACTAGAAGAAAGATGGAGACAAAAGTCATTATTTATGCTCTAAGGAGAAAAATGGTCACATTTCTTTTGAAATAGGCATATTTTGAGTATTAATTGAAATATGCACAAAATTAAGATAATATAGTATAAATCTTCTAAATTTGTTGGTAAATACAGATTAAATTATGATTAAAGAATATTCATTTACTGGAACACATACATTTTTCTCCCTGAAAATTTCAAGATTGCTGATGCAAAGAAGTGTCTTTTAAAAACATGAAATAGAGAAACTCGAGTATTCAGCTTATTTATGAGAACATAGAAAAATACACGAGAAAAAAGTTGTTATTTTTAAAGGGCAAATGAGATGTTAAACTATTTTAAAACTTTATTTACGTTATATTTATAAAAACTGTATTTATATCACCTACGTTTATTGATGGATTACCCTGTATGAAGCGCTGTGCTAGGATATGATTTAGCTAATTTTGATTTATATTACTTTGTGATATTCTCAGGTTGATCTGCATTTTATGAAAAAGATTCCTCCAGGTGCTGAGGCTTCAAACATCCTAGTAGGGGAGTTGGAGTTCTTGGATCGAACTGTAGTTGCGTTTGTCAGGTTGTCTCCTGCTGTGTTGCTTCAAGGACTGGCTGAAGTCCCAATTCCGACCAGGTAAAAAGTATCAGAGCATCATCTGCATTTTTCTTAAACAATTTTTTCTTTTAATAAATCCCCCCTCAAACCAAAACCAAACCAAACCAAACAAAATGGAAAAACAAGGAGTAAATATAATTTCCTTTGAAAGTTTTTTCTAGAAACTAATGTGTCATTCACAAAATCATTTCTTCTTATTTGTGGAAGAGGAGAAAAAATATTTCAAAAATTACTCTGTTCTTTCCTCCCTCTTTTCAAACTCCAGTGTTTTCTTTCAGGCTTGCTCGTCAACTCTGAATACCCTGGTCTATATCACCACATAAGTCATTTCTTATAAGGTTGGTAAAAACGGTAAAGTGTTAGGATTGCCTCAAAGATTGCATGAGACTATAGGCTGGTCAGACTCAGAAAGGTAAATGTTTTGAAGGTTTAGCTTACGCTCGAATGAGTCAGCCTTCCGAGTACATGTGAGTGCCATTCTTAAGAGATGTCTATCTAATATACTGTGTATTTTCCATCTCAGGCACAGTATGCTTCCCATACCCAGAATCTGAAAATCGTTGGTAACAGCATTGTGGTACTGTGGTTGAATTCAAGTCAAAAGTACAAATTTAGGGGGCCCAGGTGGCTCAGTTGGTTGAGTGACTGCCTTCAGCTCAGGTCATGATCCTGGAGTCTGAGGATGAAGTCCTGCATTGGTAATCCCTGCTCAGCAGGGAGCCTGCTTCTCTCTCTCACCCTCCCCCCTTCATGCTCTCTCTCTTTCTCATTCTCTCTTTCAAATAAATAAATAAATAATCTTTATAAAAAAGTACAAATTTAATTTGATTACCTAAACTTATTTTCCATTTAACTACACATAAAAACTAACAACTTAGGGATAATACAAACCAAATTACATTGTTTATCACTTATCTCTATTTCATAGATAAAATATATGTCCATGGGCAAAATTGTGATGAAAAAGAAGACTCTTGACTTTAGCATGTTATGTTCCTAGTAGTTCATCCAGGGGATCTTGCTTCCTTCCTTTTTCCCTCTATTAAATGGGATTTCTATATATAGACAGCCATTTGTATTCCCATAGCAGCATCTACTCCATTTCCCTCGCCATTGGTGCCCTTTGGTTGATGCTATGACTGTTTCAGGTCCTATTAGTATGCTTCCCCTTCCAAACACTGAATGCCTCTGCCAATTTAAAATGAGGCAAAGTTCAGGTGCTATCGTACTGGGTTTGTAAAAAAGTTTCCTCTTATGGACCTTTGGCCTTAACTAAAAACACAGAAGATTATATCACTCTGTACTTTGATTATGGGCAAGATATTCCAAAAATATGGAACAGTTTCCCAGGAGAGGCCTCATTTCATTAGAGCTCAGCTAACGAATACTGGATTTGGTGTTCAAGTACCTATCCCTGGGTCTGCATGGGGGGGCTCAGGTGCTTAAGTGACCAACTTTTGATTTCTGCTCAGGTCGTGATCTCAGGGTTGTGAGACTGAGCCCTGTATGTCAGACTCCATGCTGGGTGTGTTACCTGCTTAAGATTCTCTCCCACCCTCCACTTGCACCCCACCCCCCCAACACTCACACAAAGTACCTATTCCTGAATCTGTGACAGGAACAGATTTGAAGCAGGACCCTGGTTACCACTCAGGTTATAGAAAGAAGTGTCTGTCCATTCTGTTGGAGGGCTACCCAGAGTTCTGATATATGCCAACTTTTATTAAAAAAGAGTGACGATGTCCTGAGCACATTAAAGTGGCATTTGACTATGATTAGATTGCATTTTCTTTATACAACTTGTGACCTGTTCAGAGTTTCTGGGAATTTGGGAATTGGATTTAAGATGTCAGACTTACTAATTCTAGAGGTAGTATTTTAGAAGTTTAAAATTCCTTTTCAGTCTTCCAAGCAGCGCATTCCCTTTCCACCATTTAGGAAGGTGTCTGATGAAATTCTGCATCAATGATGGCTCTGTATGACAAGGATAACTCCTGTGTTTCAAAGGAAAGAAAAGAAAAATTCCCAGGAGTACAGAAAAGCCTTAATAGGGTTATATACCCTCACTTTGAAAACTATCAAGATTTAGGTGACCTCATTTCATACTGACATAGTAAAATATGTGTAGAGAACAATGGAGGAGAAATTAGGGGCACAGGAGAGCCACCGCATAAGGAGAGATTAAAAAGACTAGACTATTTAGTTCAGAAAGGTGAAAAAAGGAAGAAGATTAGTTAGACAAATAGAATAAAGCTAGCTGTCCGAGGTTCCTAATTATTCTCTCTTAGGGGGACAAAAGGGCACACCATGAATATAATAGTAACACATAGTAAAAATGTCAGAAAATAAATTTTTAGGACTTTATAATAGCTCATGGAGTAGAAACCTGAAAAATGGCAAGATGTACATAGGTTACAAAATTTCTTGAAAGTATTACAGTTGATAAAGCCCCTGCCACCACATTAAGCTATTCCTGTTTTAAATTTATAATGGGCATTTCAGTGTAGTAGAAACTGACTTGAAATCAGGTACCGCTGACAAAAAATTAATGCCAGACTTTCTAAGACTGTGTAATATATGCTTTACATAAAATCATGCACAATTGCTGAAGTTTGTAACTAAATGAAGGGTAAGGTTATAGTATATGTTTCTTTAAAGCTTATGAAACTATGAGTCTTCACATTTAAGAGCATAAACCATTCAACAAATTAATACCACTGAATTGTATTGCAGAATATATGGCATTTGAAATTTTTCACGATTTCACTGTAGCATTGACCTTTTCAGAGACAAGACAATTACCGGTCCTCCAAAGTTAAAGCATGTACTGATTTCTTCAAAATCTCCAGTTGTGCTGGTGACTTTACTAGGCTTTCAGTCTAATTTAGATGGAATACTGCAATGCAGCCTGTATTTTAATTCCCCCATAGTCAGAATTAGTAGATCATTAACTCTCTATCTTTTCTTACTAACTGATCTTTGATTCTTGACAATATTTTTTTCAATTTAATGTAGATGTTACATATACCTACTGTTTTTATTATATGTTCTTGTTTTGTTTATAATATTATATTACCTTTTTCTTCCTTACCTCATTTTATAATTTGTATATTAGTGAGTTCTTCCTTGTAATTCAGAAAGGTTTAATCATACTTTACTTTTCTCACCTTCCTCCTCTAAGGATTTTTTCACTACCTACCATGTAGGCTCTACAGGTAATTAAATGGGAAAACACTGAGTTCAAAATAACCATGGATTTCCCTTGCTCAAGAACCTTAAGAATAAAAGTCAATCATTATAAAAATGCTTTAAAATAGTAATAAACTGTGAAAAAAATATGTATTTTATACTGAAGTCCTCATCTTAAACAATTCTTTTGCGCTGAGTCATTCTGTAACTACTGGAGTTGTTTTTTGTATTTCTACCATGAAACTTTTTATATTTTTTCTTCTTAATTACAGATTTTTGTTCATTCTTCTGGGACCCCTGGGAAAGGGTCAACAGTACCATGAGATTGGCAGATCAATTGCAACCCTAATGACAGATGAGGTATTTATTCAAGTTCATTGGGAACATTTTCCCCTACTAGGTACACTTAACTTTTGGAGTTCCTGTATTCATGACTATCTGTTGTGAATCAGATTTCTCTCCATGGAACCCCCATCCTTCTATGCTTCCACTATAAAATTTCCTTTGGAAAAATTTGTTTGAAAGGGGTAACAAATTCACACACATGAGTATAATGCTTTAAAACCTCATATTCTAAAGAAAATGATTTAGTGACACTTAGAATGTATTTACTAATATTCTCCTATAGAGTATGTGCTGCTAAAGTGAGCCCCATTTTTAATATCATTAGAAATCTTGTTTTTGGCAAAATAATTTTAGGACCTGAAAAAACAATGGTAGTTTATCTGAATAGTACATACAACACCAAAAGCTATGCAATATCTATCAACTCTCTTTACAGTTGCCTGAATGTTCTTAACCTGAGAGTCTTTGAACCATTAGAGGAGCTATAGATGAACTTCAAGGGACCTGTGATCTCTTTGATACAGCACACAAATTCTTCTATGTAAAAAAATTGTATGTAATTTTTTTGGACTGGAAAAAGCTTTTATCAGCTTCTCAAAGAGGTGTATTATTGTAAAAATAAAAACATAAAAATAACATATAACTGATTTCCTGTATTCCCCAGTACCTTATGGAAATCTGTTGTTAAAGAGTGGATGTAAAAGATCACAGAAGGGTCATATATTCAAAATTCAGTAGTAAATAACAAACAGGTTATGCGTTTTTTAGAATCTCATCTAAATAATTTAATGTATTTATTGAAATACTTTGGCTTTGGATACTTGAAAATCTGCAAAAAGAGTGGATTACTATTGTATATGACTTTTCCTAAGTTTATGAAATCTGAAAAATATGAACTTGTCTTGGTGATATAAATTCTATTATATCTGCCCAAATTATGTTTTATGGTTTTGTATGGATCCGTTATTATATTTACACACAGGAAACCAAAAGCTAGAAGAAAAACACATTTTTTATCAATTTGAGAAAGAATCAACTTAATGAGTGTTTTCATTTCCTATGGCTGCCATAGAAACTTACCACAAAGTGGGTGATTAAAACAAGAAATTTATTTTCTCACATTTTGGAGCACCGGAAGTGTGAAGTCAGGGTGTCAGCGGGAGAGCCACATTCTCTCTGAAGGCTCTAGGGGTGAATGTTTCCTTGTCTCTCCACCTTCTGGTGGTTCCTGGGGTTTCTTGACTTGTGGTGGCAAAATTCTTATCCCTACCTCCATCTTTACAAGGTCTTCTTCCTTGTGCCTCTGTGTGTCTCCTCCCTTTCTGGTCTTATAAGGATACTCGTCATTGGGTACAGGGCCCACCCTAATCTAGGATGATTTTAACTTTAGATCCTTACCTTCATTACACCTGCAAAGACCCTTATTCCAAATAAGGTCACATTCTAAGGTTCAGGTGGCCATGTTTTGAGAGGTCCCTACTCAGTTCTCCACAGTATCACATTATTGAGGAAGAAAACAGAGAAATTGGAAAAGGGCTTCACGAGGACCACAAACCTACTCTAGTAGAATTCTCTTGAGAAGACACCCATGGTATCTTTGCTTTTAGTTTTTCCATATTGCTTAATATTTTGCAGTTATTACAGTTTTGCCAAATATATGACACCGTGATTTGCAGTCCACAATTTAAATATTGTCACTTTCATGCACGTATATTTCACGTTATGTTATGTTTCCGTATCTACCACATTAGGAAATAAGATATTTCTGGGGGGATGGGGTATAGCATATGGTGAGAGGAGCATGCTGCGTCATGGGAGGTTCACATATACTTATGGCATCTCTCTTCCTAATTCTTCTCTTTCTTAATTAGAAGTCAAGATTTTCTTAACAGAAAGATGTCAGTTCCAAAGTTTTTTTGACTAATCAAGTGGCCACGGAACAACAGGGAAGCATCTGTGTTTTGTAAAGTATAGATTTAGAGTGAGAGCAGAGAAAGGATTTCCATCTATTTCCTTGACTAATAAGAACTACCCAATTTGAGAGCATGCATTAGCCATCTAAACGCAGACTCAAACATAAATTTCTTCAACTTGAAAGTTTCGAGGTTCGTTTTGGGGCGATTTGTAAGTCTCTGTGAGCAGCGGGATAGAGAAGCAGAAATAGCCAGAAAGTTACTCCAAAAGATGAGAGCAATTGGTTATAATAATAGACCCACTGAGTATATTAAAAAAAAAATGTTTAAATGCTTTTAAAAGAGAAAGAAATTTTTTTTGTTGTTCAAAACCCAAGTAGAGAAGTTGTTCTGCTTATCTAATTGCTTTGAAGACAATGAATACTTAATTCATTAAGAGTAAAATGCAATATATTAATTCATAGAGTTTAGTTAAGAAAGTGGTGAATCAGACTATGGTATCAAACTGTAAATTCCATGTTATCAGTTACCACTTACTCATTTTTGTTCCCTGATTTTGTCAGGTGCTCAAATATTTGTTGACTGAACTCTGGTGGTTTTTCTCCTCTCCATCCTAGAAATTTCTTGTAGGTGTCCAGTCTGTCTTTTCCTTTGTATCTTTAGACCTAGCATAGTGTCTGGTCATGACAGAGTTTAATCTTTCTTTTTTTTAATGAATTAATGACTGAATGTGCTAGTCAGCTTAGACATACTCACACTGGGCTGCCTGGGTGGCTCAGTGGGTTGGGCCTCTGCCTGCAGCTCAGGTCATGATCTCAGGGTCCTGGGATCGAGTCCCACATCAGGCTCTCTGCTAGGCGGGGGGCCTGCTCCCTCCTTTCTCTCTCTACTTGTGATCTCTCTCTGTCAAATAAATAAAATCTTAAAAAAAAAAAAAAAAGAAATACCTCACATTGAATCAATTCGGTAAACTATTTTCTTCCTTTCTGTTAAGCGTTGCTAGCGATAAATCATATGATTTTGCTTATTGGCACTACTGCCAATGTATTTATCCCTTAACATTCTTAAATATTATTAAGCAAGCCAAATCACTTCTGTTTATATAAATAGTATGCTGATATTTTTCATAATAGAACTTAAAACTGAGAATTTAAAAAAATATGTATTTATATAATTCATTTAAAAATAATAAAATGAGTATATATTAACATAAATGGCAGTTTTATGAAAACAAAAGGAATATGAAAACAAAAAAATTACTAAGAGTGGCATTGTTTTTTTTCTTCTTGATCTAGAATTTTTTGCCAAGAATTTTCTCTTACCCAGATTTCAAGTCAACACTGACTCTTTCTGTTCAATCAGCAAACATGCCCAAATATAGTAATTATTTAGGAAGTACATATTCAATAAATGTCCAGGTTTTCCCCATCCTTATAAGAAAATTCCTCACGGCTTCACATAGCATCTACCATTGAAGAACTGTTGACTGAATGTGAATTTCAAAAGCTTTGAAGGAGTAGAATCTTCCTGGACCTGGTTATTTTAGCTTCATACATCTCAATGTATTACAGCCCGATTTTTGTCACTACCACTCTACTCAAACTGCTTTCAGTAAGGTCCCTGTAATATGCTATTCTGTTTTCAGCACTCATGTCTCTTTTTTTTTTTAATTAATTTTTTATTTTTTATAAACATATATTTTTATCCCCAGGGTTACAGGTCTGTGAATCACCAGGTTTACACACTTCAGCTGGTGCAGCCACTCTGGAAAACAGCATGGAGGTTCCTCAAAATGTTGAAAATAGAACTGCCCTATGTCCCAGCAATTGCACTATTGGGTATTTACCCTAAAGATACAAACGTAGTGATCCAAAGGGGCACGTGCACCCGAATGTTTATAGCACTCATGTCTCTTAATCTTCTATTGGCATCTCACGTTATTGAACATCTCTTCTTTATTTTTTTTTTCCACAAAGAGCAACTAAAATTAATTGTGTGCTTTGTTTTGAAACTAAAACCTTGAAATGTATACTATTGCTTATCCCAAGGTAATAGTCTTTTATTTTATGTTCAATGAGTTTTATACTTTTTCTCTCATATATCAATTTTTTATATAAGTTTTTAATATACCTGGAATTTCTTTTCATGTGGCAGGTGGGTAAAGATCCAGTTTCATTTTTATTAAATAATCACTTGGCTTGGCACCATTTACTGGCTAGTCTATCATTTATTCAATTGTTAGCAATGAGTGCTTTTCAAAAAAACAAACAAAAAACCCTACCCATCTCTGTGTCATCACTATTTTAATTACAGTATCTTTACTGTAATAAGCCTGGGTCTCTAGTAGGACAAATTACTCCTTCCCTTTGTTCTTTATTAATTCATTCAATAAATATTTATTGAATTTGAACTATTCATCAGGTACTCTTGCAGTTCTGGGATTCTATCAGTGAACAAAATAGACAAAAGCTTTTTCTTTCATTGAGCTAATAGTCTAGTGATAAGATGTACTAACACATAAGTAAGTAAAGTATACGGTATGTGGTCATAAATGCTATGGAGGAAACTACCCAAGCAGGGAAGGGAGAGTTGCAAGTGAAAATCAGGAACCTAAAAGAGGAGAGGGAGCAAGCTATTCAAATATCTGAAGAAGGAGCTTCCCAAGCAAAAGGATAAACAAGGGAAAATGCTTTCAGACAGGAGATGCCAGGAATATCTGGGGAGCAGCAAAAAGGACAGCAAGGCTGGGCAGGAGGGAGAAGGGGAGAGGGCAGTAGGCAATGAGGTCAAAGAGACAGTGGGCCGGTCTGTGTAGGGTATTTGTACATCATATTAGGACTTTGATTTGGAAAGCAAATGGAAGGTTTAGAGTAGAGAAATGACGATTTATCTCACATCTTAAAAGCATCACTTGGCTTGTGGGAGAACAAGGGGGAAAAGCAGAGACGCCACTTAAGAAGGATTGCAAGCAATGGTGAAGAGAGAGACATCAAGGCAATTCCACTTAAAATCCCATTGGTACTTACTGAGGAGCTCGATAAGCTTATTCTAAGAAATACGTGGAAGAACATAGGTCCAAAAATAGTAAAAGCAGGCTTGAAGGAAACAAATACATATACTGAGGTTTCCTCCTAATTCATTGCTGTTTTTTTTCTCAGTCTCCTTTTCTGGATCCTTCTCACCTACTGCATTGATGAGAACTTTGTTTCTTAATTATCCACTCTGGTTCCTACATTATCAGTTTCTCCCCCCCTACTGTATCATTTCTATCATCTTACAAAAGATGACCTGGAATCTCCTGTCTTTTAGAAAGAAGAGAAAGGAAGGGAGGAAGGAAGAGAGGCAGGGATGGAGGGAAAAAATGGGTGGATGGATGGAAGGGAGGAAGGATGGGAAGGAGGAAGAAGGAACTAAAGAAGGGACAGTTCCCGGTTGTGCAATGGAAATTAAAACTATGGAGGCACCTGGGTGATTCAGTTGGTTAAGCACCTGCCTTCAGCTCAGGTCATGATCCCAGGGTCCAGGAATTGAGCTTTGTGTCCTGTTCAGTGAGGATTCTGCTTCTTCCTCTCCTTCTGTCCCTCCTCCTGACTTGTGCGCTTTCTCACTCTCAATCTGTCTCTCTCCCTCTCAAATGAAAAAATAAAATATTTTTTAAAAATTAAAAAAAAATAAAGCCCTGGTCACTGGTCTTATGAAGTCATCCTTGATTCCTGTATTCTCTTTCACACTCAAATCTGGTCTCTCAGTAAATATTCCTGGCTCCACTTACACAATATATCTGGAATCCTACTACTTTTGACTTTCTGAACTGTTATTACCTTTTTCTTACTCTTTTCATCTGTCCCTGCCACCGTTGTTACTCTATTATTGCAATAGACTCCTACTTGTTCTCTCTGCCCTTACCTATTTCATTCTGTTCTCAATACACATTCTGTTCTCAATACACATTTATCTAAAACAGCTAGAGCTACTCTTCTGCTCAGGGGCCTTAATGGCCTCTTATAATTCTTACAGTGATCTACAATATCCTACAGGATGACTTTCTGCCCCTCTGACCTTTCCTCTCAGACCTCATTTCCTGTTGTTCTCCCTCTAGCTTACTTCTATCTGGCCTCCTAGCTATTTCTCAAATACGACGCATGCTCTCACCTGAGACTTTGCATGGCTATCCCCTCTGCCTGAAGAGCTCTTACTTCCAATACCTTGTTTTTTTTGCTGAAATGTCTCACTGAGGCCTTCCTTAATCACCCTATTTAAAATTACAGCATCCCCTAGTCATACCCTTATTCCTCTTTCCTGCTTCATTTTTCTGCATAGAACTTAACACCCTCCGACAAAATATATACTCATTATATTGCCTGTTTTCTCTCTCTCCCCTCCCACTAGAATGAAAGCTCACGAGGGATGGACTTTTGTTGATTTTACTCACTGCGGTATCCTTAGCATATGAATAGTTTGATAAATATAAATGAATGCTCAGAGCTCATGTTTTAGCAGGGAAAATAAGCATTAAACAACAAATTATGTAATTAACAATTAATTACAATAAATAATTGTAATGAAAACTATTAAGAAAAAGAAGATGTTAGGAGGTGTTTGAGAGGCTTTCAGGGAAGGCTTCTCTTAAAAGTCAAATGAAGAAAAAGAAATTGAAAAAAAAAATAAAAAGAAAAGTCAAATGAACGTTGATATCAGAATGTTAGGCTCGCTTCATAAAGAAAAGGGAGAGGAGCCGTTTAAAATAAATGAGTTATTGGGGAAACTGATGATAGGAAATCAATAGTAAACAATGTTTTTAATTTAAAATCAAACAAGTTGTGGTATCTATATCTCTGAGGAATTTTAAGATAATAGGAAATCAGCTGTCTTGGATGAATTTGGACATTCATTTATCTAAAACAGGTGTGAGATTGTGCGATCCCTTGAAACAATTTTTAAATTAAGAGATCAACTCAAGAAAGATTTCAAGAGAGTTGCTACTAGCAGGGAAAGAGTAAAGTAGCTAAACTCTCCTTGGGATTAAAAACATTTGTAATTCTTTAATGTCCAGATTAGGTCTCATGGCCATATAAAACTCTTTAGAAGGTAGATATCCTGAGCTATTAACTCAGTGTGTTGTGGCAGGGAAATCAGTATTGTCAATATTTAACAAAATATATCTTTTCCCAAATACAACTAAACCATTAACTCTATCTTTGGTGTCTTCATTTTATCCTAAGCAGTGACTGTATATTTATCACACCAATGATCTTCTGTGAAAAGTTCTTGTTTGGAAAGTAAGGAGAAAGCCTTTGAAAATAATCATTACCTCTTCTGCTGAAGAAGTTTAGATTGAGCATCAAACCAGAAACTTAAACAAATGATAGATAAAATATCTGAAAGTATATATATCTACTTTTAAAAGTAGATAAAATATCTGAAAGCACAATTTCCCTGGAAATTTTGGAGTATGTGGTCACTGCACTATGTAGCTCAGCATAAAGAATAATTTACTAGTGCCAAGCCTGAAATATTTGCTCCATTTCATATTATATGAAATATGAAAAGTATCAGAAATATTTATATTATGTTTGGTATAGATAAATTTTTCCAATTTATCTTTATTTTTACTTTCTTCATTTGTTATGTTAAGTATATCTGCCCTCGGTGGGTGTGTTGGTCAGAAGAGATTCCGCTACGCTGCAGGAATAACCACCTTCAACCTCAGTGGTTTAAAACAATGAGGATTTCCTTCATGCTCTGCGTCTGTCATGGGTTGGTAGCGGGGCTCTCTCTGCTCATCATGGTCCCTCAGGCACCCAGGCCCATAAATGCTCCATCTCGACTTGCTTTTTCTCAGTCACTAGGGCACACAAAAGGCAATGTGTTAACTTACACACTGATTATCATTACCTCGACTAGAAAGTGACATATGTATACCTGAATTGGACACACCTAACTCCAGTATCGAAGAAGGCAAAGAGTGAAATCTTCCCCTGTTTCTAGGAGATCTCCAGTGTCCATCATAGCCTAAGGGACTACCACAGTGTGCATGTGTGTATGCGTAAATGGAACTCATCTTGAATGGAAATATGCTCGCTGCACTCTATAGAAATGATATATATCCAGAAGCTACTAATTTATAACTTTATCATTATTTAAAAATTAAAACAAAATAAACCTTCTTAATTGATTTATATGTTCCAGCATATAACTATTGTTAAAATTTTTAATATAGTCTATAGATCTTATCTCTATTTTTAAGCAGGGGCTTCTTTCTGAAAGTGTTGTTTACCCACATATAAATAACCTCTGGCAAACTTGAATCCTTAATTCTAGTTTCATGAGCTTCCTTTCTTACTCCTTTTCCTTTCTCTTACTCTTGTCTCCAGAAATTTCAACATTTATTCTACATTCTAAGAAAAATATATATCTATGTGCATTCATAGAATAAACTAAATTATAATTGTTTACATTAAAAATTTCTTTAGTTAGAGCTGCCTATTTCTTTAAATTGTGATAATCATATGTAAGATAACTGGGAAATGAAAACACTGAATGCCTTAAGATTTTATAATTACTTTTTTATCTTTTATTTATTGTTTTTATCTTTTCCTCCTATAGGTATTTCATGATGTTGCTTACAAAGCTAGAGATCGCAATGACTTGGTATCAGGAATCGATGAATTTTTGGATCAGGTTACTGTTCTCCCTCCTGGAGAATGGGATCCAAGCATTCGTATAGAGCCTCCCAAAAATGTTCCTTCCCAGGTATGTTTATTTGAAAATACTCTTACAAATCCCATCATTTTGTGGTCTTTTAAATACATGTACTGAAACAGTATAACTCATTCAAAAGATTCAGAACGACTTGAATGATAACCTCTGTGATGTTGTGATTTATTTATTTATTTATTTTTTGGAGATGTTATGATTTATAATAACAAAGATATATTTGGCATTCATTCCCCTTTTTGGCACAGAGCTCCTAAACCCCTTGAAATTCCCTAAGTGAGGCAAACAACAAAGGTGTCTTTTGTTATGTTAATGAGGTGACTTTTAGAACTCCCAAAGGGATGGGGGTTGGTGTCCAGCAGAGCCAATCATGTATTAGAGAGTGGAATTTTCAGTCCCACCCTTGCACCTCCAGTGACTGAAGGTCACTTCTTGTGGTTATCCAACACACCTCCCTGAGAAATTTGGTATATTGATGATATGCCACTAACTTGAATGGTCCCATATGCCTGGGAAGATTTTAAATCTACTTTAAAACATATTATACTAAAGGAAAATTAAAATTTTAATAAAAATGTTAAATATGGCTTGAGAAAAATCCCATTGCCATCTTTCCATGTTTTGATATAGTTCTTTGAAATTGGCAAGTATTAAGAAAATTCAGCCTCTTGCCCAGATGTAGGGCTTCTGCCACTATGGCTTCTCGTGGGGTTATTGGCATTTTCCTCCTCTCCACTCTTCCCTTCTCATGTCTGGAGCTCAGTGTGGGATCCCTGATCTAAGAATTAAAGATCTAATTTTGCTCTATGTCCAGATTTTCTTACTGCCTGCTCTTCTTACTTTAATTATTTCTGTGACTACCTCATGGCTTAATTCATTTAAATCTTTCCAAGTGTATCTGAAAGAAGAAGAAGAGAAGAATGAGAAAAGGCAAAAACTTGTCAGAGAAAAAGCAGCAGCACAGGGTAAAAAGGCCAGTAGATACATAGAGAATGTTCTAAGACCCCATCAGGAAATGAAATTGAGAAAACTGAAAGAGTGCTTTTATCAGATGATGGGTGAAACCTTGAAGTTAAGCAATGGTCATAAAATTGGGGGTGAGGAAGATTTAATGCTTGAAAATGAATAAGACATTTTTTGAAGCATCAAAGAGAGAAGGAGCAAAGACTCAATTTGCCTAATCCTTTATTTATTTATTTATTTATTTATTTGAGAGTGAGCGAGCAAGAGAGAGGGAGAGAGTGTGCCTGCATGAACAAGGTAGACGGGCAAAGGGAGGAGGAGAGAGAGGATCTTAAGTGGGCTCCATGCCCGGCCCCAAGCCCATTGTAGGGCTGGATCTCATGACCCTGAGATCATGACCCAAGCAGAAATCAACAGCTGGTTACTTAACTGACTAAGCCACCCAGGTGTCCCAACCAAAGTTTCACCATCTGCTGAAGAGCCCACTCAGAAGGAGCTTCTTGACCTACCTGAAGAATCTCCTGAAACAGCTGAAAAAGTAGTTATTGCCCTCCAGCATCTAAGTGGGTCCTGAGAAGAAAGTTTGTTTAGTCTTGCAGTTCACAGGTCTTATTTGACTGGATGATGAAAATCAGGTACCACACATCCCTATACAACCTTTTTACTTCCTTTCCCAGAGAGCCCCTGGATATGGAGGAAGCCTGGGCCCTGCAGGATATAGGAATAACTGTGGATACTATACTCAATGTGAAAGAGAAGGAGCAGAGCAACTTAATTAATAAATGAGAACTACCTATACTACATAAAATCAGTTTTGCCATGACCTTACAGAACGCTATAGGATTTACATTAAAGTCATGCAATACCTTGATTGAGCTCAAGGCAATAAACTCGCTAAAGTTGATATCCATGGGAAAGTATGGACATTAAGAGATTGGAAAAGGATTGTTCTCTGCATGTAATGGTTTGTGGAATGTGCCATCTTATAATGTACCAGATGAAAACTAGATAAAAATGTGTACAGTAAGGCACTCAATAATTTCTATTTTTCTTAGCTGACATCATTTATCACTAAGTTGAAACACAAAGTCATATGACCTTGTTTTCTTCCTCTTCAGTCCAACTTGCCACATTGAACATTTCACTACTCAGTCAAACTCTTTAAATTCTACCGAATAGAAATGTTTATTCTGCTGTATTTCTAGAAATTAAACTTTAAAGACATTCCAAAGCTCTTTAATGCTTTAAAGTTCTTTTCAATATTCCATAGGTGTTAGTATCCAAAATATATAAAGAACTTATAAAACGCAATAATCCAATTAAAAGTGGGCAGAAGACATGAACAGACATTTTTCCAAAGAAGACATACAGATGCTCAACAGACACATAAAAAGATACTCAACTTAACTCATCGTCAGGGAAATGCAAATCAAAACACAATGAGGTATCTCATCTTACAACTGTCAGAATGGCTAAAATCAAAAACAAGAAACAACAGAGGTTGGCAAGGGTGTGGAGAAAAATGACCCTCTTATACTGTTGGTGGGAATGCAAACTGGTGTAGCTGCTGTGGGAAATAATATGGAGGTTTCTCAAAAAGTTAAAGTACAACCATCCTTTGGTTCAGTGGTCATGCTACTGCGTATTTATCCAAAGAATACAAGAACACTAATTCAAACTGATACATGTACCCCTATGTTTATAGTAGCATTGTTTAAATAGCCAAGATATGGAAGCAGCCTTAAGTGCGTCCATCAATTGATGAATAGATAGAGAAGTCACACACACACACACACACACACACACACACACACACACACACTATGGAATATTACTCAGCCATAAAAAGGAATGAAATCTTGCCATTTGCAAAAACATGGGTGGAACTAGACAGTATAATGCTAAGCAAAATAAGCCAGTTGGAGAAAGACAAATACCATTCGACTTCACTCATATGTGGAATTTAAGAAACAAAACAAATGAGTAAAGGGGGAAAAAAAAAAAGGAGTGAAGGAGTGAGACAAACAGACTCTTAACTATAGAGAACAAACTGATAGTTACCAGAGGAGAGGTGGGGTGGAAGTATGGGTGAAATAGGTAATGGGGATTAAAGAACATACTTGTCATGATAAGCATAAGGTGATTAAAATAATAGCTTTTGATAAAGTAAAAAAAAATAAAGTTCTTTTTGATAGGTATGTATTATTTACCTAATTTATGTCAAGATTTATTTAATTTTTCCTTGCATTAAGTTGAAACATTGACAAGTTCCAGGTGGGCCAATAGATTTAAAAATAAAATAATGAAAATATTAAAAAAAGAAAATTCAAAGGCATGACTTAATCGTATTATATAGAAAATTCCCCATTACTGATGATCATATTTATGATCAGGAACATTTTTAAAATTATAATTCTTATGTATTACCTTTGTGTGGACATATGGTATAAAAATTACAAAAAATTTGCCTATAAAATTCCAGTGTGCTGTTCCCTCATGATATAATCCGGAAAGGTAAAAATAAAAACCGTTGCTATTATTTGGGTCATTTTTTTTTTTTTAAAGATTTTTATTTAGTTATTCGACAGAGAGAGACACAGTGAGAGAGGGAACACAGCAGGGGGAGTGGGTGAGGGAGAAGCAGGCTTCCCATGGAGTAGAGAGCCTGATGCGGGGCTCGATCCCAGAACCGTGGGATCATGACCTGAGCCAAAGGCAGACACCCAACCACTGAGCCACCCAGGTGCCCCTTGGGTCATTTTTTAATTGCAGGCTTGACTTTGTCGAGATTGGTGGCCAGATGTTTGTTAAGCCCCCTCATATTGCCACTCTGTTCTTACTGAGTATGTCTCCTGAAACCCTCCCAGTTGTCATTTACTCAGCCTTGTCTTGTGCCCTTGTCTCTGTGGAGTACAACCCGTTGGACTCTACTGCTCTAGTTGACTCAGAGGTTCTCCTGGTTAGCCAGGTGGGCAAATGAACAAGTGTACCACTCATCCATGAGTATTTAAAAAGGTCAGCTCAGTCTCACTATCAATTTAAGAAATATGTACTGATGTCTTATTTCTGTATTTTCATTCTGAAGTCATTTCATAATTATTAAAGATGATTTGGTTTCCTTTTCTCAATAATGACAGTTTTCTAATTCTATACTACAAGCCACATAATTTCCGTTGATCTCAAACTACTAAAAAAAGTTGCTTAAAGAGTAACTTCTAGGTTACAGATTGACTTATTTTTGTATTTGTAAACATTTTTACACTTAGAATATTAGAAAAGTCAATATAATGCTTCCTGAAGTAAAAAAAAAAGAAACTCTTCAATTGATGTTATTTGGAAATATTCTGTGAAAATATTAATACACTGACAGTGAGACTTTAAAAGTCACTTGTTAACACCATTTAGTTTTTTAAACAATAAACTGAAGTCAAGCATTTTTTAAAATATCTTGCCTTTGAGGAATGATGTTTTTGAAGCAACTTGAGGGAACTCTGGGAACTCTCTATTTTTAAAATTATTTTTATGAGACTCTTTAAAATCAGGATTAATTATTGGATTCTGAGTATTAAGAGGCAGTAGTACATTGAATTAGGTAGTATAACATTGAATTAGGAATCAAGGTATTTGGGTTCTGCTATGCTTCTTTACAATAGTATTTCTTAAATGTGTGTTGTAATTGAATAACAGATACTATGAACTATGTTTTCTTTCATTAAATGAATCAGGATAAATTAAAAGATATTAAGCACTCTGACTTCATATTCATTCAAATACTATTCTCCCCCATGGAATAATTTTTATGGTTTTTATGTTCTTTTGAAATGTTTAAATCACAGGTTTTTTTTTTTTTTCCTTTGAAGAGAAAGCACAAACATGTCAGTGGGGATGGGGGCAGAGGGAGAGGAAGATACGGGGCTTGATCTCACAACCCTGAGATTGTGACGTGAGCCAAAATTGAGAGTCAGAAGCTTAACCAAATGAGCGACCTGGGCACCCCATAAATCACAGATCTGTAAACACTTTTTATTTTCAGTTAAGAGAAGACTAACTAGTTACCCTAAAGGATAACCTTGAAAATATTTGTTAGAACATCATGTCGGGCATTATAATCACTCCCTTGTGTATACCCTAAACTCCTTTGCTTTTCTTTCATGCCATTTACTTGCTTGTTGAAACCACAACCTTATGTGAATCCAACTCTTTAATCTGTACCTGCACTGATACTGCTGAGCATAGCTGAAGGAAATCATAACTACACTGACTGATCTCATTAATTCATGACAACCTACCTCAAGTGGACCTTAATGTTGCAAGTTATCATACTATACTCCCTAGGCCAGTAATTCTCCCTAGATGACTATTTCAGACCCATTTTCTGTCCTCAAGTCTTCAGCACATCCTTCCTGAGCCTCACTTTCAGATTTGACTTGGTTCACACTTCCCTAAGAAATTTGAAATGATCAGAGAACCTCCCTAGACTCTCATTACCATGCCTATCTGCCTACTGGCATCTGCGCCCACGTACTCTGCCTTCCCATATATTACTACCTATGCATTATCCGAAGTTAGAATTCTACCTTTGCACTAGATCCCATCTCTTCAAACCTATTCAAAGACATTACACCATCAATTCTCCTCTTTCTTTCCTCTATCAATTCTTTTGCTCTGTATTACATCATTTTTATTAGCATGCAATCTAATTAATTTGCAATTCTTAAAAAAAAAAAAAAAGAATTCTCAATACTGCCACTGTCAGCTACTCATCCATTTTTTTTTTTTTCCCTCAATGCAACCAAATGGCACAGAAGGTCTCTGTACTACCTGCTCCAGTTCATCTCCTCCAAGTCTCTCTTAAACTTTCTCTAATAAGGCTTTTGTCCCTATCACTTCACTAAAATTACTTACATGAAGGTCACCGAAGATCGCCACAATGCTCAATCCCATAGTCAACTCTCAGTCTGGATTTTATTTAGCCTGTCAGTGAAGGGCATTTGACTCCCCTTTCCCTGATACATGCTCTTCACTTAGCTTCCAAAACACCACATTCTTGATTTTCCCCCTAGCTCACTGGTTACTCCCATCTCAGTCTCCTATGCTGGTTTCTTCTTTCTTCTTTGATTTCTTTATTTTGAAATGATTCAGGCTCACTCTGTAGTCATCTTCTCTTTTCTACCTACATACATTCTTGTGATAATATCATCCAATCTTACTGCTTTAAATTCTCTTCCAAATTAAATGTTTACTTTGAACTTGAGAGTTATTTATCCAAATGCCTGTCCCATATCTTCACTTTGGTGTCTTATAGATATCTAAAATTTGACAAGTCCAAAGTTTGAACTGAATTGTAGATTGTCTCATTTCTGCTCCTGTATGCATCTTTGCATTTATGTTAGAAAAGGCAATATGATGCTTCCCGAAGTGTACAAGAAACTGATGTTTTTGCAAAGTCTGTTCCATCTACACCTTCCTATATTGATAGGTCCTAATTCCAATCTTACTGTTGACCAAGCCCAAATCACTAATTTTTAGTTTATTCTTAGATTTCCATTCTGCCAGGAAATACTTTTGGTTTTGCCTTTAATATTTATCCAGATTTACACCATTTCTCATTGATGCCACTGCTACCATCCTAGTTCAAGCTTCCATAGTTTTCCTCCTGGATTATTGAAATAGTTTTTAATTGGTCTCCTTGTTTCTGTCCTTAGCCCGTGTGTTCTCAACATAGCAGCCAGAGTAACTCCAAATGAGATAATGCTTTTCCTTTCCTCAAAACCCTACAATACTTCCTCATTTCACTGAGAATAAAAGTCAAATATTTACAACGGTTTACTAAACCTACCCTGGCATCCCTTTACCTTTTCAAAGTAAACTCCTACCAATTTCTGCCTTGCTCACTCTTCCCCAGCCATTTGGCTTCTTTGCTTCTTGTTCTTTAGACCCTACAGCCATATTCCTGCCATGACACTGTCCCATTGGCAATTCTTTTTGTCTAGATATCCCTCACTTATTCTCATGGTTTATTCCCTCAACTTTCTCAGGTTTTTCTCAAATGATATTTTCTCACTGATCTTAGGATGGTTCTATTTGCCATTCCTTCCTCCCTACCTACCCACACCTCAGACCACCTCTTACTCTATTCTAAATTTTTATTTTTACATAGCTTTAATCTTTCTAACACACCATGGAACTAATTTATTTATGGGTTTATTTGTTTATTGTTGGCATTCCCCATTAGAATGTGAGCTCCACAGACCTGATTTGTCAACTGTTGTATATTAGTGGTGGGGCCAAGAACCTGACACAAATTGGTTCTCAATAAGTTTTTGTTGATTGACTAAATAAATTGTATAGTTTGAGTAGTCAAATATATACTCACTCATTGATTTGTTTTAAAATACGAAAATCCTTGTGTTTCTAAACAAAAAATATTTCCTGTATTTTTTTCGGAATATTTATCAATACTGTTCATACATCTCTTTTCACATACCTTTTCCTCTTACTATAAGATGAACACTCCTTGATGAAACAGGTGCTTTAGAATGGTAAATATCTTTCATGGTTTATCATTTGCCTTATCTAAGGATAGCTTTTCCCATTGTAAGAGAGTGAGTTAACATAGCCAATAAGGGATAATTATCCAGAAGACCAAATAATATCACTTGTTTTCTGAGGTTTGTGGAAGCTAAGAAATGTTTCCTGGGTGACTGTTGGGTGTTGAAGGTACTGAGGCCACTCTTAAAGCCCTTTATGATGGATGATAATTATTTATATGTAAAGGCAGTTCCTTCATCAATTGACACACATTCTCTTATTGAACTTTAATTCACTGTACCTGGAAAATTATAAAAATATTAAACAATGAACTTTTCTATATTTTGTGCATTTCAAGGCCTATTTTTCTCATGTTTTAAACCTGTGCCATTTTACCTAAATGTCCCATTGTACCCAAGAGCATTTGAGAGTGGTTACACTATTTTGGAACGGCAATTAAAATTTTAATTGCACCACTTAAAACATTTTTATGATCCTTTTAAGTCCTTTTGAACACATTGGCATGCTCTAAGATAGCTGATAGGTAGGATTTTCCGATTTTTTAAAAACCTCCGTTACTGACAAAAGTGGGTGGAAGACACTTGTGAATAAGAGAGCACTTACATAAGCCTCAGTTAATTTTTTAATGGCTCAACTAGAAGTCTCCTTTTGTAATAATCTTTTAAATCTCTGTGAGTCAGAAAAAAAACCATATTGTCAAGCATTCCATGGGTGGGAAGATATCAGCCAGAATAAAAGAGGGAACTACCCTCAAAAATAGCTAACGATAGCAGTTTAAATTTATGGAAGGGTTGAGCTATGCCAGGCATGTAACACCGCCATACCTAGTGCCCCTCACTCCAATCTACCCAGCCCTTGTCTCTCTGCCCCCTTCCTTTTCTTCATTTGTCTTCATAGCTCTATCTCTACTTGACATTAGAGATTTGTTGTTTGTCTCCAGTATGAATGCTTTTTCTTGTTCATCTTTGCCTTTCTAGCATCCCTAACAATGCATGGCCCACGAGGCACCCAACAAAGATTAGTTGAAAGAATGAACAAATGTCCATCACTTCATTTAATTTTTTCAATCACACTGATAGATGCTATTACTACTAGTAAACAGAGGAAGAAACTGAAGCTTTAGGAAGCCTAGATAACTTGCTAGAGGTCATGCAGCAAATAAGTAACAGAGCCTGGGTTCTTAGCCACTCTGCATATTGCCTCAAGGGAAAAAAATTTGTTTTTGTTATTTACAACTAGCACCTGAAATTAAAACACAAAAACAAAAAACTTCCTGCAGGAGAAGAGGAAGATTCCTGCTGTACCAAATGGAACAGCAGCTCATGGGGAAGCAGAGCCCCACGGAGGACATAGTGGACCTGAACTCCAGCGAACTGGAAGGTTAGTGAAAAGCATCTGTATGGTACTTCACAGACCAAATGGGATACTGTTCTTTGTGTCAGGAATTGCCGTTTTGAGATGTAATTTTTTTTAGACTTTGAGTACTTAAAGAATGCCTATTTATTTGAGTATCTAGTACTTGAATACCTGTTTAATGTCAATTAGTTTGATTTCCCAGTATGTGCTAATGATTTTTGTTACTATTAAACCAGAACAGTGGATACCTCATTCCATTTTATCTTACCCAGTCTTTCGTTTTGCTGTGCATAAAATGCATTCACAGATTCTTAGAATGAATAAGAAAACTGTCAGTTGCCCCTTCTAAAAGAGCCTGTTGAAAGCTTCAAGTTCAAGATGGAAATAAAAATAAATACCAAGAACTTACTCTTATAGACCCTATCTCATTACATGCAAGTAGGATGTATATAATAGTATTTTTTATTTTTGCGGTTGTAATTTGAAAGAGCTATATGATTTATTTTTCTAATCACACATCTTTGAAGAGATGAAAGCTTCAATTTATTTCTTAAAATGGTTCTTTATCGTTTTTTGACAGCTTGTCTCTCTTCAAGCAATGTGTGAGCAGAAAATCAGAAAAGCTTGGGAGGGTCTGTCTTCAGGGAATATGTGCACACAGCCTCCATTGTAATTGAAGGCAATGGCAAAGGCTTTGCAGGATTGGTACTCCCCTCCTCTCAAGGCCATTTCCGGGACTGCTTTCACTGTGTCCTCTAAGCCGACTTTCCGGTTTCTGACAACTCTGTGCATTTTAATTCTCCTCTGTTCTTTCCCTTTATTTACATTTTGTCTCTGAGGAAATGTCCTTGAACGTCTTCCTCGGGCTCCATATAATTTGAGATGATTCAAGCAATTTTTTCCTTTTCCCTTTACTGGAAGCGCGGTTACTTCTTCTGTTGGCTTTCATATTTTCAAATGCTGTCTTTTTATTTTGGGTGGTTCTTTTTTTCTCTCTTTTTCTCTCTCTCTCTCTCAGGTGTAACATGCCACATAGCTTAGATTTTTTTCGAAGTTCACTTTTCCTTACTGCTTCCTAAATCCTCCCAGGTCACCAATATCCGGTATCTTCGCTTCTCCAGAGTTCTTCCACAGATTCTGTTGCTGACATGACTTGAAGTATCCATTACTCATCTGCTCTCCTGGAGTTGCTGGTGTACATCTGGGCTGCTCTTGCACTGTTCTCTGCAATGACCTCTCACTTCCGGATTTAGATTTTTGCTGCTAACAGCACGTTTATTACGCAGTAATATAATAGCTATTTAGACTAATGTATGCCCTAATAAGTAATTAATTAGAAAACAATGGTCTAATAGGAAGTACTATCAAACCTATAAATGTTAACTACTAAGTAATAGTTTATAACCACCTCAAAATATCTTGGGGATTAGGTGGGATATAAATTATAAATGAATGAATAAATAGTAGATTAAATCTATTTTGAATTGTGACTTTGATAAGTTAATACACCATTCAGAAATAATCCTCCCCAAATAAAAACTATGCACATGTTTAACAAACACACCTAGGGGAAACTAAGGTGCTCTTTGTGTGTGTGAGTGTCACAAGTTCACTGTAAGCTTCTTTTAGTTTAAATGTCCTCTTTTCAATTAGAATTTCATCCTATTCAGTTTCTCCTACTCCCTGTCTTGCTGATGGAAGCAATCACTAGGAAATCATAGTGATTCTATCGCTTGTGTAATAGTAAGATAGTTACTAACATGGTACTATTGTGTCTATGTCAGTCAGATCAGGGAACTTAAAAATAATAGTCATAATTTTCTGTTATCCTGAAGATATACATATTTCAACCCAAACCAGAATTTGTATCTCAAGAGAACAGTAATTTTTGAGGTGATTCTAAGATTGCCAGTGAATATTTCTATGTAGAAAATAAATAACAAAACTTAATATTTTTGCATAATCCAAATATATTCAGCATACTGGCACTGTACTGGAACATAGTAGATTTTTTTAACCTCCCTGTAGAACTTAATCATAGTCTTATTCATTTTAATATGACATCTTTATTCCATGGAGCACAAAGAGCTCTTAGTAGCCAAGTGTTAAATCCACGTATTTTTACCAAATGTTCCAAGAATGAGAATACCTGTACATTAATACTCTCGTTTCTAGTAGATTGAAAACATCTTAGTCCTCAAGTTTTAAGGAGCATTTTACAATTTAATGCTATTCACCCCTGCACCCCTGCCCCCTAATCCTCCTTCAAGTGTTTCAGTGTGGGTTTTGGGTACATTTAGAATAAGTGTATTTATACTAGGGAAGGCCATTATTGTCTTGTGAATGATAGATGTTGGGATATGTTTAAACAACAGTGGATCGAAATTACATTTTTCTAGATTGGTTATTTTAAGGTCCCCTTCCTAATTTCCTAAAAATGAAAACAATAATGGAAGCAATCTATCTTTACTAGATATTACTGTCGTCCCTAAGGCCAGTTAGATGCCTGTTGGAAATGATACCGGGTGAGAAATATTTTGGCAGAGAAAGCAGATAACTGGAGCCATGGTTAAACACTCCATCTTCTCTCCAGGGTAATGCCCACTATTGGAGACTATGAAGGCCAGTTTACTCTCCCAACCTTCACGTTCTGCTATGCTAAATGAAATGTAAATGATTAGAAAATACTGCCAGTGATCAAGAGTAGTAGGCCTGAGTGTAGGAGGAGTTGATGAAGATAGAAATGGCACAGAGGTTAGAGAAATCCTTAAATTTCATTATTTGAGTTTTGATGGAAGAACCGCTCTGAACCTTGTCTGAGAGAACCTGGGGTTTTGGGGTTGCTGGCCCAATATTTGGTTAGGACTGGAAGTAACATAGTGGTACAAGCCATCTCTGTAGATCACAAGAATACAATGCAGCAGGTTAAGATGGGTCTCATCTCTGCTGATGGAAAACATATACTGTGACCTGGCAACACAGTAAATGAGGGTTTTGATTTGTGCGGGTTTTTTTTATAATTGGATTTCACTATTGTGTTTCTTCCCCCTGTCTTAGGATTTTTGGGGGACTTATTTTAGATATCAAAAGAAAAGCTCCATACTTCTGGAGTGACTTCAGAGACGCATTCAGCCTGCAGTGTTTAGCATCTTTTCTGTTCCTCTACTGCGCCTGCATGTCTCCCGTCATCACGTTTGGAGGACTGTTGGGAGAAGCAACTGAAGGTCGTATAGTATGTATTATGCTCTCCTTGGATTTTTAAAGCTCAGTCAGTGCTTAAGATTCATAGTTAGATAAGTGTCCATTTGCTTTTGGAGTCTGTCATGAGGAGAGATTTGATGTGTGGTCGTACCTGTACTCTTCATACGAGTTTCCTGGATGGCTAGCAGAACTGGTAATCTGGGAGTGGAATACCTCAGAACAAGTTCTCAGTCTCACACAAGGTTCTGGTCTCATCCCTGACCCCGATCCTTAGCTAGCTTTCTGCTCTAGTTTTCAGCTCACAGGGAGTCCTTTTCCTACTTACACCTTTTCCTGTTTATACAGGCCATGCTTCTGTCCTGAGACTTACCACGAACACATGTAAGCTGTTACAGGGCAACCCTTCCCCACCCCCCCAAAAAAGCAAGATAAGGAATGTGGTGAGGACATTTCCCCACTGAGTACCACTCATATTCTGCTGACCGCTTGTCCCTTTTCTTATCCTCCTACTCCACATCCTGCCCAGGGTCGCTAGACTTTTCATAGCAAAGGAGAAAGGATATACTCATGCATTTTAAACATTGTCCCACTAGTTATAATGGTTGCCTGTACAACTTAGGTAATGGACTTATTTCTATCTCTACACAGAGTGCAATCGAATCTCTCTTTGGAGCATCTATGACTGGAATAGCCTATTCTCTCTTTGGTGGACAGCCTCTTACCATATTAGGCAGTACAGGACCAGTTTTGGTGTTTGAAAAGATTTTGTTTAAATTTTGCAAGTAAGTGTCAAATACTTTTGGCCTCTTACCCCCTCTCTATTTTTCCACTGTGTTTATACTTCTCTCAACATCACATTAGGGGTCTGCTGGGAGAGGCAGAAGTGGTTGATTCGATTCAGTTTGCCATCTTGTCTCTCCATGGAAAGAAAGGGAAAATAAAAGATTTGTG
Organism: Mustela lutreola; assembly: GCF_030435805.1. Taxonomy (NCBI): domain Eukaryota; kingdom Metazoa; phylum Chordata; class Mammalia; order Carnivora; family Mustelidae; genus Mustela; species Mustela lutreola. The sequence goes on along the minus strand of NC_081292.1, from coordinate 152,710,563 downwards.
TAATATGTTAAGTAAAATTCCTAAAAGGTAATACTCTTTAAACACTGAGAAACCCCTTTTATTTTTGTCTCCTTAGATGTTCCCTTTAGACAGTCTTGAATTTAGATACTCATGGGATGTGAAACTTATTTCCTTTCACTTCCTGAATTAGACTTATTTCCATCTTTTTAAAATGGTGGCAAGCTGTTAAATGACCTTATTCCCACTGTTCTTTTCCTCCTTCTAGAGAATATGGGCTGTCATACCTATCTCTGAGAGCTAGTATTGGCCTTTGGACAGCAACTCTGTGTATCATACTCGTGGCCACTGATGCAAGTTCCCTCGTCTGCTATATCACCCGGTTTACCGAAGAAGCTTTTGCTTCTCTTATTTGCATCATTTTCATTTATGAGGCCCTGGAGAAGTTGTTTGAACTCAGTGAAGCATATCCAATCAACATGCATAATGATTTGGAACTGCTGACACAATACTCGTAAGTAACATTTTCCCTGTTGGCTGTGGGCTTTCCTCTTTACAAAAATTGCTATTGTTTTAAGAAATATGAGAAAATTTGTCCTGCAGATAAAGTGAGTTAAATTGATTCATGATCTAAGTCTCTGACCAGACTCTCAGAGTTCAACAGGATTTTAGAAGTCCTCTCTTCAGCTACCCAACTGATCCTTGAGTTCTCATTATACAAACACAAACAAAACTCACTGAATTTAAATGTGATTTTTGCTTTCAGAACTTACAGCATTTATGATGGAGGTACTCAGGCTTTGCCTGTTGAAGGTAATATTACTGTTTATATTTCAACATGGGTCTATACCTACTGCACTTTCTAGTTTTAGTACGCCAGCAGTTTGGAATTTTTCTAAGCCTGTTTTTGCAGAGTGTATGTGGATATTACGTTGCTCCTTTCTTTGATTTAATTTTAGGGTTTTTTGGTTGCATTTATATAGATACATTTTTGTATAGCAAATATTTGAAGCAATATATCCTTTATAAGTCAGTTAACCACCAACATATTTCCTATAAACTTCTTAGACATGGCATCAAATCCTTTGAAGGTTTATTACCTTTATGGAAGACATTGGAATTGTTGAAATTAGGCCAAAATAGTGTAATGTTAGAATTTTGTTGAGAATGATGTAATGATAGCGTTGAAAATAGTATCATTTTTAGTACAAATTTTAGTACAAATTTTTCTTGGTCATCGTAAGTATCTTTAACAGTATATGTCTCTTTCAGACAAGAAAAATCAGAGTGGAAATATAAAATAACTTCCCCAAAAAGCAAATAGTGTGGGTGCTGTGAACAGGACTCAGAATTGGATGAAGGAGGTGCCAAGGACACTCAGGAAGCAGGCAAATCAGGACAGTTTGATCAGAATGAGGGATAACCCTTTCATTTCTCTTTAGAGAGCAGTGTCACCTAATTTGTATCTCCTTGCTGGACTATATATTTATCTGCTTGGATTTTTCAAAGCTATTACATGCCAGGCACTACACTAAAGATGTAATATTCTGTCCCCAGTGAGTTTCCAGTTTAGTAGGGAGTGTAGACAAACAGAAAACACAATGAAATAAAGTGCTGTGTTAAGAGATTGATACAGAATGCAATGGTACCACACAGAACATCCTACCCAGATTTGGGGTTCATAAAGGACTTCCTGGATTCCTCCAGGAAGGAGGACATAGAAGACCAAAATATTGGTAGGAATTAGGAAGATGCTGAGGAATAGTGTAGGAGAGGAATAGTGTAGGAGAGAGGTCTAGATGGAAGGAATGGCACAGGTCTAGATATAAGAAACATATTAATACTTCGAAATATTGGCAAAAGTCATAGAGATAGTGGTAAAACAAGAAATTAGATTCCAAATAAGCTCGCCAAAAGAAACAACATAGAACAAGTAAATCAGGTAAAAGCAGGACTTTCCCATTTGAAGTGGTGGGAGGCACCATCTGTCCACCCTTCTAGTTGTTCCTGAACCTTCAGTGGCCACTTTTAAGGTACTTCAGACCGAGGAATACCACTTAGTATCTCTCTGGATTTAAAAAGGAAAAAGATCAGAGAAGCAAAGGCTGAATAATGGTCATAGCTTGAAGGTAGAAGAAAAAATAAGAGAGAAGGATCAGAAAAAGAAAAAAAAAACCATAAATGTCAGGTTATCAAAGGCAAGGGACGAGGCTGTGCCAAGAGACCATTAGAGCGGTCATCATTAATGTAAGAAACAGCATTGGGTGGGGAGGGGCGGCAGAACTACATGCTAGTCTACAAAAGATGAAGAAGGGAGTAGGCGGTAACAACATGGAGAAAGGATGCGCAGGCCTTTTGGCTATCAAAGAAACTGAAAAACAGTGCCCATTGGACAGGCCAGTGAATTCCTGCGAATGGTAATTTGTGACAGAAAAGAGCTATGTGTGTTTGGAAATGAGGACATAGAGGCAGAGGAAAGAGAGAGATTAGAGATGATGGTGAGAGAGCAGATAAATGTGGGATTGCAACCTCCCTAAAAACGATGAGATCGAGACAAATTGTGGGGTTCAGTAAAACAAATGCTCAGACGATAATTGGAGAGCAAAAATAGCTTTGTTTGTCCATGATTCCTGCTTTTCAGGGCAATCAGGAGGAGAGTTGCATGGGTCCTGACCCTCAATGTTTCCATCTCTGCTTTTCTAAAAACAGATCCCCACAAGTTTAAGTTATGCTTTATCACAGGGTATGCATCCAAAACCTAATCTTCTGAAGACTGAGCAAGAATGTGTACTAATCACTGTGTCCCATTGTCCAAGTTCTCTTGGACCACAGTTAGGGAAGACTGGCTCCTCCTGCTGGGTGCTGAGGTTTTAGTACAATTTGGTGCTGGAATGGGTATAAGAGAAACAGGGAGCTTGACGATTTCTCTGGGAAATGTGCTGATCAGATATCTGTACAGTACCATCCTCACTTAGATTTTCACATTGTGATTCCCAGGCTCCCAGTACCACCCACATTGCACTCATTAATCTGATCAGGATTGCCATCACCTGGTCTTTGGAGAAGCAAAGCCAGTACTTTGCTATGCATATAACATATATTTATCAATGTACTTTTAGTCATGTGTGTTTAAAAAAGTAAGTAAAAGTATTGCTAACAATAATGGCGAATGCATTGTGTAGTCTCATACGTGTGCTTGAAAGCATTTTTTGTTTCATGGATTCCATATGACTTCTGGTGTGTTTTCTTGTTCTTGCCACTGTGACCTTTTCACACCAATCAGTTGATAAGTGCCATTATACTCATGCTCACCTAAAATTTTCTTGATGTTGTTGGCCTCATGCTTTCACAGTTTTTATGAGAAAAAAATCTTAGAAAATGTCATAGCTAGGATGCTGTATATCTGAGATTGCAATCTTTGCAAAATTAATATGCCTCTGCTTTCACATATTTTGTTTAGGTGTAAAATATTGAAAAAGGCATCGTATTTAGGACCTGAGTTTCAGATATTCTTTATACTTAGGCCGCCTATATTCAAATTTTCTTAAATTCATAGTTTTACCAACCAAATAACAAAATGTCTTTGATTTTTTTAAAAAAGGCTTTCCTAGTTTCTCTGGCACCCTAACCTTATAATGTGGTAATATGTAGACCTTATATTTGAAGCTATAAGCTTTCTTTTCATTTTGCCAAGAGCAAGTGTCAAGATAATCAATTTAGTTTCAAGAATATATACATTACACCAGATGATCAAGCTGAATATGTCAAGTTAGCAATAAGTAATGAGTTTGTGGGAATAACTTTTTCTAGGTTGCTTTGATTTTAAGAAATGGCAAAAATAGAATAAAACATTCTGCTTATGTAAGATGGAATGTTCCTTCAATATATAGTAATAATCTAAAGCTCTCAAAGATGGCTAGCTAAAGAAAAATTGGGGTGGTATTAATTCTTTGCAGTTGGTTGGGTCAAAGCAAAGAGCAGGTCCAATATACTAACAGACTAGAGTTAAATAATATTCAACAATTACCAAACCATTAGGAGGGGTGATTTTACTGCTAGGTTATGAAAAGATTTTGTTTTTTTGTTTGTTTAGTTTTGGTACCCCCCCCCCCTCTGTTTTTTGTCTTTTCCAGTTCCAGCCCTCTACATAAACCAGGACTATTCTGGATAAATATTATTTATTGAGTGACATTATACTCATAGAAGAATATTATTTTTCTTATCTCCTCAACTAGATTTGAGCCTTCTTTAAAGTAGAAAACATACAATAATCTTATCCTTCCAATCCCAACATAATACTGTAACTATAAACTATAGAAAGTGATACATACTGATTAACTGAACATGTAAAATAATTGACATCACCTGGCCAATCTTGTTTGGCAAGACAACGTGCTCTTGGACAGTAACTTTAACATGACTCTCAAAGACTTCAGCTAGAAGTTTTGAGTAAACTTGAGATGCTATGAATATCTTAATGTGGGATAAAGATGTACAAATCTGGATCTGTAAAATTAGTTCTGACTGAAGATTTACACATGGTGCCAATATGGTGGATAAATCATCTGGAAGAACAAGGGATATGATTGCAACATTTAGCAGAGGCTGAAAATTTCTCAGCGATGTAGGGAGAAAGAAAATGAAAGGGAAGCTTTCATAACTCATTGACTTTATAGTGTTCACTAGTCAAAGAATAAAGAATAAAACTCGGCTTTAGAGAAACCCCCGTGTTTCAACTTTCTAAAATCAGATTTTTACTTCATATACAAACTTAGCCAGATTTCTTGCAACATTAGTTTATAATTATACTTTTATGTATTTATTTCTGTAATGTATGTATAACTCCACCAGGTTAATCTCTGTAATGCCAGGTCCATGACTAATAGGCACTCTCTGAACCTGCTGCCTTTATGAAGTGCTCTGCATGTGTCCTAAAATGAGCATGTTCACATTTTTACATTTTTGGGAAGGCCCCTTAGAACTGATAGACATATTTAACATAGAGTTTTTTCTCTTTTAAAAAGCTGATAGATTATCTGACATCTTAGAATCAAATAAATATAATTATAGGCACTCAATAAATGACTATTCAGTAAAGAAACTTCTGGCAACCCATCCCATTCTTGATTTTTAATCCAAACACTTGCTATCTTTGTTTTTCCTTCTCGCTTTGAACTAAATTCTTATTTTAATGATAAAGTCTTAACTTCACTAGCAGTAGCATCCAATGTAAGTTTATCATTTGCCTCTTTTATCTTCATTGTTTCTAATGGGTTATGAGCCTTCTTGAGTGCTAGATCAATGTGTCTTCATCTTTCTTCCTTCAGGGGCCAAGAGGGTTGGTAGATAGGAGAAAGCCTTCTTAACTGTCTTGCAACTATTTTACTTTTCAGAGTCACCTTTAGTTACTATTTTCCTTTTCTTAACTGTAGGTTTGCAGATATTAAGTGATTATTTTTCATGCTTTCTTGTCGAAGGGCTGTGAAAGGACAGAAATTTACATGAACATCCAACATTAGAGGGAGAGTGACAAGTAAAACTGTTGGTTTCTTTTCGTAAGATACACAGAATGGCCTCCAGTCATGTGACTGTGTATCAAATACACAGCATTTCACTTAGTTGAGATGTGATGAACATTCTCAGAGAGTTTACAATCTTTAAAGTACTGACCTTATTTCACTTCCTGAATTGACCTAGATTTAAGGATATAATCTGAAATATTTGAAATGGAATATAATGATGTTTCAATTTATAGTAAAATAGCACAGATACTGCAGTAATCTGTGTATGTAGGTTAACCCACAACCATTGGTAGCTGGTATTTTAATCAGGAGTCTAAACTCCAGCAGTGTTCAACTAAGATTAAAGCAGAGAGCCTAAACTCCAGAAAAAATTACCACAAACCTATCTACTAGTCACATCTCAGTCAACACTAAGGCTTTGCTGAATGTCAGAAATGGATTTTCATTGGTGAAAGTACTAGTTTGTTAATCAGTGTAATGAACAGTAGTAATGTAATTAAAGGTAATCATTTTGAACTAAATGAAAATGAAAACACAGCTTTTAAAAATTTGTGAGATGCAATTAAAGCAATTCTTAGATGGAAATTTATAACATTGAATGTGTGGATTAAAAAAGAAGTGTCTCAAATCAAAGATCTCAGCTTCAACCTTAAGAAACTAAAAAAAAAAAAAAAAAAAAAGCAAATTTAATTTTAAAAATTAGCCAAAGGAAAGAAATAATAAAAATCAAAGTAGAAATCAATGAAATTTAAAATGGGAAACCAATAAAGATAATTAAAGGACCAAAGTCTGGTTCTTTGAAAAGATCAATAAAACTGGTAAGCCTCTACCTGGGCTAACAAAGAAAAAAAGAGAATGTACACAAATTGCTAATATCAGAATGATATTAGAGAGAGGGGACATCTCTAAATGAGAGATGGGGACATCACTAAGGATCCCATCAGCACTAAAAAAGAATATAAAGTGATACTATAAACCCACAAAATTGATAACCTAGATAAAATGGACTAATTCCTTGAATAAGACAGACTGCCAAAACTCACACAAGAAATAGATAAACTGAATAGGTCTATATCTATTAAAGAAACTGAATAAAAAATTAATAATCTTCCAAGAAAGAAAACATCAGACCGAGTTGAATTCACTGTTGTATTCTTCCAAACGCTTAAGGAAAACATTATATCAATTCTCTACAATCTCTTTCAGAGGATAGAAGCAGAGAGGATACTCCCTAATTCATTTTTACAAGGCTAGCATTAGCCTAATATCAAAACCATAGAAAGATATAAGAAAAGGAAACTACAGACCAATATTTGTCATAACCAAATATGCAAAAATCCTCAATAAAACATTAGCAACTCAACTTCAACAATGTGTAAAAAAAAATTACACCACAATGAAGTGGGATTTTTTTCAAGTATGCAAGGCTGCTTCAACATTCAAAAATCAAGTAATACAAGGAATTCCACCAACAGACTAAAGCTGATAAATTCCATGATCATATCAATAAAAACAGTAAAAGCATTCATGATAAAACTTTTGGCAAACTAGGAATAGAAGGAAATTTCCTCAATATGATAAAGAATGCAGAAAAACCTACAGCTAACACCATGCTTAATGATGAGAAACTAGTTTTCCCACTGAGATCAGGAATAAGTCAAGGGTGTCCCCTCTCACCACTCCTTTTCACCATTGTATTGGAAGTTCGAGCAAATGTAGTATGAAAAGAAAAACAAATGAAAGGTATACAGATTGAAAAGGAAAAATAAACTGTCTTTGTTTATAAATGATATGATTGTTTATGTGGAAAGTCTGGAAGAATCAACAAAACACTCCTGAAACTAACACGGAATTATACCAAGGCTTCAGGATACAAGGTTGATATACAAAAGTCAATCACTTTTCTATAACCAGCAATGAACAAGTAGAATTTGAAATTAAAAACACAATACCATTTACACCAAAAAAAAAAAATTGAAGTATAAATCTAACACAATAGGTATAAGATCTATATGGGAAAATGACAAAACTCTAATGAAACAAATAAAAAAACCCAAATAAATGGAGAGATAGTACATGATCATTGGTAGGAAGACTCAATATTGTCAAGACGCCAATTCTTCCCAATTTGATCTATAGATGCAACACAATCCCAAATAAAATCCTAGAAAGTTGTTTTATGGATATCAACAAACTGATTCTAGAGTTTGTATGGAGAGCCAAAGACCCAGAATAATGAAGGAGAAACTAAGTGGGAGGACTGGAGCTACCTGACTTCTACATTTACTATGAAGCTACAGTAGTCCAGACAGTGAGGTATTGGCAAAATAATAAAAACAGATCAATGGAACAGAATAGGAGCCCAGAAATACAGTCAACTAACTTTGACAAAGAAGCAAATGGAGCAAAGATAGTCTTTTTAACAAATGGTGCTGAACAACTGGACATCCACATGCAAAAAAATGAATCTTGACACAGACATTATGCCCTTCATAAAAATTGACTGAAAGTGAATCATATTCCTGAATGTAAAATGCAAAACTATAACAATCCTAGAAAATAACATAAGAGAAACTCTAGATGACCTTGGGTTTAGTTAGTACTTTTGAGATACAACATCAAAGGTATGATATATGAAGAAAGAATTAAAGCTGGGCCTCATTAAAATTAAAATTTTCTACTCTTTGAAAGATAATTTTAAAAGAAGGAAAAGACAAGCCACAGACTGGGAGAATACATTTGCAAAAGACATATCTAATAAAGAACTGTTATCTAAAGCATCCAAAGAACATCTAAAACTCAACATTAATAAAACAGGATTTTTAGAGCAGTGAAACTACTCTGTATGCTACTGTAATGGTGGATACATGACATTATAAACGTGTTCAGTCCTATAGAATGTCCAACACCAAGAGTGAATCCTGAACAATAGACTTGGAATGATAATGATGTGTTAATGTGGTTAATGGGTTACAACAAATGTTCCACTCTGCCGGAGAATGTTGATAATGGGGGAAGTGATACATGCATCCAGGCAGGGGGTATATGGGAAATGTCTGTATCTTCTGCTTAATATCCCTGTGAAGCTAAAACTACTTTAAAAAATAAAGTCTATTTAAAAAATTAAAGAAATGAAGATCTATTATATTGGAATCTAGCAAGTGAATCATGACCCTCAACTGCTAGAGATGGCACTTGAGGCTTAATTCCTAACCGATTCAGTGTCCAGCCATTTTTGGTACCTGATGACAGACTTAAACAGGACCAGATTCCTGCTTATGGAGTATTTCACCTGCTGGGCACATTGCCATGAATTCTTTATGTGATGAGTATAATGCCAGTGTTGGCACTTTGTATATGATTTGATAATTTTACTCGAGGTGTCTGCCATTCCTATTGGGAAATTTTGAGGAAATTATTCTTGTTCAAGTAAAATGCTGCTACATTATTTATTCATTCATCTCCAGTTTGCTGAATATTTTAAGTGCCACTGCTACATACTTTATAGTATTTGTCACACTGAATAAAATGCTTAGAGACATTGTTAATAACTTGTTTTGGAGGAAGAAACACTTCCCTTTAACTATTGAAATTAATACGTTAATTGCTCTGAATACTGTTCCTACTAGATATTTTATAAAACCAACCAGATTCAGTTAGCGTAGGGTATTTTTTATACTTGAAATTCTTGATAACATTAAAAGTTCAGCTTATACACTTTATTTTTATTTTTTAACAAACAGGAAAATTTCAACATGACTCTGGAAAGGAAGAATTTACTTTGCAAAAACGTTCTATAGTGGGGCACCTGGGTGGCTCAGTGGGTTAAGCCTCTGCCTTCGGCTTAGGTCATGATCTCAGGGTCCTGGGAGCGAGCCCCGTGTTGGGCTCTCTGCTCAGCTGGGAGCCTGCTTCCCCCACTCCCCTCTCTGCCTGCCTCTCTGCCTGCTTCTGATCTTGTCTGTCAAATACATAAATAAATAAATAAATAATCTTTAAAAAAAATTCTATAGTTATAGTTCTCAGTTTTTATATACCCCCCCAAAAGCTATTTTTATAAACAATGTCTCCTCAGGACTGTTTAAATATGTGAAGTGTTAGGAAATATGTTGTGTATATGAGTTCTCATTGTGTGTCCAGGCCAGTTCTACTACTTCCACTCAACTCCACTGTGTTGCTCATCTCTTCATTACATATGTACCTGGTGTCTTTTTGGTCAATTAGAACATGCTCTAAAGATAATTAGCTGGAGCCTAATTTATTTCTTCCATTTAAAAAAAAAAATTTGATACCTAAAAGAATGAAGCACCCACAGTAGAATTTTTAAAATTATAATACCTAGTTTTTAGAGGATAAATGGGATGTTTACAAGCTGAATTATGTTCTCTCAAAGTTTGTATGTAGAAGCCCAAATCCCCAGGAGCTCCAAATGCGGCTACATTTGAAGACAGGGCTTTTAAAGAGGTGATTTAGGTTAAGTGAGGTTATAGGGGTGGGTCCTAATAAAATCTGACTGTGTGCTTATAAGAAGAAAATATTTGGACACACAGAGACACTGGGAGGCACACACATGGTGAAAAGATCATGGGAAGACATAGCAAGAGGGCAGCCATCTGCAAGTCAAGAGAGAGAGACCTCAGAGGAAACCAACCCTGCTGGCGCTTTGATCATGGACTTTCTGTCTCCAGAACTGTGAGAGAGTAACTTTCTGGTGTTTAAGCCACACAGTCTGTGATATTTTGGTATGGCAGCCCTAGTAAACTCATATACTGGGTAGATGCTTAGAGGTTAGTCCTATCTCTGTTTGCAGTTGTAAGTGCAAATTCTCTCAAGTCTCTACTTCTAATGATGGCAATCCCATCCTTTCAGCAGTTCAGACTAAAAAACCATGGGTTTTTTCTTAATTCTCTTTGTCACACACCTAGATTTCTCAGTAAATCAAGTGGCTTTATGTAGAATATAAATCCTGTTTGCCACCCTCTCCACCCCATAATCCCTTGTCTAAATTATTAGTTTGTCTTTCAACTGATGTTCCTGATTTTATACTTGTTTTTTCATAGACTGTTCTGTATGAAGCATCTGGAATTTTCTCTTAAACTTCAAGTCCCCTCATGTCACTCTGCTTCTCAAAGCCCACTGGTAGCTTCCCTTTATCGTCAAGTGTTATGTGATCTGTTCTCTCGTATCTCCTGCTTCCTCAACCCCCTGCTCTATAGCCACACTGATCTGCTTGCTCTTCTGTAAACACACTTGGCACGTTTCTGCTTCTCAGTTTTCACATTTGCAGTTCTTTTTGCCTGAATGTCCTTCTCCAGATATCTATTTAGTTTGCTCCTTTACTTCCTTCAAAATTATCTACTCAAGGACTTTCTAACTAAAATGTCAACTCCCTTCTCTCTCTCTTGCCTCTATCTAAAATATTACATAATTTACATATCTTTTTAAAAGTAAGAGTTATCGAGGCATTATTTTTACACACAATAAAATATACCCCTTTAAGTATATCCTCAAATGAGTCTTGACAAATGAATGACAGCATAATTGAAACATCATAGGACATTTCCCAGAATGTTTCTTTATGCCCTTTTGAAGTCAATCTCTCACCCCAAACCACAATCTCTGAAAATTACTGATATGATTTCTGTCTCTGAAGTTTTACATTTTCTAGAATTTCACATAAATTGAATTATAGAGTATTGAACCTTCTGTACCTGCTTCCCCCCTTCCCCACTTATTATAATGCTATTGAGATTTACTCATATTGTTGTCTGCATCAGTTTATTACTGTTTATTACTGGGTAGTATTCCACTGTATAAATGTACTGATTGTCTTTTGTGTTCTTTCTGCTCTGGGGTTATATTTCTTCATCTGCAGGTCTTTATTTGGGCCATGTTTTCATTTTCTCTTAGATAAATACCTAGAAACAGGATTGCTGTGTTAAAATGTGTAACTTTATAAGACTCTGCCAATGTGGTTGCACCATTTTGTATCCTTACCAGCAATGTATGAGAGTTCCCACCAATCTACCTCCTCACCAGCATGTAGTTTTGTGCATATGTATAGTGATACCTTTATTAGTCAGTCTAATTTATTGTCTCTTCCCCTTTTAGAGTGAACAGTTCACGAAGGGAGGGAATTTAGTCTGTTTTGACTATGGCTTTTCCAGTGTCTTGAATCAGCTCCTGGCACAAAATAGATACTCAATGAATATTTGTTGCATAAATGAAAAAGTGTTGAATGAATATTATCTCTATTTAAGGCTAAAAACAAAAACAAAAACAATAACAACAACAACAACAAAAAACCCTGAAACAAGCAAAACACAAAAAACCCCCAAGACTCAGAGGGTTTATGACTTATCCAAGTGGAAGAACTGGGTCTATAGTCCAAGATATCTTGAGCCCCGGGTAGTTCAGTCAGTTAAGCATCTACCTTTGGCTCAGATCATGATCCCAGGGTTCTGGGATCAAGCTGAGCCTCATGTTGGGCTCCCTGCTCAGTAGGAAGTCTGTTTCTCCCTGTCCTTCTGCCTCTCTGCTCCCCTGCCCTCACTCGTGTGCTCTCTCTATTGCCCTCTCTCTCTCAAGTAAACAAACAAGGAAACAAATAAAATCTTTATAAAATAAAAATAAAACCCAAGACATCTAATGTCTAGTTGAACACTTTTGACACCATACTACATTATAAGCCACTTATTTGCCAAAGGAATTTTTATGATTAGCATTTAGAATATAAAAGAGTTTAGATAAATTTTTATTGTATTTAGGTCTTTTATATTATCTTCGGCCAGTTTCTAATTTGTAATAGGAAATAAAAAATCTGAAAACAGAGGGATAAAAAATAATAGTAGAGGTAAAATGGATTCTAATTTTAAAGCTTGTTAGAACATAAAAGTACTTATTTTGATTAGCCATAAATAGGCATGTGACAAGGAGGGAGAGAAATCTTGGATAGAGATGAGTTTTGCTGCATCCCATTGAAACCCTACATCACCTTGTTATTTTTAAGAAGCTTGGTAATAACTTGACTTAAAAGATTGGGATAGGAATCTGCACCAATATCCTATTTTAGGGCCTTAGGTAAGCCCCTGAGAGCAGCCTTCTAGAGACAATGTCTTAACTCTCAAAAATGCATAGGAAGTATATTTGAAATACACAGGAAATAGATCTGGAAGCGTACTTACAAAACCTATAATATTTGGGGCAAGTGGAAGATAGGATCGTGAGGAAAAAAAGGCTTGTTTTCTCTGCATATTTTAAAGTGTTCAATTGGCATCGTGTGCATGCATTATTTTATAATTTCTTTCTAAGAATAAGTCTTATGATGGGAAATTCATCTTATGGCAAGAATAAAAGATGAGCCAGGTGGTACTCATCAAATAAGTTCCCTATAATAACCAAATTTATTTCCCATTTCAAGAAAATACAGCCTACAAAACTCAAGGGTAGAATAGAGCAAAATGTTTCAAGTATAATAAATAGATTTGCCATTTTGTTCATGCATTTTCTTACTCACTCATTGGCTTATTCCATCAGTATCCATTGGTGATTTCTGTATTGTATTTGCATTGAGAGTATGAAAATGACTACGATATGGTTTTCACTGTCAAGGAGCTCGGTGATTATTAGGAAGAGCCAAGAGGGGCACTTTGTACATTGTGCTGCACATTTGAATATTTGTCGAATTAATAAGTGAGGAGGGAGCTAGAGACAATGCCTACTCAAATAATTGCAGCATAGTGTAGTATTTGTGCTAGATATATGCATAATAGCCTGGAGGAAGAAGTAAGAAATTACCCTGGGGAGTTGGAAAATATTTGTAGAAGAAATAAAACCTAAGTTGTCATGCTGTCTCTGTTGTACCTGTCATCTGAGTTTATTTTATACAGCTTATCCATGTTTTTCTCTCTCTTTATTATATCTGTATCTTCTGTATGAGCAGGTCATAATTAGAGGTGAGGGCACTGAGATAGAATGGACTCCTGGGACCAACTGTCAAGGATCCTTAAAAATTGTAGTAAGTTTTTTCTGGTAAAAAGTTGGGGATAATGACAAAACTCTGGGAAGAATTATGTGATAATAGATTAGAAGGTGATCATAGAAATGGGAGCAAGAATCACCAGCCTAGGTGTGAAATGTTTGTCTTTACTGTTGATCAGACAATGATAATGGGAAGAAAGTGAATAAACCAGCGGCAAAAAGGAAGAAAATCCAAAATTGACAAGGCTTTATTCATTCATTCAACAAAAAAACAATGGATTACTCTCTAATTTATAAGAGCTGTAACAAAATTTTGCATCCATGACTTTATTTAACCTTACAATAATTTGTGAAACAAGTATTACCCCTGCTTTGCAGATGATTAACAATGTGAGGTTTCAACAAGTTAACTAATTTGTCCAATATCATATAGCCAATGGATGATAAATGAGAGTCAAAATCAAATCCATCTCTTTTTTTCCCCAAGATTTTATTCATTTATTTGATAGAGAGAGACACAGTGAGAGAGGGAACACAAGCAGGGGGAGTGGGAGAGGAAGAAGCTGGCTTCCTGCTGAGCAGGGAGCCAGATTCAAGGTTCCATCCCAGGATCCTGGGATCATGCCTAAGCTGAAGGCAGACACTTAATGACTGAGCCACCCAGGCGCCCCTAACCCATCAGGTTTTAAAGTCCATGAACTTTCTCCTACAGCATATTAAAATAAAAATAATAGTAAAGGATTATTATTATTATTACAACTCCTTAAAGGCAAGGACTGTCATGTATTTCTATTTATTTCCCCATAGCAAAATATCCTGCACAAAATTTTAAACCATTATATATCAATGAATGAATAAATAAGATTGCCTGCTGTGTGCTTGACATTTGGGTGTAAAGGTGACCAAATAGTTGTGGTCTCTGCTCTTCCATAGCATATTATCTATTGACAAAGTTAGACGTTAAACATTACTCAAATAAGTGCTTAATTATAGTTGACACAAGTGCCAACATATAAAGAGGCAGAATGTCATGAGAGTGAGAAATACTTCCAAAGTTATGTATTTAGAGGCCAAGGAGAGGATATGGCTATTTGAATGGAAATGAAATTCAGATGATAACCAGTATAAGAATTTAACGGAGAGAGTATTGTTTTTGGTATTAGTTAGCAGTCATAGTGTTTTATAGAGTTATTTTGCATACTTTTGAAAAGATTTTTTCTTCATAATATAGCTATAAGTTTAGATAATTTCCTAGAGAGAGAGTTGTAAGTACTTAGACAATCTCTTCTAAGAATAAATTCCAAAATATGGAAAAAAATATATTCATAAAAGACTTCCCATTGTGTTATTTAAATAGTCATCTTAATAGAAACAAATTAAATGTTTAATAATAGGGAGTGAGTAGGCAAACCTTGTCGCATCCGTTAACAATTATAGTTGTGAAGAATAACGTAGCCGCATGGAAAATGTTTTCATTACGGTGCTGTATAGAAAAGATTAAAGGGCCACCTGGGTGGTTCCTTCAGTTATGTGTCTGACTCTTGATTTCAGCTCAGGTCATGATCTTGGAGTCCTGAGATCAAGCCCTGTGTGGGACTCTGTGCTGAGCATGGAGCCTGCTTGGAATTTTCTCTCACTCTTCTCCTCCCCCACCACCTTAAGAAAGAAAAGAAAAGATTAAAGACATTGTATGCTTACATATATGTTGAAAATATATGTAAGAACTACTAACAGAAATATGCCAAAAATATTACAGTAACTGGTGGAAATACTGTTAAGAGATTTCTTTTTAATTTTTTATTCTATAAATATTCTGTAGTGTGATTTTATCATTTTGGTAACCTAAAATACTTTTGGAAAAAGAATAGGCATAAAAATGTGTTTGACTTCTACAGAGAGATCATAGTTCTCTGATTTTATGCCTTATATCAAAACCTAACTGGATATACAGCACTCTGGGGGCTAATTTAGTCAATAAGGAAACTTCAAAAAAATGAATCACAAACCATTATTGTTCAGTACACACAGGAAGGTACTAATAATAACTACAAAGACAAAAGGAGAGCATCTGCAACCCAGAAACTAAAATTAGTAATAATGTTGAAGGGAGTTCTACCAAATTATGTTTTCCACAAGACAGCCACAGGCTCTTCTCATGTAAGGAGGACTGATCACCTCCATTAGCCTTGAAACAAAAGCAAAGATTTCTGGAAGGGGGCATTTAATTATAATGTTTATCTAATCACTCTGTAGCCATTTATATAAATAAGACAGCTCGGAGCACATGCTTTTCTTTGGGGAAAGTAAGTAGAAGATGTGTTTGGTGGACTGTATCTTAAGCCAAAAATCCCACATCACAAGTCAAAATTATTGGCATTTTATACTGGCCTCATTAAAAAATGTAAAAAAGTGCAGGTACTGCCCTTTTTTTTTTGACTTTTGGATTGTTGAGTTTCCCAGGCTCTGAGCTGTGGTAGCGACAATTGTGTAACAAAAACAGCAGTGATGTTGTCAGTAACACCTGATTAGTATTTATTTATGCCAGACTCAGTTCTAGGTGCTTTTATCTATATTAACTCATTTTACCCTTGTAATACCCTCATGTGGTTGATTGCTCTCATTGTTCCCACTTTAAGAAAACAGAAATATAGAGAGGTTAAGTACCTTGTCCAAGGTTGCTCCACAAAGGGCTTGGATTTGAATGATACAGGATTTTTGGCTGGAGAGTCTGACGTCCAATGTCCTAGGCACCAGGCTATCTTATTCACCTAAAGAATTTTTTATTTTCATAAATACTTCCATCTTTGGCCAGAGTTACTAAAAATTATTTTGGACAAAATTAGCAACAGAACTTATTCCAAACTCGTATTCCATCTCTTCATGTTGCTGTCTCTAGTTTTCTTTCTTCTTCCTTTCCTTTGGTAGTTTTGGATTAGTTATTTGGACTGAGTTCATTGGTGTAGGTGAAGAACAGAAAAGCCGGGTTTTTCTTATTTTATCTTGATTTAGTTATTTAGAATATCTGCTTTTGACATTTAAGAACATAAAATCTAAATATTCAGAGCCTTCTTTGAGCTACCAAGAGTTGCTACAGATACCTTTTTTAAACTTCCTGTGCAGGCATACAGACTCTGAGAACTAACTGCTGAGATTTCAAACATAAGAGGCGCAGACTCAGGAAAAAACAATGATTCTATTGGCAATAGCCGATATCTGTGATATATAACCTAAGTCTTTTAGGTTGATAAATATATCATTTCTTTTTAGAATTGATTCGTGGATGAGCAATATTATTAACTAGACATAGGCCTGACAAGGAGGCAAACATGGCTAAGGTCCACTTAGAGACCTGACTCTCCAAAAAAAAAGTCTCTCCCATGAGCTTGATATTTTTTACACCAAATTGCTTATGACTTTGACAACAAATTTTAGTACTTTCTAAAGATGTAGTCATTTCACTGTTGACATGTAAATACCCTCCCAGGTACTGAGTAACACATTACAGTACACTATTGCCCTCACTAACACAATACAATCGCTTTGGAAAACAGAGACCTTCTGAGGGAATGGTGCCCACAGCAGGCAAAGTAAATGGAGATGTGATACCAGCCCAGCAGCCGGGTTTAGACGACACCATGAGAAGCAGGAATCTGGACAGTTGGGGCAAAGGAGGTGGTGGTAGTAGAGCTGTGGGGGTATGAAGGCAGGCCTGCAGGGTATTGTGGGGGAGGGGAATATCTTAAAGGAGGCGTGTCTGAAAAGGGGAAACTGAGAGGATCATAGAGTGTCATGTAAATTACTAAATTTCTTCTGGAGTCTTCTCACTCTTCCAGCTGTTCTGATAGAAAGGGCACAAAGCTACAGCTGGAGGAAGCATAATGTAGCAAAAAAGAACAGAAGTTTCAGGGTCAAGCAGACCTGGATTCAAATCTAATCAGTATGGCCTTGAACAAACAAGTTACCACTCAGTTTCCTCCACCTATAAAATGTAGAAATCAAGCAATGATACTATGAAACAAAGTGCCTCCTGTCATGCAATGGTAGCTGTATGTATGTCATATCCATATGCATAATACACAGTAGCTAGAGACAGCATCACATGTGTGTGTATATACACACTTTAAACATAGATGCATTCATTCACCTGTTGTAGTGTTACCTTTCTCCCTTGTTACACTACTTCTGCAAGAAACTTACCATGTATCCTTTAGTTCACATTTTCATTTCCTTTTGTCATATATAAATTTACTTTCACTAAATTTTCAGAATATTCAGATTGCTTCCTATTAAACTAGGGTTTGGGGCCCTTTTTGTTCTTGTGCGGTAAATTAACAAAATGACCAACTTAGAAAATTCTGATTATTAGCTACCTAAAAAGTAGAATGTTGGCTACATTGATGTGGGAAACGGAGGCAGGCAAAAAATTATTTAATTTCCTTACCCACAGACAAGCCCTTAAAAAAGGCAGATTGACATTGCTCTAGGGACTCAACTACCTCCACCTTAACACTTGGCTAAGGGCAAAGGACAATCCTAGCCTGACCCACCCCTAACCTGTACCATGTACCAGGATCCTGAAGTCTACTTTCACAATTCCTTTGGAAACTTTATCTCTAAACCCTCCAAGATACGTGCTGACAATCATTCCCAAGCATATGACCCACTGATATACATCTAAAGGGTCTCAAAGGTTTTATTACCATTAATGAATAACCTTTTTCCCAACAATAGCTAGCCCCTCAAGGTCCTGGAAACCTTGCTTCCAAAATTCCTTAAGAGACTTATGCCATCCCTGACCTCCTCCCAACTTGCAAGCATATAATGGACCACTCCTCACAACCCGGACAGCAGCTTTTTCTGCCCACGGGTCCTGTCCCCACACTTTAATAAACCACCATTTTGCACCAAAGATGTCTCAAGAATTCTTTCTTGATCATCAACTCCGGACCTCACCCCACTGAACCTCACTTATATTCTAACACTTCATCAACATGATATAACAGATTCAGACAATATATACTAATTTACTCTTAACAAGAAAGAGACTACTGCTCCTAATGAATACTAACCATTTTCTTTTTGGCAGCACTACTGTGCAATAGTCATTTATGTTATTATTTGAAATTTGTGATACAGTTCTGTAAGGATTTGAGGCAGTCTTCTGTATGTTCAGATGATATCTGAATCACAGCATATATATTACCTAGGCAAATATAATTAATCTCTTTAGCAGTTTAAATACTTTTTTATGATTCTAAGAAGGAGGCTTTAGGGAACATAGGCTACTCTAAAGCTAGGCATATGTTGTTCCCAAGGCCCTAAGTTAGGGATCCCTGATTAATGGATTAGATACCATCTATCAGGAGGACCCTGAAGTCTTACCTGGCAATCTCCAAGTAGCTCTCCAGGCCATTTGCCTCCACACTCCCACATGCTTAGTTAGCCGGGAATCCCAGTGGCGGATGGAGGGGAGAGGTGGGAAGGGCAAAGGCAGATAGCATGTTTGTTCCTCCCCTCACTGCCTTCAGTTTATTTTCAGAACCATCCCAAGGGATCTAAAAGATTTCAGGAATACAAAAAAGATCTTCTCCTCACAGGTTTGGAGGCCTCGGACCTGATTATTTAAAGATTTATTTTTACATTTTTAAAAAAACTCTGACAATTTATACAGAGAAAAAAATAAACTGAAGATACCTGTCTTTTTTACAAAATTTCTTACCATACTTACATAACAAGAATTTTTAGAAGAATAAAATCTTTGGTACATATATGTTTTTCTAATATAACTTCGAGTGTAGTTATAAATATTTTAGTTTGTGGATTAATGTTCTACCTTGTCATCCCCTAACCTACCTGGTCTTTCGTGGAGTTGCAAAATAGATATCCTTGGGGCCTGTATCCATATTTCCAGAATATTCTCAGACATCTTGCTCTGCTACAGAGTAAACTTAGACTGGAAATAAGACAATGGTAAATAAAAGAAGCTTCCTTTGCCTACCCCACCTCCCAAAGGCTCCATTTGTAAAAGAAGTACAGACCAGAAATCCTGTACCCTGTTAGATCCTTTTCTTGGTGCCAGCCTACAGCTGAGCTTTAGTTTCTCACTTTTAAATGAGGACAAAGATACCTGTTCTTCTAGTCATAGCCATGATCTGTAGGCTAAATATTTTATCAAAGTACTTTATAACCCACATAGCAAGCTTATATAATGACAGGTATTTTATATTGAGTGCTAAATTCTAGGAATGGTACTGGAAGCTTTGCATATATTATGGTACCTCTTCCAAGTCTCAACACAACCCCACACAATTGTTATAATTACATTGGATGTATAATGAGTTAATAGAAAGTCACAGGTTATGTGATTTTCTAAGTCAAATAGGTCAAAAGGGACCAACTCAATATTTTCAAATGGAGGTTTAATTTTCTTTCTACTTAGAACTCAGGCAACAACATTACTTAATGCCGTTAAGAATGGTAGGTGCCATTAAGAAAGATAAGGGGAAGAAAAATACTGAAAAATCTGTCCCTTGAGCAAAGCTGAGAAATCACCCTGATAAAAAGCAATGCTTATTTTTTAGAGACCACCTGAAAAGCCCTGGGCTTCAGTACATTTTTATGTACTAAGTATTGAGTAAAAAGGGAAAAATAGATGTTTTAGATGTAAGAAGACTATGGTATACTACCTAGCCAGATCCAAACTTAGATTTTTCATAAGTTCCATTTTACTCATATTATCAATCATATACACAATCACAAGTGACATGAAACAGGAAAAACATAATGACTTCCTTTGCTTTTGGAAAACAGATGGTAAACAACAGAAAATTCTTTTAAAAAATGCATGAAATTATTTTTTCATAATAGCTAATAAAGCTTCTTTAGACAATAGAAGAGATACATTGCATTTCTGTTTATAATCTTAATATAGCTATATTTTTATTCTTTAGAATAAAATCAAGTCTCTTAGTAAAAGCAGTGTATTTTACCACAGTAATCTTTGAAGTCCATCACTAAAAACATAGGTATACACACTAATTTCTAACCCCCTAGAGCATTTTGCA
The DNA here is from genome assembly GCF_030435805.1 of Mustela lutreola. Lineage (NCBI taxonomy): Eukaryota > Metazoa > Chordata > Mammalia > Carnivora > Mustelidae > Mustela > Mustela lutreola. The sequence continues at coordinate 152,690,039 of NC_081292.1, read as the reverse complement.
GAATAGGTTTTAGACATTAGAATAAAGAGTTGCTCAGGAGGGGCATCTGGGTGGCTCAGTGGGCTGAGCAATTGCCTTCAGCTCAGGTCATGATCCCAGGGTCCTAGGATTGAGTGCCATGCCAGGCTCCTGGCTTAGTGGGAAGTTTGCTTCTCCCTCTCCTTCTGCCCGCTACCCTCCTTGTTTGTGCGCTCTCTCTCTCTGAAATAAATAAAATAAAATAAAAAAAGAGTTGCTCAGGAGAGCAGTACTGCCTCACGCAATATGATTTGGTGGTCACCATTCTTGTTTTCCAGTAAAAGGGAAATTTCATGAGCAGAAACATCTGGCTCCTTGAGTTTGCACTGATGAAGAGAATGTTTCTGAGCCACTTCTGAGCCAATGTATCTTAACAGGTCAATCACAGACCTGGGGTGTTCACTCCTCATGATAGCACTGCCAGACACCATCATGTTAGCACCTGTGTCTGGATAGTCATGGATTGTATCATACCCACTTCAGCACTGACCTCTTTCTAAAGATGGACACTGGGTCCTCCATTGATGAATCCTTGACATTGTACCTCCCATACATTTCTGCCCTCCAAATTCAGGTTTCACTGGCATAAGAGATTGGATCTATCTGATTAGCCCATGGTGCTAAACATTCCACTGTAGTTCCCAGTTTGATGGCAAGTCTAACCTTCATCTCATTCTCCCAAGTGTCTTTAATCAAAGCACCAGGGTTCTTTGTGTCCTCAAGGTAGGTTAATTGGCTACTGCAACCACTGGCTTTGTCCCAGTGTTCCATTCTGGACACCATCCTCGGCATGTCAAAGAAAGGATCCTGGCCTAGCTGCTTTTAGAAACTCAACCACAGGGTCACCAAAGGTGATGTGAACAAAATGCCCATCTGTTACATCCAGATGCAGATAATTGGGCTTGGAGGTCAATCCCGGGAGGCACTCAGCACCCAAATTTGGCCAGGATTTTGTGGAGGATGGATGGGTCAGTCTTATAGCTGGACACTATGGTACTGGTTCCCAAACACCAAGTTATTCCACAAGTCCCCTAGGAAAATGAGGGCATCATTGTAGTTTGCCCTTTTTAAAAAATGTTGGTACTTTAATTGTAAGCAGTGACTAATTTTTCTTTTGAAATGATTAATTTTCTCAGTGTAAACCAAAGTAAAGCCATGAGTGATAGCTTTGAAGAATTTATTTTAGAATCAGTTATGTCTTAAGTTTACTTGCCTATTATTCACATGAGTCAGAACTAGCAATTTGCTTTGTTTTTTTTTACTTAGGTGAAGTAAGATACCAGAAGAGCTGGCTTGTTCAGTGACTTCACTAACATATGCAAATGAATAACCTCAGATCTCCACTGATGTGCCCTTTCATTAGTAATTTAACTGGATCAAAGGGCTAGTAAATGTTTTTGTTCCAAACTTCCTTTTAAATAAAATTCTTCCTTTCAGATGAAATTCAATATATGTTTGTGTGCGCACATACATATATATTTTCCCCGTAAATGTATACATCTACTATAATGTTAATTCTCTCTTATTATGTTATTCCTCCAAGAAATTTGGTATTTTTTTCCTATTTGGCATTATAGTTTTCCTTTTATCATCAACAAATTTAACAAACGTTCAGAGTATGAAAATGTTTTCCTATCAAATTCCTATGGTGTTGGGCTTTTTTTTTTTTTTCCCAATGCAGAGTAACAGAAAGTTCAACTTGGGGGATTTCCCATCATGGGAAGACACTCCCCCTTACCACTAAACTGATTTATAGACAGAGTTTGGCAGGTTCATATATGTATGAGCAAAACAGTAGCAAGACATTTGAAGGCCCATAATCCTTGCTTTTCCACTATTGCTTTTTCATCTAATCCTGGTACAATTGTGAAGTTGGAACCAGAGATTCTGAACACGGCATTGTAGACAAAACTGGATATTTTGAAGGCTACCATAGGGGTAATCTCTAAATTTGCATTTGGAGGATCCACGGTCAGTGCGACTACTTTAGGTTCTACTTTCTTTTCCCTCAAATTTTTATTTAAATTCCAGTTAGTTAACATACGGTGTAATATTACTTTCAAGTGTAGGATTTAGTGATTCATCACTTACATATAATACCCAGCACTTATCAGGACAAGTATCCTCCTTAATACCCATCACCCATTTAACCCTCCCTCCCCCCATCTCCCCTTTGATACTTTAGGTTCTTAACTTTAAAAAAATAGGTAGTGATCTTATTTCAGACATGCTACCGGCAGCTCTACTGTAAACTTTTAGTCCCTACACCAGTGTCTGAGTATCTCCATTAAATATGGAACAGTCAGTCATGTTAAAATTTGGCCCTGGAGGCACTTGAGTGGCTCAGTCAGTTAAACATCTGCCTTGGGCTCAGGTCATGGTCTCAGGGTCCTGGAATCAAGCCCCACATGGGGCTCCCTGCTCGGCAGGGAGTCTGCTTCTACTTCTCCCTTTGCTACTCCCCCTGCTTGTGCTCTCTTTCTCTCTCTCTCTCTGTCAAATAAATAAAAATAAAATCTTTAATAAAAAATAAAATAAAATTTGTCCCTGGATTCTTTCCACAGTTTGGCAACCGTGGCCATTGCTGCTATAAACATTGGGATGCAGATGGCCCTTCTTTTACTACATCTGTATCTTTGGGGTAAATACCCAGTAGTGCAATTGCAGGGTCATAGGGAAGCTTTATTTTTAATTTCTTGAGGAATCTCCACACTGTTTTCCAAAGTGGCTGCACCAACTTGCATTCCCACCAACACATGTTGTTTCCTGTCTTGCTAATTTTGGCCATTCTAACTTGTGTAAGGTGGTATCTCAATGTGGTTTTAATTTGAATCTCCCTGATGGCTAGTGATGATGAACATTTTTCCATGTGTCTGATAGCCATTTGTATGTCTTCATTGGAGATGTGCCTGTTCATATCTTCTGCCCATTTTTTTATATGATTATCTATTTTGTGTGTGTTGAGTTGGAGGAGTTCTTTATAGATCGTGGATTTCAACCTTTTGTCTGTACTGTCATTTGCAAATATCTTCTCGCATTCCGTGGGTTGCCTCTTTGTTTTGTTGACTGTTTCCTTTGCTGTGCAGAAGCTCTTGATCTTGATGAAGTTTCAAAAGTTTATTTTCACTTTTGTTTCCTTTGCCTTTGGAGACATATCTTGAAAGAAGTTGCTGTGGCTGATATCGAAGAGGTTACTGCCTATGTTCTTCTCTAGGATTCTGATGGACTCCTGTCTCATGTTGAGGTCTTTTATCCATTTTGAGTTTATCTTTATGTACGGTGTAAGAGAATGGCCGAGTTTCATTCTTCTACATATAGCTGTCCAGTTTTCCCAGCACCATTTGTTGAAGAAACTTTTTCCCACTGTATATTTTTTCCTGTTTTGTCGAAGATTATTTTCCCATAGAACTGAGGGTCCATATCTGGGCTCTCTGCTCTGTTCCACTGGTCGATGTGTCTGTTTTTATGCCAGTACCATGCTGTCTTGGTGATCACAGCTTTGTAGTAAAGCTTGAAATCAGGTAACATGATGCCCCCCAGTTTTATTTTTGTTTTTCAACATTTCCTTAGCAATTCGGGGTGTCTTCTGATTCCATACAAATTTTAGGATTATTTGCTCCAGCTCTTTGAAAAATACCGGTGGAATTTTGATCAGAATGGCATTAAAAGTATAGATTGCTCTAGGCAGTATAGACATTTTAACAATGTTTATTCTTCCGATCTGGGTATTTACCCCAAAGATACAGAGGTAGTGAAAAGAAGGGCCATCTGTACCCCAATGTTCAAAACAGCAATGGCCGTGGTCACCAAACTGTGAAAAGAACCAAGATGCCCTTCAATGGACGAATGGATAAGGAAGATGTGGTCCATATACACTATGGAGTATTATGCCTCCATCAGAAAGGATGAATACCCAACTTTTGTAGCAACATGGACGGGACTGGAAGTCAAGCAGAGAGAGTCAATTATCATATGATTTCACTTATTTGTGGAGCATAAGAAATAACACAGAGGACATGGGGAGATGGAGAGGAGAAGGGAGTTGAGGGAAATTGGAGAGAGAGATGAACCATGAGAGAGTATGGACTCTGAAAAACAATCTGATGGTTTTGAAGGGGCGGAAGGTGGGAGGTTGGGGAAGCCTGGTGGTGGGTATTATGGAGGGCGCGTATTGCATGGAGCACTGGGTGTGGTGCATAAACAAACTGAAAAGAAATTAAATTAAAAAAAAATTTGTCTTCGGATGTCTTAGAATTTCTTCTTGGGGTTAAGAAATGATGTCTTATAGTAACATGCAGCTCTTATATGCATGATAACATAGATATCTGCGGTGGCTCCAGAACTGTAGGATCACCTGATCTGCCCCTACACGTCCCTTTAGTGGGTGCTAAATGCAAGGTCTTTTCTACCACAGTTCTCTACTATGTCCATGGACTGACTCTTCCTCAAGACCTAACAGTGAACCAAGTACTTTCCTTTAATGCCATTTTGTGAGAGCCTGAGCTACTGTTCTAGATATGCCTAGATCTGATCTTTTCAACTAATGATATGGGCTTTATACGAGGACGGCATAACCAACATTAACCAAAAACCACAGCAATAGAGGAATAAGAATTCCTTCAAAAACTCCTTCAAAAGCTTCTTATTCTCATTTTAACATCCAGAGTACCTGTGAGCGTCCTCAGCACTCAGGCTACACAGTCTGGGCCTAACTTATCCCATAGTCTTGCTTCAATCTCTTCTCCCTTCCCCCTTATGCTTCAGTTGCACTAAGCTTTCTATGCTTGTGTCTGCTCCCTGACTCAGGCCTTCCCACCTGCTATTTGCTCTCTCTGGTCCACCACCCCTACCACCCTACCCATACCATTTCTTACTTAATTTTGTTCATTTTTTAGTAGATCTCAGCTCAAACATCATTTTCTTAAAGTTTTTTTTTAAGCACCCAGATTCAAGGTATGGCTTTTATTTACCTTCTTCAGAAGCTAAAATTCTTTATAGTACATTTCACAAATTATTATTTTTTTAATTGATGTATAGTTGACATACAATGTTACATTGGATTCAGGTAAGCAACATAGTGATTTAACATCTGAATGTTATGCTGTCTCACCACAAGTGTAGCTACCATACGTCACCATACAACATTATTATAATACCATTGACTATATTTTCTGTGCTGTGCCTTTTATTGCCAGGACTTATTCATTCCATAACTGGAAGCCTGTATCTCCCACTCCCCTTCACCTATTTTGCTCATCCCCCAACCTGTTCTCCTCTGACAACTATCAGTTTGTTGCCTGTATTTATGGATCTGTTTCTGCTTTTTATTTATTTGTTTGCTTGTTTGTTTTCTTTTTTTGATCCCACATATAAGTGAAAATACATGGTATTTTTTTCTCCAACTTATTTTATTTAGCTCAGTATTCTCTATGTGCATCCATGTTGTTACAAATGGCAAAATCTCATTCTTTTTATGACTGAGTAATATTTCATTGTATATATGTACCACATCTTCTTTATCCATTCATCTATTGATGGACATTTAGGTTGTTTCCATATATTGTTCACTCTAGAGCTAAGTAATGTGCAATAATTACATATCCTTCTCTATAGCTCCTATGCTATCATGATTCCTATCCCATTAAAAAACAATGTTCTGAGTAGATACTTCCAGAACAGGGGTATAAGCAGCTCTGGTGGAACAACGATACTGGTGAAAAACATTTCAAAAAGCAATAATGGAGGCTCCTGGGTGGCTCGATTGGTTGGGTGATTGACTGCTGGTTTTGACTCTAGTCATGATGTTATGGTCTTTGGATGGAGCCACATGGGGTTCCACACTTAGTGGGATATCTGCTTGGGATTCTTTCTTCCCCTCCCTTTGCCCCTCCCCCCATTCATGCTCGCTCTCTCTCTCTCTCTCTTAAATAAGTAAATAAATATTTTATTTTTTTAAAACAATAATGGAAAATCTGTGGAAAATGTCTTAAGAGTATACAGCAAAGAAACACTTATTAAAGAAAATCTACTAAATCTTGGTAAGAACAGTAAGTCTGCAGAACTTGAGCCACAACCTTCTTCCTCCTTAAGTCCATCCCAGCTCAATATGGCGGAAGCTTATTCTAGGCAAATATAGCCAAGACTATGGGGCTCCTTCTCCTCCTAGCCTCCAGGTGGGGGCTATGATATCTTCTCAAGAAGAGTAGGTTGCCAGCGCTATCATTCCATTCCCCGCCCCCTGCATGTGTTATGAAAGCTAAGTACTGAGTTGGAGCATCCAAGAGTTTGGGACTTTCTTCATTCACCCAGACCCACCCAAAGGGTAGAAGTACCACCTCCAGGCATAGACCCTGATTGCTGCCACTGCCCAGTCCCTGCTCCTAAAGCAAGGAAATCTCTCAGGAAAAAAGCATATCATTTTCCCTGTCCCTAGCTCTGGAGCCAAACCTTAGAGATTTTGCCCAGGAAGGACCCTAACATTCTCTCAAAAAGGACTGGTTTTATTTGAAGCACAGCTTAAATGTACTGTCAAAAATAATGGAAGTTTTGGTGGAAAGCAATTAAGAGTTAGTAGGTAGCTGTATATGAGATACAAGCTAAACTATAGGCCGCCTTATATACCAGAGAAAACCAGGGAATTAGACAGCTAAAAGAGCCCTTCCAGGGTCAGAAAAATTTCAAACAATAACCTCAACTGCAGAGGAGCTAAAATTTAATTGAATCAGATCACCAGAGCAATGTATGCCCTCAGGTTATTGTCAAAAACAATAGAGCAATCAGCCAGCAATTAGTGGAGCCCAATAGCTGGGTGTATGTGTTAAGCCTTAGGACTACCACAAATAAAATAACCCAGATATATAGTGAAGGATAAAAACCAGCAATGCTGTTAACATCATGGTCAAATGAATTCTTCTTTTTAACATTTCATAAGCTGCTCAAAATCATTCCATATTTTAGTTTCTTCCTCTTAGGAATATGCTTTGCTTATAAAACCTTTTATCTTTCCTGGAATTGTTGACTGCCTTCTTTTTCTCTTGCTTCTGTGCTGAAATGTATTCAAGCTTTCCAATAATTCAATAATTCTATCCTGTTGAATCTTATTAAGATTTTAAGTATATGGTACAGCAGGTGTTGCACAGTAAATCTCTAGAAAAAAAATTTCAAAGATTTTTTTTTTTTTTTTTGTCAGAGAGAGCTGCAGGCAGAACAGGCAGAGTGAGAAGCAGGCTCCCTGCTGAGCAAGGAACCTGATGTGAGACTCGATCCCAGAACTCTGCTATCATGACCTGAGCCAAAGGCAGATGCTTAAGTAACTGAGTCACCAAGGCATTCCTAGAAATTTTTTAATAGAATTTTTATTTATTCATTTGAGGGAGAGGGAGAGAGAGAGCACAAGCAGGGGTAGTGGCAGGCAGAGGGAGAGAGATAAGCAGACTCCCCACTGAGTAGGGAGTGCAGCACAGGACTCGATCCCAGGACCCCAGGATTATGACCTGGGTTGAAGACAAATGCTTAACTGATTGAGTCACCCAGGCATCCCTAGAAATTTTTTGTATTGCATAATTAAAACTCTGTATCCATTGAACAACTCCCCATTTTCTCCTCCCCCAACCCTAAAATCCCACTAAGCTACTTTCTGTTTCTATAAGTTTCACTACTTTAGATATCTCATAAGAGGAATCATGAGGTATTTGTTCTACTCTGTTTAGTCATTAAGCATAATTTCCTCAGTGTTTATCCATCTGATAGCATATCGACAGGATTTTTCAATGGCTTTTTTCAATGGCTTTTTTCAATGGCTGAATAATATTTTATTGAATGTACATTCCACATTTTCTTTCTTCATCTGTAGATGGACTTTTAAATTGTCTCCACCTTTTGGCTATTGAGAACAATTCTACAATAAATATGGAAATGCAAATATCTCTTCATGATCCTGGCTTTGATTCTTTTGGATAAATACTCAGGGTAGTTCTATTTTTAATTTTTTGAAGAAACTGCATAGTGTTTTCTGTAATGGCTGCACCATTTTACATTCCTCACAGCAACATTGGCAGAAGGGTTCCAACTTGTCCATATCCTCACCAACACTTGTTCTTTTCTGATGTTTTGTTTGTTTTATCATGGTCATCCTAACAGGTGTGAGGCGATACTTCATTGTAGTTTTGATTTGCATTTCCCTGATGATTAATGATGTTTAGTATTTTTTTTTTTTTACATAGCTGTTGACCAATCGTAGGTCTTTTCTGGAAAAAAAAAAAAAAGTCTATTCAAGTCCTTTGCCCATTTTTTTTTTTAAAGTAGGCTCCAAATGGGGCTTGAACTCACCATACTGATATCAAGACCTGAACTGAGATCAAGAATCCAATAGTCAACTAACTAAGCCACCCAGGTGCCCCTGCCCATTTTTTTAAAAAATCAAGTTACTTGTTTTATGTATATATATTTTATTTATATATAAGGAGTTGTAGGAACTCCTTATATATTTTGGATATTAACAACTTATCAAATAGATTTGCAGACATTTTCTCCTATTCCCTAGTTTGCCTGTTCATTCTGTTGATTATTTCCTCTGATATGTAGAATCTTTCTGGTTTGATGCAGTTCCACTGCCAATTTTTGGTTTTGTTGCCTGTGATTTTTGTTTTATACTCAAGAAATCATTGCTAAGCCCAAAGTCATAAAGCTGTTCTCCTGTTTTCTTCTAGGAGTTTTATAGTTTCTGGTCTTACTTTTAAGTCTTTATCCATTTCAAATTGGTTTTTGTATATAGTATAAGACAGAGGTCCAATTTCATTCTTTTGTATGTGGATATCCAGTTTTCCTAGCACCATTTTTAAAGAAACTTTCCTTTTCCCATTTTTAGTATTGTTATCCTGTTGAAGATCATTTGACTGCAAAAGTGAGGGTCTATTTCAGGGCTTTCTATTCAGTTCTATTGGTCTATACTCTGTCTTTATGCCAGTACCATACTGTTTGATTATTCCAGCTTCATAATATGTTTTGAAATCAGGAAGTATAAATCTTCCAACTTTATTCTTTTCTATCAACATTGTTTTGACTATTTAGAATCCTTTGTGGATTCATATGAATTTTAGGATTATATTTTTCTATTTCTGTAAAAAATGCCATTTGGATTTTGATAGGAATTGCATTACATTTATAGTGCACTTAAGGTAATGTGGGCATGTGAAAAGCATTAAGTCTTTCAATCCATGAACATATGTGTAGCTTGTCATTAATGTCCTTAACTTCTTTCAACAGTGCTTTGTAGTTTTAAATGTGCAGGTCCTTCATGTCTTTGGTTGTATTTATTCCAAGTATTTTATCCTTTTGGTGCTATTGTAAATACAATTGTTTCCTTAATTTTCTTTTTGGATTGTTCATTGTTAGTTTGTAGAAACTCAACTGAGTTTTATATGTTGATTTTTTATCCTACAATATTGCTTAATTCATTTATTCTAACAGTTTTTTATGTGTAGAATCTTTAGCGTTTTCTACATATAAGATTATAGTCATATGCAAACAGAAATAATTTTCCTTTTTTCTTCCAGTTTGGATGAGTTTTATTTCTCTTTCTTATCTAACTATTCTAGCTAGGATTTAAATGCTATATTTAATTAAAATGGCAAGAATGAGCATCCTTGTCTTGTTCTTGATCTTAGAGAAAAAGCTTTTGGTTTATCCCTATTGACTAAGATTTTAGCTGTGAGCTTGTCATATATGGCTTTTATGTTGAGATAATTTCATTCTATTCTTTGATAAGTTCTTTTATTATGAAAAGGTGTTGAGTTTATCAGATATTTTTTATGCATCTAATAAGATGATCATATGGTTTTTATCTTTTGTTCTATTAATGTGGTATATCACACTGGTTGATATCTGTATGTTGAACCACCCTTGCATTCCAAGGATAAATTTCACTTGGTCTTGATGTATGAACCTTTTAATGCACTGTTGAAATTGATTTGCTAGTATTTTGGTGGGGATTTCTGTGTAAATATATACCAGAGATATGAGCTTGCAGTTTTCTTTCCTTATAATATATTTTTCTGGCATTGGTATCAGGGTAATGCTGGGCTCATAAAATGAATTTGGAAATGCTCCTTCCTCATTGGCTTTGTGAAAGAGTTTGAAAAGGAATAATATCAATTCTTCTCTAAATGTTTGGTAGAATTCACCTAGTCATGGGTTTTTCCTTTTTTGGAAAATTTTAAATTATTGATTCAATCTCTTTGCTAGTTATAGGTCTGTTCAGAATTTCTATTTCTTTATGTCTCAGTTTTGGTAGATTGCCTTTTCTAAAAATTTGTCCATTTCTTCTAGGTTATCCAATTTGTTGGTGTATAATTGCTCATAGTAATCTCTTAATAACTTTTAATTTCAGTGGCATCAGTTGCAATGCCTCCTCCTTCATTTCCAATTATGAGTCTTCTCTGTTTTTTTCTTAGTCTAGCTTAAAGTTTGTCAATTTTATTGACCTTCAAAACACAAACTCCATTTCATTGCTCTTTTCTATTGTTTTTCTAGTTCCTTTCATTTACTTCTGCTCTGATTTTTATTATTTCTTCTGCCAACTTCAGGCTTAGTTTATTCTTCTTTCTCTAGTTCCTTGTGGTTTAAAATTCGGTTTTTGATTTGAGACTTTTCCTCATTTTTAATGTAGGCATTTATCGCTATAAACTTCCCTCTTAGTACTGCTTTTCTGCACTTGATAAACTTTCTTATATTGTGTTTTCATTTTCATTTGTCTCAAGATGTTTTCTAATTTGCTTTTGGTATCCTTGACACACTAGTTGTTCAAGGGTGTGTTGTTTCATTTCCATGTATTTGTGAAATTTCCAATTTTCCTTCTCTTACTCTTCTCTGGTTTCATTACATTATATTTGGAAAATATATTTAGTATGATTTAATTCTTTTTAAATTTGTTAGGACTAGTTTTTGTGACCTAACATATGATCTGTTCTTGAGAATATCCTTTATGTGTTTGAGAAAACTGTCTTCTGCTACTGTTGACTGAAATGTTCTGTATATACTGTTACATTCATTTGGTCTATATTGTTGTTCAAGTCCTCTGTTTCCTTATTTCTCTACTGTCTGGATGTAATCCATTATTTAAAGTGAAGTATTGAGAATTTAAGAAATAAAACAAATGAGGAAAGGGAGAAAACACGAGAGAGACAAACCAAGAAATAGTCTCTGAATATAGAGAATACACTGATGGTTTATCAGAGGGAAGGTGGATGGGGGATGGGTGAAATAGGTGATAGGAATTAAAGAGTATACTTATCATGGTGAGCAATGAGTAATGTATAGAATTGTTGAGTCACTATATTGTACATCTGAAACTAATATAAAACTTTATGTTAACTATACTGGAATTAAAATTAAAATTTTAATTAAAAAATAAATATAATTATAAATAAATAAATAAAGTGAAGTATTGAAATCTCCTAATATTATTACTGTTTATCTTTTCCTTTAATTCTGTCAATATTTCCTTTCTATATTTTAGTGCTCTTCTGTTAGGTCCATATACATTTTTAATTGTTATGTATTTTTGGTGGATTGACCCTTTTATCATTATATAATATCCTTCTTTGTCTCTTTTTACAATAATTGAGTTAAAGTCTATTTTATTTGTTATAATTATGCCCCGCTCCCTGCTGTCTTTAGGTTACCATTTGCATTGAATATCTTTAACTTTCGCCCTATGTGTATCCTTAAATGCAAAGTTTCTTCTAGACACATTTGCTGGATCTTGTTCTTTACCTATTCAGCCACTCTGTGCCTTTTGCCTGGGGAGCTGAATCCGTTTGCATTTAAGTAGTTCTTGATAGGGAAGGATTTACTACTCCATTTTATTATTTGCTTTCTCACAGAGTTTTTGTCCCTCTTTTCCTCTTTTTCTGTCTGTCTTTGCTTTTTTGGGGGGTGAGTATTTGTAGTGACATTGATTCCTTCATAATTTTCTTTCATGTTTGTTCTACAGGTATTTTCTTTGTGGCACCATTGAGGTTACGTAAAGCATCTTATAGTTATAACAATCTATTAACAAACTGATAACAAATTCAGTTGCACATAAATATTTTTTGCTTTTACTTTCTCCCCTTTACACACTTTATATTACTGATGTCACAAATCATGTTTTTTATATTGTGTACCAATTAGCATATTTTATAATAATTTTTAATTGTTTTATTCCAGAATTTTATACCAGAATTAAAAGTGACTTTTTACACACCTCAGTTACAGTGTTCTTTTTTGTCTGTATGTTTACCTTTACTAGCAAGCTTTATACTCTCATTTTGCTGTTCAGGGTCTGCTAGTTTCAACTTGAAGGATTTCTTTTAGCATTTCTTACAAAGCAGGTCTAGTGGTGGTCCCTCAGTTATTTGTTTTGTTTTGTTTTGTTTGTGTGTGTGTGTTTTTTGCTGTTGTTGCTCCCCAGATCTGGAAAGGTTTTATTTCTCCTTATTTTTGAATAACAGTTTTGCCAGACATAGCATTTTTGGTTAGTAGTTATTTCTTTCAGCACTTTTGAGTAGGTCATCCTACTCCCTTTTGGCCTGCAGAGTCTTCCTGAAAAATCCACTGAAACTCTTATGGAGGTTCTCTTACACATGGTGAATTGTTTTTCTCTTGCTGCTTTCTGAATTCTCTGTCTTTGATTTTAGAGAGTTTACTTATAATGTGTCTCAGTGTGGAGTTCTTTGAATTCACTATGGTTAGAGCTCTATGGGCTTCTTAAATCTGAATGTCAGTTTCCTTTCCCTTTCTTTAAGTGTGCTTTTTTGTTCTTATTCTCTTTCTTTCTTTTTTTTTTTTTTTTTTTTCTGGGACTTCCATAATATCTAGATTGGTCTGCTTAATGGTATTTAGTTCATTTCTTAGGCTTTCTTCATTCTTTTTCATTCTTTTTTCTTTTTGTTTTTCTGACTGGACAGTTTCAAATAACTTGTCTCTGAGTCCACTGATTCTTTCTTCTTCTTGAGTGAACCTAATGTTGAACGGCTCTGGAGAATTTGTCCATCTAGTTATTGTATTTTCAGCTCCAAAATTTCTGTTTGGTTCTTTTTAGTATTTTCTATTTCTTTGTTCATATTCTTGTTTTATTTGTGCATTGTCTTTTTAAGCTCTTTGAGTATCTTTATGATGGTTATTTTAATTTTATGTCAGGTAATGCATATACCTCCACTTCTTTAAGATGAGTTTTGGGAGATTTATTTTGTTCTTTTGTTTAGGCCATGTTTCCCTGTTTCTTCATGTGTCTCGTTAGTTTGTGATGGGATTGACACATCTGAAATAACAGCCACTGTCCTAGTCTTTATGAACTGGCTTTGTACAGCAGAAGACTTTATTAATCAGCCTGACTGGAGATTCTGGAGGACTCTCGCCTTCTTTCTGTTGAAGGAAATGTAACTTTTCTGGAGAAGGGATGAATTATATGTAGTAGTAGAAGGAGGATTTCTGGGATCAAGTGTATATAGTCAGACTCTTAATTAGTTTCCACATTTTCAGCTTCATCTCTTACTACACTTCTTTGTTTAGTAGGAGCCCTTGTCTTAGTCCAGACCCTCTTTGGGATTCTAATGAACAATCTTTTACTGCAGTTGAAAACCAATATTTAGAGTGATTGAATGATCTTCCCATGGCCAGGCAGCCAGGAAAGAACAGAGCTTTATGTATAGTCAGTTTGGGATTTAGGAACCCATAGTTTTAAGGAAATTGCATTAATGTATGTCTATTACTGTATCTCAAGTTCCTCTGTTTTCCTTTTTCTATGGCTTCTCTCTCTGCTACTGTGGAGGTTACTGTAGCTGCCCATAGTAGCTAATGCTTCCATATCCTATCTCTTAAAACCCTTATCACCAGCTTTCTCACTTGAACCCTTTTCCTTACTATAGGCACAGTCCCAAGTGAGCCCAGCTAAAGAATCTTCTAACCTTCCTTAGTAAGAGAAGGAAGGATGCTTGTTTGTGTTGCCCAAGTAACATAGAGTTTCTTGCAGTAATAGAACCTCAATATTCTTTGAAGCATGAATGAATAGTGTAAGGAAGAGCTGACCAAATTCCTGAGGTAGAAGACACAAGAGAGACTATTGCTTAAGCAGAGGGATTTACCAAGTAGAAACTGTATGGTATTTTTCTATAGAAATAATGTTAATAATGGTAGTTAGATCCTACAGTTTGAAGAATACCACTAAAACAGCAGTCCACCTAACTTTCAAGTTATGCATTGTATATGGGTTAATCTGGGAGCCCAACCATGATTTTTATAAAATGCTTCTGTAAGAAAATGCTTTCTGAAGGACAAATAGTTTATGAATGAATTTTTGGAAACTGTAAATTGAGATTAACATCTGAGAACATTAATCTTTTGGTCATCTTTGCTGATGTCTTCTTCTGACTTATTTATAAAGTTATAAAGAACCATGAGGGCAAAAACTGCTTTCTGTTACGTAATAATACCACTCTGCCCAACTCTTGCATTTTGTCTCTGCTTTTATGCCCATCCAGCATTCATTATGTTACCTTCTATGTGGTAGGTACTCAAAAAAGTTTTATGTGTTGATTTTTTTAATAACACTGTCATTCATCACAAAAAGTAGTATATCCTGAGATATCCAGGATTTGCAAAATTATAAATGACCTTTAGAATACAGATTAAGTAACTACAACTTTAATTGATATAGTTGTATAATATTAATAAAAATAAATAAATTATAATAATAGGTTTGGATGTTTTTCATTTTTTCCATAGAATTTATAATTTAGGTGCAAATTGTCATGGTAAAAGCTAGAAGGCATCCTGGTTTCGAAGGCCCCAAAAGCCCTGGGCTCTAACCCACACTTTTAAGAGTGTCATTGGGACACTCTTCTGTCATTGGGACATTTTCTGTCATTGGAACAGAAGAGGAATGACCTCTTTCCTTAGAGAAAATACTATAGAGTAGTCTAATGTCCTGAGAATATATCTGTTCTGCTTTCTGGAAATACTGTGTCTTGGAGTTTAGGGTAAAGTTATGACTGGGAAAGAAGAACCCATCACATATTGATTTTGAGTAAAGTGACAAAAAGATACTTAGTTCACAGAAGACACTGTTTTGCTTTTTCAGGTGTAACTGTGTAGAACCACATAATCCTAGCAATGATACATTGAAGGAATGGAGGGAGTCCAATATTTCTGCCTCTGACATAATTTGGGAGAACCTAACTGTATCGGTAAGTGAAACATACAGGCTTTTGTTGACATTTTGAATGAATTATTACTAAGGCAATAATATTTTTAATGGCTGTTTATTATAAAAGTAGTAGTTTTGTCTTAATTTTAATTTCATTTTTAGGTTTTCATTAGTAAACTGGGGTTTTCTTTCATTATTAAGTTTTACTAGTAGTTAGTAGGCCTCAATTACTCGAAAAACAATCATAATATGACAAGATTAATTGAAAGCACATTAAATAATTGGTATTGACCTAAATGAAACCATATGGCAGAACTAAGTCGGTCTTCAGTGTAAAGAACCCAGAACACTTTTATTTCACTCTGTAATGCTGCTCCAGCTGTTCAGAATATGCTGAGGGGGAGGGGATGTTTGTTAATATTTCAGTGTAAATATTGAAGTCCATGGAAGGAAAAAAATTCACTATTAAAAAATTCTGGTAACTTCCTCAGGAAGAGCATTCTTAACTTACATTTTCTTTTTATCTTCCATTCAAAAAAATGAATGGTAATGATTTTTCACCTATCAGGGTTAAATCCTGTACCTTTTAAAAATTTTGGCTTCCTCTGTTTTGTGATTTCATTTTTCTCCCTCCTCACAGCTGCATTTCTCAATTCTTCCTAATCTCTTATAGTGCACCTCTTTCTCCATTTCTATTTGCATTCTTCTGTTCAATCTAATCTCATAATTGGAGAAATTGAATGTTCTGATTTTAGTAGTATTAGGATTTGACTCTTCTAGTTATAAACATTACAATCCATACTCCTGTCACTTTACTTACCTCTATATGCTCAAATCCTATTTTAACCATCAGTATAACATTAAATGAATTCCAGTTCATTTTGTGAAACACATATTATTTTAGTAAATGAGACAGTTAATGGAACACAGAAATCTTCTTATGTTGTACAAATATCACGAAACTCTAAGTATGATTCCTATAAGAGCATTTGACCTATTGGTCATTTTCTCAATTTTCTCCATTAAATATTTTCTTTCAGAATCAAAATCAAATTACTTGCCCTTGGTTTAAAATCCTTTCTTGACCTATATTTTATGAAATTTTTTCTTATCTTAATCATTTTCTCTGGAATAAGTTTTCATTTATTTATGTTTTCTGTTATTATTAATATTTATTCTTTTCCATCTATTTTTACCTGGAAAAATGATATTAACAGACCATTTCCTTTCAGAGAGCTTTTTAAATGGACCAACAAAAGAAATGTTGAGCAAGAAAGAATGCTACAGTTGCTCAGAATTTAGGCAGGGGATCATGGTTCATCTATTCTGCAGTGTATCTTCCATTTATATTCCCTTTGTGTAAACTGTAAAGATAATATGCCTAAAGAGCCTCTTGCCTGTGCACCACATCTTGTGTGTCCTCTTCAATGCAGAAACCCAATAATCCCATCTCTAGATCATTTAAAATGACAATTTTTTCTATGTGTTGTATAGTCTCTTAATAATTTACTCTTAAATAATAGTATTCATTCAATGTGGCAAATCCTGAATAATAAACTTCTAGGAGACTAATAGCACAATTGATCTGGCTAGTCATGACTTAATTTTTAGATGTTAAAAGTTTTAGGGTCAAGCGAAGTACAGTAAAAAGTATTTTGCAATCAAAGCAAATCTTGCACGTTTTGTTTTTTTAAGTTCTGTAGTAGGTGTTAACATTCTGGCAGAAATTTTCATATTATTTTTCATAAGCTAAAAGCAGTTTTTGCAATGGATAATTGCTAATCTTGACCAGAAATAGCCTTTATCACCAAAGGGAATGCTACATAATGAAAAAATCTTGTAATTTTTAAGTCGATGAAAACCATTAAATTTATGTCTCAGTTATTATGCTGGGTTTTTTCCCCAGCATAATCACCAGCATTTTATTAATGAAACACTGTGCTAATGGCTATTATAACTTGTTTTATAAAACTGGTGATAGAACATTTACCTTACATATTATTCATTTGAAAAGTTTTCATTGAATTGTTACATATCTCATGAATTATAATTTACATCTTGCTAACTCAACAAAGGTGAAGAATTTTAGTTTTCTTTAATTCTCCCACACTGCTATATGCATAGTAAACATTCAATAAACATTTAATGATTATTTTGAAAGAGTTTTATATCACAAATTTACTGTTTAATGCAAATGTTTTGTTTTGGTTCATTTTGTTTTCTGGTTTTATTGAGGTATGTTTGACAAATAAAATTTATATCTATTTGAGATGTAAAACATGATGTTTTGATGTATGTATACACTGTGAAATGATCACCGCAAGTAAACTAGTTAACATACCCATCACCTCACAGTTAACATTTTCCTTTTTTCCCCATTCTTTTTCTTCTCTCTCTCTCTCTCTCTTTTTTTTTTTTTTTTTTGGTGAGAACCATTAAGATCTACTGTCCTAGCAAATTTCAACCATATAACACAGTATTATTATTCATAATCATCATGTTATATAATAGCTCTTCAGGTTTATTCATTACACATGACTAAAGCTTTGGGCCCTTTGACCAATATTTCTCTATTTTCCCTTCTTCATCCCCACCAGCCCTTGGTGAACACCACTCTGCTCTTTCCTTCTATGAGGTTGACTTTTTAGATTCCACATATAAGTAAAATCATGAAGTATTTGTCTTTCCATGTCTTCCTTTTTTCACTTAGCACAATGTCTTTCAAGTTCATTCATGTTTTTTGCAAATGACAGGATTCTCTTCTTTTTTAAGGGTAACTGATATTCTATTGTATATTTATACCACATTTTCTTAATCCATTCATCCATCTACAGACACATAAGTTATTTTCATATTTTGGCTATTATAAATAATGTTTAACTGAGGTCTTTTATGGCAAGCTAGACTATGTAAGTTTTTTTATATAAATCTAGATTTTTATAAATAAATATATTTAAAAGTATCTCAGAATCAGTCATTATAAGGAACTCCTAGGCAAGGTTTAAAATATTCACATGCAATTAACTAGCAGTTGTCTCAGAGTTACATAGTTAGCTTGTACATATATGAGGGGGAAAATACTAATGCCAAATTTGATTTCTTATTCTTATTAACAAAATAAGTGTATGTCTTATCAAACTAAATTTTTATAAACTTATAAATTTGAAACTTAGAATGTGTTTGAAGAATAATTAGTAGAAACGAATTTGTCAACAATCAATTTTTAAATTTTTGTAAGTGAAACCATATGTCAGATTTAAAAAAGGGAACAGGATTTAAATTTGGTTTTCATTCCTGAATCTCAGGACCGGTGTCCATGTGCGTGTATGTGTGTGTGTGTGTGTGTGTTCGGAGTATAAACCAGAAAATAGATGTAGGGTTTTGTAGGTCACAGTTTTTCTTTTTAAATAACATACTGCCCTCCCCCCACCCCAGGAATAAAACAAAACAAAACAAAACACCCTTTTCAAATTTGCTTTGAATTCAAGTAGTAAGGCAAGCACTGGCAATTTTTTATTAATTATATAACTGTTAAATGATCCTTTAAGCGACATTTATCTTCTTAAGAATTGAGAACAAGACCCAGCCAAGTCCAAGGAATATTTAGAAGACTTTCATATCTACCCAAAAGACCAAAGATGGACATAAGTCTGCAGATAATGTTTGCCTTGGAGCTTCTAGTTTCTCTTTGTGTTTTGCCATTCTACTTAACCATTACTTTGCTTAATGATTGCTCTTCTGGAATCTCTGGACAGGGGAGAGAGAAAAGACTAAGAATGCAAAGATTCACTTTGGATACTTTATTTTTTAAGAGTTTTGAGTGAAAGAAAACCAAAACCATAATTACGGCTGGGAGGGTTTCTTTGATTTCTTTGGTCTTTTAATTAACCAAGTTATTGTGCTCTGTCTTAGCTTAATATGGATAATTGCAACTCAACTTTACCTTGCAAGGAAGATATTTGGGGCTAGATTAGAAAAGGGGACAATTCTTTTAGATAATTATAAGGTAAGCTAACATTATTTTTTCAAGAATCCAACTATTAGGGGTAGTTGCCCCAAACAGATTTTACTGGTTGTTGGTTTGTTTTTAGATAAAAATGTGGCTATCTGTGATCTATTCTAAAATCTTCTGAAGGTACAGGAGGATTATCAATAAATTTACTTTCTATTTATGTCCAGAATATCTCAGGTACTACTAATGAGGTCACCAGATCACTTAGATCATGATTTTTTGTTTTGAAAAAAAAAAAAAAAAAAGAAAAAAAAGAAAATTTCAGTAATCTAATCTTTAGTATAAAATAAGAGAAACCAAAGTTTAAATTTCATTCCAAAATATTAATGTTTAAACTGCTCAGTTTTTTCTTGGAGAAAGAAATTTTTTTGCCTTTGCTGCCACCTCATGGTTAAGGTAGTAATTAGAATGATACTTAAGGGGCTTATAAAAATATATATGAGGGGGAAAAAAAGTAAAAAATGAGAAGTCACACTAAATATGAGCTTTGTTTTACTCGTGTAGTAACTTCCTCTCTTTTGTTCTGTAATCTAAATTTAAGCTGTATCTTTGACTCCCAATTTTATTCTAGTAGGAATACATCATGGTTTTTTTGTTGCCTTTTTCACCTTTCTTAATAGCTTTTGAACTAGATAATTCTATGATATCACTGTTCTTTTTTAATGTGCAATAATACTCCCACCATAGGCACCATGTTTATACCAAAGCTCTGCTGCCCAGCAGCTGTGAGGCTGCAGCAAATTACTTAACTTCCCCATGTCTCTGTTTCCTCAAACATGAAATAGAAATAATGACCTCTCCCTATTTCCTAGGGTTGATGTGGAAATTAATTAAGATGATATATTTAAATGTCTTGTTGTTGACCCTAGCAACCACTCACTATCACATATGTCATATTTTCAATAAATCTAGTATTAGGAACTTAATGGATATGGGGTTAGATATACATTGATTGGTAGATCAATTAGGTGGGTTTTTTTAAAAAATATTTTTAAATTTATTTGACAGAGAGACACAGCAAGAGAGGGAACACAAGCAGGGAGAGTGAGAGAGGGAGAAACAGGCTCCCTACCGAACAGGGAGCCTGATGCGGTCTCCATCCCAGGACCCGGGGATTGTGACCTAAGCCGAAGGCAGATGCCTAACAACTGAGCCACACAGGCATCCCAGATCAATTAGTTTTATAGATTTAAATTTAACTTGAGAAGAGCAAAAATTCTAAAAGCATTTATGTTCAATTTTAACGTAATATAAATCTCCAGTATTGCTCTCTACCTATCCAAATGGAATTCATAAAACTCACTTGGATGTCTATTAAATCATTAAGAGCCATAGATGAAGAGCTTCACATGTCAACTAGAGATGATCTTCAGACATTAGTTTTCCAAAAGAAATATGTCCTTTTCTTTCTCAACTAGCTCCATTTGTTTTATTTCCTCTGGCAGGAATGCAATTCATTGCACGGAGAATATGTTGGACGAGCTTGTGGCCACGATCACCCCTATGTACCAGATGTCCTGTTTTGGTCAGTGATCCTGTTCTTCTCCACAGTTACTCTGTCAGCCACCCTGAAGCAGTTCAAGACTAGCCGCTATTTTCCAACCAAGGTACTTCGAATAGAATATTCCTGATCCAAACATAAACCCACATAAAGCATGTTATAGAGTCATATGTGTGTTAAAACAAAAGAAACTGCAATTGCTGCCATCAGAAGAGCTACTAACAGGCCGTGTGTGTGTGTGTGTGTGTGAGAGAGAGAGAGAGAGAGAGAGAGGGAGAGAGAAGGAGCTGCCAGCTTAGGAGTGAGGTACGGCGGGGAGAGGTGAAGAGAAAGCATTTTGTGATACAGGTGCTAGGACAGCACATGCCCTCTGGGCTTTTACGCTAACTTCAGATCCCTGCAAAAAACTCCCACTCTCCCACGTACACTTTGGGAAATCAGAAGCACACACCGCATGACTGACTGTCACTTTCTTGCCCAGTGAACAGTGGGAACTATTCCAGCCTGACAGATACCTCATAGGAGCCACTGTTACATTCTCTAATTGGGAAAGCCCCTGCAAGACTCATTGGAACACTATTCTCTTTTTCGTTTTTAAAGTGTCAGTCCCTCCCCCTAACCCACCACGTTTGCATCTGCATATTTGGAGAGGAAAGTAAACAGAGAAACAGCTTAGTTCAATATTTAACACTGCAAAGTAACACCTATAATGTCTTACTCAGCCAAAAAAAAAAAAAAAGAAAAAAAAAAAAAAGAAAAAGAAAAGAAACAAGAAAACAAGCTTTTTAGGGATGAGCTAAAGATTATGATCAAAATTCTACTCTAAGAAAATGTTGTAAGAACTGTTTCTTCTAGAGAAAACTTCTGTTTTTGTCACCTCTCCCTTCCCTAAGGTGAAAGATTAATTCCTTCCCCTGCAAAGCTCAGTTTGTTTGATACATTTTTTTTTTTTTGGTAAGTTGAAACAATAATCTCCTGCATTTTGTGTGGGTGTATGTGTCATAAAGTCATCCTAATAGAAGCCATACCTTGTTGTTGATCGTAATAAGGATTTTTTTCTTGAAGATGGCTTTATAAATGGAAAATGGCTTTAAAAACTGGTATACACTTTTCAATTTTTTTAATTTTTATTAACGTATAATGTATTATTAGCACCAGGAGTACAGATCTGTGAATCGTCAGGCTTACACACTTCACAGCACTCACCATAGCACATACCCTCCCCAATGTGGCACACACTTATCTTGATGAGCACTGAGTAATGCACAGAATTGCTGAACCACATATTGTATGCCTGAAACTAATATAACACTATATGTTAACTACACTGGAATTAAAATTTGTAAAAAGGGAAAAAATACTGGCTTACACAGAATAACTTTTAAATTTTCCCACTCTGTTGTACACAGTCTCTGCTGCCCTACTCAACTTCCCAGATAAACTAGCCGAAATATTATGCTTCTTCACTATAAATAGATACTTTTATTGTGCTTTAGGTTTATCATATTAAAATGTTACCTGCGGAAGAAAGAATACTAAAATTCAGCCAGATTCTAGCCATGCAATCTTATTCTGTGTTGTAAATACTCACACACTTGAGCTCATAGTAAACTTACATTTTAAATACTGAAAATAGCTCAATCATCATTGTAGCTATTATATACTGCCTCATTCCAGAAAGCTTAAGTGCATATCCATCTTAGTAACAGAATACATAAATAGATATTCAGGGTCTGACAGAGCTAATGGTAATATTATAGTAAGTATAAAATATCATATTAAGATATTATGTCATAAAGTGACTATAAATTGTGATTCTGGATTATGTTCTTAAGTATTTCTTACTATTTATAGTTCTTTAAGTGACAAGCATTTTCATTATTTTTAGGTTCGATCCATAGTGAGTGACTTTGCTGTCTTTCTTACAATTCTGTGTATGGTTTTAATTGACTATGCCATTGGGATCCCGTCTCCAAAACTACAAGTACCAAGTGTTTTCAAGGTGAAGTTATCATAGCATATATAATCTATTTCACCATCTCTAGGCCTTATCTTCATTTAGATGATGGCTATAATCCTAGTACTTGAGGTTTTCATGAAAATACAAGGAATACAGATTGATGGACATTCAGTAAAATGCCCATATGACTAAAATTTTGGTCTTATATTAAAAAGGAAAAAAATGAAAATGGAATCTAGACACCACTTGAAAAAAATTTCTGTCAATTTTTCCAGTAGGAATATCCATATACAACACTCCTGAAAGATAAGGAAACATTTTGAAACTTAAGGAAAATGCATTATCTTGATGCAAAATTGCACAGCGGATGAGGCTTTGAAAAAGAGATAAAATTAGGTCTGGAATAGTATTCTAACCATGTTACGAAGTATGTAACCTTGGGTCAGTTACTTAACCTCTTTGAGCCTTGTTTTCTCACCTGTCAAAAAGGGCCAGGAGGTTCTCAGAGAATGTCAAAATGAATTCCTCCGGGGCTCATCTCAGACACCAGCAATGTTTAGAACCATTCCCAGAGCTCCTGATATCACCAAGTGTCTTTTTGCCATTTTCCCATAATGGCCTGTGAACCCATCTAAAATAAGAGTTATACACAGTTGTCAATGTGCTGTTTATAAATGTAAATAAATTTGCCAACTGTAAATGGTAAATATTAATATTATTTTATATACTATAGGTATTGATCGAAAACATAGATTTGGGGGCCAATCTGTCAGAGTTTAAATTCTGTTTCCACCTCTTACTACCCTTGGGACCTTGGGCAATTTACTGGACCTCGCTCTGCCTTAGTTTTGTTATCTGGACCTTTCCTAGAGAGTTGTGAAGAAAAAAAAATGAGTTAAAATATTTAAAGTACTCAGAATGGTGCCTTGTACCTTATAAATGGTTTATAAATATGACTATTATTGTTAGATGTAGCTCACTTAGCATATCAATTTATAATTAAGGCTTTCCTAGTAGCATCTGTAGGATTTAATTCAATTAGGTATTCATTAATCCAGTTACTAATGATATACATCATTTTATTTCTTGCAGCCTACCAGAGATGATCGTGGCTGGTTTGTTACACCTTTAGGTCCAAATCCATGGTGGACAGTAATAGCTGCCATAATCCCAGCTCTGCTTTGTACTATTCTTATTTTTATGGACCAACAGATTACAGCTGTCATCATCAACAGAAAAGAGCATAAACTAAAGGTATATTTTAACATCTATTTTAATGTAAATCATTGTGCCCTAACCAACATTGATTGATGTTTATTTTACTTCACCTGTACTCTAGTCGTTTGTACAGGCAAACATTAAGATAATGTTTTCAAGTTTGTAATTTTTATTGTCTATAATCAAGATGTTTGTCTCGCAATGAGCTTAAAATGAACTAAATTTTTACTTTTTAATTAATGTATTTATTGCACTTGGCTGAGCCTAAACTCTGAAATCTTATTTCCAAGGCTTAAAATAATACACTTTGCTGAGATTGTAACTTTCTTTACCATATTTAAAATATTTTAATGAAATAACAGTCTGTTCTGGTGAAGGGCAGCTTTACCAATTTGTCTTGCATATGTGATTCCTCTACTTCTCTATTTGACCCTAAGTATGCCTCTTAGATTGCATTCATTATTGGAATAAATTACATCTTCAGGTATTTCTCATTTGATGTAGTTACTCATCTGTCCATAATGTCTATGACAACAAAAACCAGCCATAGATGTTATAGTTTGTAGGTGATATCTTTGTTGAGTTTTATTACAGATTTCAATGACCATTTTTATAAGCTAAGAGAATGAATATGGATGTATCTTACTTGTTGTACTCTGACCCTGCCATTTTGCAATTGTGAATAATCAAAGTTGTTCACAGGTGTGCAACATTTCTGAGATAATTAGTGTGAGCATTATCACAGGAATACGTTAAATGAAATCAATGATATCAATGAATGGTCAAAAATAATCTAAATCAGGGACACCTGAGTGGACCAGGTCATGATCCCCAGGTCTTGGGATGAAGTTCCACTTTGGGATCCCTGCTCAGCAGGGAGCCTGCTTCTCCCTCTGCCTGCCACTCTCCCTGCTTGTGCTCTCTCTCTGACAAATAAATAAATAAAATCTTTTAAAAATAATCCAAATCAAACCTTGTAAACATGCACAATTAATCAAATTGTTTTGTTCTGGTATCATGAGATAATTCCCAGCTATCTTCATATACTCTTCAAACTCTAGGAAAAGGCTCCTTGTCAGAGCAACAGAAATCATGCTTTATAGAATTTTATAAGTATGTTTGTCAGAAGCATTAAACAATCTCTGATTGAACTATTTGGTGGAAAACACTAATGGTATTATCATAAGAAAGCACAATTATTTCTAATAAATCTTACTAAAAAGGAATTTTATGTAAATATGGGAGGAGAATGTGTGTCTATACGAAAGCTGTGTTCTTCATTCTCTTTGTAGAAAGTACTTCAAGTGCTCAGAACGTTTTCTAAAAGGATTAGTTCAATTCACTTTTGCTTTTATTAAATAATTCTTAATTATGTAGAATTTAAGAAACAAAACAAATGAGTAAAGGGAAAGAGAGAAGGGGGCGCCTGGGTGGCTCAGTCGGTTAAGTATCTGCCTTTGGCTCTGGTCATGATCTCAGGGTCTTGGGATCGAGTCCTGCACTGGGCTCCCTGCTCAGCGGGGAGCCTGCTTCTCTCTCTGCCTGCCATTCGCCTTGCACCTGCTTGTGCTCTCTCTCTCTCTCTCCCTGTCCAAAAAAAAAAAAAAAAAGAGAGAGAGAGAGAGAGAGAGAGAGAGCACCAAACCAAGAGACATACTTTTAACTGTAGAGAACAAACTGTTGGTTACCAGAGGGGAGATGGGTGGGAGTTGGGTGAACTAGGTGATGGGGATTAAGGAGGGCACTTCTTGCGATGAGCACAGGGTGTTGTACGGAAGTGTGGAATCACTAAATTGTATACCTGCAACTAATGTGACACTGTATGTTAACAAGCTGAGATTTAAATAAAAACTTTTTTAAAAAGGTAGCTTTAAAAAAATATCTAAAAAAGTCATAGTAAGTAGATAAGTGGTGTACTAGTATATGGTTAACAACCAGTTCTCTGCATTTAAAGGAGAGGGACCCTGATTTATAATTTATAATGTTTGCTGATTTTCATAGTGTGAATATTCCCACCATGGACCATTTCATGTTACCAATGTGATATCAATTGGCAGGGAAAAATTTTGAAAAGTAAATAATTGGTTCTTATAAGCCTATATGAGTTGAATTTAAAACTACCCCATTTAATACTGGAAACTTAGAGTGATGTACAGCCCTCGAAACAAGAAATTCAGATTCCCAAGTTTAATAGCCCACTTATTTAATAACAATTATTTAAAAATATTCACAGCCTTTCCAAAGTTCTAAGTCAACAAATATGCCATATTTCTCCCTTTACATATCATGTAGAATAGCTAAAATACCATAAAACATCTAAAAGTGGTCTTTTCAAGTACTTGCATTTGTAGAATTAAATGTAGCATTAAAGCATTTAATATTTTTGTCACTGAAATAAACTTGAGTTTGTATAACTAAAATATATTACATGATTTGTAATTAATTTGTTGTTGTACAAATAAATAGGCAATCAAAAGATTTATATTTTGTCCCTTAATAGGCTGGATCTAGTAAACAATAGAGCAAGTGATTTAATCATTAGTTCTGCTATATTGCCATGAGTAGAATTAATTTTTTAAAAAAGATTTTTATTTATTTATTTGACAGAGAGAAAGATCACAAGTAGGCAGAGAGGCAGGCAGAGAGAGAGGAGGAAGCAGGCTCCCTGCTGAGCAGAGAGCCCGATGCGGGACTCGATCCCAGGACCCTGGGATCATGACCTGAGCCAAAGGCAGAGGCTTTAACCCACTGAGCCACCCAGGCGTCCCAGAATTAATCTTTTTTTAAAAAGGTTTATTTATTAATTTGAGGGATGGAGGATGGAGGGGCAGAGGGAAAGGGAGAGAGAGTTTTAAGCAGACTCCCCATTGAGCCTGACTGGGACAGGGGGTCCCGAGGGTCTTGATCTTATGACTCTGAGATCATGACCCGAGCCAAAACCAAAAGTCGGACACTCAATCAACTGTGCCACCCAGGTGCCCCAAGAATTAATCTTTCCTTGGTCACTGTAAATCTGAACACTCCATCCTCCTCCTTAGATGTGGATATTGGCAAAGCAAATTCTTTCCAGTGAAGACATATTTTATCTACACCAAACACTTTTAAAATTTTTTTGCCTATAACCATTGTCCTCTGTAAGCTTCAGTATAGTGCATTCTGCTGCTGCTGTTTTTCCTGCTAACAACAACAAAAGATCACCTTCTCAGAACAGTCTTGGCTTAAGTAACGGTTTGTTCCATAGCCGCTCTCCCCACCTGTTGCTTCACTGAAATGTTTGCATAGTCCCCTGGCTTTGACTTGAACCACATTGTCAGGAAAAGATACGTGTTTCTTGAGTATATCCCCAGACCACAAGTTAACCACATTTTCAGCTTTTTTTTTTTTTTTTTTAGTCACTTAAAAACCCATTTTTGCCTTGTTTGGATCATGACTTGAAATAGTTCAATGAATTGTGTTTTCTGGTTTCTGTAGATGACCCTACATCATGTATCTTAGTCTGTATTGTACATCCAAGTCACCTTGGAATTCATCATTTTGATGTCTTCCAAACTTACATTTTCCCTTTTTCTTCACTTTTTATTTTTACCAAAGCAGTACTTGTTTTCCTGTAGAGCATTTTTTCATGCCATTAAAAATGTTTTTTTTTTTTTAATCATTTGAGAGTGTTACTACATACACAGTAAAGCTGTATTGAGCTGAAGAAGTTGGCCCAACTCGCCAAGTGACTTTCTCCTCCCTCAGAATGAAGAAGCTCAAATTAGCAAAATTCCAGTTC
The DNA here is from genome assembly GCF_030435805.1 of Mustela lutreola. NCBI lineage: Eukaryota > Metazoa > Chordata > Mammalia > Carnivora > Mustelidae > Mustela > Mustela lutreola. Next base: position 152,662,371 of record NC_081292.1, on the reverse strand, counting down.
ACTGCACCTCATGATCTTTTGGGTCATTCAAGAGTGAAAGAAGCTGTAAATACAAAAATTTGAGAAAGCAAGTTCTCATCTATATTGTATATAGGTATAGATCTGTACTCTAGCATTTTTTGTTTTCTTATCTCAAGAAGTTTGATAGGCATAAGGTTACTTGACTCCCTTTGAAAAGCATTAGAAATAACTGCTTTTTTTTTTTTTTTTTAAAAAAAGCACATTCTCCAAAAGTAGAAAGAAAGATACTATCTTACAGAAAAGAAAGTTTCTGTTAAACTACAACTGTGGGCTTTTCTACATGTTTCTGTAGACAGTTCAGGCTTCTTTTGACATCATTTTTAATAAACAGCAATACAATCTCAGATCACTTGAGTAAATGAATGCGTTTGCAACATTCATTTGGCACCACATTTTCTTGATGATTATGGCATTTGATATGTTCTTTTTTGCCCTCTTTGTCAGCCTGGTTCTTCATGTCAATCTATAGTCTTTTATGTGGTTAACTTGACAGATGCAGGAAATTGCTGCCAAGCTTTGAAATGAATTTTTTCAGCAGTGGCATCTGGGTATCAGATGGTCCTCTTGGCTGGCCTCTTGTCTTGCTGCATGTTGGTTTTAGTGGGGTCTGGTGTAGTATCACCTGTTGCTATGCTCCCTTTTCCTCCCATATGTCCATTTCCTGTGATTCATGGATGAAAGTGAGAATAAAAGCTCTGATTCTGTCTTTATTTCAGAAAAAAAATCTACAGAAATATGTTCGAAGGTACAGAGTTCTCTCTCTGACAAAGGGATACTTCCCCTTGGCTGTCATGCCTATCAGCTAATAATTTGGGTACAAAGACCAAATTTTAAGATATTTAATGAAAGGCAAGAAGGATGATGATGATTAATTAGTGGAAGTGCCAGAACTGCTTTATTTCCTTTGATTCACATGAAATTAAGATGCTCCCATTGCTGTCCAACGTAATCAGGGGGAAATTGTGTTTTTGTTTTTATTAGATGCGTGTATTGTACAAAGCTAGCTTTCTAAATTTAAAAATGAAATTATTTACTCGGAAACCATTATTTTGTCTGCTTCCTGCAATCCAGAAGCTCACTGTTTATATTTTATTGTCTTTTTTAAACATTAGATAAGAGCCGTAGGAAATCACTATCATGAAGAAGGCCTTCCTTCTATTATTAAGCCCTAGTGAGCATGGATCCTGGGAAAGTCCAGGGTGTGCTAAAAGGACAAGCCAGACCCTCCAAGCCCCTTGTCCTCTGCCTTCCCCTGATGCTTATCACATGGCTGTTAGCTAGTCTTCCATTCTTTCTTAGCAATACCATAACTTTGCAAAACAGCCCAGGGGGCACCATTCACATCACTGGTTAAGATAGCTCCTTTAAAGGGACCAAAATTTGTATTCTATTCTATGCAGCCACATCTTCCAAATTGTTTATTTGAAAGGACTAGATGGTCGCAGTGTAGCCCTCGTGAAGCTTCTTCTTAAGCCATTTTGCTGGCTTTCTCGTCCCACTCTCCAGCTCTTAGTAATAAAAATCTTTGCCGAGTTACTTGCAAAAAGGAGTTTCTAGAGTCCTATTGACGAGGGAATTTGCAGTTAGTCATGCTGGCGAAGCCAAGCCGAGGAAGGCCACTACTGAATTGGTGACAACACAGGAGGAAAAGGTCCTGTTGTGCATATCTGCTATTTTGTCTTCGTTGTCTCCTGTGCTTCTGTCATTCGGCAGGGGTAAATGCCGAAAGGACAGGAAGTACGCTGACTTTAAGAGTGTTTTTCTTAATCAAACAATTAACGAAACAAAATAACAGAAAGAAAACACTACCATGACAAATATGCGACAAATGCTCAGGATGTTTCACATTCTAGGCTTTATGAGAGTCATAGTAACTAGGAAATTCTTGCAGTTTGATAGAACAGCCTGTAAAAAAAAAAAAAATCAGAATTATTATTCCTTTAGAAGGATTGGTAATTTCTGCTCATATTCATAATAACAAATGTAACGGCTATATTTATTTTAAATTATACTTATTAAATCTGATTCTGAAAGGTGTTTTAATGAAGCTTATTCCGCTCTAAAAAAGCCGATCTGTACCTTATTGATTGCTTATTGTGTGCCAATGATTGTGTTAAAAACTATTGGAAATACTGAGACATTATATGATACGTTACCTGCCCTTAAGAAATGCATCTTTTTATTGAGGAGTCTTGAGACAAATGAGAACAAATAAGAATTTATTGTTCAATTGCCAGAATATAATAGTCCCTAACATTTACTGAGTGCTTGGTATATATCAGACATTGTTCTGAATAATTTTCAAAATTAAATTATTTAATTCTCACAACAACCCAGTGAAGTGACACCTGTTATCACCATCATCCTTTTTCAGATAGGGAAACAGAGGCACAAGAGGTCACATGATTTGCTCAAGGTCATTGGTTGAGCCAGCATTTGATCCCAGGCCACCTATCTCCAGAACCTAAGCCCTTAACCACTGTGTTATATACTACCTCTCATGAAGTCAGTCATTAAGAGTTGAAATGTAAAACCGGCCAAGCCATTTGCTACCCTGGAGGCTTTCCACTGATGATTTCCTATGGGGGGGAGGATGGTGAAGGGAGAGGCACACGCTGTTTGCCCTTCAGCTTCTTTCCTGGGAGCCCTCGGCCACTCACCATGTCTCCCTTCCTTGCATCTCCACTCCACATGCCCTCTGCACCTGTTTTTTCTCAATTATGTTTCTTGCCTGGTCCTAGAAAGCACTGAAGTCAGTGATAGTGGAGTAGGATCACAGAGAGACAGAAAACACAAAAACTTTCATTTTAGGGAGAGGCCAAATTTTTCTAGTGTTGAAACTGAAACAAATGAGAGCCAGATAGAGAGAAAGAGCTGTATCAGGATAAAAACAGGTGTGTATAAGGAAGCTTAGATTCCATGGTATTATTTTTCCCAGTAAGACATTGAGACACCCACCATTGACACAAAAGAGGGCAATTGGAAACACCGTGTTTGAGAAGAGTTTCTCTTTAGGTCTGATATGAAGGGCTTCTTGAGTATTGTCAGGAAGTGGTTTCTGTTCACACTCAGACCATCTGAGTACTGTCGTGTATATGGTCCTTACTTTGTTTTCTCTTTGTTTTCTCCCTGATGCCTGGTACATGGTGTTCAGTAATTTTTTGTATGAATAAAGGATGAATGAGTAGCTATATGAATTGTAAGTTAACTTGCCCATTTAAGGAAACCAAGCAAAGTGACTGTATTTAATAATGACTTTAATTATCCAACAGAAATAGAATGGAAACTAATGTAATCTGAACCCAGACGTACATTAAACCTATTAAAGTAGGTTGAAGTTACTATAATCATAATTGTAATAGGAACATCTGCAACTTTTCCTTAAGTGGATTATATATTTTCAGACTGTTACTTTTTTATCTTTAATTTATTTTGCATTTTAGAATCAGTTGTCTAAGACTCAAGATAGTATCTCTTTTCTATTCTTACTGTTCCATGGTGGTGGTGTCATTTGTCTCTATACTAAATTCAGTTCCTATGAGAATCCTCTTTTCTTTCTTTTAACAGAAAGGTTGTGGGTACCATCTGGATCTATTGATGGTGGCTGTCATGCTTGGGGTGTGCTCCATCATGGGCCTGCCGTGGTTTGTGGCTGCCACTGTCCTGTCCATCACTCATGTCAACAGCTTAAAACTGGAATCAGAATGTTCAGCTCCAGGAGAACAGCCCAAGTTTCTTGGCATTCGGGAGCAAAGGGTTACTGGGCTTATGATTTTCATTCTTATGGGTTCATCAGTCTTTATGACCAGTATTCTGAAGGTAATGAAATCTGCCTTTATGAAGTTAAGAGAAGGCGGAATATATTTATTATTGTTTAATAAATTTCATTTGAATCAAAGCCATCAATTTGCAAATACTGTATGGCATGTGACAAAAGTGATGAATTTCTTTACCATGTTTATATAACTTCTTAACAGGGGAAGTTATGTGCTGTGTTTTGGAAACCTTAAATACCGAAGAAATTTGGCTTGGCAAAGTAAATGTGATGTGTAAATTATTACTGTAATTTTGAAATAGTTACTAGGTTATGGGGAGAAGTCACTCATTATTTCTAATTCATTCTTGACCTGAATTCACTGCAGGCCCATATGAAATAAAGTCTCCATTTTCGTGTCAGATGTATTTGCAATTAACATTACCTAGTATAAGATAGAGGTGCAGAGATGAGCCATGTAATAGTCATGGCCACATATGCAGTCTTGTATATTAAATGTTTCATGAAACTACTGCATGGATATCACCATTGTATATCCTTATTTTCTTTACATTTAAAATAATTGAGTCCATTTTGAAGAGCATTAAAGAGTAGTTATTTGTCATAGAATTTTGACAGGTATTACCAAGGTTATGTCAATTGTATTCTAACTTATAACTCATTTTAGTTGTCTATAATTTGAAAGTCCTAATGGAATGATTTAATCAGTTATATAGGTTAACTTAAAATTAATCATTTATGTAAGTACGTTTTCAAGAACTTATTTCTATGTTATATAAGTACAGAGCTACAATTATGCCAAACTATTCCAATAAAAAGAGAAAAACTGAACAGTCGACGTTTGCAAATGTCTTGCATAATATCAGAACATCTAGATGTTAGCTCTATTATTCATCTTTAATCCAAATATCTTACCATTGTGGAACAAAATTCAAATTTCCCTTAAGTAGTATAATAGTAATAGTTAATATTTATTCTTTATTATGTATTTTATATGCCCTTTTATAGGTTATGACCTATTAAATACTCATAACAACCTTATTATTACCATCCTTTTTTAGATACACACAGGAAAACTAAGGCACAAAGAGCTTAAGTAACTTACCTAAGGTTATGCAGCTAAAAAGTGTTAGAGCTAGGATTTGAACCTGGGACTTCTGGCTCTGCCTTATGTTGCCTTTAAAATATTTATTTTTCTGTGTTTTTCTTTGGTAAGTGAAAAATAGCATGACCAGTTATATGAAAATAACTTGTATCGTTTCTCCAATTGTTCTTTTACAGTTTATTCCCATGCCAGTGCTATATGGAGTGTTTCTTTATATGGGTGCTTCATCTCTAAAGGGAATTCAGGTAAATTGCTTGCAGTAAACCATTCACATCTGTGATGACCTATCTTAAGTCTATTGATGCTAAATCATGTGATAGCTAAGAAAATGACATCATCTGAGGAGCAGCTTTCACACCACCATTATATTTCTTCACAATGGTTCATAATTTTAAGGTACTTTTGATTACCATAAGTTATATTAAACTGTATAAGGTTTAGACGTACAAACCTCTTAGAAAACTAATAATAGTACATTTCAAAAATATCCAAATGCTTTTAATCTTTGATACTGTAATCATGTGTATGGGACAGAAAAGAAGAACTGTATGTACAAAGATGTTCATTGTAACACATACTATCAAAATATTGGAAATAACCCAATTATCCATCAGCAGTAAAATAATTAAGTGGTCTCTATGTTACAGTCACTTAAGATTGGTAATTATGATGGCCATAAAAGGAACATGGTAAAAAGGCTTATGGCTTAATGCAGAGCAAAAAAATAGGAAAACATGCTGTACCTACCCTATAGGTTTATAAAGCTGTGAGTGTGAATGAATCAAAAGGGAAGGTAGAGAAATAAAAACAGTTATTAAAGTAGTGAGATCCCGGGTGATTTTCTTCCTTTTATGTTTGTTTTTCTATTACTAGAATGATTATATTACAGAATTCTTTTTTAAAATTAAAATAAAAATATATAGGGTAAGGCAATTTCAAGATGTAAAGGGAAGCTTATTACTTGTTTAGATAAGTATTAGTTGCATACAGTTGTATTAATTTTCTATTAGCAAATTATATGACAATTTATAACAAACTACAATTAACTTAGTGACTTTTAAACAATGAACATTTATTATTTCACAGTTTGTGTGGGTCATGAATTTGGGAACAGATTAGCCGGGTGGTTCTGGCTCAAGATGTCTCTTGTAGTTGCTGTTGGGATGTGGGGCTGCAGGCATCGGAAAGCTTGACTAGGACTAGAGGACCTCTGTCCAAGATGGCTTACCACACAGCCCTGGGAAAAGGCATTGATTCCTCTGTGGCTGTTGGTAGGAGGCCTCAGTTTTTTGCTAGATAGGCTCTTCATAGGACACTTAAGTGCTCTCATGACCAGGAAGCTGACTTCCATCAGAGTGAGCAATGTGAGAAGAGTGAAGGTGAAGTCACTGTGCCTTTTGACTTAGTCTCCAAAGTTACATATGGTCACTTCCGTTTGTTTGTTTGTTTGTTTGTTTGAAGTGAGTCATTATGTCCAGCTTGCACACATAGAGGGAAGTTAGACTCCATCTCTGGAAGAGAATATTACTGAAGAATTTGTGTATACATTTTAAAATGACCACAATTGTATTCTAGTTTTTTGCAGAGGAAGTTGGAAAATTATTCATGCTCGCGATATCACAGTGGTTTGAATAGTGTTTCCCCAGTCATGTCCACCTGCAATCTCAGTATGTGACATTATTTGGAAAAAGGGCTTCTGAGGATGGATTAGTTATGAGGCTCAATATGAGCCCATCATCCAACATTTGGGGTGAACCCTAAATCCAATGACAAGGATCCTTACAAGAAGAGAAGACTCAGGGAAGAAAGCCACATGAAGAAAGAGGGAGATTTCTACTTAAATTTGCCTTGGAAAAATCTTGTCTTATGACTTAACATCATTGATCTAAAACACTCGAGTTTTCTTCAAAGGGGACTAATTTTAAGCGTTATTTATTGTGAAGTATAGTTTATTTTTTGTTGACCAAAGGGAAAACAAACTGCTGCTTTTTCTAAGACACAGCTAGTCTCATTGCTGTTCAAAGATGTGAAAGAAAAGTCACCCGACTACTATGAATTTGTAAAATTAACCCATGTGAAGTGGAGCACAGGGCGCTGGATGGCATGCTGTGGTTCAAGGATAGACTAGAAGAGAAATTGAAATAGGTAATTTATTACTCACTGGTCCTGGAGGAAGTACCTGGTGCACCTTAAGGGTCTGTAATGGGAAAAAAATCAAGAGAAAGAATCAAGACCTGTGGCACATGACTTTATTAAGATTTGTGGGTGGAGTGCTTTGGGGTTATTGGTCTAAGTCTGATTGATCAATTCAAATAAAAAGCAGGGTTTTGGTAAGCCCCGGGGTGGGGGGTTCTTACCTAAGGAGCATGTAAAGGAAAGGCTCTGGGAGTTAAGGGAGACTGTTGACTGCAAGGACATTTGAGGGAGTCATCTCAGGAGCTTACATTTACTTGTGACTCTGCTGGCAGTTACCTAGGGCATGTGCCTGCATGAGGAGCTAGTGTTGATCCAGGTGACTGCAGGCTGCTTAGCCAAACAAAATGGATTCCGAGCAACAAAACCATGGGTCGCTTAGCTAAAGTCTTTACGCTGAGGAACAGGCAGCACAGAAACTCTCTTCCTGAATGAACAACCAATGAGTTTCTGACTTTGGGAGAAGAAAAAGCATTTCAGCCTTAGGGAAGTACTAGATATCAGAACTGAGGCAAAATTTCAGTTTGAAGTCATTGAAAGATCACTGGACACTCGAATTAGGTATTTTGACTGTTCTTCCTGACACTCGGGTAGAATTTACTTGGGAGAGGGAAATAGCTGAGAAGTGTGTTATGCATTTAAATTTTACTCTAATTAAATTTAATTTGCTCATTTATAATTTCACGTATGAAAAGTATATTTTGAAAGACTTGGTTTGGTAAGGCAGATAGAGAAGAGTACTGAAGAGGTTTTGTTTATTTGTTTTACTGTTTTTTGCCTTTGGCAAAAGTTCCACGAGTACTAATTTCATCTGTAAGTGAAAAGTATTTATTATTAGGCCCCAGGCTCACATAAATACAGCAGCAGAAGTTTAAGAAACAAAGTAAAATCATTTTGATAGGTTTCAACAGATTTTTCCCCCTAATTCCACTCACATGATTTTATACCCATGAGGTTTAGAACTAAACAAGAATGTCAAGTTTTGGAATTATTTGGGGTGTGAATCTCTCAAATGAAAATTGAGGAAAACATTATTAAAGGCCTATGAGAAAAGTATAATGCGTTTAAATAGCACAAATGAAACAGTAAGCAGGGTCTCACACTGAGAAACAAGGCTAGTGAAAATTTAAGTGAACACCAAACTCATGAAGTCGAAATTCCTAAATGGGATTTTGTGGCTAACTGTGTGGGGGAATGGAGTATTGTTGATATTAGGACAAGGTAAAAGCCAAGTGCAAAACTCAGGATACATATACCATGATCATCATTACTTGAGTAGTAATATGCATGTACTGAATCCCAACAGCTCAAGGAGCATGTTAGTTAATTAGTTACCTTCTATGTTGAAGGAACTTATATACTACCTGATTGTTTGGCAATATTATGAAACATAGTATCTAGGTTTCTCACTGTGCAACATGGCAGAAAAAACAGATCACAGTGTTCTTATGAATGCTGTTTCTGTACTCAGATATATAACCACATCTATATTCATTCCAACACTTCAGGAATCCAAAGTAAAGCAAATGTGCCATTTAAACAATAACAATTGAAGCACCCACACACTGAAGTACACTTATGCAATAGCAGCTTCACAAATGGAGAAATGGTGGCTGGGAGAAATGAGTTCTATAGAAACTGAAACACGCAGCTGCAAGCCAGAGGATTTTGCTTTATTTCTTCCCTATTCTCACCTCCACCAGTCACCGAATTTGGTTTGTTTAATGACATGTAATTTAAAGAGATACTTAGGAGATAAAAATAAGAAGACCTAAAGAAATTTTTGGAGGCAATATGGAGAAGGATGAACCAAGAAAAAGAAATTTAGCACTTGGTACTTGCATAGAGGTACATTTCAATAAATGATTTTGGAAGGCATTAATGAATATAAACATAAATTCATTAAGTATATGAACAGTGGATGAACTAAGCTACATATGATTCTGGTTTAGATGACTGAGGGAAGAAATATCAGCCAGGCTGTGCCATAAGTCAAGGAATACAGAAGAAAAGAGGGATTTATGTTAAATTTGAGGTTCCTATTATATAGTTAAATATATTACCAATATATTACATATTATGTTACATCATTTTTGTTATTTATTTTAATATTTTAATACTTAAATTTTAAATATTTGTATATATTTTATATTTTTGTTTCATTTTATTATTAATTATATATTAACACCCTTTTTGCATGTATATTTAAATATATATGGTTTGCTTTAAAAAAAAAAAAGTTGTTCAATGCTAACATTTAACTCCATGGATACTTGTCCCTTGGTTTATTAGAGTAATTCTGGAATATTTGATGAGAATTGCTTACAGTTTTTTTTAATAATTTAGACAAGAAGTAAAATCAAATATCATTCTTTTGAAGATGCATAATAGATATTACTGTAGGAATGGCATGAACTAGAACTGACAGTGCTTGAAACCATCATTTATAAATAATCACTTCTTGTTGGAAACATTGGAAACTGTAAAAATCTGCCTGAGAAAAATTAAACAAAATGGTCCATGTAAAATAAAACTAACATGTAGCAGCACAATTTATTAGTGAGTAAAATGTGACTGAAGGTTTAAGGTTCTTGTAAAGATTTAATCTATAAAGTTTGAATCGAGAAAATTTGCTTTGGTAGAGAAAACTCAAAATCGAAAGTATAACAATATCTTTATAGTCCAAAAATAATTGTACTGTCTTCATGGTAAAATTTAAAACAGAAGTAACTGTTCCAAATGAAAATAATTTAAATAAAATACAATTGAAAAATTATAAATGGCTCGACAGTGCACTAGAAGAAACTGAACTAGAAATCAGTTAACAAACTTTGCTCTGGGAAATACTTGATTAACAGTAATTCATCTAGGTTAAATCTTTGTGGCTAAGGTTGTTTGTAGAGACAGCCTCAAAACCCCGTTGGGGGTCAGTGTGGTGAGGCCAAAACAGCAGAGTCAACACATCCCACTTAACAGCAGGATGTGGGTGGAGAGCTCTGGCAAGAGAGAGAGAGAGAGAGCGAGCGAGCGCATGCTGAAGTAGAGACCCAAGTCTGGGAGTCTCTAACAAGCATGTAAAAATTAAAGCCATGGGAATGGATGAGCTCTTTCAGGCAAGAAGAGGACAGAGATTGGACCCTAGTGCTTAGTGGGCAAATAAAAGGTAGAGCTTTGGGATGTGATAATGAAAAAGAAGATGATGATTACATTTTGTCTTTCAAGGTTACACTCTCCCAGGTAGCAATATTTAGCACTGGCTTTAATATTTTTAAACTCTTCTAAGTTATAGCCTGTCTCCATATGCAATAAACATGGGAAATTATGAAACTGAAATTGTGCATTTCAGAGTATATGCATAACAATCCTATTGTCCTGATGCCCAGATGTCAGCTTAAGTGTGGTCTTGATGTATGATATTTTGGACCATATTAAACATCTACTTGTCTTACTTTTATTGCCTGTAAAAAGCAATTTAGTCTGTTTATCTTTTAGTTCTTTGATAGAATAAAGCTCTTCTGGATGCCTGCAAAACACCAGCCAGATTTCATATATCTAAGGCATGTACCACTTCGAAAAGTCCATCTCTTCACAGTGATTCAGATGAGCTGCCTTGGCCTTTTGTGGATAATAAAAGTTTCAAGAGCCGCTATTGTCTTTCCCATGATGGTATGAAACTTCTAAGTCAACTTTTTTTCTTCTCCTGACTTTCTGTTCTCTTTGGAAACACAAATAACTGAAATTGGAACAAGTCATTTTGAACAATTATGGGAAGCCATGATGTAAACTTTAGCTGCTAAAGCTAGTGACTAAGATAGGATTTAAGATTATATATGAATTTCAGGGATGTATATTAGTTTTGTCTCTATCATACTAAATATTCGTAGTGGTTTGAATTAACTGAAGTTGTGTAGAAGAATGTAAAATTTCAAAAGGTAACATTAAAGATATACTAGCAAATCCGAAAAACAAGGGGGATTTTCTAAAATTAAATTTTATTAAATATTTCAGATAAATTTCAAATACTTCCAAAAGTATTGCAAATTTGAATGACTATAAATTAAAATACTATCAGCATAGCTACGAATAGTTTAATGTTCATCTAAAATAATGCAAACTATTAACTACATCTATTGAAGAAACAGTCAATATATTTTGTAGGTTTTTCTTTTTTTCTGAGACAGTTTCTTTAAATGACTCCTTTACTGGATAAAATGAGAGCTATTATTCTGGGGATGTGGTAAGAAAAGGAAATGAAGGTTGCAAAAAGACAATGTTTATTATACACACATGTCTTCAAGTGTCACTTTGATCTCAGTCTTAATTGAAATTGACTTGTTTCCACAAAAAAAAAAAAAAAAAAAGCAACAGAGCTACCTCTCACCTCTCCCATTTTTATTTTTTCCCTGTTATAAATTATTTTATTCTTTGCTCTAGGTGTTAGCTCTGGTATTTGTAAGAAAACTGATGGACTTTTTGTTTACGAAACGGGAACTCAGCTGGTTGGATGATTTAATGCCTGAGAGTAAGAAAAAGAAACTAGAAGATGCTGAAAAAGAAGTAAGTCAGAACAAAATCAGTATCTTACAAAGAGAAGCAAATGGAACACTCGCATAGTAACCACTCCTTGCAAAACCAAATCGTTGTGTTTATCTTTAGATGGTTAATGGTTACTAAAAACCACAGGTGGACTATTAATGTTTGGAAGATTAATGCTTAAAATCATAAATTTGAAACTTGAACACAGAGAGAACACAGGTCTTATGTGAGAAAACCAAACCCTTGTGAAGTATACAAACACTTTGTACTTCATTATCCAAATTGTGAGGTTTACTTTTCTGTTCCCTCCCTTGTGGATAGCAGAACCTTATTGATGCTTACGTATTTCCAAGTTATGGTCCCACAATGGTTGCTTTTTGATTGAATATGTGAGAAGGAAGGAAAGAGACCGTATTCTTATTGGTATTTTTTAGAGAACAAAGTTTTAATGGCAAGATTCTAATTCTAATCAAAAGATTAAATTAGGGCACCTGGTTGGCTCAGTGGGTTAAGCCTCTGCCTTCGGCTCAGGTCATGATCTCAGAGTCCTGGGATAGAGTCCTGGGATTGCGTCCTGCATCAGGCTCTCTGCTCAGCAGGGAGCCTGCTTCCCCCACTCTGCCTGCCTCTCTGCCTACTTGTGATTTCTCTCTCTGTGTGTCAAATAAATGAATAAAATCTTTTAAAAAAAAGATAAAATTAGTTATTTTTGAAATAGAGGAAATGGTTATGATCTGATCTGCTTTCAAAATGCTTCAAGATTGAGTAAATGTAGTTTGAGAAAATTTGGGGATTTAATTACTTCCGTGAATTCCTGATCTATCCTATTCTATTTTATGCATTAAGATGATTTGTTTTAAGTTTTATGGCATATTTAAAGTTCGTGTGTAAGTCTAGGTCTCCTTTGAAGGCTAGTAACCATAATATTTTAAAGAAGTGCTTAAAAGTTTCTATAAAAACTATGAAGAGTCTAACTGGAAAAAAAAAAGACCTGTATACTGTTTATTGAAACAATTGAGTCCATAGGTTGTAAAATATAAGAACAACATTTCCATGTGAATAGAAATGAAGATGAAAGAAAATATTTGGTGAAAATTCTTTCTACTTTTCCTTCATCTACAAGGTGGTCTGTACATATGCTATTTCCTGTCTACAGCACAGTTTCTCAAATTGTGGATATATTCCTCTCTCCTTAGGGGAATTCGTTTGCAAACTCTTCAATGGTTCTGGCTTTTACTCAGTCATTAGGTGAAGTCAGGTTAGGCCACAAAGTCTAATGAAATTTCTCCTCAGATGTTTTTACAAATATGGCTATCTAATACATGACTGGCTGGCATTCTTTTACTTTTCAGTGGTGACCCATCACTGACAGAGGATTCCCACGTTAGAGATGATCATGATAGTGTATTTTATATATACATGTTTACATCATGATGATGTATTGATCATAATGCTGTATCTTAATTTTGCATAATTATTTCAATTTTCCAAAATAATGAAGAAATACTTAGAAACATATTTTTAGTAATATTATTACATTAAAAATATGATATCATAAAATTATCATTATTTCTTTATTTTTCTGTTTGACATACTTAAGTATGAGATATTTTAAAAAATAAATATTTTAAAATAAATTTTAAAAATATTTTATATTAATATAAATATAAATATTTATATTTAAAAATATTTTAAATAAATATTTTAAAAATTTTAAAATAATATTTTAAAAAATATCTTAACTAGGGTATTTCTTTTTAGGGCTTTAGTAAAGGTTTTATCTCCTCCTCTGATACCATTTAAGAAGAATATGACAGAATTTGGTATACATTAAATGTAAATAATGTATGGATGTATAAGATGGACAGTGGAATAAAAATTCTGCAGGTTTAAGTTATCCATGCTTGATGTAATTAAAATTATGCAGGTTAAGAAATCCTCAAGAAAGTTGAAATTCCAAGGGAGACAATTTTGAATATAAAACTCATTGACCGTGTCCCTTCAGTCTTTCTGATAATGAGAATACTTTAAGTGTACTAAGGCAGTAACTTATAAATGTTATCTCGCTTTATTTTCATGCTTTGATTCCCTGTTTAAATGTCTCTACTACTTCCCTAGAATAAGTTAGCAAGAGCCCCAGCTGTATAATCGTCCCTTTCACAGCATTCTCCTTAGGTCATATCCATACCATGGAACACTCTTTCCCTTCCAGAATTTCATAAAATGAAAAATGGTGTGTATATATAACATACTATGTTTAATATTCTTCCCTTATAAGAAAAATTTTAGATTCTCCCTTTATATGTCTATGAAATATGAGAGAACAAATTTGATAGTAATCATAAATTTATTCACATCTCTCATTTCCATTGCCCAGAAGCACTTCTGAGGTTGTGTATGTATGGTACATGCGTGTGTCCCAGATGTTCCATTTTGAAATTTATTAATCTTAGATAGGCAGAGACCCTATTCAATAAGCTTCTAACTTTTTTATGTCATAGATCCACTGTACTCCAATGGGTGTTTACTGTTTTTTGATTATGAAGATATATATTTTAGAAGTAATCAAATACTACTAAATTTCCTAGAATTCATGTTTTCCAAAAGGATGCAAGCATAGATTAAAAATTTATAGAGGCAAATTCACCACCGTGTCCTTCAAAGTTGAGTCTAAGAAAAAGTAGGGGGAAATCCCTTGCAATACCTCAATCAGGCAGCTTTAAAAATCTGTGATAGATTAATGTGATGACGCCTGCGTGTGAATCCCAGTATGTGGAAAGAAACAAGAGAATCAATAATAAAATGTGGACACAATTCATTATTGAACATTTAAATATAGTTCTGACCAGTGCAAAGAAAGATAATTCTCCTTCTGACAACTAGAGAAAGAAAAAGTTTAAAGATGTTCACTTTCTAACTTGGAATTAGTTACTAAAAGCGCATGATCAGTATAGCGAATGGAATGATTTAAGAAAGATTGCACTAGATCTTAAATCCTTGTTGGTTTTTTATTTGGTCACCCAGATCTCAGTATTTCATTATCTTGAGGCTCTGGACTCCAGTGATGGATGTGATCTTGTGACTGTAGCGTCTTATATGAAGGCCTGGTCTTCTATGAAATTGTGCATTCAGGTGGTAAATGGACAAGTTCTCCAGAAATGCTGCATTTCTGCAATTGCTCATATTAATTGAGTAACTTTGATTGTGATCTGGAAAGATGGTAAATAGCAGAAAATGTTCAGCTCCCTGAGACTCGAATTTAAAGTAGGCTCACCTCTTGTCCTTTCGATGATAGTTATAAGCTTGTACCTTTATCCTCCTGGGTTTTCTTATCAGTAGCCCACTTCTGGTCTTATGGCATTGAGAAAACATTAGTTTGACCTTAAAATTCAATAATGAGTTAAGCAGAATAAATAGCTACACAGGCCAGTCCAAGGTCGCAGAGCTTCTGTTCCAAATTTTCATGTACTTCATGCATATGCATATGCATATGCTTCAGTTTTTAGAAAGAAAGGATTATAATCAGGATAGAAATGAATATTGGAACCCTGACATTTTGCACATTGCTCTGTGTAAAGGGAAGACTGCAGAATCAAATTCTGGATGTCCAAATGTGCTCAGAGTACCAACATGCTTTCCTTCCTACTTAAATATTCTCTAGGACATTGTACACATTTGACAAAAGGGCTGCTGTTAAAAGCAGAAAGCCCCAGCAGAATGTTTGCTCCTGGGTGGGTGGGGGTAGAAGGCAGTTAATGTTAGATAAATCCTGGAAATTGAGCTCTGGACAGTGATCATGATATTGACACTTTCTGGTTTACGGAGGTTCACTTCAACATATATGCTATGGGAGAAAACAAAAAGAAGCAAAAGAGACTTATGATCTGTATGAAGAAGGATCACGAGTAAGGCAAGAAGATGCAAAAGTAAACTAAGAATAAGTGCAATTAATGCAATTAAATTACAGAGGTCTTACTGCTAAGAAAGATGAGAATTAGTTATGGATTGGGGAAGCATGGTCTAATTACTACAGAGGCAAACACTATTTCTAACTGAATCTTAGAGTAAGGCGAGCGTAATCTTCATTAAGCGGTGATTTTCAAAGTGTAGTTCTAGGACCTTTGTTGCATCAGTCAACACCTGGCAACTTGTTAGAAATGCAAATTCTTATACCACATTCCAGACTTATTGAATCAAAACTCTGTGGCTAGACCTAGAAATCAGTGTTAACGAGACCTCCAACTCCTTTTGACACATGCTAAAATTTGAAATAAGACCTTTTCTAAAACCACAGTATCTGTATCTCCAGAATATAATCTTCTAAATCCAAGCTACTCTATCAAAAGTTCTGTGTCTTATAATAATTTTGTTAAGTCACTTGGAGATATCGAATCAAATGTTCTGATAAAAACATGCCACATCCAGTTATTTATTTGAATTCTAGGTAGACTCCTCCTTCTCTCCATTTTTCCTTGTTTAGCTTTCATTGTTAAAGTGATTAGTTGTACGTACTGGTTCTTCTATCTCCTGGAAATTTTAATACATCCCTCTTAGACACATCACATTTTATGGCTTCCAGAGTACTGTGTGTGTGCGGGGGTGGGGTGTGTTTAACGTTTGCAGCATTATCTTTTATACCAATAATCAAAGAAGAAAGTGGTCTGAGTTCTTTGGACTTTGTTTTCCTCTTGGATAAAATAAATGGGTCAAACTTGATTGCTGAAGTCCCTTTCATTTTTTTAAGATTCATGAATTCTAAAATTCCTGAATATTTTCTGTAATACTTTAACCGTCTTTGTGAACATTGGCTTTCTGCTGTTGTTCAGACCTTGAGCTATTTGAGAGTTCCTACATAGATACAGATTTTACCTGAGAAGTGGGTATAGTAATAGACGCTACCTATTTCACTAAAGGTAGAGCATTTGTCATGATAGATGAATGATCTTTTATGCTGTCACAAATTATAATTCAGATCCATACTTCCTACTAATCAAAACACACCACAATTTTTTTTAAAAAGACCACATTTATTTACTTGAGAGTGTGAACATGTGTGTAAGAGAGAGCAGTGGGGGGAGGGGCAGCAGGAGAGGGAGAAACAGACTCCCCCCTGAGCAGGGAGCCCAACACAATGTAAGGACACAAGGCTCATCCCAGGATCCTGGGATCATGACCTGAGCTGGAAGACAGACACTTAGCTGGTTGAGCCAACCAGGTGCCCCAAAACACACCACAATGTAACTCCAATTTTATTTTTCACTGAGCACAGGGCTTTGTCTCTAGCTGGGCTAGTTGTTATTGTCCTATTTGTTTCTACTTTTTATTCTTAGCCTACATTGTTTCTAGTTTCTTCCTGTCTTCTACCAAACTGATCAAATAAGACTGGCTCAGATACTACTTCCTCTCTTCCTGTATTTTGTGCAGTGATCCTTCTTGTCTATCCTCTGAGAGAATAGTGTATGTCTTTTCATTGCTATGTCATCAGTACCTGGTGGACTACTATCATGCTCAATACATATTTGATAAATGGATTCGTGAGTAGGCTCCTGGACAATTCACTGTGCGCCTAGCCCATAATGTGTGCTGAGTGTTTTGAGTGCCATTGATTTGATTTCTTTTTTTTAAGCCTCAGTTTTCCTGCCTTTTACTAGATATAACATTAACTATCCTTCACTTATGTAGTATCTGAAAAATGCTTTGGCTGTCTTAATTAAAAGATGGCATTCAAATCACAGCATGAGTAGTCTTCTAGTCAAATTGGTGAAATCCTTCAAATGTTCTTGGGTAAACTTGGATCATCATTCTTTAACATCTTCACCACACTGTAGAACTCAGTGTATTTTCGATGGACCCCGTGTAAATGAAGTGCTACATGGAGCTCATTTTCAGGTCCTTCTGACTTATAAACTGATGGATACCCAGTTAGCTTTGTGCTCTCACTGTTTTTCCTGTATGATTGAGATAAACTAGGTTGTCATTGTCGTGACGGCCAATGCCTGATTTGACTGTTCCTCCCCAGAAAGTCTCAGATTTTTGGCTTCCTCACAGTGCTGCCTGGGATGCAGCCGGCCCTCCATCCCTGAGCTCTGGGGCCCACCCAGCTTCCTTCTGGCACTGAAGGCAGCGGCTGCTCCGCCACCCTTCTCTTCAGATAAGCATGGCTTGGAAATGCTATCTTTAGAGGTGATGAGTTTTTGTTTGGATAGAATTATGACTAGTATAAAGCCCACACATGCTAACAAGCCACAGAGTGCAAAATAATTATTGAAAGCAATTTGAGAGAAAAGTGGAAAATCATCTGAGGAAAAAACAAAATTGTTCCCAAAGCTTTGGTCCAATTTTCTGCTGTTACGTTGAATCTTGAGCCTTCATTTTCCGCTGCCGGGTCACCTCAGCACTGATGGCAGTGTTCTTCTCTCTCTCTCAATCACTCTTATTTATTTATTTTTTTAAATTTTACTCTTTATTGAACCTTTTGACTTGCCTTCTTGACATTTTATTCCAAGTTGGTCAGAAAGATACTATATACCAATCTTACTTTCCAGTGGACTACCAAGAAAAGCATTGCCTTTTGCTTGTATCTTGGTTTTACCTAAATAGCATTTGGGATCACTGAATGTTTTCTCTTTATGTCCCTCCATGTGTATTAAGGTAATGTTTTCAGTAGAAAAAGTAAAGTTTTTTACCTGAAAGAATACATATGCTCAGTCCATGGCCTCAATGTTGTGCTTATAAGTCAATATGACATATGTATTATGTTCCATATATAGTGACTAACCCATTTGCAAGGCATGCCTTATTCCAGGCTGCAGATGAGCTCTGCTCAAATGCTAAAATGTGTAATTTCAAACCAGTGATACTGTCTACTCATTTTGAATTAGTTTTAATAGTACTGCCAATGATATGAGAAATAGTCTTAATATACATGAAATACATGTTAATAAAGTATATCATCTGATATCTATAATTACATGTATGTTTTTTGACACTTTTATTTTATTTTATTTCATAAAAGGAAAAATATTTTTGAAGGACAACAGATAAAAAGAATAGGATTAGTTCCTATAATACAAAGTGCTAACTAACAGGTGCCATTCTTACCACAGCATATAAATGTAACAAAGTGTTTGTGTTTGACCAGGGCAGGAACTTACAAGAGAAGAGCAGCAGAGTCATGCAGTTCCCTGAACTTTCCATTATTACACAGCACAGTCTGGCCATAGATAACTGTAGGCAGCATGGTTAAAGTCCCGGCAGAGGGAAGCCTGCTTTGGTCAGTAGGTTGGATGTGGACAGAGAGCACTCCAAGAGTGAAAATGAGACCTGCCCCCACATTACATTTTATATTCATAGGTTAGCCAACAGGCTCTAGAAAATACTGTTTCTCTAAGTAACAAGAAATACAGCAAGGACTCTTCAGAGGCGGCATGCAAGTTAAGGCCAATGCCTGGATGGTGGTAAGAATGGCCTTTCCTGTCAGAAATGACATCAGCCAAAGGTCATGTCTTTCCGGAAGCTGATTTAAATCAGTCAAGCTATGGTTAAGCTCCTAAAAGACAAATGAGCCTCCAGGGTCATCCTATTTTCTCTAGCTCTTCATCTCTAACTTCAGGTTCCATTTTTGATATTACACAAGGAATAGAATCTTGCCATCAGTGACAATACAGATGCACCTAGAGGGTAGTATGCTAAGTGAAACGTCAGACTAAGACAGATGCCATAAATTCTGATTGATTCTGATGATTTTACTCATACATGGAATCTAAAAAGCAAGACAAATGAATAAACAAACAAAAAGCAGAATCAGAACTATAAATACAAAGAACAAACTAATGGTTGCCAGAGGGAAATGGTGTTGGGGGATGGGCAAAATCTAAGACAGGGAGTGGAAGATACAGGCTCTTGGTTATGGAATGAATAAGTCACAGAATAAAAGGCACCACAGAGGGAACATAGTCAATGGGATTGTCATAGTGTTGTATGGTGATAGGGGGTAGCTACACTTGTGGGCAGAGCAAAGCGTATAGAGATGTTGAATCACTATGTGTATACCTTGTGTGTCAGTTACACTAAAAGAATACATTAAATAAATAAAAGTCCATTTCTGGAGATAGAACTAATGATTCTAACATTTTTAAATGACCCCAAATCATTCTCTGAACTTGAGTGTTGCTAATTGACCCATTTGAAAATAAATGCTTTATATAAGAGCTATAATCTATAGATAACTAAAATTTTTTGGTGCATGGAAAAAAGTTGATAACATTATTGAAAACTAAACCAGGACATTTCAATATGGTAGGAAAAGATTATCTGTATCTTAAAGATATGGCTTTAAAGTGTTCTATATGAAGAAATGAATATATGAAGTATTTCTACCTCTTGGGGATGGGTAGGATATTGTGGTTGTAAGAAGAAATCTGAGGCATAAAACAAAAGCCCAAAATGTGTCTGGTGGAAAGCACACCTGTGTTTTTGTCCATACAGAAAGGTGACATCTCAGAAAAAATCTCTAGAGCAGTTGTTCTCAAAGTGTAATCTTTAGACCAGCATAATCAGCATCACCTGGAAACTTACTAGAAACATAAATTCTTGGGCCCTACTCCAGACCTACTGAATCAGAGATTCTGGAGGTGGGGCCTCACAATCTGTATTTTTTTCAAAGCTCTCTAGGTGATTCTGATGTAAAATAAAGCTTGAGAACCACAGTGCTAAATATATCTCTCATTCCCTTCTGACAGAGCATTCTGGGATTGTAATTTAAATCTTATAACAATGAAAACAATTACACTGTCCATATGTTTTTCCTTTTAAAATTTGGATTATTTAAAAAAAATGTGCTTGGAAATTAACAACGTTTTACATTGAGTGACATGAAGGAGATTGTTGTTAGCATTTAAATTACTTTGTGGTATGAGACTCTCATTAATTACTTATGTTCTTGGTAGCTGGTGCTTTATTGAAAGGACCTGTGCTAGCATTAATAAATGCAAACAAAGTGGAAGGTCCTGAGGTTAATGAGATAGTGAAACATTAATCTGTGTTTCTTCTTTAATGTAAAATGGAGACTCATCAGGTTCACTTTATATATTTTACATTTGTCTTTCCAGGAAGAACAAAGTATGCTAGCTATGGAAGAGGAGGGCACGGTGCAGCTCCCGTTGGAAGGGCACTATAGGTAAGATATACACATAAAAGCTTTAAGTCATGGAATGTGTTCTTATATGCTTAAGAATTTCCTACTGTGTGGATTCCTGCAAAGATTTGTTGAAGCTGTGTTAGAGTAGAAAGAACTGAAACTAGGAGTTAGATTACCCTGTCCTAGTACTAAGTTCTGACCCTAATAACTGTGTGAGTATAACCCAGTAGCTTAAAATGAAGGGGGAGGGGCAGCAGGAAACCTTGTTTGTAGTCTTTTCTTCTCATATTTTATAATGGATACAAGAACATTGTATTGTTCTCTTTCTTAACCTTGAAAAGTAGCAGTTGAAGATGGGTTGAGATTTGATGCCAGAATACATGAGCTAGGTAGGTATTCACTAAATTGATCCCAGGTAAATGTTTGAACTCTGGAAGGTTGCCCCTAAAATATGGCAATTGCCAAAGAGATGATCTATTTCTTGAGTTAGAAGATTCAGTTTTACCAGTCATTTTAGTAAATATTTATGTAACTCTCCAAAATATGTTATTCTTCTTTAGACACAACAACATGCAAAAGAATCCAAACTCCTATGCATTATAATAAAGACCTATGAAAGTATTTGGCCAAAAGTTGTCTGTATGCATATGAGACTAATATACAGTCTCAAAGTGCTTAAGGATAATTTAAGGCCATGCCAGTAAAAAAGGAGAGAAAATTTTTCTCTGAGGAGAAAATTTACCATACTATTGACCAAAAAATTAGAATCTTCTAGATCTTCAGGGTGTGCTGTAAAACCACATTCCCTAGGTTTTTAAAATATAATTATCTATCACATAATCATGGAAAGTCATTTTATCTTTTTTCAAGCCATACTCAAGTTTTAAAATCCTGTTGATTGTTTTGTCGAATCAATATATTCCCACATGTATGTTGTAGAAACTTAGTCTTATGTGGTACCCCTCTTGGAAAGATGTTTTGGTTAGATGTATTTCCATCCTGCATTCCAGTGTGGAGGCTCACACTACATGCTGCCATATTAAAGAATCTAAGGGGTGCTGCATTTTTTTAAAGTGTAATTTTATTTAATCCAGCACTTTCTTTCTAAAAAAAATTTTTTTTTAATTTCTTTTCAATGTGCCAGTATTCATTGTCTATGTACCACACCCAATGTTCCATGCAGTACGTGCCTTCCATAATACCCACCACCATGCTCACCCAACTTCCCACCCCTTGCCCCTTCAAAACCCTCAGATTGTTTTTCAGAGTCTATAACTTTCTAAACTCTTTTGCTTACAAGACTCATTGTCATATAATATCATGAAAAACATGTGTTCATACAACATTTTTGGGAAACTGGTTGATCTCATGCTTTGAGTCACTAAGGGCTGCTGGATTTGAGGAACTAAAGAATGTATTTCTAGACTGGAAAGGGAGGGAGCCTGTGAGATGCTAGGGTTTGCTCCAGACCTTTGGTGTCCCTCTTAAAAGTCTTACTTGTTTCCCTCTGTGAACAGCCACCAGTGAGGGTCATGTGAGGTCAGCCTAGGATTTCTCTAGAACATGTATTTTTTTCCCCCCTTCATAGCAGGCTATCTTTTCCACGTGTAGTAAGAAGAGTGCTGTTTTCTCACTAGAAACTTTTTTTGACTTGGCCTGTGATTTATCTCTGCTGCTATTTGGTTGTGTTTCTAGCCCTGGGAATATTTTAGAGAGTTCTGAATGTCACCTATAATTGGTGTCATTTTAAAATGCAAGAAAAGCACCCGACATTGTACATGTCCTGATATTGTAGGCTGCCCTAGTCATTTGGAAAGACTTCTGCCAAATACACAGACTGCCTTCATTTATTCAACAAATACTTGTTGAGTGGGTACCAAGTGTCAGGCCCTGTTTGAGTCTTAGGCAAACAGTCACAGATGAATGGTCAAGAAACCTTTTCTCATAAGACTTATGTTCAAGTGGAATAGATGGAGATAGGGGAGGCAGAAAATGACCAAATGAACAAGGAATAGAGTACGGTACTTTAGATGGTGAAAAGTGCAGTGAAAACAAAAAGCAAAAAAGGGTAAGTGTATTCTGAGGGGATAGAAATAGAAATTTTAAATAGAGTCGTCAGCAAAGACCTCTCTGAGTAAGTGACATTTAAACAAAGGAGAGAAAGAGTTGTACCATGTAAAGGGTCGTCATGAACAAGTACAAGGCCCTGAGGCAGTAGCTAGCCTGTAGTATTCCAGAACAGTCAGGAGACCTTTGCATTGTGGCTGGAGAGGAAGGAGCAGGGTTGTGATGGCAGGAGATGGAGTTGGACGGTGAGGACGGGGTCAGAGCCTATGGTCCATCTACTAGGCTCTTTCTGAGTGAGTGAGAGGCACTGTTGATTTGATTTTGATTTTTCATAGATTTTTAAAAGTAATTATGAGAATATTCCTTATCTTTTTAACTATCAAAAAACACTGTACTAAGGCACAAGACTGTCCTATATATAGTATCTGTTTCTAGACAACTGCAGTTACTTATTTAATTTTTTAAATTTCATTTTGGGTAAACTATCTAGAGATGATCCATCTGTGATCAATATTTCTGATGAAATGTCAAAGACTGCCTTGTGGAGGAACCTTCTGATGACAGCTGATAACTCGAAAGATAAGGAGTCAAGCTTTCCTTCTAAAAGGTTTGGATTCCAAAGTGATGTGAATTTGTATTGATCCCAACCCTTTTATGACATGAATCCATTAGCAAAAGAATAGTAATTGTTTCCATTGAATTTAGGTCTAATATATTTCAGGAAGTTCTTTTTTAAAAGTAGGCAAAAATTATAATAGGTACATTTGTTAGTTTGTTTTTCAACATCTCCCTTTCAAATTAAAAGCTCACTCCAAAACTATGACAGTGGGGAAAACAATGTTATAAATGACTCCCAATGCATGGCATTTTTGGACATTCAGTTGGTCTACTCTTTTGCAGTAAGATTCCATTACATTCCTTCATCACCCACCTTCCAGGACCCTCTTAGATGTCTGACCTCATTTTGCACTCCCCCTTGTCCTTTCTGAAACCCTATGTGCATGTGAATGGTTATTTCTTATTTAGTATATTTCCAGGCCCCTATTCCAACCCCCTGAAAATCTTGCCTAAATTCCTTATTCTGAAACTTTCAGCTCCAGAAAGTTCTATGGATTCTTATTTCTCTGTATACAAGCAACTCCCATAGTTGTAGATGCTAAGTTTTAAATGCATGCTGGGGGAGGAGTGTGTCCTTAAATATCAAGAGTCATCACATGATTTCCATGGAATTTTCCAGAATTAGTAAATAAGGGTTCAAACCACCCAGGCTTCTTAGTTGCTGATCTGAAGAAAAATCTCTGTGTTATGTTAATAGCATAAGAGTGATTGAGGGATTTGGGACAGTGTTTAACTATTAACTTCCTTTATTTTCATGACCTTAAATTAACTTTTTCTACTTAATTTTTATATTACATTTTTGTCATAAGCTCCCCTTCCTAATCACTCTAGAAGCTGATTCCCCAAAGGTAAGACCCTCTCCCTCATACCTATTCCTTGGTTGTATTTCCTTATGTTAAATGGTGTTTCCTGGAAACCTGGTCAGCCTATGTTCTCTATGTGAGTTTTGGGGAGGCAAAAGGCATGGAGAGTCTTGGGCTTAGATCTAGTATCAGACTGAGTGTTTATGGTATTCCTAGAACTACTCAACTCTCTAAGAAAGTTTGAAACTTGAGTGAACTTTTTTCCCCACATGATTTATACAAATGCATCCTATATAAATCAACAAATCTCATAGAACTATATTAGTAATGACATCAAATTTCTATATTGGAAAAAAGAAAATTTATCCTTTGAATTAAGAAATTGCAAAGCTGGGAGCTTCCATCTCTGCACCCCATGCTTCCAAACCTTTAAACCTTATCTGGCTTCACGAGAAATATTTGGAAATGAGGGCTCAGAAAAGATATTACATTAGACTTACAGAATCTCTTGTTGCTGATTTTTGTCACCCCAAAATGGCATGCTGTTTCAGTGTCATCTCTGTCCCAAAAAGACAAACAGTAGACGTGCAGAGTCTTCAGAAAGCTGGGAATTAGTCATCTCTCTCTCTCTCTCTCTCTTCTTCTCTTCTTCCCACCCCCTGCCCCGACCCCATAGACAACTACCTCTAACACACCAGAGGTTAGTTAAAGTTAGTAGGCTCCCTCGGACTTTTGATCGATGTCTTCTATCTTTAACAGGGCTTTAAATTCTTCGTGTATTTCTTTGCTTGGTTCAAGCAGAAATAATATTTTATTCTAAATCATTCTTTATATTACTTTCCCAAAGATCCTTTCCACAGTCTGATAGAGTCATCCTCACAGTAACTCTGTTTTGGTAGAAGTCTTGGAAGAAAATCAGAGTTAGGAGAAGGGTAATTTCTCAAACCCATTGGAATATGTGTTTGTGGACTCTTTCACGTTAAAGATAGGGCATTTCTCTGATTCTTTAAAAAATGGGAACTCCAGGTTTATGAGCTCCAAATAAACTGTCAGCCAGCCATGGGAATATGTGGACAGTTTGAGAAAACCAAACTTACAGATACTGTTCTTCCTGCACTAAATGGATCCAGAGTACAAACACTTTCTTGGTTTTCTGTTGTTTCAAGCAAAAAATTTTATGTCATGATATTTTAGGTACTCCTTAAAGTAAATAGTAAAGTCAAGTGATGCTTTTCATCAGAAATCCTTAGCTGTTTTTAAGAAACACAATATGCCTTAAGCAGGTCCAGTTTTGTTAAGACCATCGTTTATAATTTGATATAATCATTCGTTTCTTACTCTTTGAACATATGTTACCACTAACATGAGACTCAAACTATTGTGCATGGATGTTTACCTTAGATGTGATGAAATCTGTAGCTTTCCATGTGAAAATATCTATTGGTTCAAGGCTAATGTCTTTTATCTTCGTGACAGTGGAAGCTGGCAGAAAAAGTGTGGCTTCCACAAATCCTAAAACCACCCACACTAATGACAATACCCTCCCAAAGCCATTGCTTTCTCATAGTGTGTTTGTTGAATGCATTGAAATGTGATGACCAGGAACTCTAAAAATTTTCTGCCTGCTAGAGTATCTGTTGGCAAACAAAATAAAAACAAAACAAAAACCTAAAGACCAGGTTACCAGGGTCTGTATCTCTTGAGACCTAAGCTCAGAAACCTGACAGTTTTTGGCTCCTGACCCCCACCCCGTAATCCATCCTGTCCCTTGCTATTGGTCCTGCATGCCTGTCAGAGCATCAGAGAAGCCTAGGTATTTTTCCTTAGTGGAGTTTGGAACAGCAGTTGTATTTTCTCCATCATTTCATTCACTTCTCACTGCTAAAAATGTCTTATCCACTCTGACCGAAAGAAGGATCTAAGAACTAATTGCAAATTTGACCACATCTGTAGGATGTCTAATTTGATCCTTGTTCAACAGTGTAATGCATACATGTGACAAGCTCCTCTGTGGCTTATTGAATTGGATTGGCAGAAATAGGTCTCATTAAAAACCACATTGCATGAGAATAGAATTGCTATGTTTTATAAAACTGACACACAAGATTGACATTTCTTGGGAAGGTAGCCGGCAACATTGGGAAAAACAGCCCTTGATTTTTGCCCTGGCGGAGGCTGAGGCTAGGCTCTGCGGCCACCTTTTCTGCTCTCCTCTAGCTACCCACTTCTTATATCCCAGATTCTCCTTCTTTGCTCTGATTTCCTAGGCTGATGCCCTCTCGTGACTGCTTGGTAAATGTTGTTCATAACAACTATTTTGGTGTGATTGAAACATAACAGTTTCATGGATGCTTGGCAACATGAAGGTAACAGGTCATGTTCTGCTGTCTCCTGAAATATTATTTCCTTATATTTTAAATTGTAACTCCTTGAAGGGCAGGGCACTGTCTCATCTACCTTTTATCCCTAGGTTTTGCAGAGGAGCTAGTATGTAATAGATATGTTATATATGTCTATTGTCATAGCTATCATAGATATGACACAAAGTTGATAAAAAGAAGTAGTATGTTTGTTACAATGAAAATTTAGAATGGATTGGAATCCTGAAAAATGAACATCACTAGAAATAAAGAGAGGAATAGGCATACAGTAAGAAGGTAGATTCAAGTCAATCATATTTTTCATGGAAATCTTGACCTGGTTATAAAATTTCTGCTTGGTAGTTTGTTGAAATCTAATCTGATACCCAAACCACTGGTTTTAAAGAGGGGGGAAAACCCCTACCCTGATCATTTCATTGATTATTGTTTTATAACCAAATAACCAGCATGACCAAAGCAGGACATCGGGACAAAGCAAATCTGTGAATTAAGTCAACATTCTGAATCTTTTCTCACTGCTCGGTGACTAATAGTGAGTGCCATTGGGAATGTGCTGGTTTCTAAAAAAGTGTTGGAGCAGAACATCGTGCTCACAGGAGCCGTGTCTGTGTGGAGAGTCCTGTATGTCTCCATCTCTACAGTCTCCTACAGAGATGATCTTTTATTCTATTTTCATTATAATTGAGAACACCAGCCTCAGAATTCTGGCATTTGAGATGTAAGAGAATTTAGGGACCACATAGTCCCAAACTAATTTACAGATGAGGAAACCAAGTCCCAGAGAGATTAAATAACCAGTCCAAGGTCCCACAGCTCTTCCTTGGCTTCTGGGACCTGAACGGAACCTACCAGTTTCCATTTCGGGCTTCCTCAGCTGCCCCCATGCTGCCCTTTCTCGCTAGCTTTGTGTGGGAGCCAGGTAAAGCCCAAGGGAAAGTTAATTTGGAAAGTAGGGTAGCAGACACTTGTCATATGAAAGGCACTTAAAGTAGAAGAAAGTGAGTCATGCAGATAGGGGAGTTAAAAATACAGAATGAAACAAGATGGGATTGGGAGGGAGACAAACCATAAGTGACTCTTAATCTCACAAAACAAACTGAGGGTTGCCGGGGGGAGGGGGTTGGGGAGAAGGGGGTGGGATTATGGACATTGGGGAGGGTATGTGATTTGGTGAGTGCTGTGAAGTGTGTAAACCTGGTGATTCACAGACCTGTACCCCTGGGGATAAAAATATATGTTTATAAAAAATAAAAATAAATAAATAAATAAATAAAAAAAAAAAAAAAAAAAAAAAAAATACAGAATTAAGGCTCTCAACACATCATGTGCACACTGTCATCTCTTCTCGTGGAAGGAGAAAAGAAAAGGGAGAAAAGTTGCTTTGCTCTGACCTGTAAGTAGTGTGTGCTGAGAAGTGTGGCAGGCGTACACGCGGGTGCCATAGACACTCGCTCACACCAGCTCTCAGCGCTGGCGGCGTGCCACAGATGGCAGAAGCTCGGGCACGTCTTACCTGATGGTGCCGGGTGGCGGTGACAACTGAGAAGGGCTGTTTCTAGCTTGAATTGGAGGAAAAACATTTTTAAAAACACACTCGTAGAATGTGTCTAAGTTATTGACCACTAAGAAAGCTGTGCAGGAGGCCGCGTGGAAAAAAAAAAAAAAAAAAAGGTTTTAACTGTCACTTGATTACTTTGAGAAGAGTTAGAAAACCGAGGGTTTCCCCACCACCAACTATTTCATAAATTTATATTTAGGGACAAAGTTAGCGGTAAAAACGGGTGGGCTCTTCTGGCTCAGGGCCCTAGGTGGCAGGGAGGGACACAGGAGGCCGCAGGCGTGGCGGGCTCTGCCGGGTGCTGGGAGTCATTGGGGAGTGAGCGCGTCTGCCCCTCGGGAAGCGTGTATTTCTTGCTGGGAGCTTCTCGCTTGTGAGCATGTTATTAGACTTCTCCACGAAAAGTGTTAACACGAGAGTAAGAAGAGTGTTCATTGGACAGCTATTGAAAAAAAGCATAGATAAAGATGGTAGAGTCTTATCACCAGCTTACCCATCCTCTAAGGTTAATTGGAGAACAGACAAAACGGAAGTCACTTGGGAACGAGTTGATTCTGGAGGGAGTGAGGTGATGAGGGAGGCCAGGATGAGGGTTAGTCTGCGCAGGTGTTTGGAGGGTGGGGTGTGGGGACGGGCACGTCCTCTCAAGCAGCGGAGATATGTCTGTCCTGCTGACCACAACACAGAGTTCACCAGAGATCAGGACCCAGCGTGGGCACAAAGAATGAACCCCTCGCAGCGAGCCCTGAGCTTCGTCCCACAGCATCTCATTGGTGTTCCCATGGTCAGTGCTTTCTCATTTCCGCACTGGCATTTTCAGCCACCATCACTAATTCTTCTGGCCAAATGAGGACGATGGCATCGATTCTGCATGCTTCTGGAACTGTTTTAAAATGCCTGGTTTTTGTTTCTTAGTTCCTGGTTTTTTTGTTTTGTTTTATTTGGAATTTCCCCCTTCCTGCAGTTCTTGGTTTCTACCTCACGGAGTGCAGAGGTTTTTAATTGTTGCTATCTATCCACGCTTCGCAGCATGAAAGTGCAATGCTAAGGGCCCGTGTGGTGCTTTGGGGTTGATGGGTTTTGTGTGTGAGCAAGCAGATCTCACAGTAGCCGCGCAGGATTGCAGTAATAAATGTCTCCTTTTCTCCCCCACTGTAGCCTTGAAAGCCGAAAAGAGAAGAAAGCTGACTCAGGGAAAGGTGTTGACAGGGAGACTTGTCTATGACTTGATCTTCAATTTATTTTTTACATATATATGAGAAGAGTGCCACAATTATTAATAAAACTGCTTTGATCATGTATTGTAAATTCTGTCTCTCATCCCAAATCCGCCTTCATACTGTAAGTAGTGCAATACTTGTTTCATTTCTGTGTTTAAACTTCTGAACAGTGAGACACCCTCGTGAGCATATACACTAGTTAATGCAAGAATCTCTGTGTTCCTTGCTGTATGTTAGACATTTGTCAACACTGGATTCTCATGGTTAGTTTTATGAGAGCAATAGCTTTCTTAAAGAGATGTCATATTTACCTAGTTTGTATTTTCCTACTTTAGTGACCTGAAGCTACCTGATAATTTCATTCAGAAGAATTTTGAAAGGTAGACTTACTCCTTTTTATTTTTTATAGCTTAGCATTAGTGACTTATTTCAAAAGACCCAAATCAAAAAGTTAGTTTGGAAACATTTTTTAATAATTGTATTTATGCATATCCTTGATTTACTATGATACATTTAATACTTAAGAGTTTATATGTAACTAAAACTTAAAGTCATTTGAAAAAAATATATAGAAACCTGTTCACAATTTGTTGAAAAGAATCAGAAACTAACGCAGAGTCAGGTAGTGTCTGCTTAACAATTCAAGTTGTGATTTATACCATCAAACACTAGGCTCGTAGGAAATGCTTCAGGAAACCTTTGTAAGTTTTGTGAGATTTTCATTATAAACCTTTACCAGAAATATCCCGTTAAATTTCTCTCCCATTTAAAACAAATGTTTCCCAAATAAACTTATTCTATACACAGCTGTGGAAGGCCACATGGGGAGTCTTTGTACATGAAATTTCACTTCTGTGTAGTTTTTCTGCTGCTCAAGGTCCAGTACTGCTTAATGCTGCTTCTGAATCATGTTCTAACGTTAGGCTGACAGGTCTCCAACTATATTTTTCTCTTCTGCAAAGCTCTTTTCCACTTTTTAATTGAATGCATGTTGTAGAAAAATAGTCTTTTCAATGAATATTTCAGATTCTGTTCGAGAAGATTCTGTAGATATTTCAGTCCATATGAAAACATCCATTTTTACTAAGCTTGCACAAGAGGAAGGAAAGTTAAGAATTTTTGAGCATTACTAAAAATATGGTATTTCATTTCATTTTAGATAATGTGAAGTTAATAAAGATGGAATCTTGTAGTGCTCTCATTTCCTAAGTATGACCGGTGATCATCGATCTTATGATCTGCAGTGTCCAATTTCACAATGATTCAGAGCCCCATGGCTTCTCTAAACTATTAAGTACATATTTTGTGTGTAAGTGCACATGAAAAGTGAAAAAAAAATTCTCTTGTGATCAAGCTTATGAGGGAAATAAAAAACCCCAACAAAGCCTCCATTAGACTCATATTTTGATATTTCTGAAAACTCCCCTGACAATCTTTTAAGGAGCCATTTCTTTCATGGAATGTAAACCTAAAAACTATATAATAATTTGCAGCTAATATAGTTTGTGTTTATAAATGCCAAGGAAAAATACAGAAGCTTTCCATTCCAAGTGTGTTGCCTTTGTGTGTTTTATAATACAGATACCATATTGTAGACAACTCCATTGTTGTATGATTTAGACTAGCTGTACAGCCAGTCAGTCCCCAAAGCAGCCTCCTAGTGTTTTAATATATTAATAACTGTTCTGTTACAAATGATCATAGTGAATTAAAACCTTCACATGATCACTTATTTGAATAAGCAATCATACCCAATGAAATTCTGTATTTCTGAGTATTTTTATAGTCATTTTGTTCTTGTGTGAATTTTAATGCTATCTCTATGTTAATCCTAATATTTTGAAATCATATAAAATATAAGAAAAAAATGTAGTGTTATATATTTCCTCCTAATTTCAGATTCCTGGTCAAAATTACTGAATATCTTGAATGTAATTTATTGCAAAGTTCAAGTAATGTGTAAATGTGACTAGGATATTGTGTTTTTCACAACTAAGAAATGTTATGTGGAAATAAATATTTATCCTAATTAATTTCCTTGCACATTTTAAATTGTGATGCAAAGTGTCTTGTCTTTCTTCTCTTTAGTGTTAATCAGTAAGTCAATGTAGAACATTTTAACTGAACATAATATTTATATTTAAACACCCCTGTTACGAAAATTTGGTGATGTAATGTTTCAAGAGTACTCAGACAATTTGAAGTTTATGAAAAGAATATTATGAGAGGTATAGTAGGATATATCTCTTCATTTTCTCAGGAAATTAGCGACTTGGGTGCAAATGGCATTGCTCCTAAGACTAGCAAAATCTTCCAAGGTCATTAGTAGGATTTCCCATAAGTAGAACTCCTTAGACTTTTGTTTTTCTGCCCTACCCCATCACCCATCATGGGAAAAGCATTTCCTAAAATTTTTCTACTCCTTCTTTGTTACTCTGGGTCACATGGGACCCATAAATATTCTTTTATAGACATCTAGCAGTACGTTATGGAGGTAATTACATTCAGAACTCTAATGTACAGGTTAGAATTTTTTCTTTTGCCCCATGTGTTTGCTTTATAATTCCTACCATTTAACAGCCTTTGATATTGGGAAGCTTCTTCCTAAATTTAATCTGAATATCTCCTTGGTATTTTTAAAATCCACAGCTTAATAGAAACTTGCCACTGACAATTCACAAGCAACTTGTCTTTCAACGCTATCCCTAGATCTGTTAGGATTTTTCTTGGCTCTTAAAAGTGTGGCTCCTTCCTTCCTTCCTTTTTCCTGTCTGGACCTCCATTCCTGTTTAACTTTAGCTGTTCACTCCTGGTCACTTGACCATTTTATGATTATTTCAAGATTGATACCCAAATGTTCTAATAAGTGTCTTGTACATTCATTCATTGAAATGAAATAAAATTTACAAGCACTTGAAGATTTGATGAGAGTAATTTGGATATAACGGTTCTCTAACTATCTATTTGGAAAGGGTACTTGCCATCATCCCCTTGAAGAAGCCTGATATTCAAAGGTTACTGGTAATGCTTTATTTTCTAGATCTCCTGGGATGTTTTCCACAGAAAGCTGCAACTCACTGATAGAACCGTCACTCCGCTTCAGCTTCTGTTGGTGTAGGGCCATTACCTTTTGAGCTGGAACATTGAAAATAGAACTGCGGTCCTTGCTCCTAAGAGCACGGTAGACACATAACCACAACACAATGTGATATGTACTGGGTTGGCTGTATAAGAAAAGCAGTGAATAACCCAAAGATGGATTTTTGAGTAGGGTGGAGTTTGAGGATAATGTTATATAAAAGGTAGCATATGAATTAGGATGGAAGTGGGGAAGGAAGCCTACTCCAAGAGCTGCAAAGATTCTCAAACACATGCCTGTATTGAAATAAAAATGAAATAAAAAAGTAAAGATATATGGTGTAACTGGAGCCTGACATAATGGAGGTATGGCATGTTTGGAACCAAGCGAACAGCCCATTGTGTTGGACTGTTAGGAGAGCTCTGAAGACCTGTAAGAAAAGGTAGAAATACGAGTCAATCATATTATAAATGATGTTGAAGTCTATATTAGGGTATTTGAACTTCCTGCCTTAAAAGTTTTGAGGAGCGGAGAGACATGAATTTTGGAAAGATTAGTCTAGCAGCACAGTAGAGAATATAGTGGCAAAAAAGTGGAATCATTTCCTTAGAGATCCTGAGCAGGATGACTCTGAGGCTTAAACCAAATTCTCTGTGAATGGTCTATAAACTTTTATTGTTTCTGAAACCAAATAGGCTTGAGCCTGCTCCTTAGGTACTTAAATAACTCCAGACACAAATAGCTTTATTATAAATAATTTCATATAGAACAAGACAGATGGATAGATAGATAGTATGTTTTGAGTTGTATTTGAAAAAAAAAAAGTGTTCTGAAAAGCATGGTATCAACAGTAATCCTGAGACTATTAAAGAAATCTAAACGTAGGACCAAATTCAGCCAATGGAAGCACTTAGGAATCCAGAAAGCACCTTCCGTCACCCACATTTTCACCCTGCTCATCTCCTCATTCTTACCATAGACTTCGCTTTATGTCTAGGTATTCTTGCCTTCAGGTGTGTGTAGTTAGAGATTACAGATTTCTGCCATGTGACTTATTTCTCCTATTTGTTTATAAGCTTCTTAAAGATAGGAATAGTGTTTTATCCCTTCTTTGTAACTCTTCAGAGCCTAGGTCTGTGCTTGGCTATTTATCCAGCTGAGAAAGTCGTGGATAGAACCCTAAGTAAAATATATCACAAGATGCTGCTTTTCAGTTTATGAAGAATGATGAAAGATCCAAAAAGAATTCTCACTTGCATGTTAAAATGGAAACAAAAGCAAATGCTTCTTGAGAACTTCATGTGCCCAACTCCTGGAGGTAGACACAGACACCTAAGGTGGGGACCTATGCAAGCTATGGAGTCATCAGTGGAGTCATCACACCCGGATAAAAAGCTAAGTAGCTGTAAATAGGGGGAGAAGGGAGAGAGGAAGGCAGATATGATGCCGGCAGAGTATATACACTAATCTTCACAGAAATGGCACAACTCTTTGAAGTAGGTGTTTTTGTACTTCTTTCAAGTTAAGAAACTGAGGCTCAAAGAGGCTGAGTAAATGTTCTTTAAAATGTTTCTCACTGTGAGTGATGATGGTGAGATTCTGACCCATGTTGCCCTTATCTAGGCTGCAGTGCACGGAGTCTCCCACAGGAGGCGATGTATGACTGGCTTCGTTCTTAACAGGCTCCTCATTCTGGGTCATACAACCACAATCAGGTTATGATGAATAATGTTTCTTCTCAGGATGTTACATTTTCTCCGTGACTCATATTTCTGTGATCAAGATTGGAAACTAGACTTAGCCAAGGAAATACTTTGCTCACAAGTCACAAGTATCATGACTCTGGATAGAAGAAACTTCCTGAAATAATCAGGGTTTTGGTCATATGATGGGTCACTCTTTTCACCAAATATGTGTTTTAAGTGATCTGACAAACTTGGGGTGAATTGTTCAGATGAAAGATTATGAAGAACCACAACAAAAAAACTTAATTGGGTTGGTTGAAATTAAAGTCTGTAACACTAGAAATATACCCCTGTTGCTTTAGCAGTAAGGAAATGAACTTTCCTTTTGTTAATTCAAATTCTCAAGTTTAAATGTTCATACTGTCACAGGAAGGTGACATGCAGAAAGATGATGTTTCTATTGAGCATGGAATTGGTCTTATTAATAATATCATTCTCTGAACTTTTCTGGTGGGCAGTGACATTATGCTTTATTATTCTCAATCCATGAGAATGAGATGAACCATGATCATGGATCCTTCAGCCATCCTGAATGCACACGCTGGATCATTCAGGATATACGTAAAAAGGTTCTTGGACACTGCCGAGAGAACTGCTCAGAACTGGCAGAACAAGTTCTCTGACTTTATGAAAAAAGCCATCCTGGTGTTTTGGTATGTTTTTCATTTAGAACTAGATTCAGTACTAGATTGTACAAATCTAGTAGTTTTATAAACTGGGATTCTCACACCATCTTAGAGCAAACGGCAAATACCATGTCGTAGAACTGGTAGCTTCAGTGACCACATGGGAACAAGAAGGAAAACACCCGAAACGACACACAGCCTGATGTGATCATTGATCTTTGTGGTGGTGGCTTTGAGTCATTAAGGATGTACTGAATTGTGTTTTATGCCTTCTATTTAAGGAAATGTGGAGGTATGGAATCATTTTTAGCAAGATTTCCAAAAAACATGTTCAAAAATAACTTTTAAAGTGATGTTCTAAAGATCTTGAGCCAAACTGAAGCTCTGCATCCATAGAAGAGATGTGAACATCGCTCCGTTGGCGTGTGTGTCTCTGCACCATCCCCCTCTTTGCCATGCTCTCCCACAAGTTGTATCTGATGGGAACCTTCCCATCCCTGGGCCTGCTGAGGCTGTGACTGTCAATGGTGGGCATGTCTGCCCATCTTCATGCTAGGATTCATTTCTGTGTGTTTCCAGCTTAGCCTCAGACTAAGTGTCTCTCAAGGTTGTTAACGTCTTGCCCTTCCTTTTCCAATCAGCCAATTTCATATTCTTATTGGAGAAGAAAACTTGTCCTGTGAGGGTTGAATGAAACATTCAACCACATTGTTACCATTTGTAACTCTCACTACGTGAGGTGCTAGGATTTTTTTTTTTTTTTTAACCTCTGGATTCCAGAAAAACATGTTTAGAAATCAAAGGAACAATGAATTGTATAGTTTTGATATTGTACAATAGTTTTACAATACCAGCTATTATACGATGGTCTTAATATCTGTATAGTATTGGATATTGTGCAGTATCTACTATTGTACAATCATCTTATTGATATCTGTGAAATAGCTGGTATTGTGCAATGTCTGATATTGGTAACATCTGATATTGCCAAATGGTTTTAATATCTGTAGAGCATCTGATATCGCACAATATTTGGTTCTAACTAAAATAAAAGAAGAATTTCTATTTAATTTGCTCTTATGACTATTAACTCAGTCCAGGATGTGTACATATGATCTATGACTACTGTTCCTGGATATAGAACTCGGCAAAGATTGTCCAGTTACTCATGATGACTGAACTCTATTATAAGGAATAGAATTATGACAAGAGCCCTACCAGTTTGCAGGTCGATTTATAGCTCCAATGGATGAGTGGAGTTTGGGATGTAAGATGAAGCTACTCAATGGCATGCTTGCAAATTACAATCAAAGCTGAATTTCACAACGCTCTGTCCATTCCTATGCATGACTCACCAGTCTCATATTGAATTGATAGATTTTTTTCATTTCTTCTATTTTTAGATTTTTGTGCTGGAGCTCACTCTGTGATAACTTTTTCCAGTAAATGGCTGGAAGCTAAGTTTGAGTTACAGAGAATCAATTTAAAAAAAAAAAATGAGGCCATTTTACAAAC
The DNA here is from genome assembly GCF_030435805.1 of Mustela lutreola. NCBI lineage: Eukaryota > Metazoa > Chordata > Mammalia > Carnivora > Mustelidae > Mustela > Mustela lutreola. The sequence goes on along the minus strand of NC_081292.1, from coordinate 152,625,990 downwards.
AATTGAACAAAAAAATCATGTTTCCTCTGTTGTTTGCTAGACTAAATTCAGCATCTGAAATCTATGCTTCCGTTAATATAGATATGCCAGCCAAAAATAGTCAAACACTTGAGTAACTGATTTTTTTTCTTGACTTAGACTGAGATGATGTTGTTGATATTATTTGTTCTTATAACATGAACCTCATCACAGTTTTCCTGAAATAAAATTATAAATTATGTATTACATAAAAAATAAAAATTATTTGGGTGTTTCAAAAGCTATATATGTGTGTGATAACAAATTGTGTATGTTATTACATAAAAACCCATACGAACTGCTTAATTTAACACATTTTTATGTATTTTTTTTTTTTTAACAAAAACTGAACTCTCTCCATGTTTACGAGGCAGTCTGGGGTAGCGAGCAAAATAAACAAGAGCCTTTCTGGATAAGCGTGTCCATATGCCAATGTGGTTTAGGTCTCATTCAAGACACAAAACGCATTACCTCCGAAAAAATGAAGGAACATTTATTAAATGACCGGGAGAAATTCCACAGTATGGGAATAACAATACACAACTTTGTAGTTTATTTTTATTTTTAAAAACAAGTCCAAGGAAGTTAAAATATTCTTTTCATTAAGATGCTCAAAGAAATGAACTAAGAAAAATTGATGCAAGGACTCCTTCAAGTTCGAATTTGTGATACAAATATTTTCATCTTTTAACAGGGCAAGCTGATGTGTTCACATCTCAGTTCCAAACTGCCTCTTTCACTAGGAAACATCAGTGGTTTTTAAGGCACATTTACAGTGCTTTCCCCTCCCCCTCACTGTGTGTTTGTAGCACCTATAGCCATAGTTGGCACCTGGGGGCCTTGCATTGTTGGCAGATTCCCTCTCATTTCTTTGGAGTCTATTCAACTGCTGTGGTTTTACTCAGAAGTCAGTGCTTTTTGCATATATGATTTCCTGAGACTGAATAGTCTTTCTCAGAAAACCGTGCCAGTCTGGCTGTGAACAGCTCTTCTCCAAGAGTTGCTGACAGGAGCCTGGTCGGGTCATTGTGCTCTGCCGTGGGTTCCCAGCCAGGCCTCCTCGCTTCTTCCCCTACCCCTTCCCTCCTTACCCCTGCCTCAGTGACATCACCACCCACATCTTGCCATCCCTTTAAAGAAGAGAACAAGATTTGTACTGGTCCAGTTAGAAAAGAATGAAATGCTTCCCAGGGAACCTATGCAGAGCTCCCATAAAAACAATTCATATTTGTTGTTTCAGCAACGGATGTGGAAATGATTTTAAATAATAAACAAAACCAGACGGAATAATTCAAACTTCAGTAAGGTAATAATCTGGTGTGAAGACAGAAGTCCCAACTTAAGGTTACAGACATGAATTTTGGGAACAAAGGTAACCTTGAATTTCTTGATTTGAGTGTTTTTTTTTTTTTTTTTTTTTTTTAAAGATCATCATCTTAACAGTGCAGTTTTCAGACAGAACAAAAATGGCTTTCAATAGGTCAGGCATGCTGTTCCAGGGCGCTAAGGTAAAGAGAAGCATTGTTTTATGAAGTGACTCATGTGGGTGTATATATGCTGGTGGGCTGTGCTGCTAGCAATTCCGTGGTCTTCATCTGTATACCACTGCAGAGAAAGACAAAGGTCAGAAGAAGGAAGTCAGTTGTCTTCTTTTTAAAAAAATAATTCAAATAAGCTCTCACAAGCATACATAGAATTAAAACATTGTTTTTAGGGTGTGTGTGCGTGTGTGTGTGTGTACATCTTCTAATGAAACCATCCAAGTGTATTTTCAGATTTGATTAAAGGACACTTAGAACCACATCATGCATAGAAGAGAATGTTTATCCCATTAAGCACACTAGTTTTAATTAAGTGTTATCAAGTGTCAGATTTCTCCTACACTGCAGGAAGAGAAATGAGTTTTTCAAAAGCACTTTTTCCTAATGTAGGTTACCAAGGAACTAGAAAAATCTATTCCAATGTTTCATATATATGTTTAACATAAGGTCAAAAGTCAAATGTATTATTTGCAAACACTTTGATTTTTCACTCGAATTAGCTATCTGGATGTCTGACATTTATGAAAGAGTGGATGATCTGAGACAAAAATTTATCAATGCATCAGTCCCACATTAAACAAGTGGGAGGTCACTGCCAGGCAAACATATATTATGGAGACATAAATAAACTTTTATAAAAAATTGCCGAATTAAAGTATCATCTTTTCTTTGAGTTGTAGAAAATGAAACCTCGACCTCTTAGAAGAATCTGACCCCAAAAGACATATAAACGGGTGGGTTTTGTTTTTTGTTTTGTTTTGTTTTTTTAGTATTAACTGCCCCACTCTGATTCAGTGGGCACCATTTGAACTGATCACAGAGTAAAGAGGTGTGTGTGTGTGTGTGTGTGTGTGTCTGTGTGTGTGTGTGAGAGAGAGAGAGAGAGAAAGGAGTGAGGAAAAACAGGTTTTCTACCTAATAATGGCAAGAAAGCATTTTATACAAAAATATTTAGTGCACCACACACACGCATATATATATATAAATATACAAACACACATTTATATATATGTTATACACACACACACACACACACACACACACACACACACAAAACATCTTTTCTTTTTTCTTCTTGATCTGAAAATGAATCTGACTTAATAACTAGAAACAGCTTACTCTATAGGCAACAATAGCTCTCTTTCCAACTCTATAAAACAAGCCTAATTGTCTATTGCCTGTGGTTGTTCAACAAAAGATAATGTTGCAATTGCAAAAACTGAAGCATGCCAATTATTAATGTCCCACTGTTGTTAGAATGGCTAGTAATACATACTAGACAAAAATGGATTTTCATATTGGAGCTGAGCTATTATCATGCTGGTTTCACTTTAGAATTACTCTGCCACACATTTACTGAGTAAGTGATTACTTTTGAATCCAAATAGGAAGAGACTGAAGAACCACATGGGTAGGAGAGCACTGTTTTGACACTCCCAAGATATGCAATATTGTGCTTCTCAACCCCCCAGTTCTCTAATCGTTTTGAACATTACTCTGCCTATGGCTTAAGGATACCACTTCTGACTTCTCATTGGACAAATAAAACCCCTTTCAATTCTGTCCCTGTCTCCTGGCACTGTTTGACGAGAAGGAGCCGGGACAGGGGAAACCAAGACCCCACCAGCAAGTTCTCCCTTTGGCACCAAGTTTTGTGATACCATTGCTTGGAAATCCACTCCAGCATCCACCAGGGCTTTGGAGATCTGAGCTGACTGCTGAAAGTGAACGTTATCTGCAAGGAGAGAAAGGAAACACAAAGTAACTAATAGCCGCTCCTTTTCTGATGGGAAGGGTGGGAAAGGCACAAGAAGAAAGGGACTATTTGAAGTTCTAGGACTTAGCATCCCATTTAGCCCAAGACAAGTGAGTTGTGGAAAGCAACACTGTTTTATTGAAGTAAATGTAACAGTCTTGCCCCTCATGCTTTTGTTTTGTCAGTAGTGAAATTGCAAACCTGTCTGTGATACTAAAAAGTCTAATTAACTGAAACTCACCATCTGCTGTTCCATGAATAAGGAGGTACTCAACTTGTTTAAAATTTTCAGCTCTGCTCATGACTGTTGAATTCTGGAATTGGGAAAAAGAATGTCATTATTCAAAAAAAGATCTGCCATAAACTGATTTTTCACTTCAGTTTACAAAATAAAATGTTTTCAGCTGGGGCCCCCTTTGATACAAAATATAGCAAACCGATATTTAAGCAAATGCTGTCTCCATGCATGGCAGAATGCACAGCATGCCCTGTGCCTGGGAGACAGGACTGCAAAGGGAGGATGCCACATCTTCTTTGCACACGCAGGCAGAGGGCACCTGCCACCAGGGCTGCACGCAAAGCCCCTTGAGTCCCAGATCCCAGATTGGCTGTGTCCTATGCATTAGCACAGGGCAGAGTCTCATATTAGCAATGTATGTTCCATGGGCTTATGCTGTAGTTCAGCCAAAAAGTGTATTGCCATGGCAACCGTGTGTCACATGGTGCCATACATGCTACATTTCAAAGAGCCTGTACATAGCATTTGCAACTAAACATACTCTGCAATATGTCATATGAACTTTGGTCCACATTGCTAGGCAATGAATGAGAAGCAAGTATTACCTCTTTTGGAACAGATGTTTAAAACCCAGGCAAATGTAACATATGGGAGGGGAAAGGGGAGCAAAAGATCAAGCATGGCCTTAGAAAATCGGTGGGTTGTTGTCTGCCTCATTCCGTATCAGGGAAAATCTTGTGATTGGATCAAGTCATTTCCAAATCAACCAGAGAATAGGGCAACAAATTGGGAGGTAAGCTTTTCGAAAGACTGGCCTCAGGGAGGCAGGACTTCTAGAACCGGGGTGGGGCCTCGGATGAGAAAGCCGTTGGAAACACGGAACTGGTCATCTGATCTTGATTTGGGGATGTTTATCAAGTTGGGAGGAAGGCAAAAGTGTCACAGAGGCATCGTAGGGCCTTTGGGAGGGGGCAAGCTGGAGTTCGCTCCTGTTGTTTTCTTAGGGGTTGGGCAGAAGGAGGGCCCAGCAGTTTTCCTATAGGTTTAAAGTTCATCCAGCGATTAATCCTTTAGCACCTCGGTAAATCAAAGTCAACTTTACGAGTGCCAAGGTATGTATTTTACAGATTCCTTTGTAGCTAACACCAGCTTGGTGTTTTTTGATGGGAACACGGATGGTCTGGCAGGAAGGGGACAGGGCTAAGGTGTGGATGTGGAGTCTAGCCCCAGCTTCAACATCGGTGAGCTGTGCGCCCGGAGGCATGCTGCTCCCTGAGTCTGGTCTTCTGTAGAACAGGAGTGTTTGTAAGAAGCACTGCTCTGTTTCACCCTGCCAATATTCCTCTGAGATAGGTCTACAGCAATCCTGCTTTCTCCATGGAGACCCCAAGATTCAGAAGCAGGAACTCACACTAGGTTACATCTGTAGGAAGTGTCAGAGCTGGACACAACGTCTGATGGCAGAACCTCTTTTTACTTCCTATGTTGCCCCGAGGCCACGAAAATTCCAAACTGCTCATGATGTGATCTTCCAGCAAAGGAACAGTGAGAAGTAACTTAACGGGCCCAGAATCTGCCCCGCACGAGTACTCTGGGTATCCCTGTGCAGGGTTCCCATGCCTGCGTAGACTGAACGAATCAAAAGAGAGCGGGTCTGCAAGGCCCCCCAGCCCCCAAGATTTGCAAGGCAGGTTTTTCCCATTGTACAGCTTCCGCAGACCCCAATGCAGCAGCCAGAACCTTGAGCAGTGTCTGCTCTCCAGAGAGGAAAGGGTCAAAATCAATCACCCCAAAGACAGAGAGGAGGATTTTGAGCTTGAGCTGCCAGACGCTGGGGCTCCCCCACCGCCAGCAAACACCCATCATGTGAGCCACAGGCCCCCCCACCCCGGCCACCCTCTGGCCAGTCCTGCTCACAGCCTTGCCCCCCAACTGCCACTCGCTCTGCCGTCGTCCCCCCCAACCCTGAACCTAGCGCTCTGCTCCCCCAACATACGCAGCTACCACACGGAGACCCGACCCATGCGGGCAGCTCTGTCCCGACGCCTCACCTCCAGAAGCCCCACGGGCCTTCCTGGCTTGGCAGCTTGAACAGCGAAAGCTGCTCCTACAACCTCCACGAGCCATAAAACTGAGAAATGTCATTGAAACATAGAGTAATAGTTAGGAGACATATAAATACGCAGGACAGTTAGCAAGGAATGTGATAACTACTGGAGTTTGGACCAAAACAGTTTCTGGCTGCCTTTTTTTTTTCTTAAATGGAGTGAATACAGGCTGAAAGAAGACAATTTTTATAAACAAGTAAAACCCTGAGCCTAAGATAAATGTTGTGATGTACACACTGTAGCTGTGATGAACTAGACATGGTGAGAAATGCAACATACTGAGAAAAAGACGAAAACTGTGATAAAAGTGTCATGATGCAAATTGTTTTACATTAACAATATTACACTACAAAGAAAGAAAGACAAATACTTTAATGCAGCACGAGAAAAATAAAACAAAAGCCTCCCCTGCAATGGTGAGCTAGGTGTGCCCTTTCCATGCACGCTTCCCCCTGCTCCCCGGGAGAAGCTTCCAGAGGGGCCTCCTGGCACAAGGTGGCCAGGCGGATGGGCAGCCTGGAGGTGCACACCCGCTCTTGGGCTCTCAGGCGGCAGGCAGCATCCCCCCACTACCCCAAAGATGCGGCTGTGGCACCGTGTGTCTGGCACCACCCATCATTCCCTACTGGACCGAGAATCCTGGCTTCTCCATCAAGAGAGACCCTCGGTGGTCTGTGGTGTGGAAGGCGACCCCCGGAGCCAGAGAAAGAGATGCGTGCCTTAACTGAAGATGTGGTTAATAATCGGAAATAATATCACCATGCTATTTTAACCCAGGAAAATAGGATAATCCCCATTTGCCTATCGATGGAAACAGAAATAGAAAAGGAAATGGATGACTAAGTTAGAAGCCGAATAGTCTATCACCAGCTACTAAAAAGGAAGCTCAGAGTGATAAATGGGCAAGGATGCAATGGTGGTGCAGTTGGCACTCTCCCGAGGCTAGAAACTTCCGGAGAGCCCCGCTGTCAGCAACAGTCTGGCAAAACGAAGTGGGAAGGATTGGTCCAGTGGCAGTGCCGATTCCACAGCATCTCTGTGAGGAGCTTTTCCTTCAAGCCCTGAGAAGAACCATCTGTAGCTGCTTGTTGGATCACGCTGGTTCCTCAGTTACCTTCCAGCAAATAAATCTTTGTATTTTTGAAATAAAGAGAGAGCTGATAAGAGCGGGGAAGTACTGTAAGGAACAGAAGTTCTAACAATTTTTAAGCCACCCCTGTGCCATCGAGGAACCGTAAGGACAACCAGCTTCCTGAGGACGATGATGGCGGCAGGTGCCGTGTTTCGAAAGCTTCTCTCAGGGCAGGCACAGGGGTCCCATTTAATCCTTTCAATAACCTGTGAGGTCAGCTTGATGATCCCCGTTATCCAGAAGAGGAGACTGAGGTTCAGAGAGCTTAGGTCACTTCCCCGAGCTCACACTGCTAGTCAATGGTGGAAACCAAATTTGAGTAGAGGTCCAGCTCCGACGTCCGTTCCCCTTAACCTTACATCCCTGTGTCCCTTCACGGCCCAGCCAACAACTAACTCATCACCATTTCCAGGCTTTCATGGAAACGGCAAACGGCCACTGGTCTAATGGACAACCCAGCACGTCAGTGAGATACCACGGGTGTGCTGACTTCCTCTGTGCCGTCTCCCGCTTGCAACCAAAACCTCACAAACAGCATTAAGTGATGCTATTTTGGGAAGCACCATTAATGCCGCAGAAAACAGAGGCCAGAGAACATTTTTAAGAAAAAAATTATTTCAACCCACTATATCGGATGTTTTCCTTGTTTACATCTATCAAACAACTGTATCCGGGAGATGCCAAGGGAAGAGAGAGCCCGTCAACCCGACAGGGGGCTCTACCTCAGTCCTCACCAAGCAACACTGGCTTCTTTAAAGATCACACAGCAGTCAACATTTTATCAGCACTCAACAAACAAGTTAAGGTTTGGCTTAAATCTGAAGGTCTCTCTCCCTTTGGCATATTCTGGGATAATAGAACAAATGTCAAATCAGTACAAGATGGCATATTTACAAAATTGCACCCTGTTTTGCATAACCTAACGATGCAGCAGTTCTTAAGGATTGAACATTTCAAATCTGCTAGCAGAAGACTGCCAAATCTATGACTGTTTCATACACTTGCCAAAAGCCTATCAAATTTTGAGCAAAATGCAAAATAAATCTCCTCTACAAGTTAAATCAGTCCCTTCTGTGTGTTCCAGGCTGCCCTCTTCTCTTGGCAACAAGGCTCAGGACTTGGGCCCCATTTCTCCTGCCCTTGATCTTCTGCTTCTCCGCGGATCCATAAATCCATTCCCGGCCCAGTCTACGTCCTGCCTTATAGGCCACCATTTGGCCTGCTCTTCCCACAGCCTCGCTTCCATGTTATCCGTCGGTTCATCCAACCTGCTTCACAGATCCCCAGAAAACCAGCTGTACCTGCTACTCATGTGTGGTTGTGCTGCTCTGCCTTGCCCCTCTCTGCAACCCACGGAGAGTGTCTACGCTCTCCCTCTTTATTTCCGAAGTCTTTCTTTATTGGCTTCACACAAGTGCCCCTCCCACTCCTACCCCTCAGCGTCTACATGTTATGTAACATTTTTGTGCCTCAGTTTCAGTGTCAATAAAATGAAGATCATTAGAGCACTTATCCCAGAGAATCTGAGGGAGAACCGAACCTAATAATCTGAGTAAATAGCTTAGAATCATGTCTGCCCATAGAAGCAAGCACTTAAGGAATAAATGAAAAAAAAAAAAAATGAATGAAATAAATGAAACTGGATTCCTCCCCGCCAGGAGTTGAGAGGAGCTGGGGGGGGGGGTGGAGGGAGGTAAAACACGGACTTCTTGGCCACTTCCCTACCCTGTCCTACATGCTCCCAAAGGACAAAATCCCTGAGGCTTGTCACAATTAGGGAACAACTTCTCTTTTCCATACATAGGGGGCACTCTGTCATATCTGAGTTTGTGCTTCCCTACCTACTCTCTTTTATTTCTCTTCGATAATTTTGCATGCATGTCTTCGCTCACCAACAAGGCAATCAACTTTTGAACAATGAAAATACCAGGCACCTTGAATAGGTGAGTGTCAGTTTACTATTTGTTCATTTTTCAAATAGGTTTGACTAAAAGACCTACGGTTGACCACACGAAGGACCACGTGTCAATGTTAGTGAGTACCACTAACTCAAGGTGTAGCTGCGGTTGTTATTTGCTTTTTGCTATTGGGGGTAAGGGTTTTCTCGTAGCCTATCTAATTCCTTTGCTTAAACCTGTGCTGCCATTTTGGTCTGCTGTGGGCTGAGACTCACTGCAGAAAAGATGTTTCCACAGAGCTCCATTGCCTTTGAAAGTGTTTCTTTCACTTGGCAGTGGGGGGTGATTATCTACAAAGGATCTCATAGGGTCACTGCTCATGTCACTGCACTGGGTCTGAGCCTTAATCCTGGGTCTGCTAATCTATATGGTATCTTTGTAAGAATAGGAAAAAGCATTCCTTTTGGTTGTGTGCAGCCTCAGACTTCCATGCCTTAGTGAGTGAAACATGGACTAGTTTTCAGCAGTGCACAAGCTGAACAACTATACATGGCATCCCTCCCTGTTCCACTGGTGTATACAAATGGTTTCTGGAATTTCTTTCCTAAATCATAAGTAGGACCTCTCTTTCCTAAAATGTGCTTCGTTTGATGATGTGGGTTTCTCCAAATTCTTCCAAATCTGGGTCATCAATGACCTAATAATGAATCGTTTTTCTCATTTTTTTTTTTTAAATTAAAGACTGTCTTTTCTTAGAAAGGCTATAATTCTGGTATCGACGATTCATTAGCTGCAAATGTAGACAAAGATCAGGGCCTTGCTTATTCTACGTTTTGGTCCTTCCTGTCCTGGATGTCCTGCAGAGAGTCAGTGGGCCAAATGAAATGGGAATCATTTTCAAAATATTTCCTTCTGACCCACAGACAGGCACAGGGTACTGAAAGCCTCTCAGGAATTGTCTTCTTTGTCTTTTCCAAAAGGGTGGGAGGAGGGGGGGAGAGAAGGAGAGAAGGAGAGAGAGAGAGAAATAAAAACAACCTGGGAAAGAAAAGTAAAAGATGGGGTCCAGAGGGGCAGCTGGGGCCTTGGAGGAAAATAGAATCTTTGAATGTATTCTTGCCAGAGACAAAAGCACAGGCTTATTTAAAAAACAAAGGAGGGCAGCTTTATTCTAAAGCCTGCTGTGCACCAAATATAGGCACTTAGATTCGGCTCTCCACACTCAGAGGAAGCAACTTACCAGGGTGGAAACAATTCAGTGAGCCTTCGTCGCCTCCCTCTCCCTCCACACCTTAACTCTCGCCCGCCCAAATCATTCCTCCGAGTAACACATTGGGAACCTTTAGCTCCCTGGTACTGGCAGTTTTAATGTGTCCATTGCCAGCACTGAATCTGGTGCCAAGAAAACTCGACTCCTGGCGTGGAAGGATTAAACAGTCCTCGGGTGCCATCTGTGCAGTGAAGTGGAAGAGTGACTCGGTGCACCCAGTGTGCGTGTGTTGCCATTGGCAGTGGGAAGTGACTTCTATTTACATGACTACCTCATGCAGCGAACACCTAAGGGGAGAGACGAACATGGCCACCTCCGGGCGGGTGGGGATTGGGGCGGGGGTGGGGGGTGGGGGGTGGGGGGGCTCAATGCAGGGATGAGGAGCCTCTGGGGAAATCTGGAAAAAGACTCAGGATGAAAGGGTAGATTAGAACGAATCATCCTAAAGAGGGAAGGGCCGTCTGAAAAGGAAAGACCTTGCTGGCTGTCTGCTGATGTGCACCGAGAGAAGTAGAGAATCAGGGCAGGTGCTGTGGACATCCCTCGATGTCAGGGCTTGGACCTGACCCTGTGCCTCTAGGTTCAAAGACTTTTTGGGATGGGATTTTAGAAATGAACTTTTGACTCAACATCCACTCTGTTCTAGAGCCAGGGCTGGGGTCCTGGACAGTAAGTACATCTCTGATTTGAGAATTTTAGGATTTGGGGTACTTGAGAAAGCCCTTCAGCAACTCAGCAAATACAGCATACCACAAGAGGGATGGCTTTCAAAGATCAGCATCCTGGTCAGGTTAGGGACAAGAAAATTCTAGATGTAAGATGAGAGAATTGAGGGAGACAGGCAATTTTTAAAACAACATTTTCCTTAAAAAATTCAACCATGAAAGGTTTTTAAGGGTTATACTTCATACTGGGTCATCTAAAGAATTCAGTGTTGAGTAGAGATGTGAACAGCTAATCATCACGCAGAAGAGAAATGGGGGTTCAAAAGAACCATGGGTCCAAGAAAGAGAAACTGAAGATTAAGATACAGGAGAATGTCATGAGAGTTGAGAGGGGATGCCAGCCCTCCAGAAGAGCAGCACCAATTTGCTATTAAATGGAGATATAGGGGAAATGACATTGCAGGCAGCGGGAACAGAAGACAAGGGCATAAAAGGGAAAGGCCCAGAAACAGTCAGAGGACAGTGACTATTATAAGCAGACTGGACTGTTGTAAGAGGGATGCTAAGCCTCTGGTCAAAGAATTCCAGTAATCACAGGGAAGATCCATGAAAGTGTTGTATGTGGAGCCGTGGGGATTGATCTCATGCCCCGTTGTGGTAAAGACGGGGGCAGAGAAAGACAAGCTAAGGGGACACCAACGGGGTTATTATTAGAAAAGCACACAGTCATGCGACAGTGGTAATGCAGAGACTGATGAAGAACAAACTAGCCGTTTAAGGCAAGCTTACTGGACGTGGAAGAGAAAGAATGGGAAGAATTGAGTCCAAAGTATTATGGAGGACAACTGGCAGAAATGGGGACAACCTGATTCGGGGCTGCTTGGTAGCAGAAGTTGATCGGTGCATCTCACTTTAAAGTGAGCTGCTTTTCTATCTTGACTGGAAAACATACAGGCAGACACGGACCAAGCCAAGTACTCCTCCCCGCACCCCTCTGCCTAAGCCTTCCTAAACAAAACTAGGAGAAATAAAATCAAACTGTGTATACTTACATTGGAAAGCTAGAAATTTTGAGTTTTACTAGGTTTTGATCAAATAGCTTCAGAATCTATAGGAATGGTGGCATCTTATGAAAATGCACCCATACTGCTCAAAGCAAGGCACTCATACGAAGCCCGTGTATTGAGAGTTGTGGCCCAGATAAGAAATTGTGTTAACTTATTCTTGTTTTTCTTACTTTTTAATTCATTGTCCCAAAAAGCGTTTTAACTTTCCATTGGAGAATGTAAACCACGAGACGACTGACCTCGTTGTTTTCGACAACCATGACAGAGCAACTCGGGAAAGTTCTGGAAGGGCCAAAGTGCTACAAGGGTCTCTAAGAGTTAGGCTGGCACTTGCGGCTACCTCAGTGTGACACCAGAGACTGTGCTCTGGCTCAGCAGTGGCCTCCACACTAGCACACGTGGCTGCCAACCATGGTGACTTCCAGGCCACATTTCAAAAGCTGTAGCCTGAGAACAACCTGCCACGGGTTCCCCGTCAGCCAACCCTGCTGGAGGTTATGCACTGTGGCTTCCAGAGCTCTTCAGGGCACTGCCCAACCATACTCTTCACCTGCTTTACTCCAATCTTGTTTGAGCAAACTACATAGTTGGCTATGAATTGGAAAATTAAAAGCTTGTACATACATCTTAATTATAATACCATAGAAAATCTAATATATAGCTAAAGGTTTAAGGAGTCTTCTGGGCTTTAAAGGAATATGTCGAATTTGACATGTTTTCTAAATGAAATTTTTATAATTAAAGTAATTATCTGGTGTTGCTTTGTATTTCCAAATGAATGCATATTGTGACCTATATAGCATACGATAAAGTCTTTAATTAATGCAGAATATAGTAGGGGAAGCTAGTGGAGTATCTCTAAACCACCTGTGTTATTTCTTTTTAACAAGAATTTTGTTGGAAATAAAAAATATATATTTTCTAGAATAGATACACTTAAAAATGTTCTTAAACAAACTTATAAATAGGTTATAAAATAGATCTAGTTTCTTATCTCTTACCCTGTAATAGTCAAGATTGTCCTCGGGAGTTGGGAGCCCCATGTAACGTTCTGTATATACTGAGTCTGTGATGAAAAAAATGTAAAAATAGTTAATTCATATAATAAACTTTTCTTTTTCTTACTGGGTGACTTTATGTGCTTTCATATGTCATTACTTTTGTGTGGTTTTGTAGCATCTCCCTCAGGAGTGTCTCCTCAAGATCAGGTTTTTTTTGTTTGTTTGTTTGTTTGTTTGTTTTGGCTTGTGAATGCAGCTGGACACCAGCTCAGACTCATGCCTTTCCATGCTCAGCTGGAACGAATGAAAGTAGAGGGAGATCAAACTAGATGATTTAAACCCAGTCAATAATCCATCTACTGAGGGTATCTGGGCGGCTCAGTTGGTTAAGCATCTCAGGTCAGGATCCGGGGATTCTGGGATCAAGCCCCACTTTGGGCTCAGCAGGGAGTCAGCTTCTCCCTCCCCCTTGGTCCCTCCCTCTTCCCCTTGCTCTGCTCTCTCACTCATGGCACTGTCTCAAATAGATAAATAAATAAATCTTTAAAAAAAAATCCATCTGCAGAAAATTCATATGTTAAGAGCTGAAAAGTAAGGGCTTTTACCATTATCATCTGATCCTTTCCAAGAATCTTAATTAGGAAGTCACTTAATGCCTCAACTTTCTTGAATTTTTGTTCCTGACACAAGCATATACCCTAATTTTCTTTTGGAAATCCCTTAATGTTCAATTACTAGTTGCTTATTTAAATCATATTTTTTTGGCAGTTTAAAATTCATTATAATGAAAACAAAGAGTTAAGTTATCACTTATTCACTGAAGATCCCCGTATTAGCTCAGTTACTCCATCACAGTGCAAGTCAAACATTTGTTTTGCCCATTTTGTGGCAAGCCCTCAATTTTGGGATTATAACAATTTTGTATTATGAAATAAATCACACTAATATCTGCTGAAATGAAGTAAGCTCTTTTATCTATAAGTATGGCTAAAAACAAGATACATAATTGGTTTGGTTATTTTGGATAATGAAACATGTTTTTGCCCTATTTTTAAAAATTTTATAGATATATCCTAAAATATACATGAGAAAATTTTATGATTTTCTGTGGCTGAATTCCAAAATAACTTTAAAAATCTGAAGTAATTGCTTTGAAAGGTGCCCCCTCCAGTGACCAGATTATAGTAAACAGATTAAATATAAAATAATATGCTGTCATTGTGCTGTTTATGTTAATGATGAATTTCACTGCAAATTGTACAGGTAGTTCAGTACTGATCTCATTAATTCTTTAAATGAATATATCATCTAAACAACAACCTTAAGCAACACTGTAACCCTTTCTGAACGACTGGCATCATTAAGAACTACACTGATAATGAGTGTTAGTTATCTCAAATGTATCCTTTATGCCTGTTCTATGGAAATCAAAATACATCTTTCAAAATGAGTAACCTCAACATTTTATCCTTTTGATTAAAAGGAATACAGAATATATGTAATTTTACATATCTAGAGGACACTAATACAGAAAATACAATATTTTAAAGGACATTTAAAAATACAAGATCTTCATAAAATGTTCATATCTTTCAACATTTAAATATGAATAATATAGGTTGGACATGTGAAAGGAGGTTTGAAAATAGCCTTTAAGGGCAGAATAAATTTTTCCTGAAACAACAGCAGACTTCAGTTCTTGTCCTAGAACATTATACCTCTTTTTTATTATGTTAATCAGGTTTACATTTGTGAGAAGAGCTGAAATATACTTTTTCTTTTTTAGAGAGAGAGAGAGAGAGAGAGAGAGCATGCAAGTGTATGTGCATGAGTGACGAGGGGAGGAGGAGGCAGAGGGAGAAGGAAAGAGAGACTCTTAAGCAGTCTCCACCCCAGACCAGCGCAGGGCTAGATCTCACAACCCTAAACTGAAATCAAATGCCTAATGGCTGAGCCACCCAGGCACCCCCGAAATTTTAATAAGAGTATTTTAAAAATACATAATATAGGTGCTATAAACTTTTACAAATGCACCTTTGAAATACCAGTTATGTATTCCTTCTATCTGATCTGTGAGTAAAATTTCTCAAATTAATACATATGTAAGATCTCTAGAAAGTGCTTATGTCTAGAAAGTTAACTTGATCTAAATATATTTTATGAAGTTCTTTTATCATTACACTTCTTTTTTAAATTTTATCTTTTTTTTTTAACCCACTGAGCCACCCAGGCGCCCCATAATTTTATCTTTTTTTTTAATCATTACACTTCTAAACTCACAAAGATGGCTTCTATTATTTTATTGACCACCAGAGGTCTCCAAAAACAAGCTATCCAACAGCATAATTAGTAGGAAGCAGGAAAGTATTATGAAAACAAATCCATCGTGTGTGGACTGAATCAGAAGTATGATTTCCATTTTTTTTTTAACAGAAAGATAGAAATATTTATTTATTTATTTATTTATTACATTGGATGTTCTTGGCCTTTAAGAAAGGGTTTCCTACAAGATTGGTACTGCCATACAATGGGGGGAAACTATGTAATGAGCATATTTGTTTCAATGAGTCTATCACATAAAGTACTTGAGATGGGTTCTGAAAAGATACAGGAAAATAATTCATCTTCTCACCACTTCTGACTCTTTACCCCTACCTAGTGTTCCAATGTTTACTCTCTCTCCCTGGGGAATTAAAGTCTTATGTGTGTATGATGCCTTATAGAATTATTTCTCAGTGATGAAGAAGAGATCCTAGAGTGGTTTTCACTAACTTAGAGACAGTGGGGGAAATAAAACAGACAGCCCAGGAATTGCCCCAATCCTTACTCCCGTCTTTCCATCCAAACCCTTCTTTATTTGACCTTTACTGGAAGAAAAAAAAAAATACATGCTTCTTTTATTCAGTTAATATATGAAGCCCCAAAACCCAAACTAAAATAAGATAAGGAAGGGCTTATCTGCCGAAATGTAGCATTATGGATATTTTGACGTTTAGAAAACAGAATTTGTTGATAACTAAGTAATAGATAACAATACCACCTAGACTTTCACAATAGCAGAATAAGAGAGATCATTTGATTATAGATATCTATAAGGCGCATCTACAATGAATAAGCTTATTTCCTATAGAAACAGTGAAACTCAAAAAGGAATGGTTTTGTCCTTGAAACTTTAAGGTCAACACTCTGTATCTTTTTGTACCTGAAAGTAATGACATACCATAGTACTCCCACCGTGAGACAGGTGCCACAGCTATTCCACACTTGAACACGCCACTGCCGGCTCCCAGGACCATGGAGGTTACGTACCCTCCATATGACTAAGGAATGGAAATGGTTATTTTTATAGAGGTAAAGGAATTCAGGACATATGGTAAGCAAGTCGCAGTTTCCATATTTCTCACATCTTTATATACTGTGCCTCTTTAGAGATAGAAAGCATGGTAGAGAAGGGCTTAAATTGGCCTTAATTGGACAATATCTAAAGACTACACTTTCAGAGCCCTGGTCCCTTTGCTTGATAGGTCTAAGTGGGAAAAGCATCAAAAAATTGCCGGGCAGTACTTAAAGAGAAAAGATCAGTCTACACTAGATCTTTACTGACTTTGACTCACGAGAAAATCCCCCTCCTTCGCTCTCTCCTGCTCACCTTTCCAACCTCTCTCCCTCTTTCTCTACCTTCCTTACCTCCCAAACCCTCCTCCTTAATCATAGTAAGCGGAGATATACACTTGACTAGCAGGGACTCACCACCTAGAGTTCTAAGACATTTTATCGGGGACTTCTTAGATTAAAAACGCCTGATTTTCATCTCTAAATATTTACATGCCAAAGATACATTATCATGCTCTGGGTTATAATCACTAACTATATGGACACAGATTCATAGCCAAACAAATACTCACCCAGCCCCAAATTGCAATCCGCTTGTCATCCACAAATCCCATTTTTGAAAATTGTCTAAAATACATGCAAAAAGTCCACGAATTAGTATTGCATTGTATATAGAAAACTAGCATAAGTACATAAAGACACAAATGTGAAACCCTGCCATTTGCTGTTTGTTCCTGATGGAACCTAAGATTAATTATGGCCAACAATCAAATAAGCACTTGAGATGGATGTCTACTTTTTTTTTTTTTAACTTAAGAGCCAGATGAACAAGGTTTACTTTTGTTGGAATCCATAAAAATTTTGACTGTGTGACTGTGTGTTGTGTGTGTGTGTGTGTGTGTGTGTGTGTGTGTGTATCATTCGCAGAAAACAAATCCTGGCAGTTTTTTTCACAGCTTTATATAAAAATTTGCAGCCCAGATGCACTTTTCTTTACATAATTGAATTTAAATCTCTCCAGATGTTTTTCAGTTGAAGAGAGGCTGCCCCCGCAATGGAGAAGTAGAGGGGCACAGAGAACATCTGGGCAGGGCTTAGGAAGGTCTCTGGGCCCCCTACCTGAGAACTTAAACACCATTCTCTAAATAAATCCCTTCTTCTGCTGGGTGTTGATTAGTTAGCTGAGCACCGTTAAGTAGAAACCAATCTTTCCTTGATGGATTAAGAAGTCTTTTTGCCATTAAACTGTGCTCAGGATTTGTACCCCGTTAAAGAAATAAGAAAAATGTTTTGTGCATGCACATTTTAAAATCTTTTACATCAAAAGGTAATTTGTTTGCTTTAAGAAGCAATCTAGCAAATGCGGCCCTTTAACCTTTGTAGTACTGATGGGGGGTGAGGACCCTTGCATTGACCTATACGTGACTTTGGGAATTTTTGTGTTCTCAATTATAGATATGGCTTAGGCGGTCCCAAGTTAAACAGTATTAGAAGTACGTCATTTTCAACTCATTATCTTCTCCCTGTAAACTTTCAAAACTTAGTATACATATATGTATAGAAATGTGCACCAAAGCAGGAGTGTACAAGTTGATAAACCTTACAGAACAAGCATATCCTTGAACTGAGAGAGAGTGCATTATCATGCCCCAGAAGCCTCTGGGTCATTTTCCCTTTGCAAAAAGAAAAAAGAAAAAAAAAAGAAATGTTTTCCTTTTATATGATTCCAATTTGTGCTTGGTTTTGGACTTTATATAAAATAGGTCATACAGGAGATACACTTTCATGCCTGGCTTCTCTCATTCAACAGCCTGTGAGATTCATCTACACTGCAGTATACACCTCTCTTTAGTTGCTGAATTAGCATTCTACTGTATAACTACACTACATCTCATTAACTTTTTAAACTGGAGATGTATATTGTGGATACCCAATTATGTAATTTTGGATTTGAGAAGCCCCGACACTCCACCCTCTCTCAGAGAGGATCAGTCTGGATAAATACAATTTTAGTTTTAAAATATGACAGCCCTACTCCTGAACCGTTTATCGTCTCTCTTGAATCTAAACTTCTCTATTTGGCTTTGAAGGAAAATATCTCATCGTCAACGATGGTGTAAGAGACTTAGGGACACTTAAATCAGTTGTCCTCTTCTCTTCTCTTTGGTTGTTTCTGGTTTTTAAAGGCATTTTCCTCCACCCATCTCACCATTCATAATTTTTCTGCATTTCCTAGTTTATGATTTCTTAACATTATTTTAAATCAACCACTTGTCATGCTTCCCCAGACATCCAGGCACTTGGTTATAGAAACCCAAAGACTGCATTTCCTATTTGCCAGTTGAGCACGGTTGAACTGGAGAAAGCATTCTGAGTTGAGTTGGGAGACCTTGATTTAGATTATGACTTCCCCTGGCAAATTACCAAAACTAAGAGCCTGCATTTTCTTCTTGAAGCATGGGACACAGATCCCCACCTCCTAGGGGTGCTGTGCAGTTCCCATGACAATACAGGTAAAACACTGCCCATGTACACGTGTGCTACGTGGGAACCATTATTCATCAGTAACATCTCTCCCAAGCCAGACCACAACATTTATCTGTGAACTCATGACTAGAAAGCACCAGAATGAGATGTGACTAATACTTACTGAAGCTCTCATAATTGTGAGCAAAGATGGCGGTGCCCCACAATTCTCCCCAAGTGGCAGAGTAACCTTCATCCCGACTGTAGGAGCCACTCCTAGGACAGATAGCTGTCACATGTAATGTAGCTTCCTATGCTGTGCAAGTACACTGGACTCCTTCACTTGCCATTGACTACAGGGATGGCCCACTTGTTTAGTTAGATTTTTACCCCAGGGAAGCATTTATTCCTCAGTTTGCCCATGTGCTTGACGAATTTTGAGTCTCTGTTCCCAGAAGGTGCTAACACGTACACCAACTCCTTTCTAGAGTCACAGAGAGGAATTTAAGAAATAAGTCTTTTTTAACCTTTATATAAGTCTCTAATGACATATATTTTTATCTAAGTGTTATATCTTCACTAAAAATGTACACCAAACATAAATGACTTCCCCTAGGACACCTGACATTCTTTCCACTTTACAACTTTAAAATATAAATTGAGAGGGAAGAATCAGATGACCTTCGGATTCATCTCCTAATCACTCACCTGGCTGCTTCAATTTGATCTTCAACTTCAAATGTTCCCAGTCTTCTGTTGACTGCATGCATGATCTTATCTCCTTGGTAACCACTTCCTCTGCCATCAAAGCTAGCTACGATAATGTTTTCTGTGCTTGCAAGGTAAGTAGCCCAGTTGAGTCTGAAGATAGCGTCTGCTTTTTGACTACACGGGCCTGCATATCTGTGAAAAATCCCAAATTGTTAGCCTTTGTGGTTTTTCTGAATCAAATGAGGAGTGCCTGTGTTTCTAGTCCCTGTGGACAAGAAGTATGCGTCTTTCCCGACCATGAGGCTGAAATTGTGCCAGCCACCAGGGTGTTCAACATGGTTCCTCTAAAACTTGGCAACATGACTATAATGGCTGTGTGTTTCCTTCAAAGATGCCCATCAGTTTTACCTTTGAAGATCAGTATCAAACACAGACTTCATAGACCAACATTTTCTAAGTCATATATTTCTTAGAAATCAAAGAAATAAATACTTAATAATTGGGATAGGGATGTGTTATGAAAAATTAATGAGGATGACAATAAATGCAGCTTTGACTATATCCTTTCCCCCCTGGCTTGCAAGCACTCCTACACTACATGTGTATTTCCTAGGCTGGAACTTCCCAAAAGAGGGCTTGACTGCTGCGTGATATGCACTGCATACCACCCCCACCAAGTTCCAGCACGAGGTTGCACACCAAGGCTTCACAAATCACTGTGGACTGAGCCAAGGTATGAATGACCACTATTCCTCAAAACTTCAAAGCAGAAAGAAGTAGGCGATATTGACAACTGCATTCTATTTATCAACGAGCTTAACTCCCTGCTATCTGCAATCTGGACAGGTTAGACCCCACTCCCACACAGCTGGGTGCACAATCTCCAACAAGCCCTGTCATTGCCATGTGTTAATCAAGACAATTTCCCAATAGCTCCTTGCATCTCACTTAAACATGTCACCTTTGCATGATCTCTGGGGCTCCTGGACGCAGACCTTCTCCAGTACCTCTTCCTCCCACCCCAACTCTCCTACTGGTCTGCTCACTGTCCCCTCCATTTGCATGCCTTTGTTCTTCCTAGGGATGGAAGCCAAAAGAACTTTGGTTTTAAACAAACATTGTATTACTTTCACTGTAAACTAAATATTGTAACATTCTAAATTTAAAAAGAAGAATGCATTCATGCATTTCTTGGGAGAGTAAACATTGTTTAACAACGTGTGAAATGCCTTGGTCCTTTCAATGATTTTAGATTGTGTAGGGTAATAAATTCCCTTAATATTAGTTATGTGTCAAGTTACTCTACCCCCTAAGATTAAACAACATTATTTTTAAAAACAGAAAACAAAGATTTGGACATCTAAGGATGGTAAGAGGAAAACAATTAAAAAGAAACAGGCAGTAAATTTGCCATGTTTTTTCCTCAGTGGGGAGCTGAAGAGGATAAAAGTCTCACTCTTTCCTAAAATATCGGTTTCCTTTATTGGGGCTAACACCCAAAGCAAATTAATGCCACTGTAGTCAAAGCTAGGCTTACTGAAAATCAAACAGCACATCTGGAAGTTTAAAATACCTTTTTCTCTTTCTCTGAGGTTTTATGTTTTGTTTACATGGAACTGTAAATACAGGACAACAAGGCTGTGTTGGATGCTAACACCTCTCTTCTGTTTTTGGTGGTGGTGGTTACACGGAAAAGTGATGTTCTCGAGTCTCAGTTTCCTTTTCTGTATAATGGGCCCAACAGAACTCTTCACATCTGTTTGCAAATCACCTGGCAGGCAGCCCACAGCGGGCACATTTGTTGGGTTTGTTTTTGTCTTATTTTTATATAAGGAAATGAGACAATCTAGGACAGGAGGAGCAGTGTTGTGGCATTATGTGTGAGGTCTGGGCAATATTAGAAGGATTAAAGTAAAATGTATTCCCAGTCATTATCAAAAACATTTTACGAAGATGCCACATTTAGAGTTTGCATGAGTTTACATTTACTGTTCAAAGATGTGTGACTTCAGAACTTTTTCTGAGACTTGAAGAAGTCTGGATTGTAATGAACAATTTCCTATATCACATCATATCTTCACCAAGGAGGGGAATGAAAGCTACCAGGCAGTGGTATTTCAGGAACTAAAGGCAGAGAAACTTGATGTCTTAATGCATCAAAAGCCACTAATGGTGACATTTGGGCAAGTTTAGGGGTAAAAAAGTTGTGAAGGCTATTAATACCCATCTCTCATGTTAAAATGTTTATAAGGTAAAGATAAAACTGGTGACCTGAAAATTCCTTTGGAATTCCCTTGTAGTTCAGAGAAAAAAATCAAAACTAAAGAACCATATGTCATTACGACAGAAGGGTGTCTTTCTTCATTCGAAAGATGGTAGAAAACAAAGGTTTGGGTATGTGATTGCAAAATGGAAGGACATAGTCAAATTGCTTCACAGCGATTCAGGAAGAGACAAAGGATGCATTTGGCTTTAATTTTCTGTAGGCTGCACTGAGTAAAAGATGTCTAATAGTTAACTTTTAATGTATTCCCTCCTCTTGAATACTTACACATCTATTAGTAGAGGATATTTCTTGGATGTATCAAAATGAGGAGGCAAGATCATCTGATACCAGAATTCTAAACAAACAGAAAGATTCATTAGTAAATTATGAGTAATTATTAGCACATGATCTAGTGTCTGTGCGGTAATAAATCATAGCTAGTATTCAACAATTTGTTAAATTATGATAGAAAAAGAAAATGAACTGCTTGGATTCAGTATGTCTTTAAAATATGAAAATATTCTCTTTCAGGTTAGAATACTAGTTAAGATGAAAGCAATAAAGTTGTTTTTAATATATCTATTAAATATATTGGTGCCTTGTAAAATAAAAGTGCATCTTAGAATTGCTAATGTTTTGTTTTTATGATTCTGTTCTTTGGCATCTGATCTACTTATCTAGTTTGTTTATGG
Organism: Mustela lutreola; assembly: GCF_030435805.1. NCBI lineage: Eukaryota > Metazoa > Chordata > Mammalia > Carnivora > Mustelidae > Mustela > Mustela lutreola. The sequence continues at coordinate 152,603,828 of NC_081292.1, read as the reverse complement.
CTTATGTTCTAAGTTTTCCTCCAAAATGTTTTCCTCTTCTTGAATTTCCTTGAAGATGTTTAGGATTTTTAGTTGGCCCTAATTCTATTTTAAAATTCTGATTTAATAACATTTTTGTAATTCTTATTGCCATCCCAGACCGCAAAGCTGAGTTCCCATTTTCAGCTCTGTGTTTCACAGAATGAAATCAGGTTTACATGGAGCAGACTGCTGTGTACGTTCTGTATGATCTGCAGATCTGTTTAATTCTCTGTGCTTGATTTAGAATCAGTTTAATAAAATTTGTCCATAAATAATGAATTGGTTTCCTTTGCTCCCAAGTTAAGATGATGAGTTAGATTAATAAATCTTAGAGAGAGATCGAGAGATGTCCTATATTTTAATCAGATTATTTCTAGCTTCAGTAGATTTAACCTATAGGGGAAAAAAATTCATATCTCTAGAGCTGCTTCTTCTTTATGTTTATCTTTCTTTTCTTTCTTTCTTTTATTTTTTTTTGTTGTTGTTAAAATTATTTTAGTTGAGGAAAAAAGAAAGGTTTAAGAGTAAGATCTTTATATAGACAGATTTCTCTTCAATAGATAGATTTCTCTTCAATTTGGATTTTATATTTTAAATATATCCCTTCTGACTAAATGTGCTTATAAGAACAAAAATTTAAGTCTTTCTTCTTTTGCAGTAGAATGTCAAACTATGTGTTGATCATGATGTTTTAAATAAATATGCCAAACCCACCATTTGCTCTCTCTTTTGAATTTGTCCTAGTTGATTAGAAGGGTTTTAGTTCCATCTCTCTGAAGATACTGTCCCCACCCTGCTTTGGGTGGGGTGTGAGGTTCTCTATAATCCCCAGTTTCACCTCCTTCTGCCCCTCCTCAACGACCCCCTACCCCACTTCCTGGAGTTTGAACGTACAACCACCCCCCAGCTGGACTGTCCAGCTCCGGCAGACCCAACCTCACTCTCCTCTCTATCAGTTTGTCCATCCAACCCTGGTTTCCCTGAGCCAAAACCTCCCGGGTCCCCCACTGTCTTTCAAATCTCAGTAAGCAGCACCTTCTGTCCTAGCAGCCCAGGTGGCTCTCCCGAACTCTAAGTCCTTGGCCATCATGCCAGCATCACCGGCATCACCTACGAGCGAATTACAAACCCTGGGCTCACCCTGCCTTGTTGGATCACAGATCCTTAAAAAGGCTCCCGGTGATTCATACACATGTTGAGTTTGAGTAGCCCTGCTCTAAGCTCTTCTTCCCAAGTACCCTCTACTCCTCAGCGCTTTTCCTGCCATTTAAAATTGGATGGATCTTTACTACTGGATCTTTTTGCATCTTTTTTATTATTATCCTATATTAAAAAAAAAAAAAACAAAAAAAAAAAACCTTAAATCAATCTTGAAGGATCCCCCCATCTCCCATGAGTAATTAGCTCTTAATGGGAAAAACAGCAAACAAATACAAATGAATAAACTACAAACTTTCCTACTCAAAGATCACCTCTCTTCACCCCCTTTCTCAGTGGTTCCTGCACACCATTCCTGTTCAGGCATCCAGCACAGGGACCAGGCTAACTGTGGCAGGGAGAAGGTCAGGAAAAATTCAAGATTTCTCTCCTGAGATTGAAGTTTTAACATTTTACAGCCAACCTTAATTTTTTTATACAATCACTTCAGATTTTTTTTTTAACTCTTTGGGTTGTAGGTAAAATATATCAGGATAACACTAAGTTAAACACTCAATTAATACTTTATAGTAGAACAGAGTTACTAACAGAATGAAACCAAAGTAGCAATAGTGTGTATTTTTTTTTCCAAATGTTTTCCTTTTAACAGAATAACTTTTACATAGAGTGGTATTCTATTTTAAAACAAAAAGAATGAAAAACTAGCAGTTCTCATAACAAAATTTTTCATAGGAAAAATAACCTCAAATTAGAAGTACATATAACATAAAATGTGTATTTTCAGATCAAATTATCACATTTAGTTATATTTTTATTGGTGTTTCCAGGAACAGTTCTATTCCTAAAGAAATTCAACTTACTTGTTTGATTCAAAATAATGAAATCCAGTTTTTTTGAGGGCATCTGGACATCCTGCAGCATTTTATTCAAAGCTGAATTGTCTTCCAGGACTCTCAATTCTAAACAAATATTTCAGACGGCAGTAATTCATTAACAATGTGAAGAAATCGGATTGTGCAAAGAGCTAATGAACAAGTGGCAATTCACTGATGGGACTATACATTAGATTATAAACCTTGAGTTCAAATCATTGTTTAAACACTAAAAGCAAAAAACAAAATAAAACAAAACAAAAACACAGAACACACACCTCACTATTCTAAGTACATGTTGATCCTATTCACACACACTAAGAAGCAAAGGAAAAGTAAAATGCTAGAAAATACCTTTATCGTCACTGCTCCTATGCAGAGTATAGAGGGGCAGACCAGGGCCTGTTAACAGGAAAAATGTTTTAGGTGAGGCTTTTTAAGAAAAGAAAATAACATATTTTTTTCAAAAATGGCCATTTGATACCACTTAACTTTGATATGATTTTAATACCAAATAACTGTGATAGAATAAATATCACTGTAGAAGAGGGACTTACTAAGTTAGCTGTTTTTCCTATTCTTTGAAATAGGGGCAGGTTTTTTTTTTTTTTTTTTTTAAGATTTTATTTATTTATTTGAGAGAGCCCATGAGAAGAGGAAGGGTCAGAGGGAGAAGCAGGCTCCCTGCATGGCAGAACGGAACTCGATCCTGTGACCCCAGGAACATGACCTGAGCCGAAGACAATCACTTAACCAACTGAGCCACCCAGGGGCCCAAAATAGATGCAATTTGAGATTAAGAAGGATTACCGAAAAGCTACAGGGCTCAGTAGAATGAAGCAGAAAATGAACCTCTGGCCGGGTTGAGTGCCTTGGGCATGCTGCCTCCGTTTCTTCAACTGTGAACTAAGCCAAAGGACCCTTGACACTGCTATTTTTCTTTCCCAGCCCTAAAGGGACAGTCTGGCGATGACCACGCTGCTCTCCGGCCCCGCCCCCTTAGGGCGGAGCTCTGGAGCCAGCCTCAGCCAGGGGGAGGGGCGGATTTCCCTCCCACTGCCTCCACCCCACGGAGTCGTGAGCCAGGGGGCACATCTGCACAGTGCCTCACTTGGATAAGCGATTCCTTTCTGGCATGCAAAAGTGTTTTTCTCGCATGAACATATCTTCACTATTTATCCCAACTGTGGTAGTTGCAGACTAGAAGGTAATGTATAGAAAAGCTATTTGTTGAGCTATTTAATTTTGATGCATTTAGATAATATTAATGTTTTACTCTTGATCAGAACCACAGTGAAGGCATTAGAAAGACCTGGGTTTGAACCCTGGCTTACCTGCTGTATGACAATATATCTATGTTTTGATCTTTTTACATATAAAAGGAGAATAATATCTACTTTATAGAGTTTTCTTAAGAATCAAACAAGACTACAAATATAAAACTTTTAGCACAGTTCCTAGTATAAAGTGTCTGCCCAAAAAATGGTGACTAAAAACAATCATAGGAAAAAAAAAAGAAAGAAAGAAAGAGAGAGAGAGAAAGATGTAATAATAAAGAAAATGTGCTTGTACATAAAGGTTCCGATAGGTGGTTTGGAGGTCTCTTTCCCGTAAGGGATAATTCTTTTTCAGAATACCCAGATTCTTTCACTTTGAGAAGTCATCTAGCAGAGGGCTTATTGGAGGGCTCAGGAGGGCTCAGGAGGTAGAGACCTGTGCTTGAATCCTGTTGTGCCTCTTATTAGCTGTGTGACCTGTGGAGGTGCCGTGGTCCGTCCTTGCCAAGTTCTTCATTAACAATAAAGAAAACAATAATAAAAAAGCAACAGAAGATGGAGCCATGAGCAGGATGGGTGATAGACACTACTCACATACATTTTTCTCATCTAAAGGGGCAAGTACACAAAATAATAATGAAAAAAATACAATAAAAATGTGTGTTTGTGTGTGTGTGTGTAAAGTGAAGTACCTCAGCTCTACATAGTCTCCAGTGTGTGTATATTCGTTGTATGTTCAGTCAAAAGCAAGCCATGCAACTCTCTTGGTTAGAATGGGAGGAAAGGTGGTTAACGTACCACTTAGATGTGCTTGAAGAGAAGGAGGCAGGTAATTTCAAAAGCTCCTCAGATTCAAGAGGAGAAAACTAAGAAGGGCAGAAAGAGTGTTTCCCAGACTGGACACAGAAAGGGAAAGATGGGCAGGATGAGCCAGGAGAGGGATGCCTGGGTGGCTCAGTTGGTTGCCTTTGGAAAGCGGGAAAAGCATGCAGGGAATGCAAGGAACCACTTCAGATAGACAGACAGACATGGTGGTACCTGTGCTGCTCTCCCCTTGGCAGTTCACACTTACCCGAACACCTCAGCTGATAGTACTTTGCCTCTTTACTAAATGATACAGAATAGTACTGACATCTTTCTGGATTCAGTTCACAACTCAGGCATGTCACCTTTGTGTAGTTGCTCAGTTGGATTCTGTAAACCAATGGTGGAAATTAAGTGTTTGATGAAAGAATAAACGAAAAGACAGAATTGAATAATGCCATATTTTAGTTTTAAAGGTACCAGAATGCTAAGGCAATGCTCAAAACATTTTCTTTTTTAATGTGCAACAAATACATGAATTAATTCATAATAACCTCAAACTTTCCATTGTTTGGGAATAACACAAAACATCTAATAAAGTCATTCTCTTTTGTTGACACCCAGAGTTTGATTTATAAGGGAATTAAAGTGCTCAGTTACAACTTCAGTTACTTAAGGCACGGAAAAAAGCAAAAACAAAAACAAAATCAGAAATTGCTCTTCAGCTAGAAAGACTCAAGTCAACAATTTGATTCAGTTCTTACTTATAAAGATTTCTTCCTCCTGGCATTCCTTTATATTCATTACTAATGTAGTATCTGGAAAGAAAACAAATGAAATATATATTAATTATGTTTTTTAAAAAAGTCAAGTACACTCTATTTGACTCAACACCAAACATTCATGCTGGCCCTTATCATATCATTTTTCCCTAACCGCTCTGCCCCAGAAGTCATGTTTCCCGTCATCTCTAAATAAGAGATTTCACTTTTTGTTTTAAAAAAATTTACTTATTTATTTGACAGAAAGAGAGATCATAAGTAAGCGGAGAGGCAGGCAGAGAGAGAGGAGGAAGCAGGCTTCCCGCTGAGCAGAGAGCCTGATGCGGGGCTCGATCCCAGGACCTGAGCCGATGAAGACAGAGGCTTTAACCCACCAAGCCACACAGGTGCCCCCAGAGATTCCATTTTTAAAGCAGACTAAAATATCTGGATGCAGGGATTGATCCCGTCATTCAAGTGGCAAGTAAAAACTCAAAAAAGGTCTTTTGTGAGAAAAGTAAGGCTGGACAACCACGTACCTACATTGTTTTCCGTATTTTCTGTTTTTCTAGCCCAAGCTACTGGAAGGCAGGAACCCCATCTTTCTGACAGGAGCAGAGCCCCTTCTAAGGATGTCTTTCAAAAACTGCTTTGGGCAGTGGCATCAATAGTCCCTAGTGAGACCCGATAATAAATTCTAGAAATGCCTTAGATTCTAATGGAAAATAACACTCCCTTTCCACCAACTCGTGCATGGTAGTTGACAGCCTCGGCAAAGCTTTCCGTTTTCCAGAGAAAGGCCGAGATGTGGACAGATAAAATGAAATAGCCTCTCTAAGCCTTCCAAAAATCCAGTGCCAGTTAAAATGTAACGAAATGCCCCTATGCTGGTGCGGTGCTCCTAGACGCTTAAGAAAAAGAGGCTGCAGCTCTGCTAATGTAAAGCAGGTAAGAGCAAGAGGTAGAGCTGCTTGGTGGCAGGGTATCAAGTCTGCTAAGCATATGTGAAAATCATTAAGGCTTCCGTATGTTAAAAGAAAAAAGTACTGAACACATTCCAAATAGACTATTCTTTATTTGTAGGAGATTTTCCCCTATTTCTGGGCATAGAGGGTGTGATTGCAACGAGTATGTTTGCCTCCTATCCATTATTAGAATACTCACAGGTAATCACTGGTGAGAGCTTCTATTCCGATGACTTCCCAAGCTCCTTTTGTAATGAACGTGCAATCCTGATGGGATTTTTTTTTTTTTAAGAAAAGATGTTTATTAAACTCTCTAATTGAAGTGGAGGGTTGAATCTTTTATAGCAGCAATTTAGATGATCTTACTCTCCTTGGGTTTCTCCTCACTATCCCATCATCCTCCAGACACCACTCCAGAAGTTCAACCAGCTGGATTATTGATACATACTGACTGACTTTACTAAATGATTTCCCCTTCAACTTAGTCTCATTAAAAAAGAGATCAACCCGAAATAAATTATGTAAGAATACTTACTTGCTTATCTATTTGGAATAGGCAAATGTGTTTGTAGCCATCTTGGTTGCTGATGATCTTGTAGAAGCTCTTCCCATCAGAGGTAAAATGAGGTTCTGAAGGCCTGAACTACAGAATAATAGAAAACAAACAAACAAACAAAAAAACAGATGAGGGCACATCAGTCTCATCTCAGCACCAACTTTAGTTTTTGAAAGTCCTCTCAACACCCCTGCCCAAAACCCATGCTTCATTTACTTGCCAAGTGAAACCAGAGTGTCTCAAAAGAAAATTCTCCTTCTAGAAAATGCAGACAAAAAGATCTCTCTCAGAGAATTCTTTACGTGGAGTAAACGAGAGAAAGCACATAAAGAGGCTTACGCAGGACTCTCAACACGTAGCTGTGGTATTGTTATCTCTGGACATCTCTCTGTGAAGGATGACTCTATGACTTCTGGCTATAAATGTGCAAAACTTAGCATTTGTCTTTCATTTTTAAGAAGTAAATTTCCTCAGTGTCACAGATGTGCTTTCTTGAAACAGACTATTATTATTTCTGTTATAACTGGGAGTTCGTACATCTTAATTTCCCTCACCTATTTTGCCCATTCCCCTCGCCCCTTCCCTCCTGGCATCCGTGAGCGATTGCTTTCTGTTTGGTTTGTTTGTTTCAAACAGACTATTATTTTTACTGTTTCAGATAAGAGGTGGTTTTTAATTTGAGGGATTCGTTTCCTCCTTTTTAAATACATATTTCTTTTTGAAAGCCAAAATCTCTTTAACCATTTCTGGACTGGATACTGTAAGGAATGTCTGTTGTGTATTTCACGTGGAAACATTCTTATAGTTACCATTTTTATTGTATGCCTTTTCATTTTGCTAAATAGGATCAACAATTTACCAAAAAAGTAGTTGTATGGAAATACAGTATAAAATTTCCATTTTTCACGGTTCAATAAAAGATCGTTCTCAGAACATAATGTAGTTTCAGCAGAAGAATATCTACCCCAGCCTGAAAGGAATATGTCGCTTTACGACTTCGATTTCCTTACTACATTTGCGAGCAGGTAGGAGATGGTCTTTTAAAATTGTTGGTTCACTTTACCCTCGATGTTTCCTCTCTTATCAGCTCCCATTTTGGAAAGGAAGAAAAATGCTTCCCTCTTCTATTTAGTGATTCAAAGTGGATTCATTTATGGAGCAAACTGAAGCGTGCAGTACACTTGGTGTTCTCATTACAGAGCTCTGAAACACATTCCCCTCTCTAGACCTGTGTTCACAGCCTTATCTTTTTAATACATTTCCCTGTTTCCCCTGGATGGAGTTGTGCCTAGTAGAAATGTGTGAAAAGTGGCATCTGTCTGGTTAAATACAGAGAGGAAAAAACATATTTTTTTCAAAGAGTCGTGAGGAAGTGTAGCGTGTCTCTTGCCATGGAGGAAACCACTTTTCATGTTGGCAAACCTCTCCCCTCTGCCCAATCAAAGCCTGAAGAAAAGGGACGTGTGAATGCTATCGGAGCTCTGAGCCCAGCTGGAAGGGGTCCTGTTTCTGGACCACGGGCCTCCCCTCTCTGCCCCAAGAGATGTGAAGGAAATCTTCACATTTTCTTTTTCTTTCGGTCCCTTTGTTTCTCTCTTAAAGGGGGCTTAATAGAAGTGGTCACAAGAATTAGGTGAGATTTATTCATCGTCTTTCTGTGAGGGCCCACAACGGCTAGAGATCCTTCCATAACGTGTTTGCTTCCCTGGTCCGGTGGCCTCACGGTTGGTGATTCTGCCCAAGGCATAGCGCTCGCAGCACAAATGAGAAGCGTGACAAGTCTCTGCAGGTCACTGTGATTTCTTGGATACCACTCTGCATCTGGGGCCTAGTAAAGCGTGAAGCCACACGAGTATGAGTTCCTCCAAAGGGGTGTGCACAGCAGGGTTGCTGGATGGATGCAGTCGCTGCTGAGTTGCCGCCACATAGAGCCACGGCTTCTTCCTCATCTGTGTAGACTGTGGGTGGAAGCCATGTTTGCTGCCTCCAGAGCACAGGCCTTTAGAGGTGAGCTCAGTGGGCATCTTCAGCATCTTAGCTGCTTTTCAGCAGTGGTTGCTTTTTAACTTTTCAGGAGCTACCGTCTGCCTAGAGTATGTCTTCTCTTTTGTCTGCTCTCAACTTTTCATCTGTCCTGTTCCTTTTTCCCACTGAGTGTGATCTGTATTCCCCATGAAAAGACATCTCTGGGGCACCTGGGTGGCTCAGTGGGTTAAGCCTCTGCCTTCGGCTCAGGTCATGATCTCAGGGTCCTGGGATAGAGCCCCGCATCGTGCTCTCTGCTTCCCCCTCTCTCTGTCTACTTGTGGTCTCTCTCTCTGTCAAATAAATAAATAAAATCTTAAAAAAAAAAGAAAAGAAAAGAAAAGAAAAGAAAAGACATCTCCGCAGGGAGCATTTAAATATTTTGAGAAATAGGTCAGGTAATATCTCTATTAATAGCAAATAACACAGGGCCCTACTTTGGAATATATGCGTATCAAATAGCTCTGAGTATCTGATCCAGACCACAAAAAACAAATAACTCAAAGCACTTACTCTTCCAACCCAGCCAGTGGTACTCATTTCAGTGTGTTCTTGTGCCTAGAGAGGGAAAAATATAAGGGCAGCATTTCAGAGAGAAGTGAGGTATTAATTCTATTTTTTATCTGCAACTCGTGGTAACAGAAGCAAAATTGTACTTAAAATAATCGAAAACTATCTCCATTTATATAATTGTATTTGTGCTCAGATTGTTTATAGGATTGCATCAGGACCTTTCCCTCTCTTGCCTAGAGCTCTGTCTTCCATATGTGGCCCTGGAAGCTCCCCTGGCATTTTCAATTCAACACGCACGGCACAGAAGATGATGTCCTTTATCTTGCCTCATTCCCACCGGCTTGTTCTGATGCCTTTGTTCTTCTGTTTGGTGCCACTGCTCACCCGAGCCAGAGACTTGGGAGTCACTCTAGATGCCTCCTCTCCTCAGAGCCACCTCCTCAGCCCCTGCCTCCTGGTTCTTTGACTCCCCTCATCCTTCTCCACCGTTACTGCCTTAGCTTCTGTTCTCATCAGGTTTCCCTTGGTCCACTGCCCTGACCTCCCAGTTGGAGACACCCTGCCTCTCTTCTCCTCTTCCAGTCTGCTCAACCCCCACTGACCTCTTGTGGCAACAGACGACAGTTCTAGCTCATTAGGATCCTGTCCTATTTAACACCTAGAAATAGCTCTCCGTGTCTTACAAGTAAGTCCGAACCCCTCAGAGCGGCACCTGAGCCTCAGCCTACCTCCACCCTCAGTTCTCACCAGCAAAGAGCTTAGGTTTCCTAGTTTGGAGTCCGGCTGTCACGTGACCTTCTTAACCTCTCAGAACCCCTGTCTCCACAGTGTCTGGCTACCCTGAGTGTTCAAGAAACGGAGGCTATTATTATGGATTATCCTAATGGTATTCCCTACTAAAATAACCACGTTTTAGGGACCAGCATGTTGTCTCATTGGTTTGTTTCTGTTTGTTTTAAATCCAGAGCTGTGCACAGAACTTGGGGCGTAGGTATCCATTGTTTGCTGTATAAATAAATGAATTGACAAATCAAGACAAGGGGTGCCCAAGCTTTCTGAAGCAAGAATCTTCACTATGCCCAACCAGGTGGGAAGTGTGTAGAGGGGGAGGCACTTGGCACAGAACCCATTACCAGAAAAGGGTTTGGAGAGGTGCCCTTCACATATGTCACTAACCCTTCCCTGGACATTGCCCCTCCTGAGGCTGCCGTTCCCAAAGGGGCTTTAATCCGGATTCACTAGCTTGGCTGAACCTTGTGGTTTCTTGTGGGGAATGCCCTGCCCCCGTCCCCAGCACCTCAAGGATGAAATAACACTTGCCTTTGTCTTAATGTTGCCACCCTCTCTGCCTGGTTGTTATCTATTTATAGTCTAAAGTTGTTGACTGCTGAAGTATAGTCACAGGGTGGTAGGAGATTTGTGGCCTTTTGATACTAGTTTTGTTTCACATATTCTCAGTCAGTCATTCTCTGCTCCCCATATTTTCTCTGTTGACCTTGCAGCTGCTGGCCTTCTTGGGCTGTCTGAATTTTGACATCAAATTCTATCTTTTGGGTTTCTAATCACCATCCCCTCCCTAAGTGATAATATCCATAACTGAAACCGTATGACTAGTGAGCAGAGATGAAATGGAAGTACCATCAAATATCAGATTCTCTCTAAAAGTTAGTCAAGACTCACTCACTGCCTCAGGATCTGACAGACTCAGAAAGACAAGAAGCTCAAACTTTATTTGCTGATTCCCAACCATTCACTCTCCCCGTTTTTGTGGAATCCTTGGATCACATGTAGCTTTAGAAGCAGAGCATCACCATTAAACCTTACCTCTGGTTTTCTCCAATTGTTGGTGTCATTATTATAGTCACAGATATTCATGACTGAATAGTTCTGAATCCTTCGGAGCCACTGCAAAGAAATCCTTTCTTCATTTACCCATGTCACGTCACACAAGTAGTAATCCCTGGAAGGAAGGAAGGAAGGAAGGAAGGAAGGAAGAAGAGAGAGAGAGAGAGAGAATAACTATTTCCAGACCTTGGTACAGAGAGATATTTTATTCAGTGAAATCAATCTTAATAGGCATATAATTTTAAATGGTTGTTGAAACCATTTAATACCACAATATTTTACCTTTTTCTGAAAGCTTGAAGTGTAATTTAGTTTTGAATGGAAATTAAAATATACCTGACAGGAAAAACAGCAGCTAACATTATATAGTGGCTTAGCAAACGTGACTCACACCACCGCTCAGGATTTTTTCAAGTCCTTAATTTGGCCTTTGGTGGTGCCAGGAAGTCAAGGGTGACATTTTTCCCATCTCTTTTCTGCTGTATTGAGAGAACATTACAGTGAGGCCAGACACACTGGCTGAGATTCGAATATTTTCTGGTAATTTCTGGTGAAATTATAACTGACCCTTTTCTCAACTTCGTTTTTCAAAGGAGAAAAAAACTGACTCACATCTCTATGAATTTTGAAAATCAAATAATTATACTGTAAAAATCTTTTCTCAAAAGTCAAAACATGAACCATGTGAAAAAAATCAAGGAACCTTAACACGAAATTCATGTTAACGGAGATATCACTAGCAGTATGTCTTCCTCCAACACATACCTTTAAACATTTTTGGAGCTACCTTTTGATTTATAGTGAGATGCATGGAATTCTCAATTTACTTTTCTGCTAGCCTACCTAAATAATTGCTCTGGATTGTCTATTTTATTTGATTTGCTCCTCTAGTCCCCCACCCCCCGTGCGATGATCTTGAGTGATCATTCTTAAATCCTTTTTTTCCCACTGTCTGATCAAAGCTTTGTTTCCTTTTGTCAGAAAAATTCCAAGAGACTCTTTTCTCCTCTTTCTTTCTGACTGGCCCCATGGCCGTAGCCTCCTCATCAACGCTGAATGCTCTAAAATGCTCCTTCTCTCTTCTCTTCACAGGCTGTGCCCAACCCCTCCTCTGTCTCTTGGCTCTCCTTGCTTGACCACAAGCTCTCTGAGGCACCGGCCGCAGCTTTCTTGTTCACAGGGCGTCCCGGGCTCCAATGGAATGAGTAACCGGCACCAAATCGACACTGAAATTCTGTGGAAGGGGAAAGTCCTGTTGTGTTCTCTGTGGCCTGAACAGCTCTGTCCTTCCTTGGCATTCACAGACCCCGTCCTGTCTGCACTCCCTCCACAGACACGAAACCAAACGGCTAATATTTATTGAGCACTTAGGATGGATCACCGCTTCACTATCGCCCTTCTATAGGTGGGGATACCTCCTGTGTTAAGGTCCCCTCCTGGGTCCTCCAGGGTCCCCTCCTGGCTGTCCCCGTTGCCGGTGGCAAGTACTGAAAGAAGATTCAAACCCCTTCACCCAGCAGCAAAGAACCACCTTCCCATAAATAGGGACTCCTCGCCGTTTCAGGCCTTTCTCTTGCTTAGTAAGAACCCATACACTGGGGCATCTGGGTGGCTCAGTCATTTAAGCGTCTGCCTTCGGCTCAGGTCATGATCCCAGGGTTCTGGAATAGAGCCTGTGTTAGCCTCCCTGCTCAGCGAGGAGCCTGCTTCTCCCTCTCCCTCTGCTCCTTTCTCTCCCCCACAGCCTCCGGCTTGTGCTCTCTCTCTCAAGTAAATAAATAGAATATTAAAAAAGAAGGAGGAGGAGGAGGTGGAGGAGGAGGAGGAAAGGAGAAACCTGTATACCATCCAGTCTGCGTGTCTGGTATTCCATGAACACCTTCTGAGATTTCCCAGCTGCCCTCACTTTGTTCACCCTGCCCCCAGTTTGTTCAACCTGCCCTCAGTCTAAAACCACTGCTATACTCTAACTTCCTTAGGTCTTCCTCAAATATCCACTATGCCTTCTTGGAAAGTCTCTCCTTCAGCACCAACATCAGCATTCTTAAGGTGCTCATCTCTAACGACCACCAGGCTGCAGGGCCTAAGAGTGCAAACCCCTCTTTGCACGCACAGGACCAACGGTGCCTCTCAGAGTTCAATGCTTCTGCCCTGTGCCCAAGCCACAGGCATTAACGAATCTTGCTGGGGATAGGAATAAATCATTGCAAAAGTGGATGGAACTATGACATGCAAGGGAGAAAACAAAACTTTTTGAGATTAACTTTCTTGACTAGGGGTCTGAAGACTTTTTCAGTCAAGAGCCAGATAGTAAATATTTTAAGTTTTGCGGGTCACATGTGCTCTGTGACAATTACTTATCTCCACCTTTGCAGCACAAAAGCAGCCAGAGGCAATATATCATCAACGAACATCTGTAGATGAGTTCCAGCAAAACCCGGAGATCTGAAGTTCACATAATTTTCACATGTCACAAAATATTATTCTTCTGGTGATTTTCCTTCCCAACCACTCAAAATTGTAACAATCTTTCTTGGGGCGCCTGGATGGCTCAGTGGGTTAAGCCTCTGCCTTCAGCTCAGGTCATGATCTCAGGGTCCTGGGATTGAGGCCCGCATCGGGCTCTCTACTCAGCAGGGAGCCTGCTTCCCTCTCTCTCTCTGCCTGCCTCTCTGCCTACTTGTGATCTCTTTCTCTCTGTCAAATAAATAAATAAAATCTTTAAAAAAAAAATCTTTCTTAGTTGTAGATCATACAAAAACAGGCCTGGGGCTGGATTTGCCAGTGGGCCCTGGTGTGCTGATCCCTGCTCTATGCCCGTGGTTCTTATTCACAGATCAAATTCCTTTGTAAATCAGATGGAAATCAGGTACCTCTCTCCCGGGTGGGGGTGGGGGGAGTCTCCTTACATACGTGCACTCCATGGCCTCGATTAGGATCACAGGCTCCAGAAATGGGAAACTTTTCTAAAGTGGCATGGTCAGGGGAAAGGACAGGCAAAGGGAGAAGAAAACTCATTAACACAATTAGTGGGTCACCTTTACTAAGGGCTTTATCTATAAAAACCATACACAATACTCCAGGTTCAGAAATCAGCAGTAGAAAAGTAACTTCTTTCCCATTCGAAATTATAGAGTAATGGAATTTGGGAAGCCTGCCAGGGAACTCACATGCATCTGGCACTTGCTCTGCCCATTTCTAGATCAAAGGTTCACGAGCCTGTGTCTTCCACACTCTCTGTCACTCTCTGTAGCCCCAGGTGTACTCTGCACCCTCCGTATGGGCTGCTCGCCAGCCCGCGGACAGGACATTTTGCATCCTCGTGTAAACACACCCCTGTTTAATCACAGCTTCTCTTTAGGGTTTGGAATTAAAGGGAGACAGAGCGGCGCTGCAGACACTACCCTGAGCCAAGATCGTGCCGGTCTAAGATGTCAGTGAATCATAAAAACTATATAAGGGAACCAATGGCCCAATTGTACTTTTTATTGAAAGGTTTAATTAAGTCCTACTTAGGACCAGAAAAATCCAACAAGCAGGTTTATCAACTATACTTTGCACTATATGCCGATTTTTTAAAAAGAATGCATGCAGGAGCAAGTGGGGGAGGGGCAGAGAATCTCAAGTCCACTGACTCCTTACCCAGCCTGGAGGCCAAGCCCAGCTGGGGCTGGATCTCATGACCCTGAGATCAGGAGCTGAGCCACCCAGGTGCCCCTCCATGCTGATTTTATTCTGTAAAAACAGAGAGGCTCTACTGAACAGATTGTTATGTAATGGTGGGAAGGGGTGGAAGAGGGAATGTCAGGCAGCCTGGCCTTCCTTGAGCCAGAGACCGCCTCTCCTGACAGGCATAGCGATTCAATAAGCTCTTCTAATTTCTGGGACAATGTTGTTTTTAAGGAGAGTGAGGTTGACTTTAATACTAAAGCAATGGAGTGATTTCTGGACATAATAACCAGAGTTCACACCCATGAGCAGTTTACTATGTGCCAGAAACTGTACCATGTGCTCGACATAAAGCCATAAAGCTTGTGGCACCCTACAGGGTCGGAATGCTAGGGTTCCTGTTTTGCAGACAAGGAAAGGGAAGTGTAGAGAGGTTAAGTAACTTGCCCAAGGTCACACACTGGGAAGTGTTGGGAGGCATGATTCAAACTAAGCCAGTTGGCTTTGGATTTTCTGTTCCTAGTAGCTCCTTCTATACAGAACCTCCACCCGTCCCTCTGGGAAATGCGGTCGGCTAGCTTCACCCTCTTGCCTTTTTTTTAGGGTAAAATTCCTTACTCTATGAGGTCTATGTATTCCCACAGCATGTGTGTAAACTAAATAGCTGAATTCTATAAAGCAAATTATATGTGATAGTGCTGGGACAGACCTGCTCTTGAAGCATATTTCAAGCATATTTCAGAGACTCTTTTTGCAAAGTGACCGTTGCCTTGTAAACAGTAGGCGTGTAATAAATGTCTGTTGCGTTGCATTAATTCCCCTAATTTGTGTAAATGTTTCTTTTGGTGTGTTAAGGGTACTTAACATCAGGTCGGCATTACTGACTGAGAAGAATATTGGAGAGAAATCGCTCCTCAGAGCAACCGCAGACGGTGGAGTGATTAATTCGGTGAATCACCCAAGGAAGCGGGCGTTCTGCCAGTACTGGCCCCGGGCTCCATGCCACTCTCTGCTCTGATGGGGATGCCAGCCCTCCTGGGGCTGCTGCAGATCGCTGAGGAGAAGGATAGGTGGGGTGAGGGGGAGCCCGTCACAGAGGGCAGCACCCATAGCACATGGGGTCCTGAAGGGCTTCCTGTCTTGAGGTGTCTCTAGTTTCCTGGCTGTTTCAGTCTGGTTCCTTCATCTCCTGTTGGACAAGCCCACACCCTGACATCTCTACTTTATAGATCAAGGATTATCAACTGTTCGGAGGAGGCATTAATCTATCACATCACTCAGGAGCAGAAAAAATAGGGTGGGGCAGGTCATGCGCTGGGTGTGATGGGTCCCCGGAGCCGATCAGCAGATGTTGGGTGGGGTCACCTCAGTAGAACGTGCCCTTCCCAGTCCTCTAGCTCAGGCCAGGGAATGTGCAGATGGCTGGGAGGAGGCAGAAAAGAGGGACTGCTAGGCAGGGTCACTTGGAGGGTCGTCTTCAGTCCTGGCTGTGTAAACCATTCCACACACATAAAGTCACCCTCATCCCTCCGCACAGAAGCTTATTCATTGATTCTACACATATTCATTGAGCACTTGCTGTGTCTCAGGTCCTGCACGAGAGGCACCAGATATAAAATATAAATATGAGTATAAATATAAATATTGTGAAGCCAGGCTCTAAATAAAGCAGGTAGGGAGTTTATGATTTTATAATATATGTTGTTTTCTCTCAAGGATTTTGAGCTCACCAATTCCTCTCATAGTCATCAAGACAAATGAGCGGCCTAATCAATCTTGACCTCTTGACCTCTAACTCAGGGACGGCAGCCGCGAGGCTCCCTGCCTCTGGTAGGACTTTACCTGCTCAAAGCTGTGTGGAGCAAGGACGTGGCCTCAGAGGAAAATGAGTGATGGGCACATGGGGGCAGAGGAGGGGAGATACACGCCCCACTCTCCTGGGGCTACACTCCAGGCGATCCTACACTCCAGGAGCTCGTGGATGGCTAGAAAACACGGCAGAAGGTGCTGGGCCGTTTCTGAAGAGGCACAATTTGCCTGCATTAACCTGGCCCCGCTGGAGGTTTGCGTGAGGCCAGAAAGTGGGGCATCACCGCCTGCTAGAAGATTTTCCCCAGAGAGGAGCTCGAACCTGGTTTTACATAAACTGCGGCCTCCCTGGTGTTAATAGAGACCAGAGCTGGATTTATAATTCCCTATATAACACATTCCTGAGGCATTTCCAGAAACGACTCCTCAGTAAAGTACATCTCACACAAAATATCCCCAGTGAGTGAGGCAGTTCTCACCAGGAATGCAGCATAAAGAACCGCAAACAATGACTTAAGGGTTCATTTGTACGGGGCCAAAATGAAGTCCGTGAACTTGCGCACGTTTCCTAAGCTCAGCTCCTGGATGAGGCTTCTAAGGAGGGTAGAGCCCACAGATGGAGACCTGTGAAATGGCCATGACAATGACACGGTAGGCGGTGTATTGAGTGAGATGTGAGCGGGACATCAGGCACAGTCGTCATCCACAGGAAACACTTGATGCATAGAAACCCCATTATTTGATGAGTCTGGTCTGGCAGGTGCAGACCTCTGTCCTATTCCCAGATCCCATGCTGACTGCGTGAAACCTTGAGCAAAAGAGTTTCCCTCTCTAAGCCTTAGTTAGCTTATCTGTGTCCCACAGCACTGTTCTCAGTGTGTTCTAGAAGCCTGCAGGTTCTGTCTAAGATCCTGACTCCTGGAGGAAGCAGATGGGGAGAAGGCCTGTGCCTGCAACCTGAGTGGTAATGATCTGGTTGGTTTCTGGACCTGCACTCCTGTGTACTGTCTCACTTGAAAAAAAGCCTTTGGATCCTTACAAAAGTTTGTAGACCACGAGTGAGGTCTAAAGCCCCTTCCAGATCTAAGGTTCTTTAGAGTAGGGGCTTATGGCTCATTCTCCCAGCAGAGAGATGTTGGTCTTAGACCAAGAATTCCCTCCAGGCCCTGCTGCTCTTTCCCTGGACAGCCTGTACTCCCCACACATGGGTTACCTTCCCCTTCAGGGCCATCCCCCTGGGCTGTGCCCTGTGGTTCTTTCCTGCTCAAGCCACATATGCCCCAGGATACTTTCTCTCATCCCTGGGGTCATCAAAACCCATCTCCCCCTCCTCAAAATGTTTCTGCCCTTCTGTTTACGCCTCCGAAGTATTTGCCTTTGGGGTCATTTATCGGAATATATTCTATCCTCTGCTTGGTCGTAAGTGCTAAAAAGATAGTAGCTCAGCCCTATGGACATCTGTTACGTAAACAGCAGGTGCTCAGTCAATATTGATAGACGAGATGAATGGATGGTGCCACACAGCAGATTTTAAAACCTTCAGGTAAATGTTTATACCTTTGGACAAACTCAGAAAAAGCAATTTTTAAAAATTTACTGATGATTTATTTTTTTCCTCCAAATGATTAGGTTAAAAAGATATTTCTAATCAAGTCAATGAAGTAATGACTACAGAGCAGAGCCTACAGCATTCAGGATGTGGTGCATTCAACCCTGACAAGGCTGCTTCCATGTTGCTCTGATGGTAACTCCAGGAAGCTGAGGGCAGCGGTTGAATTCACACAGAGAAGGGCAGCTAGCAGAGTACTTGTAAGCTCTTGTTTCTAAGTCAGACAGGTTTGAATACAGACTCCTACTTGGTCATTTTCTTAACTTCTAGGCCTCATTTCCTTATTTGTAAAAGAGGCATATAATTATAGTTGTTGGAAAGAGTTACTTTAAAGACTAAGACTAATACAAAGCCTGTAGTAATGCCCCGAGTCTGGCACATAGTGAGTGCTCAGTATCTACTAGTTATTATTTTAAAGCAACAAGAAAACCAACATAATGAACAGAAATGAATAGAAAGCAACTCACAGCCATAAATTGCATGCAATGCCAGGTGGTTATCTTTACAGGAAAAGCACAGGGGGCTGAGGGTGTGCGGTGGCAGACTTTCAAACCACCAACGATTATTTAAGCAAGTGACATCCTGAGGCATGTCGGTGTCATGAGGATCCCTAAATTTCTCCGGTTCTCATGGGGACCTGCACAGCCCTTGTGATCTGACCTCACTCCTATCACTCACCGCTTCACTCACACTGCTCTGTTTGCTTGGCCTCCTGCAGGTCCTCTCACACACCAGACCCAGCCTCCCTGTGGGGCCTTTGCACCTGCTCTTCCTCTGCATGGATGCCGAACCCCCAGCTACTGAGGTGGCTAGCTGGCCCTCTGTCTTATGTCACTGCCCACAGGCCATCCTGTGAGAGAAGGCTTCCTTGCCTGTCCTCCCGCCACCATCACTAACCCCTTGCCTGCTTTGATGGTTTTCACAATTTTCTGTCCACCTGGTTGTTGTCTGCCTCCCCCACCTTGAATGTAGGCTCCATGATTCCCGGGACTCTGGCAGCTCTAGTCACTGTGCGACCCCATCATGGTAACTGTGCTTAGCATGAAGACACAAAGTGAGGGCTCACCAAAGAGTGGCTGATGAAGGGCTTCTGGGCGCGGGGGGACACCACAGGACACTACCCCTGATTCTGCCATTCATTTTTAAAATGTTCTCCCTGAGATCTGTGAAACTGTACAACCCACACGTTCTGATCAAGACACTTACCCTGTTGAAATAGCATCAGGAGGAGTGATTTCTACTGAAGTTGCATTGGTGTTTGGGTCGAGATTGTTGATTTTTACAACAAAGAGCTTTACGGTTGGATTTACAGCTCCTGCCTAGGAAAAAACAGTAACAGAATTGATATGAACAAAAAATACCACATCTTTGCACAGGTTTACAATTGTACAAAAGTGTCTGCATTAGAGCAATAAAATTATAATCACAAGACACATTAAAAATCTATATAGATAAATCTAACACAGATAAAATGAACATAAAAGAGAGTAATGAAATGCAACTTTTTCATGTTCAGGCAGAAACATGTCAGCTCCTAGCACTCCTGTTTAAATCATGAATGTTCATAACTCAATGTGTTTTGTGCAAACAAGGACAAACTTTTAAAAAATCAATTTTATTATTTTGCAAATATACTCTGACTCCAGAAGGCAAAAAGTCTAATGGCTGACAACTAGGAAGAATACGCTGGGTTCAGCCAAAGACACAATCCACCAGGAAAATGAGTTTACCTGAGCCAAGAGCCAATAACGCTAATTAGGAAGCCATCATTTGCACTCCAAATTCAAGTTCACTACATTCGAGCTTTACAATCAATATGATGACAGAAATCTACAAAACTTTTTTATATATACACACAGACCTTCAATTGACAAATTAGTTAGAAATAATATATTTTTAGGGAGAGCATTTCATGTTTTTTTTTTTTTTTTTTTGCCAGTTTCACTCATCAAAAAATAACATTCCACTGAAAATACATCTCTATATTTAGTCTCAGATCCTTTTTTTTCTTTTTACTTCCTCTGTCTTCCTAAAATGGCAGCTCTTCCATGAAGAAAATTGAGTGAGTTGGTAAAAATAAAAATCCCTTTTCCCAAGTTGCTTACAGCAGAAACATTTACTATTAGATTTTCCTATAGATGATTCTGTGGCCATTAATATTATGATACTAGTGAAGAATCCCGGTTGCCTTCTAAATCCCCCTCTTCCTCGGTTTATACTGCTTAACAAAGCTGTTGGATTTTCATAAATATGCATCCCGTAGGGGGAGAACAGCCTTGCAAACCAAGATGTGAGACCATTATTCCAAACGCAGGACGTGTGAAATTCACATTGGTGCCAAATCTATACCAGAATCCCTGAAACTAGTTATGAATCGGTTAATTAGCAATACAACCGGATATGTAACCGAGCTTTTCAACCTCATCCAGGGTACATTCCAACTTCTACAAATAAGAGGAGCTTGTGATTCAAGGACAGCTTCTCTTTTCCTCCACTGAAACATTCTTATTCCCCTACCTCTTTCAAAAGCATTTTCCCCATCTTTTTCGGCTTGTCATTCCTCAAAGTTTTTGGAGAAATTACAAAACCTTAAATCACACTCTTTCCTGGGATAATAAAAATACTTTAAAATTGCCAGATGCTGTTGACTTCAGCAAGAGTAATCATAGCAAGCTGTTGAAGAGAGACTGACAATATTTTCATTAGCAGGAAAGGATTAAATGAAACCATTCTCTTCCTATCAAATCACGGAACCACTACGTGAACAGGAGCACAGACCTTCGGGTATGGAATCCGCACAGTCTTTGGGTACTGCAGCGACTCGTCAGAGTAGAAGGAGTATTCAATAAGTGGGACTTCTGTGTCGTTAAATTGGGCATATGCTAAAAAAGTGCCTTTTGGAGACCACCACAGAGCAGAGTAGGCACTGAAGATTTCCTCTGAAAAAAGACATAAATTGTTCTGTTACAAGAAGTAGCTGATAAATTGGCTTTGGCATTCAAAATATTGTTCTCATTAGCTTTAGTAATTACAGTAGAGTTCAACTAATGAACCATTTTGCATTTGCTGGGCTTCCAAATTCAGAGTAATACAAATGAATAAAAATAAAATCTTCAAGGATAGATCTGGATTGTAAAAATAAGTAACCCGTTGGACCATTTTAGAATATTTTAGCACACAATATTTAATATAAGCTCTACATTTTTTTCTTTATCTTATAATCCTCTAAATTTATGCCGCAAAACATACTAAAAGTAAATTTCACACAAGGGGCTGATTCTCCTTTCTAAGTTTCAAACAGTCAACATGCCAGCATACTCTCCCCAACTGGGCTCCGTTTGTACTGTGCCCACAGGGTACTGGTGGGTGGTGTGTGGTTCCAGACTATCGAACTAATATGGTGCCCACAGTTTACTACTCTTGGCACAAACAGGGTGTGGGAAGGATGGATTTAGAATGACAAGGCACTCCGTGAGACCCCAATTGAAAAACATCTCCTTCGCTTAGCCTTGAAACTAAAGACTCTAGCGGGTTAGCGTACTCCTCTGCTGCCTACAGTGACAGTGAGGGAAGAGGGTCAAAGAGAGAGGCAAATGGAAGGAGAGGTCTTGCTCTCCAGAAGGGTGTTGGACTCGTTCTCATTCTCTGGCAAATGTAGTTCTTTCCCGTGTTTATTATGGCATCTCCTCATGGGACTTCCATTTTTTGGCTCTTAAAATGCCAAAATCTCTTTCATGGAGGGTTCAGGCAGACCAAATGGATACTCCTAGTCCTTTATGCAGATTTAATCTACAGAACCTCATGTTCTGTTGTCGGGGAGGAGAGGGGAAGGTAGAAGCAGAAGTAAAGAAACTTGAGTCTTAGAGTTAGGAAATCATCTGTCCCCATCACTTTTCTGATTCCTGAGGCCTCTTTACAAGTGTCTTCCAAATGCTGGTTTTCAATAATAATAATGATAACGGTAATAGTAGTGGCAGTAACAGTAACAATGATAACAACAGTAACACAGCGTAATAATTACTATGATGAGCACCCAACATTTAAAGAGTGCTAACCACCATGAGGTAGATTTGATATGCAACCAACATCTATGATCTCTGGTAATCCTCTGGTGAGAAAGGGGCAGTGGGCTTAAGGAGAAGTCATTGCCCAGAGTCACATGGCCAATAATTGACTGACTCAAGAATGAATCTAGACTTGTCTGGTTTGAATCAATGCTTCTCACCTCCATGCTCTACGTCTTTCCATGCCTATTTCAGTTCTTCCGGTAACAGAAAACCTACTGGGAAAGGCAGCCTGTTCTGGCTTTATCTGTTTTCTACCTATGTCATAGTTTCATCTGTGTAGTAATTTAGAATTTACAAAACACTTATCTAATTTAGTCTTTACAAAGATGCCTAGATGAGTCTATTCTATTTATATCCCATTTTACAGACAAGGCAACTGACGGGCTTAGAGAGAAAGAGAATGAATTGCCAGAGATAAGACATGACACAGGCCCATGACTCTGAGTCTAGGGGTTTCTACCGAGAACTTCTTCAGATAATGAGTGGATGTCTCTTTCCTGTGGCTTCTACCCATTGGTTTCCAGTCTAAGATCAAGATGCAAATTACATAAAATGAATACAATTACAGCAAGATTATGGTTTTTAAAATTGCTTCTAAGTAAAGGTAGCAGGTAATATCTATGTTTTGATTGGTAATATAGAACATATTGTTTTATAATTATACATAGAACATATCCTTCCATACAGGAATGTATTAAAACCATTATTATAAAAGTACTTCTAGTCAAACTCCAAATTCCGAGAACGAATAGTAGGGAGAAGGGAGAAAAACAAAGGGGGGGAAAAGATTTCCAGTGCTTTCTGATACAAAGCTGGTTGTGAGCACAAGTGTCTGTGGCACCCCCTCCCCCACACCCTGATCCTCCCTCACCTGCGATAGCCTGTGATACCTGCCAGTCCGGCTATTCTGACCTTCCCTTGGACTTAGTGTCTGCCCTTGAATAGGTCCCTTGATTCACTCTATGAGAATTACCCATTGACCTCTGTGTCTCCCGCTCGGGGCTGAATTCCCTGAGAGCAGCTATTGGATAGCTTTTTTTCCCTGTGTCTCTAGAACCTGACATAGCACCTTCATAGGTAGTTGGCACTCTCTGAATTACCCACACCCCCACTGTCAGCCCAGCTACCATAGGGCGAGGAGTGCTCCATCTTCCAAGCTTATTTCTTTCTCTAACCCTCCTCATCCTCCCTCTCAAAATTCTCATTCTCATTTCTTGTTAGATAAACTATACTCATACTTTCGAGTGAATGTCATGGGATTCACTTCAAACCAGGAGATAAAGTATTCTTATTTTTTACAAAAGAAGACACTTGTTAACTAAAGTAATAATTTAAAAATCATGAAAGAAAACAAAGAAAATGTTAAGACACTGAGAAAGAAAGTAATTTGGGATTCTGGGGCAGGGCAGGGGACACATGTCCCAGAGGGTAGGCTGCTGTGTGAGTGTCCTTCCAGGATGTGGCAGAAAGCCCCATCTGGCCTTTGCAACTTTCTTTCTTCTTTTACTTATGAACCTATAAATTCTCAAAATCTACTCATTCAGCTTATACTCAACAAGTATTCATGGCTGCAGTGGAGATGCTCCATGGGAAGATAGAACTCATATATGGAGACACAAGTGTGCTCTTTCCAAATATGGATCATTCATAAGTATATAAAACCAATTATAGGAAGTTCCCCAGAGGAACCAAAGTCCTATTTTTTTTTTTAGCAACAGACCCACACTGGAACTGGGAAGCCATTCTTCTGTTTGTCATCAACACACAAAATGAGATCTTTCCAGCTCTTATCTACCTAAGAAAGGACTAATAGTGTTAGGTGTGTTCTCATCCTAGAGATACTCAGATGTTTCGAGGAAGGGTCTAGTTGCAGCTTTGGGAAGAAGCCTTATACAGGTTGTTTTGGGGGTCCTGCAGGTTGTGCTGTGCTGTCCAGCAAGTGTTTTTTAATTGCTAAGTGACAAGTGCTAGCAAATTTCATTATAAATTTTTTCTGGGTCATGGGGATTTATCTTTCTTTTAAAGTGATTGTTGTTGTTGTTGTTGTTATAATATTAGTCATTTAACTGAACTTGACTTGCACTGGGTAAGAGCCAAAATTAAGTCATGAAGAAAAACTCTTTTTTTTCTTTTTTAAACTATGAGGAAGAAATAAGAAGATGAAATAGGATGAGAACTTAATAAGCATTAGGCAACTTTGTGAACAGTCTGGAATAGCCTCAAAATGCCTTTTACCTTGGCAGCTATAGATGCGAAAAATGTTTTTCTAATATTTTCTTAAACTCTATCCTAAAAGAGAAAATCCTTTTTAATAATTTTAGTTCTTTTTATTTTTACTGATTTTCCCTTAGAAGACTTTCTAATTATTTTTTCCTGCTTTAAAAACAGGAAATTATGATTTGTCCAAGTTCAAATGAACACAAATTCTCTGTAAAACAGATGCTTTCTTCCCCCTCTATTCCCCAGCCTCCAGACAATATTTTGTCAGCTCTTGGAATGCTGTGGGAGTATTTAGCTTTCCTTAGTAACTCTGGGTTAGGTAGGCCCAGTTAGAGAAACATCTGATGTTAATCTGCAAGCTTTTATGCCCCAGTAAAGCAGAAAAGCTACCTATACAGAAAGGCCCTTTGTAGGAGGAGACTAAAGACAATAGAGGCATTGAGAGACAATGTGGACATCAGGGAAACTAGCCACTGTTAAGAAATCCTTGTTCTGGGAGACACCTGGTATTGTGAGTGCTAAAGAGATTTGATGACATTTTAAAAAAATGCAACTTATTTTAAATGCCATTGAATTTCTCCATTTTAAGAGAAATGTTTAACTATTAAAAAAAAACTTACAAATTTTCTAATTTGAAAAAGCTTTAAAATCTCTACCTTCATAAACCCAGTCAGTTATTCCATTGGATATTACATTTTCTTCTCCAGTCCATGTGATCCTCTGACTTGTTGAATTTGGTTCATTTTTAACATAAATATCATTGTTCCAAACGTATGCCTAGAAAAACAGATTGGTGAGTAATAACCTGTTATAACATATCTTATTCTGGAGTTAAAAGATATCTATCCTCAAATAATATTGACATGTCAATGTAATGATTACCTTGGGTTAGTCAATTTCAGCAAGATAAAGTCATTCACTACCCCCTCACATTTATTTATTTAATTAATTTATTTCTTTAAAAGATTTTACTTATTTATTTATTAGAGAGAGAGAGAGCACAAGCACGGGGAGGAAAAGAAGGAGAGGGAGGAGCAGGCTCCCCACCTAGCAGGGAGTCCGGTGCGGGACTGGATCCTAGGACCCTAGGATCACCACGTAAGCCAAAGGCAGACGCTTAACTGAATGAGCCACCCAGATGACCCACCCTTCACATTTTAAAAATCATTAAGTATACAAGCTATAACTCCAAATAATTCTAAGGACACTCAATATATTAAAAAGAAGCAGCTCAGCTCACAAACCCCACTGTTTGAATGCTGGAGTGCCTGTGAAGACTCAGGAGCCTGATCATTTCTACAGAATAATGTCGGCTTCCCATTGCATTCTGGGAGAGGTGAGTTGAGGGAGTGTATTCGATGTTGGGAGGGAGAATTCTGTCTACAAATGAACATCCTGTCTTCCTATTCAAATTCTTTTGCACTTCTGACATTCTCCTAGCATTAAGAACATGAAGGTATATCTATAGGGACACAGAGAAGGTCACAGAACCAGCAGGAAGGAGGTACACCCCCCAAAACAAACAAATAAGCAAACAACAGCAAACTGAATACAAGAGAAATTAAAATTTTAATGGGTATTTTCCCAGTCAATAATAAATTCTCCAGTAGTAGTTCAGAAACTTTCAGGAATCCTATTTACTGTGTTAGACTAGTAAAATGCTATTTTAGGCAATAACACTATCTTTGATGTTGAAGTATTTGCTTCCTAAGTGTCTGCTCTGTGTCAGGTTATGTAGCTTCTGCATATGAGAGCGTTGAGTCATTATTTTTTCCCGAAAACAGAAGAGACTCACTAACCAATTTATGACCCTCTGGTGACCATGTGATCCACTGTGTGTTGTCTGGAATTTTATCTTCTGTAATCAGCCTCCTGAAAAAAGAGAAAAGGCAACATTACCAAATGAATAAATCACAGTGGGATTTCCTTTTTTAAAAAAATGTTATTGCACTAAAGAAGCTTACAGGTTTTGTAAGGAAGTCACTGACCTTTTAGCTAAGTCATAGATGTCATATGAAGCCGTGTAAGAATGCCTCCATTGCTACAAAAGAAAACAGACATCTCAGACTTCTGTGATTCTTGACAGTTCAGCCACTTGCTATACGAGCACAAGATGACATGTAAAGTAATATGACATTGGATAAATCTCACATTTTATCATGTCTTATAATTCCTAGCTCAATCCTTACAATTTTGGAATTAGGAAGAGATTCTTAGAAAACATCTAGTATAAATTCGTCTGGACTGCATCTGTAACCTAGCTCTGGCATCACCCCTGCCAAGGAAACTTCTCAAGATCACAGTGGGCTGAAGTATTGCTTCACGGCAAACATCACTCCTAACATTAACCATAGCATGGGAAGTCTACCTGTCCAAGAAAATACAAGTTTTTACCTTTTTTTTTTTTTTTTAAGATTTATTTATTTATTTATTTGGCAGACAGAGATCACAAGTAGGCAGAGAAGCAGGCAGAGAAAGAGGGGGAAGCAGGCTTGTGGGGGGACAGTTTCCCTACCGAGCAGAGAGCCCAATGCAGGGCTCAATCGCAGAACCCTGGGATCATGACCTGAGCCTAAGGCAGAGATTTTAACCCACTGAGCCACCCAGGCGCCCCAATAGTTTTACTTTTCAACCATCTTACTGACAAAATACTTAAAAGATCTATAATCCTATTGCTGGTGATGTGGAGAAATACTTTCCTACTTTGATCATGAAAATATAAAAGGCTACAGATTTTTTGAAAGTCACCTAGGGGGGGGGGGGGAAAGCCACCTGGCAGTATCTGTTAACATTGAAACATATATACCATTGATATTTTAAACTGCCATCTCAAGAATTAAAATTCTTAAATTTTAAAATGGGATTAAAATGGGATTAAGACCTTTTATAAACATTGTTTTGCCAATAAATGTAGAAGTTTAGAAAGGGACAAATTCCTTGGAAAACAAGTTATCAAAACTGAGACAAAAAATGGAAAATCTGTATAGTCTAATACCTAAAAAAATATTGAATCAATAAGTAAAAACATGTGCACAAAAAAAACTCCAAACCCAAATACCTTTAGCAGCAAACTCCTTGTTATTTAACCAAAGGAATTAAAAACTCACACATATACAAAAACCCTCCACACAAATTTTTAGTTTTGTTCATAATTGCCAAAACTTAGAAGAACCAAGATGTCCTTCAATAAGTGATGGGTAAACAAACTATGGTCCATCCAGACATTGGAATATTATTTACCAACAAAAAGAAATGGGCTATTACATCACAAAAAGCCATGGAAGAAACTCAAATGCATATTTTCCTGTGAGAAAAACCAATCTGAAAACATTACATATTGTATGATTCCAACCATATGACATTTTGGAAAAGGCAAAATTATGGAGACAATCAAAAGATCAGTTGTTGCTAAGGGTTTGGAGGAAAGGAGGGATGAAGAGCTGAAGCAAAATATCCTCTATGATACCAGGATGGTGAATACATGTCATTATAACTTATAGATCTGCCAAAACCTATAGAATGTACAACATAATGAACCCTAATGAGAACTATGGACTTTAGTTGGTTATAATGTATCAATAATGGCTCATCAATTGTAATGAATGTATCATACTAATGCAAAATGTTAATGATATCGGAAACTGGGACAGAGGTTGGGGGGAGATGATGAGGACGTATGTGGGAACTCTGTATTTTCCATTCATATTCTCTAAGCCTATAGCTGTTCTAAAAGAATTAAGTCTATTAATTTAAAAATAAACGAATTCGAGCTATGCCAGATAACTTGGAAGAAGTTCCACACAGAATCATTGAGAAATGCAAATTACAGAAAAGTATGGAAAATAGGATTTTATTTTTTATAGAATAAGCAATGACTAAAATAATATCTATCTTCATAGAATTATTTGAATAAGGGGAAAATATAAAATATGGAGATAGAGATATACTAGGTTCTTACCATGTGGTACTTGGAGAAAAGGTGGGGAAGAGATGAGGAGTAAGGAGACAGACATAAGAGGAAAAAAGATAAGACTGAAGAATATATATATAGATAATGTATATATACACACACATACACATACACATGCACACAGATTTGCATTTATGAAAAATTATATTTATATGTGGATGCATTTATACATTAAAGATATTTTAAAAGAAATAACATGGCTTTATGTCTGTCTGCCCTACCATAATCCTAGATGTAAGAAATTGTGTCTTATTCATCTTTAAATCTGAAGTCTCATCTAGTGCAAGTCACATAGTCTCTGTTCAAAAAATAAGCTAAACTAACAAAAAAATAAAATTTTACCCATGAAAATGAAGTCAAAGAAATAAGTATTCCATGGATACCCAGCTTGTATAAGACAGGGCCGATACAAGCCAAAGGTTCTAACCTTGAAGAGTATTTCCCACTTATCATTTATCATCCTTCTATCCTCTCATGTCAACAATTATGTATTAAGACCTTACTTTTTGCAAGTCATACTTTTTTAAAAATCCTGGATTATTTTGACACAATCCATGCTTGTTCCTGGGAAACCTTTGAATGCTCTACTTAAAAGAGCCAAAAGGTGTATATTACAGGCTAAAAATATGAAGAGGTTTAAGAAGGTTTGAGATCACTCAGGATGACAGATCCATCATGAGATGCAAAAGGAAACCCAAAAAGTTTGGAATGTTCACTTCATCTTTTGAAACAGACTCATCCTTCTATTAAGGTTAGAAACTTTGGCAATTCTCCTCTATCAGGCATTACTGGATAAGACAGGCTCAATCTCCTTGAGGAGCTCCTAGTTGAATGGGGGATACATATGGGCAAGTAAACACAAGGAAAGAACCACAGGACATCTAACAGAGGTAGGTGGGGAGAAGCAGAATCATAAATCAGGCCTTGGAGAGAAAGAAAAGTTGATCCTTAGACTGAGTCTCAAAACAGAGAACTGCCACAAAGGGAAGGGGTTAAAAAAGCATCGTAGCAGAAAGATGTTGAAGCACAAAGTTGGGAAAGATTACGTTTAAGAGTTCAAGATTTGGAGCTTCTAATCTGGATTCAAGTCTGTCTATACACTGAATGTTTGTTGCCCACCCTCTGTCATTCATATGTTGATCCTAAACCCCCCCGCCACGTGTGATGATGTTGGAAGTGAGCCTTTGGGAAGTAACAAGCTCATGAGGGTAGGTCCCTCATGTATGGGATTAGTTCCTTTATAAAAGAGACTCCAAAAATATTCCATGCCCTTTCTCCATTTGAGGACATGGAGAAGACGGTCAACTATGTTCCATCAAGTGAGATGTCACCAGACACTGAAATGGCTAGCACCTTGACCTTGGACTTCTTTCTTAACTTCCGAACTATGAGAAATAGATGGGTTATTAACCCACCCAGTATATGGTACTCTGTTAGAGCAGCTTAAATGGACCAAGGCCAGCCTCTGCTGTGTAATATCAGGCAAATTTTTTTCTAAGCTTCAATGTTCTCTCTAGGAAAATGCGGGTGATGTCAGCCACAATCTCATGAGAGGGTCGTAAGAATACATGTGAAGTCTGAGTAGAGCCTTAGAATATTGTCAACATATCATAGTTGTTGCAACCATTACCTCTGGAGCACTCAGCAGTGAATGGAGATGCTGGGGGAACATCCATAGCAGGCTGTAGGGTACAACATAGAAGCAATACTGCTCTTTCTGAATGCACTAACTCTATCATGGAAAAGCCATGGAGTAGAATCTAAAGAACTTTGCACAGCAGACCTCCAAGGAAAGAGCATAAAACTGACTTTTCTTTATTTTGGGTAAATTTATTGAGAACTGATTAGTCAACTGGAATATTGTCCGCATGCGCTAGGGGTTGCAACTGTGACTCATTCTGGAGCATGAGGCAATGACTGGAAATTATTCTAAGTTGCACATGCATGCTGTACAGAAAACTCTAGTGGATATTTTAAGAAATAAAATAGAAGATAGAGTGCTCTACTTTCAATAATCTTACAATTTAGTGCTCTGCAATCAAAGGTATATAGAGAGTAAAATAAGCTAATGTGATAGAGAGTGAATGGTGGAGTGTGGGAGAACAGAGTGGCAGGGGGCAAAGTTAGGTGTAGCAATCTAAGAAAGCCTAAACCTGAATTACTAAAAAAGGAATCACTGTTAGATAATCAGCGGAAGAAGGTTCCAGGAGGAAACAATAGCAAATACTTTGGCCCTTAGATGGGAATGAATGATGCTTGAGAAAATTGAAGAGTGCCCCTAAAGGTTCTCGGACCACTAAATCACCTGGGAGCCCTTAAGTCATAGGAGAACCCTTGTCTGCTGTTGCCCCCCATCACCACACTGAACTAGTTGGTGTGGGGTAGGTTGCAGGCATTTGCATTTTTAAAAACCTCTAGAGGTGACTGCAAGGTTCAGACAGGGGTGAGAAGCACTGGCCAAGCACGGTGAGTCTAGAGAGGGTAACAGATGATGGGTTAGCAAGGGCGGAATGAGGTCCAGTCACACAGGCTTCTGAGGATGCTGTGGTTAGAGTTTGTGTTTTATTCTGAAAGTGATGGGAAACCACTGGTCATGAGGGGTTAGGCACAGGCATGACATAACCCACCGTAGGTTTTAAAAGGAGCACGTAGGGACTGCCTGAAATGCATGCATGGCAGTGGGATGAAGGAATATAGCAACGTGGGATGAGAAAAACAGCAAAAGCAGCTAAATGCACATGGAAACTCCAGTGATTCCATAAATACAAACTACCAGTGATGGTTCTCCAACTGAGGTCTACCAGTGAAATGCAACATATGACACTTACTGAACTTGGCTAAACAGTAAATTGAGCTGGTATTTACCTTTCTGTTTCTACCTTCACCTCATTGTCTTTATATGTTTGTCCTGAACATGGGCAATGGCTATTCAGTGGTTCTCCACCCTGGTTGCTCATTCAGAATCTACCCATTAAAAAAAAAAAAATGATGTCCGCTTCACTCCAGAGGTTATAATTTATTAATCTGGGGATTGGACCTGCCCACTGGGAATTTTTAGAAGCTAATCAAGTTATTTTAATCTTCAGACACCAATAAAAACCACTGAATTAAATAAATAATCCATTAATTGGAAACAGATGTGTTGAAGTTGGCCTAGGATTCTGATCGGCTCCCAGCTGATAGGGTTAGTAGTATAATCCGAGAGTCTTCATGTCCAGGAAATGGAGCAAGACACTGTGAGCTCAGGGTAAATACTATGATTCAAAGTTACCACATTGGAATGGGAAATGGAGTAGGAAATGGTTTGCTTTGCCTGAGTAAAGAAGCATTGGGGTATGAGATAAAGCCTCTCAGTATTTGTTATTTATTCTAGAATAGAAGGGCAAAGGTGGGGATTCCCAGCGTTGTATTTTGTTTTCAAAGCAGAATATCCCTACAGGGTTTTTAAAAATTTTTTAAAATTATTTTTATTAACATATGATATATTATTTGCCCCAGGGGTACAGTCTATGAATCATCAAGCTTACACATTTCACAGCACTCACCATAGCACACACCCTCCCCAATGTCCATCATCCAACCACCCTCCCACCCTCTCCCCCCCCACCCTCTACCTTCCCCCCATCCCCCTCCCCCATCCTACCCACCCCCCTGCAACCCTCAATTTTTTTCCTGAGATTAAGAGTCTCTTATGGTTTGTCTCCCTCCTGATCCCATCTTGTTTCATTATTTCCTTGCCTACATCCAACAACCTCCCCCCACTGCCTTAATGTTTCCTACAAATCTCAAAACTTCCTGTATTTGGTGACAGTTGTCAAATTCAGGAATAACTAAAAAGCTGCAGTTAAAGGTACTGGCGATCTGCAGCCAGCCTGACCATGAAGAGGATACGTGATTAAACTTTCCTGACATGGGAGAATCTGATGTTGGGCTGAGGCTCCCCCTTGAGAATGGTTTGTATATGGTGGCACCTGAAGGCTGCAAGGTGGTCTGAGTCACCTTGCACAGTCTCTTCTGGAGGATAGGAAGTACAACTCTTTTTGAGGTAAATACTTATTGAGAGTTTTACTTTATGTAAAGTTGAGACAAAGGAAATAAGGGGTTCTATGACTGGCTGTGCAAATCAGACATGGAAGCTTGCTTTTAAATTACAAGTTTCCTTTGTTAACTTATGCTTTTAGTATCTATAATACATTATTTATACTTCTTAGCATTTAAAAACACTAAAATGAATTTCTTTTAAAATAGTTGTTGGACCTACCTTTTATGAATGAGAATGGCTATTTCTTCTTTTGATACTGAATTAGTGAGGTTTTAGTGCCTATTATATTACCTAGGTGTCAATCTCTTTTTTTTAATTTAAATGTTGTGAGTCAGCATATAGTACTATATTAGTTCCTGGAGCAGAAGTCAGGTATTCATCACCTATATGCAACACCCAGTGCCCATCATAAGTACCTCCTTAATGCACATCACCCACCTCCCTCCAATCAACCCTCAGTTTGTTCTCTGTACTTAGGCGTCAACCTTAAATATTCACAGACTGGGAATCAGTTATAAAATAACATACCCATAAGATTCTTTAAATGTCACAGTAAGAAAGCATTTCTTTTACCTTCATATAGTTGTACTCTAAGAGAATAAACTGTCCATCAGGAGATACCAAATAATCATTTATAGTATGTTCAAATTCCTCCTGTCAAACAAGTTGAAAAAAGAACAATTGAACAATTGCACTTAACAATCATTACTGAGCACTTACTACATAGAGGGTATAGTTCTAGACAGACATGTGGCTCATGCCTTGGGAGCTCTTAGAAATGGCACAATCCCCCCCACAAATGATCATGATGCAAGGTGTATGGTGATCAGGGTTAGAGAACCAGGCAGGGAAGAATTAAATCTAACCAAGGGAAGACTGCCATGAGGGTAGGGATCAGGAAGAGAGAGAGAAATTTCCCAGCAGGGGGAAGAGCATGAGCAAAAAACCAAATGTAGGAGAGAGCATGCATGTTAAGAGTGCCCAGAGGTTTGGTGTAAACTGAGTACAGTATAGGGTACATCAGACAACATATAAAAGAAGACATAGAATTAGAAAAGCAGCAGGGCCTCAAATATAAGAAGTGGAACTCTAAGCTGCTTTTTATACATGGATATGATAGAGTCTTATCTCTCTTTACAGAGATGCTCTGGGACATGGTGGCAGACATGAGATGAGAGGGTCTGCATCAGCCCTGGCCTTGGGCAATGCAATGGTCTCATCTATGGAATGGAGACAGGGACACAAGACTGGAGTACTAACACAGATTAAAAAGGCCTTGAACCAGGGCTCTATGGTGGAGATAGGAATCCGAGGGACACGACATTGTAGAGAAAGAAGTGATAGGGTTTGTTAAATGGCCAAATACAAGGGATGGCAGAGGAATCAAGGAAGATTCTGAGGATTCAGGGAGTAGAATTTCACTTTTTAGCCTACGTGACTTGGAGGGGAGCATAATTTACCAAGATTGGGAGCTCAGGAAAAGGAATAGGGTGCTTTCAGCTTGAGAGCAGAGTGAAGGGGAAATAATGAGTTGAGCTTGGGATACTGAGCTTAAAATACCTGCAGGTCAAGGGTGGGCAGGAGCAAGCCAGCTATGAGAAATAGAGACTTTGATCTTGGCAGAAGGTTAGTGTTGAAAATGTGCATTCGAGAGTCAAGGCCAGACAGGAGAGCCCCCTTGCTGGGGAAGGGCATGAAATTCACTGAAGGAGAGCAGGCAAACTGTGGAGAGAGGCCAGCAAGGGAAGACAGAGCCCTGATGGGCACTTACGCTTAGGAGTATGGGCAGAGGAGGAGGAATCGTCAAGGGAGACTAAAAGGTAGCCAAGGCAGGGAGCATTCCAAGAAGGAGAGAAAGATCCACTGTGCCATATGCTGCAGAGAGAGTTCAACAGGATGAGAAATGATAGTACTCATGATTTGAAAGGTTATGAAAAAAAAAATCCTCAGAATTTCCTTAAAGTATAAATGAATTATGCAATCAAACATACAAATGTACTGTTTTCCAAGAAAATGGAGCTGTTTCCGTATTCAGCATTGAATAGCAAGATATTATTTTCTTGTTTGTAGAGGTACTCCTGATCTAAAGAAAGAAAATGGCTGGATCAGTATTTCAAGTTGCAATTAAAAATCTCCATAAGCTAAAAATGAAACAGAAAAAAAAAAAAAAACTGAAGGTTTAAGCTCACACTAGTACTAAATAAGCATTTTGAAGTTGGAAAAACATTAAGTGATGAATATTACACTAGTATGCATCCATTTTTCCATCATTATTGTCAAAGTTTCAATTCACTTTTAAGTTTTCATAGCCCGTAACAAATAAATATAGGTTTATTTTCCTTTGTACCTGTAAATAGAGAAAAATATTTTCCCATATGGCTTAACAAAACAAGGGTATCTTCTCAGGGCCACAAAAGTGTCCCACAACCTAATTAGAAAGAGCACAGGCTTAAAAATCTGTCCCCTCCCCCAGAAAAGTTCTTACCTGAAATCCAACTCAAGGAATAGAATTTCATCCTAAAAGTATTTTTTAAATAATCAGTTAGAGTGTAAGTTCTGCGACTGTCAGCTGTAGCATCATCTGTTGATTAAAGAAAAGAGCCAAATGTTCAGTAAGATGTAATAACCTAAGTTTGGGATAAAATAAACAAATGGATCACTGCAAAACACACTGGTCGCAAACTATAGGAATTACACTCACAAAATGCAAAACACATTCTGAAGGATTTCAGGCTGGATGGATGGAGTGGAAATCCACTTAATTGTTAGAGCACAAGTGAGTGGTGTGTCTCCCTGAGCTGTATTAGTGCCCACGTTAGTGAAATTCCTCATGAAGGTCTAGATCCCCCAAATCCAAGGGAAATATGACGTGAGTCCATTTTCTAGTAGCCATATGCAAAGATTGGTAAGGTGAAAATAATTTTAGTAGCATATTTTATTTAGCCCAATATATTCAAAATATTATCATTTCAACATGGAATCAATATTTAAATTTTATTAAGGAGATCTTTCACATTCTTTGTTTTTATACTACTTCTTTGAAATCCAGTATGTCGTCTATGATTACAGCATCTCCCAATTTGACTAGACACATTCCTGGTCAGTAGCTATCGGTGGTCATGTAGCAGATGGCACAAGGCTAGGCTGTCTTTTTTAGAGGCCTGAAGGTGCCTTTCCACACTCTCTTGCTTTGCATGGACCTTTAAGACAGGGTGATTGTCTAATGCATTGATCTTTGTTTCTATGGTGACCTTTCCTTGCATTTGGGGGAGGGTTTCATGAAACCCTCCCATGGACTCAGTGACACCTCACTTCTCCTTCTAACCTCTGATCATTCATTTTCTATCTCTTTATTTTTCTCTATTGACCTCCAAGGCAGAAATGCCCTAATACTCAATCTTCAGCTTTTTGCTCTTGTCTCCCTTCATTTTTCCTCCTACAGGACTCCAGAGAATGAGACTTCTTGGGCTTCAGGCGTATTTTCCATTTAAATTCATGACAAAACCTATACTCATTACCTTAGCCTTTCACACCTCAAACTCATATTTCTAGTGCTGACTTGGCCCTTCTTAGTTGACTTGCCCCATATTAACCCTAGACTTCCCGTATCTAAATTAACGCCTTCCTTCCAAAATACTTTTCCTTAGCGAATTTGTGTGGTTTTAGAGTCTGTTACCAGAAATCCATATTCAAAGTCTGAAAATCATTTCTGATGTCTTCCTCTCTTTTACTACCACCGATATCTGGTTAACCCCGTTTGATTCTTCCTATGACATCGTTCCTCTGGGTATCTTGCCCTTAGTCTTTCCCCAGTCCAATCCCTCCACTGTACAACCCCTGGAAAGATTTTTCCAAAATGCCACTTTCATCCCAGTGACCTTTTCCTCAAAAGCCTCCCCTGATTCACCATTGCCTACAGAAAGATTCCAACTCTTCAGCGCCGCATGCATGGCCTCCACAGTCTGGCATGAGACTCTCCAGGCTCATTTACACTCACTTCATGTACGAACCCTCTAACCCACTCACACTGATTGCCTACTGGACCCAGTAAGCCCTCTTTTTTGGCTCTTCTGACTTTGCTCCTTGTCCTAAGCCTCTCCCCTGCAGCATCTCCAACTGCTTCCCGGGCTGTCACAGTCCTCCACCTGCCAGCTCCCTCTTCTCTCATCAAGACGTCAGTGCTGCCTTCTCTGACTTTTGCCCCCAGACTACTCATTTGGTTTTTCTAATTAAGAACTTCTGGTGATAGCTATTTTTCCATGCCTACCACTGTGGTGGACTGAGCTAGGCTATCTATTCATTGAAGAAAGGGTCTTGGGATGGTTGATTGTTTATTTTTCATCAACTTAGTACCTAGCCCAGTTATATGCCATAGTAGGTACACACAGCTTTTGTTGATGACATGGGATATCATTCTCCAAGGCTGATGAGGCCAGCGTGATTCCCCAATCACAGAACCCCCACTGGTGACAAGCAGCCTAGAAAGATCTTCCATATACTATATTCTTTCCACCTACTTGCAAACATACGCGCATAAAAGCAGCACCATCGTAAGTTTTCAAGAACTGTTCTTACTCTTTCAGAGATTGAAAAGTCAATAGCAGCTTCTCTTGTTAATTTTTTACGGTCTGTAGAAAGGTGATTCTCTCACAGGAAATGCTCTTTCAGGAGATGTTCTCAAGATTTTATTTCTTTGGATCTTATCTGATAAATAGCCTTGGTTCTGCCTATAAAACTTTCAGCTTCAGTAGATAAATTGTTACATGTTATTAATTTATTGATTTTGTTTAAGCCTAGTTTGCTAAATAAGTTGAAAACAAAACAAAACCAAAAAAACCCAACCTGTCTTTTTTTTTTTTTTTTCCATTCAGGCCTGCATTTCACCCCAGAAAATTAGAAAGATATTTCTATTTGTTAGCAGAGATAGAGCAAATGGGTAAAACCAGCCCTTGAACTTGCCAATTGTCAAGCCCTATGCTACAGAAAATATTTGAAACTCTACATATCTGTAGATTTATTCACTAAATACCCTTAGTTGTTCATATTCATCTAATTGTTCTTTGATGCACTGAACAGTAAGTACTATTTGAAAAATACTGTTGCAGATATCTATTTATCTATCTATATATCTATATATAATATCAAGATGTTATCAAGAGCTATTGTCTAAAATGGACACAAAAGACATTCCAAAATTAGTACAACTCAAGATATAAATGGTTATAGACATTCATAGTCCTGTATCACCTGCTGATATCAATGTCTGGATAGACCTATTGATATTGAAAATTTACACATACACATGCAAACACACTTCATTGCAATGACCTAAATGTTTATGTCCTTCAAAATTCATATGTTGAAATCCTAACCCACAATGTGATGGTATTAGGAGATGGGGCTTTTGGGAGGTGATTAGGTCATGGAGGTAGAGCACTCATAAATGAAATTATTACCCTTATGAATTAGTGCCCAGAAGGATCTCTTGTCCTTTCCGTGCGAGGACACAGGAAACTGGCCCTCACTAGATGCCAGACACATAATCTGCCAGTGACTGAGACTTCCCAGACTCCAAAACTGTGAGATTAAAAACACTTGTTGTTTAAGTCACTCAGTCTATGGTGTTTTTTTAAATGCAGCATTGCCTGAACAACCTAAAACATGTATCTCTAATAAAACAGACATATCAACTTAGAACATCTCCCACTGCCTCTTGATTTTGTAAGGAGAGAATTAACCGAGTACTTATAACAGATAACATACATTGTTATCTCCTTTAAACGCTATCTCATGTAAGGGTATTCACCCTGGCTTTTTAGGATAACACACTTAAATCTGGACTATTAGGATAACACACTAAAATCTGGACTATTAAAATCATTGAGGCAAAATTCCCTGTGATGTCACCTGCTGCCCATGGCACCACCCTTCACATTCATGATGCATGATTCACTGAGCACTTAATCTCTCCCCCATCTCAGACAAGGCTGAGCTCATTCTCTCCTCAGACCATAGTGTTCATAGACCCATCAAGTCTACCATATTTGGGCTCCTACCATGTTTGCTTGTAATGAGCCCAGGATAATTTTATTCCATCCGTTGATGTACCAGATATCAACACTGGTGCTACTACACTCCTGCTACGGCCCAGGACATCTATGAAGACCCCGGGGTGCCTCTGGTTTGTGTCAGGCTCGCTCACCCACTCAACGATGACCCCGCGAGCTCCCTTCCATATCCTGGCTACCCGGTCCCAGAACAATGCTGCTGAATTGGAGCAAACCAAGCAACAAATGTTCCTTGTTTTTTGCCTTGCCATTTGATAAGCAGTGCACACTGGAAGATACGTTTGAAACATCTAGATAAGCGAGCTCTGTAAAACGTTGAGTGCCAAGTCCAGGTTTTGACCTTTAGCAAGTTCCTAGTTTGTTGCCAAGTTACAACCTATTCTGTCAAACACTTACAGGACACGCTCATGTTTCTTTCCCCTTGTCTCCTTGCTCACTGACAGGGCACTGCTGTGGCAACAGATGAAGGTCTTTGGCTGCTCGTGTGGTTTTCCTGGTGGGCCTGGGACATGTCGTTCATTTGACTTATCGGTTCAAAGCATTGTGCTCGCCAAGTAAAGCAGTTAATCATATGTTACCCATCAGCTTTTATAGAAACTCTTAGATTCCTGTCTTCTTGAATTTCAAAATCAAAAAAGAAAAGAAAATGTTAACAACTTTAGATTTTACTTTTCTGTTGAGAACAGCTATTGGGTTGGACCATCTGAAAATGTCATTTTTTTCAGTTAAAAATGGTAGAATAGCAGTATTTAAAAATGATTCAACCTAATAATAGATTCTTATCAAAGTGTATGGGATCTCAAAGCCTTCTTTTTGTAGGATCAAAATAATTTCTGAATAAAAGTATTTCCAAAATAGTAAGATCCAATTAAGGACGTAGTGTAGTTTCATGGAATCATCTTGCCTTGACCACTTGTTACCTTATGATTGCAGAATATTTTGACTATTTTGTATACATTAATAATAATCTTTTTTTAAAGAAGATTTTATTTATTTATTTGAGAGAGAGAGAGTGAGAGAGAGCATGAAAGACAAGAAGGTCAGAGGGAGAAGCAGATTCCCCATAGAGCTGGGAGCCCAATGTGGGACTCAATCCTGGGACTCTGGGATCATGACCGGAGCCGAAGGCAGTCGCTTAACCAACTGAGCTGCCCAGGCAGCCCAATGATACACTTTTTTGTCTGTGTTGGGCTGGGATATGTAATATTTCTACTTCACAAAAATAAATTGTTTTGGTAAATAAGTAGCTAATGAAATGCCACTAAAAAGAAATGTGCTCTTTATGGCTCATAAACTTATTAAGTTGTTAAACACAGAAAAAAGATATCTGGTTATAGAGCTCTTGGTTTCCATATGGTAATTAGTTAACATTTTGTACTGATGCTAAAGAAATGAAATGTGTGTTGCTTCAGAATTTGCCACAGCAAAATAGCAGCCTTGACATGGGGACAGAAGAAGCAAAATCAAGAAGGCAGAAGAAGAAATTGACTGGAAGACACTGCGTACCCTGTATCGCCCAGTAGCGTATGTGGGCAGGCTACCACCCATCTGAATTGATCCAACAAATACCAATAAAGTGTTGGGTCCCTGGTGGCTTTGAAATCAGAGAGTCTGGATTTCAGCCTAGGTCTAATTCTTGCAGTGAAGCCTTGGGAAAATTTCTGAATCTTTCAAAACTTCAACTTTTTCATCTATAAAACCAGAATATAGCATTACGTAGCCTATGGGGACTTGCCATAGTTAAGTGGGATAAAGGATGTAAAATGCTTAGCTTAGGACATAGAATTCAGAAAGCTCTCCAGATATGTCACACTATTTTTTTTTTTAAAGATTTTATTTATTTATTTATTTGACAGAGAGAAATCACAAGTAGATGGAGAGGCAGGCAGAGAGAGAGAGAGGGAAGCAGGCTCTCCGCTGAGCAGAGAGCCTGATGTGGGACTCGATCCCAGGACTCTGAGATCATGACCTGAGCTGAAGGCAGCGGCTTAACCCACTGAGCCACCCAGGCGCCTGATATGTCACACTATTTATTGTTGTTTTGTTCCAAGCGTGTGCTAGGCAATCAGGTTACAAACATGAACAGAGGAGTCTCTCCTCTCAAGTACTGAGCAGGAATGTTGAGATTAAGATTGATTTGCAATAAAATAATGATTAAAACAACAAGTTTCGGGACGCCTGGGTGGCTCAGTTGGTTAAGCAGCTGCCTTCGGCTCAGGTCATGATCCCAGCGTCCTGGGATCGAGTCCCACATCGGGCTCCTTGCTCTGCAGGGAGCCTGCTTCTCCCTCTGACTCTGCCTTCCACTCTGTCTGCCTATGCTCGCTCTTGCTCGCTCTCTCTGACAAATAAATAAAATCTTAAAAAAAAAAAAATAAAAAATAAAACAACAAGTTTCAGGTTGTTCATATCCCAAATGATCCTAATAAGAGAGCATAGGAACATTACGCTGAGAAAACATCTAGGATAAGCACAGTCTAGTCATTTGCTCAGTGCCAGTGAGTGGCACTCTCTCCCTTGAACGGGTCTCTCATGCCCTCCCTCCCATCCACAGCGGGCATCAGCAGTTCGTAACATGGAGGGAAAACGCTGAACTTGGTGGACTTAGATAGGATTTGTGAGGAGGGATGTTTTTCTGATTATCAACACAGGAGGCATTAGACCATAATCACGATTGCCAGATTCACCTCAAGAAGAGGACCACCCCATGTCCATCAAGTGATGACGCCTGATAAATGCATGCCTGCAAAGCTGGAGCCCAGGGAGCCTGGGACTGCTTCCTCCATGCACTTACTTGTAAGGTCAGAGTGTCAGATGACCAAACTTTTGCTAGAGACAGAATCACTCTGCTGTCTTTCCCAAAAGTCTACTTTGAAAGGCCAACCAAATGGTACCATGCATATCTCCCAGAACAGCAACAGTTTGGGATAAATGGAACAACAGAGTAGAAGGCTGTCTGTCACAACTCTAGGCTCACCTCCTCCTCTTCCCCTTGTATCTCTCCTCTCTTTCCATAATGGCCTTCGGGCTGTTCACTAGACACATTCCTCCCACTGCTGCCTCAGGGACTTTGAGTTTTCTGTATCCTACTTCTGGAAAGTTCTTGACCTCGAATATGCCCAAGGCTTATTTTTCCTTACCATCTCCAGGTCTTTTTTTGAGACCTGATCCCCCATGGCATTCTCTAGAACCC
The DNA here is from genome assembly GCF_030435805.1 of Mustela lutreola. Taxonomy (NCBI): domain Eukaryota; kingdom Metazoa; phylum Chordata; class Mammalia; order Carnivora; family Mustelidae; genus Mustela; species Mustela lutreola. The sequence continues at coordinate 152,562,384 of NC_081292.1, read as the reverse complement.
TTCTTACTTTATTCATACATACACACACACACATATATATATACATATATATATATATATATTTTTTTTCCCCTTAACAGTGATACTATCTATCTATATTTTACTTTATCTTGTTTACTGCTTGCCTCATTTGATTGAATGTAAACTCCACAGGGGCACTAATTTTGTTGTGTTTGGTTTCATTTACTATTATAACACCACAGCTTAGAACAGTGCTCAGCATATAAAGATGATTCCTAAGTATTTGTTGAAAGAAAAAATAAAAAACAGATACTACTAGCACAGGAACACAAACAGGAACATGGTTCCAAATACCAACACTGTGAACTCCAAGTGACTGTGGTAGTAGGAAGAGCAGTGCACTGGTCAGGCAGGTCTAGTTAGAGGACTGGCCAGTAGAAGAAAAAGAACTTTGTTCCTCCTGCTGATCCATTTAGCATGTGCCCAGAAGTAGCACCTGGCTCAGCCTCTAGCTCCTTTGGAGTACCCAAACCTTCCTCATCATGCCTCCCAGTGGTGGCAAAAGCAGCTGGGTGCCTCACACCCCTCAGTTTTTTGAGCCCAGACGCTCTGTGTCCTTCATCTTTGTTCCCAACCCCAAAGATAAGCCATTGCTGCAGCTTCTGTCTCTGAGTTACTTCAGAATTTCTCTTCTGCTCTCTACTCTGTGCAACCGCTTTTTTTTTTTTTTAAGATTTTGTTTATTTATTTGACAGAGATCACAAGTAGACAGAGAGGCAGATAGAGAGAGTGGGGGAAGCAGGCTCCCTGCTGAGCAGAGAGCCTGATGCGGGGCTCGATCCCAGGACCCCAAGATCATGACCTGTCCCGAAGGCAGAGACTTAACTCACTGAGCCACCCAGGCACCCCTGTGCAACCGCTTTTTATATTAAATCCCTCTTCCGAGAAACCGAGTGTGGTTTCTGTATTTTTTCACACCACCATAATTTAGCAATATAAAAACTTACACATTTTGCCTATCAAATATGGTCTTCTCTGGCTCCAAATATCCAATATCTAGACCTTGGTTTGGCAACCTCTCCTTAAGGAGCCGGACTGTAAATGTTTCAGGTTTTGTGGGTTATGCATCTTTGTTGCAACTACTCTAGTCTGCCTGTAGCTTGAAAATAGCCACAGACAACATGTAATTGAATGGACATGGCTATGTTCCAATAAAACTTTATTTAGAAACAACAGTGGCCACACTTAGCTTTTCTTTGATGACACCGGGTAGACATTCCTCAGGAATTGTAAGAAACAAAAATACAAAACATAACTGCTCCCAAGATTGATTTTGAAAGATTGAGGTTGAAACTCTAATTGCCTTGAAACAGTAAGAACATCAGCATAAGACTCCAATATATATGCAGAAAAGCAAAAGTGGGCAGAATATTCATGCTGCAAAATTCAGGACGAGGTGAAAAGATTTGCAGCCACTGTGCAAGAAGTGCAAGGTCAGAGGGACTTCCTGGTCTAAACCCAGCTTACACTGCCCTACTCACTCTGCCTTGACCCCAGGAATGAGTCAGGAAGTATAGCCCACACCAGAAGCCTGAACCAAACAGAACATCTGAGTGGCTTTATTCCTCTTTGAAATGGAAAGGGATTTATTTATTTATTTGTTTGTTTATTATCTATAGTCACTTCCTCTCTCCCTGTTAGGATTTTTCTGGGAATAAATAAGACAGGTAGGATAATGGTCGACATTCATATTTATAAAGGCTTTTACGTCCCAAGATGTTGACTGACATTAAGCCAGTGTAATCCCAAGTGACGAGAAAGAGGTGAAAGGTGAAAACCTATGAACTACGTGGATAAATGATTCACAAGCCCATGAAACATTCAGCCCTTGTAGCAAAGGGCTGTTTTCCCTTGAAAAATACTTAGAAGTAGTTGTAGTGGGACATCAAAAAAAGGTGTTACCATGTAAACCGAGAATGACTAGTTTGTGCTAGAAAGAAAAACCGATTAAAGGACATCAGCCTTTGGTGATGCTGCAAGCTCTAATACTGAATCGCTGAAGAACTTTTCAGAAAGATTTATGGGCATAATCAACAAGGTGACTCTGTGATAAGTGCTTGTCTTCTAGGATACGAGGAAAGATGCTCAATGGAAAACAAAACTGCCACAAAAATTGCCCTTCCCAGAATTCTTCAGGCAAAACTTTCAAGAGTGTGAGACAAGTGTAATTAGAGTGCTAGTCTCTGGACTGTTAAAGGAACAAAAAAATTAAAAATACATAAAGAATCATAACTACAGACTTATTCCGGGGTGCTGGGTTGTTCCAGGCATTGTACACTTAGTAAGTTATTCTCATCTCAGTTTTACAAGTAAGGAAACTGAGGTGCAGACAGGCCTAGAGGGTAAGCAAACTCAAATCCATGACTACTAAGCCCCAAGAAGCTATACCTGAAGAAGCAGCATTGCTCAGAACCCTGTGGTTACAACCACTCTTCTAATCAACCCGAGTGTTTGGGAGGGTCGCTGCACATGGTAGAAGCTGTCCAGGCAGTTTCTGTGAACTGCTGTGGATACATTAGGCATTAGGGAAGTGTTCAAAATCAATGTTCACAATGAATCCAGACAGATGGGTTGGGGGTATCATTTGGACTTGTGGGGTTGGTAGGTTGTATCAGAACATCATTGGTCCTAGTGCTGCAAAATCTAAGGGGTACCATTTATTTTTTAGAAAACCCCAGTGTTTTCTCTCCAGACCGTTATTAAAAATGGCCACTTTGTGAGGTGTCCACGGAGCTCAGTTGGTTTAGCGTCTGATTCTTATTTCAGGCTCAGGTCATGATCTCAGGGTCATGAGACCTAGCCCTGAGTCTGGCTCCATGCTCAGCAGGGAGTCTGCCTGAGGAATCTCTGTCCCTCTCCTACCCCTCCCCACCTCCCTAAAATGAATAAATAAATCTTAAAAAAAAAAAAAAAAGGCAACTTTGTGACTTCCTGGAAAGGAGGTTGGACCACCCCCACTCTCTCTTCCAAAGGTAGGAACTTCAATAAATTTCTTTTCTTCCTTTCTTTTCATGGTTTCCAGATGTAAGACATAACACAATCCTGAATAACTTGGGCCCTGCAGTGACCATTTTCATGAGTATGAAGTCATCCAATAAAAAGATACAATGATATTTCCTTTACAGCGAAAGCCACCCTGAGGAGCTTCTTCCCCACCACGCTCCCCGCGTCTGTGCCATGCCCCTCCCACCACGCCTCCACCCTTTCCTCGACACTTGGAGGTAGAAGTGGGCCCAACCTGCGCCTCCAATCCTCGTCTTCTTCATCCTAAGGGACATGTTTTCTTTTCTCCTCCCTCAGGATCCAGTGTCTTTTTGCTGCTCCCTCTGCCCTGCCCTTAAGCAGACACAGGGTGCAGCGATCAGAACAAAAGGTTTATCTGACTGTGCTGCCATCTCCTCATTTCTCTGCCTGTGTTTATCTTATCAGCAAAGTCTGAAATCGCCAATCCACATCTGTGGTCTTCATCTTGTCACTGTTCCTCCTCATGTCTCTGGGTCTAGCCCTCGCTACTTACAACACACCCATTTCTCCTTCCTGGTCTTTATGGGGGTTTATTTTCTGGACAATATGTTTGGCCAATTAATCAGGTAATTTTATATCATTATTTGAATATTTAATCTGGACAATCATGTCTTAACTAGACAAGTTGTAAGCTAGCTGGAAGGATGACTTATTTTATCTTCATTAGACAGCAGCCAGCATTGGACTCTACACACAGGAAGTACTAGACAAATGGGTGACTTGACTCCATATTTATGAATATAATTATTTTAATCAGATTCGGGCAACATTAAAATGTTAATCAAAAAATATTCTTGGGCCCTAGAGACACAAAATATGGAAAACATGAACAAAACAAGAAACCTTTTACTCCCAGGAAGCCTACATTCCAACGGTGGGAGGTACAGGAACAAAGTCTAAGTACCTAATGCCATAGGTTAGGTGGTCATAGGTGCCGTGGAGAAAGTAAAGCTAGGAGGGGGGAAAGGAGTGTCAGGTTTGGAGAGAGGGCTGTATTCAGTAATTTGGTGAGGCGAGGCCCTAAGCATAAGGTGGTATTTTAGCAGAAACCTGAAGGAGGTAAGGGGGTAAGCAACAGACAGTCCCAGGGAAGAGGGATCCTGGCAGAATATCTGCAGGTTTGGAACCTCAGAGGCCGGATGGGTGAACAATGATGAGGAAGGAGCAGGGGAGGAACTCAGAGGGGCAGCGAGGAGGGTCAGGTCACAGGGGCCTTTTAGGCCCTTGTGGGGATTGTGGTTTTTTCTCTGAAAGATGGGGAGTCATCGAATGCTTCGGAGCAGAGAAAAATGTGATCAGACCTCTGTTTCAAAGTGGTCACTGTATCAGTTTTCTGTTGCTGCTTCACAAATGACACACACACAGTAGTTTAATACAACACCTCCTATTAGCTCAGAGTTCAGTGGGTGGGACTTGTAGCCTGGCATGGCTGGCTTCCCCGCCCAGGGTCTCCCAAGGCAGAAATCCAGGCTTTGGCCACACTGAGCCCTCACCCTCATTTGGAGGCTCCAGGTTTGGGGGTGGGGGTGGGAAGGGTATGGTGAGGGGGAAGCTGCTTCCCAGCTCATGCAGGTTGTTGGCAGAATTCAGTTTTGCACGGTTGTAGGAGCGATGTCACTGTTTCCTTGCTGGCTACCAGCCAAAGTCTGCTATCACTTCGGAGAGGCCTCTCACATCCCTTGTCACATGGGCCCCTCCAAATCAGCAATGGTGTGAAAAATCTTTTTTGTGCCTCAAAAATCTCTGGCTACCCCTTCTGTGAGCAGCCAGAAAAACTCTACTTTTTTTTTTTTTTTTTTTTTTTTTTAAGGCTCATGTGATCAAGTCGGGCCCATGTAGGTAATCTCCCTTTCTTGAAGTGGACTGTGTCACAGAACACAACCTAATGACCATAATTAAATCCATCATATCCATGATCTCATAGCTTGTACGTGGGGGAAAGGAGGAAATTTGGAGAGTCATTTTATTTTATTTTATTTTAAAGATTTTATTTGTTTATTTGAGAGAGAGAGAGAGAGAGCACGAGCGCGCATGAGCAGGGGGAGGGGCAGAGGGAGAGGGGCAAGCAGACTCCTTGTGAAGCATGAAGTCCAGTGTGGGGGTATGATCCCAGGAACCTGAGATCATGACCTGAGCTGAAGTCAGACGCTTAACCACTTAATCAACTGAAGCATTCAGGCATCCCTAGGGAGTCATTTTAGAATTCTGGTCCCCTTGGTCACCTTCCTGTTGTGGTGAGAACACACTGTGGAAGCTTAAGGAAATTGGGAGGTTTTTTGCAAGAATTCAAGGAAAAGGTGATGGGCACCTGGGACTGGGGCGTTGCAATGGAGGTGGTGAGATATGGTCAAATTTTCAAAGAACATGCGAGCAGAAGTGATGGGATTTTGCTGACCAACTGGATATTGAATATAAATGAGTCTGTGGAATTGAGAAAAGCTTCACGGATCTTGGGCTTGGCAACTAGAGAAACGGCATTGCTATGTGCTGAGACAAGGTGCCATAAGGAAGGAATAGGTTTGACAGGACTTTGGGGAGATGTTGCTTTGAGATGCCAGTAACATCCAAATGGAGATGCCTGCTCAGATATACATGTAGAGTTTTGGAAAGAGGTCTGGTCTGATGATTGGGGCTTTGTCGGGTTATAGATAGTGTTTAAGGCCATGGGATTCCCTGAGATCACCCAGTGGAAGGAAGGAAGAAGGAAGGAAGAAGTTCCAGAGTGCAGCCCTGCTGGGTTCAAGGTTAGAAGTCAGACGTGAAGAGAAACTTCTAAGGAGAATGGGGAGGGGGGGCATGCAGTGAGGTAAAAGGAACACCAGGAGAAGAGTAGAAACCCAGAGGGAGGGGAAAAGAAGGAAGACCAAGTGACAGGACAGTGAGTCACAGAGAGAGAACTGGGCTTTGAACTTAGCCACACACAGGTTAGGGAGCTTGAGGAGAACTGGGCTGTTTCAGTGGCGGGGTGGGGGTCAGCCTCATTCTAGTGGGTTTAAGAGAGAATGGGAAGAGGAACTGTAGACAGAGATAAGACAAAGCTCTTTGAGGAGTTCTGTGGTAGAAAGAGCAGGGAGAAGGACTGAGATGTTGGCAGGATGTGCGATTCTGAGAGGATTCTCCTTTCCTCCCTGCTCCCTCTTTTCCTTTCCTTTCGTGAGAGGTTATAGCACAATTAGATGGAGAGGAGAAATTGATGATGCAGACAGCAGGAGAAATAGCCAGAGCCCTATCTCTATGCAAAGCATAAAGGGTAGAACCCGCGCTCAAAGGAGGATCTGGCCTCTAGCAGGTGCTGGAAAAGTTGCCTAATGCCCTAGGAGGGGCCAAGGCAGGTGAGGGCTCAGAGGGGCTGGTGGGAATGGAGGCTAGTCTCTCTTGGGAGGGCCTTTCTTTTCTCATTAAAATAGGAAGCCAGATTGTCAGCTGAGGGGATGCTGGGGGCTTGGGGCAGGAAGACGTATGACAGCCCACTAGCAGCATGAGTAAGGGAGCAGGTAGGCAGCCTGGGATTGCCAGGCCTCACGAGAAGCCACTGATACCAGGTTCTAGATTTTCTTTTCAGCACAGTCAAACTACTTTCATCTGCAAAAAATCATTACCATGTAGTAATGATGCCCCCACCAAACCCAGAGATTTAACAATAAAGATTTGGGTCATCAAATCCAGACCCAGTGAATTTATTTTGTTTGCTTTTATTTACTGATTGTATTTTGTTTTTATGGCCATTAGTTATTTCAAATCCTACTTTCCCGGGTCAACTGTTGCAGGTCTAATGCTTACCATGTATTTTAAAACAATCCTCTTTTTATTTTTTATTGACTGTTTCTACTACCTTTTCGCATTATTAATTGGATAAAATATGACAATTTATATGGGATTTTAATGAAAAACTTGAGAGTAACTCCCCTCAGATATTTCTGATCTGCTCTACTGTCTCAGACTTGTATCTTAAATATTTCAAATCAATTCCTCCCTGTTCTTAATCATATTAGATGCTAAATTAGAGCAGGTACGGGGCCCAAAATGCCTTTAGGATAGAAAACAACATCGAAACAGTATGCTCTGCAATAAATTTGGGTGATTAGGAAAGCAAGTGGGAAGAGGGGAAGGAAAGTTATATGATCAGATACTTCAGAGATCAGAGTGGACTTGGCATATATTTTCTTTTTTAGCTAATTAAATCTTTCAATCTAATGAAAAAAAAACAATGATAAAATATACGATATGCCTGCATAAACCCTCTGCCCCACCCATTTCTTTCTTTTGGAATTCCCAGCTCCTTAGGTAATTCTCCTTCCCCTTCCATGTGTTAAGGAAGAAGTTTCCTCCTCATCCCAGAAAGATGAGTCTCGATTAATCCAGTACACACACACACACACACACACACACACACACACACACACACAAATCCAGAGACCAACCTTCCTTCCCCATGCTGGTGACTAGATTAGAATGGATGAGTGACACAAAGCTGGCCAATGAGATGTGAGGGAAGGTCTGCCTTAGGCCTAGGGACTTCTGGAAAGGCTATCTCTCCCTGATAGTACAGACTGTGAATGAGGAAGTATCATCTTCTGTCCTGGGAAATAGTTGTGTGAACAAATGATGCGCTTCTGTGACACCCATACTCGACCCTGAGAGGCAAGCTTGAGAAGATCAGCCAACAGTCTGAGGAGGGGTGCAGCTAAAAAGACAGAAAGATGCCAGGCCCTTGAGGACGTTGTTGGACCACTGCGTTAAACTCAAGAACTGCCCCACTTCTACGCATCCAGTTATGTTAGAGGCTAACAATAGGATAATAGTAACACTCTATAGTTAACAATTTTTTTTTTTAAGATTTTATTTGAGAGAGAGCCAGTATGCGTTGGTGGGGGGAAGCCCCAGGGGCAGACGGAAAGGGAGAAGTAGACTCCCCACTGAGCGGGGAGCCAGCTGGAGGCAGGGCTCCATTCCAGGACCCTGAGATCATGACCTGAGCTGAAGGCAGATGCTTAACCCACTGAGCCACCCAGGCACCCTGAAACACTTTATAGTTTAAACAAGTTTTGGGCAGATACTCTGTTACCTGCAGCCAGAAACACTCTGTTTGACATAGTCCTCCTACAGAATCAGGGGCTGTAATTGCTGAGGGCAAAACACGGTGGTGAACGGTGTACCTGGGACTTGGTCTGGTGGCTCCGGTATTGGAAAGAGTGTATTTGGGCCCATTAATTATTAAACGGTTATGCCTGGTTAGTTTTTACACAGACTTCCCCGGACAACATTTATCACTGCCCTTTAGTGCTTCCCTAGTACTTTGATCTTTTACTAGAAGGATACTGAGCCCTTTTTACTATAGTTAATGTTTATGCTTCCTTTAATATTGGGAATTGCTCGAGGATAAGGGCCGTACCTATCATTTTTATATCTCTTGTGGGTAACAAAGTGCCTGGTATGTAGAAGATGTTCCATAAATATTTGCTGAACTGGAGAATCACCATCTGTTGCCAAGTATGTGCTTGGTGCACAGTGGAGAAGGCGTCCCTGAGCACTTCCTCCTGATCCCTGAAGCAAAGGCACCAAGACAAAGGAATTAGTTCAGAGGAACCACTGCAGATTAGCTCTCGTGGGAAAGACAGAGCCCTGAGAGCACAAGAAAGTTCTCCACTTGGACTACGCAGACAACTATTCAAGAATCATCCTTATCTGGGTGCCTTCCTTCCCTCTTTGTTTTCCACCACACTCTACCTCCAAAGTCCATCCTGTTGTTGTTTTTTTTCTCTCTCTCTCTCTCTCTCTCTCTTTTTTTTAACCTCTCCAATACTACCCCCCTCTCCAGTCTGCTGTCATCTCACAAATGCTCCTCCCCAACCTGCTTCTATTATGTATGAAGAAAGTCAGAGACATGTTTTAAAAGTAGAATTGAGATCATCCACATTCTTGCATGGAATAAAGAGAAACTCCTTTCTGTGTCCCTCTACCTTCTCTGTCACCCTTCATTTTTGTTCTAGTACTATTCTTGTTTAAAGTCAGTCAGGTGCTTGCCTCCCCCCTGCTTCCCCACAGATGGTAATGGTCCATGGAAGCAGGCAGCTCCCTTCTACTGTTTAGGGCCAGCTCCCCAGACCCACGATAACCCCCGACATGCAGTAACTGTTCCAGACATGTTGGTGAGTTATCAAATCCTGAATCTGGCCACCACAGGACCACAGCTCTGATGAGGTTTTAAGTCTTATAGTACAAGTTTTCTATCCAAAATAAAAGAAAAAAGGAAAAAAACAGGGGAATAGAGCCATCCGTGAAATTCATGGACCTGAGCTTGAGCAGGTCAGGCTTTAAAAAAATTGGGGACCATAAGAAGAGGCAGTCTCAGCCCCACAGAGATGCTGTCAAGGCCACTGGGGCCTCCCAACCAGTTTTGGAGGACCCAGTGTAAAGTCAGGGATGGGGTATGTGGGGGTTCCCATTTGATACCCCTCCTGCTCCCTCTTCCTTCCATAGTCCTCAGGGTGCAAGGAACAAGGTCACAACAGGCTTTGGCTCTGCCTGGAATTACTGTGCTTCTAGGGACTTCGATGCTGAAATATGTGTCCCAAGCTCATGCATCCACTTGCTTCCCCCGTGAACCAAATAATGAAGAAACGTGCACATGAATGGATACAGGTAACTAGAGCCAAGAGTTTATCATTAAGTTTAAAAAACTTCATAGGAAGTTAGAATTTTGAAGTAAAATATAAAGCTGAAAACGGTACTTGGCAAAAATAATACAGCTAACTCAGGAGTTTGATTTTGTCATTTCAGTTTACTCTTAGATTGAGAGACACACCCTCCTTTGAAGGTCATAGTGGAGCTATGTAGACTAAAGGTAAAAATATTTACAAGATAATTGATTTATAACAATGATGGGTTAGCGTCAAACCATAAAGCTATGATTAATCATTGACTTACAAAAATTTCCACCAAAGCACTTCTTTAAAACAGCTATGGATGGAAATTAGCAGACTCAGGAAAGGCTAAAAGTCAAAAGGTTTGGATTTCCAAGTTGTAGGACTTACTCACAAAGCCCTAAACTTCTATGCCTCCATTTCTTCAATGTAACAAGTCAAGATATTAATACCTTAATGGGTTGTTCTGTGAAGGTAAAATAAAATACTATAATATGCATTAGAAACAAAGTGGTGTAACTGAGCTCAAGAAGCAAATCTGGACCTACTACCTATGAAAAATATGTAGTAAGACCAGTCCAAAGAATGGGATATCAGCCCTGAGCAGGAAGTCACTCCCTGTCTACAGCTTTATACAGGAATGGAGTCAAAAGCAGCAGGAATTTTTCTTCAGGACTGTTGGCATCTTCAGGATATCTCGGCAGATACATGGGAAATTGTAACTTTATGCTAATATAGCCACATAAATTTATACTTGATCAAAACCAGCAGAATGATTTGGAGTTTAAGAGCACCAGCTCTAGAGTCACATTGCCTGCATGTGAATCTCAACTCTGTGGAGCTTTGAGCAAGTTCCTTAACTTCTTGGGTGGCCAGCTTCTACGAAGATCCCGAGGGATCCCCAGGGATCTCAGCTACCAGCACTCATGCCCTTGTGTCATGCCCTCTTGCATGGTATCAAGGCTGGCTTGGGTGAGCAACAGAATACAGCAGAAGTGATGGTGTATCGCTCCTGAAGCTGGGTCACAAAAGGCTCTGTGGCTTTCTACCTGGTCGCTCTCTTGGCTCCTTCTTTCCACCCCATGGAAAGGCCCACACAGTGGGGAACCGAGATGTCTAGCTAACAGCCACAGGACGGAGCTTGGACTTGGATCCACCAGCCCCAGTCAAACTTTCAGATGACATCTTGATTAAAACCTCATGAGAAACCTAGAGCTAGAACCTCCCAGCTAAGCCACCGCCTAATTCCTGACTGGAAGAAAGTGTGAGATGACAAATGTCTGTCGTTTCAGGTATTGGGGGAATTCATGATGTAGTAGTAAATCCCAAAAGCAGCCTCTCAAAGTAAAATTTACATTTCGGTACAAATGGAGATGATAATAGAACCTCTCTCAAAGGGTTGTCTTAGGGATCAAAGGAGAATTACATTGAAAGCCCTCAGCCCAGTACCTGGCACAGAGTGAACACATGTTAACTGGTATTACAGGTCCACATGCCTTGTTTTCCATAAGCAAGTGGTCCTGCATGTGCTTCCAGTTACTTTTCCCAAGGGCTTTTTTCCCCAGCACTTTGTTAAGTACACAGATCTGGCTCTAGTCAGTCATTTTACACTGTCTTTCTTTATCCATCAACCAGGCAAACAGTCTTCCCTTTTTCCTCTCTGATCCCTTTTGGGATGAGATGCGAGATGCTTACGAGAGAAATTTAAGGCACATACTGGGGCTAGGGAACCACAATCGCTGACCTGAAGAAGACCAACCCACTGACCTCATGAGCACTTGACAAAGGTAGACAATAGTCAGCTGAGCCAGCTGAAGTCAACTTGAGCTTTTACAGAGCTCACTGCTTAGAAACTGACCTCTGAAATACACAAAGCTTTCATTCAGCCTCACTTATGGGCTTTTAAACCTAGAATAGATCAGGCAAACTTCATAGATGCTATCTTTTCTTTCTCTGATTATTCCTGTCTCCTTCACATTTGGGTTTCCTTTTATTACTGCTGGATGGGTGAGCAGTCAAATTTCCTATTAACTGAAAAAATGATGCAGAGGAAATTTACTGCTAAAGCGGTGAAAAGAACAAAAGAACCAGAGACGTTTTTGTCCCATAATAAAACTCAATAATAAAACTATTTGACAAATAACAGCTCAATAATAAAACTATTTGATGAACGACAGCTCAATAATAAAATTATCTGACAAATATTTCAAAAGCATACACTGTAATATGAGATGAAACGGGAAGTAAAGGGATCACAAATACTGAGTCAGAGGTTTTATTACCTTCAAACCATTAGGACTGCTATACTTTCATTAAAAGTAAAGTGTATTTATCTATTTTACTGATGACTAGGGAATTGAATGTTTAAATTTAATATCCTTCTATAATAGGATATCTGAAGATTTCAAAACAAACATACCATCTTTTATTATACACACGGAAAGGGGTGAACTTTTAATTTTGCTGGACAGGGACGCCTGGGTGGCTCAGTTGGTTAAGCAGCTGCCTTCGGCTCAGGTCATGATCCCAGCGTCCTGGGATCGAGTCCCACATCAGGCTCCTTGCTTGGCAGGGAGCCTGCTTCTCCCTCTGCCTCTGCCTGCCACTCTGTCTGCCTGTGCTTGCTCTCGCTTCTCTCTCTATGACAAATAAATAAATAAAATCTTTATAATTTTGCTGGACAAAATGCATAATTCTTGACCTCAGGGAGTTTTTATTCTAAAACAAAACAAAACAAAAAAAACCCCCAAAAAACAGTAGTATTGAGCTCATGGTTCTCTGCCGGTTCTCTCTCCTCTCTCTCTCTTCTGGGTGTGTTTAGTTCTGCTTAAGACACTGTTTCATATGGAAACACTTAACCTTCTCTTAAACCAACCTCTCAGGGATATGAACTTGGGTTTGCTCATTTCTTCCTCTTTCCTTCTGGCTGTTTATTTCTTAGCTCTCCACTGGATCATGGACTTTGCTTTTCTATCAAACTCGTCTTCCCTCCCTCCCCTTCTTTTCTTCCTTCCTTTTCTTTCCATTCAGCTTTCCTTTCTCCCACCTCCTATTCTCCTTTCCTTCGTGTGGTTTTTTTTTTTTTTTTTTTTTTTTTAACTTCAAACATAGATGGACAATATGGAGAACATTTCTTGGGTGGTGACTTTGGATTCTTTGTAAGAATGCTGTCCTTCGTTGTGACACAGCCCAGGAATGAGGTTGTTGATTTAGTGAAAATGCCACATTCCTAAGTTTTCATCTACAATAAAGCAACAGTTGAAATAAGATGATTTCTCTTTTCTCTTTTCTGCTAAAATATTCATATATATATATATATATATATATATATATATATATAAACTAAGAAATATGAGAAAAAAATAACTTGGGTGTTATTTTTTAAGCGTAAAGAAAGCACACAATGAAACCACATATTCACCCAGTTGCCCAAGAAGCACCCTGAGCTGCCTTCCCATTCCTTTTATGTTTAATCAATTACTGAAGCCTAATTGTTCACATTTCTGAGAAGCATGATAGCCTCTAAATTCTGCTCTGCACCAGTCTTCTGGGATACTTCCCTGTTTCCTCTCTAGCTTTGCCTCCCCCTAAACCCACATTCCCATCGTCATGCCCAACAGTCCAGGCATATGCAAAATTCTGAGTAGTTCTCATTATCTGCAAGTTAAAATCAACTCTTTTAGCTGCTGCCCACCCTGCTCTTCTGCCAGGAGTCCTTTTATGATCCAATTAGAGGATAGATAATGATCTGTGTCTCTTTGACTTATAAGGCATTTACATTTTCTGGAAAATCTTATCTCCAGACACTGACATTAACTATTTGAGTATCCCCACAGAAGAAACTTCCCTGAGAAGACTTCCTTGACATTCCCAGAAGTAATCCTTCTAATCTACAGGTAAGTTTGCTCAAGTCTCTCTAAATTATTTTATTGAATCCCGATGCTTAGATGGAGACACATGAATCTCTGGAGAAATCCTCATCAAAAGAATGTTCTTGAAATATCTGTCCAAATTTCATTTAGGGAAGAGACTAGGTGTTTAAGGGAAATGGCAAAACAGCCCCTCCCCAGTCTGCATACCCCACCTGGTAAAGCAAAATCCCTCTGGAGTCAACTTGACCAAACCCCCTAGAAGGCAGTTGTATGACTCAGGCCCCTAGAACATTTCACTGCCTATTTCAAGTGGCTTATTGAAGGTCAGTGTTCCTTCCAACTTTCCCTAAGGAACGTGCTGATAATTACAGTTTTATACCCATCCTTCCTTGTGACGCTGTGCTGCCTCAGTGATGGTCTGGAGAAAAATGCACTATCCAGGTTACTTTGTTGTTTGTTTGTTTGTTTGTTTTTGCATATTTGTCTCCCAGTAGATATAAACTTCTTGAGGTCAGAGATCTTTATAATCTTTATAAACTTTAATCTTTGTATTTGCAACAAGTAGCACAGTGCCTGGCACGTACTGTCAGTCCTGTGAATATTTGTTGATGGTATGGATGACCCCTTTTTAAAAAAGATTTTATTTCTTTATTTGAGAGAGAGAGATCATGAGCAAGGGTGGGGTGTAGAGGGAGGAGACTCCCCACTAAGTAGGGAGTCTGACATGGGACTCAATCCCAGGACCCTGAGATCATGACCTGAGCCAAAGGCAGATGTTTAACCAACTGAGCCACCCAGGCACCCTGAATGACTCATTCTTACAACTAAGCTTTGCGTATGTGGTTGTTTCAAAATACGAAGTATCACTTTATGAAAACAGTTACATTTTAACACAACAAAGTCAAATGTAAGGGAACTAATGTCTGCCATTGAATTGTCTTAAATGGTGGCAACCATTGCTTTCTTTAAGGATTTTTTTTGTTTTTAATGTATTTGACAGAGAGAGAGAGAGAGACAGACAGACACAGAGAGAGTACCAGCAGGGGCAGCAGCAGAGAGAAAGGGAGACGCAGGCTCTCTGCTGAGCAGGCAGCCTGATACGGGACTCGATCCCAGAACCCTGGAATCATGACCTGAGCTGAACGCAGATGCTAACCATTGCTTTCTTAACTAAAAGTCATTATCAGTAGGTCAGCACTCTCAGGTACTTAACCTTTGGCATCTTTGCCTGGCCCTGAAACTGCCAGGCAAACAGCCCTTGACAGCTTCACAAACTAATTCTGAACCGTCCCCTTGCAATTCACAGAAGACCCCTCAGTATGTGAGCACTGTCTGCACATTTCCTGGCTGACTAGACCATCCAGAGAGAATGCTTCAGTTGGCTGACTAGAATGTGTAATACTGAAACGAAAGTAAATATTTACTTAAAAGGAAAGTAAGGCCAGAAGAAACCCAAACTAGATGTTCTCAACTTGTTTGCATCCAATAATGTGTATCCCATTACATGAAGGTTTTATAGTAAGAGCTAGAGCTGAACTGCATCAGGCAAGCTAAAAAAAAAAAAAAAAAAATGAAGGCAGCTTTAAATGAAAGAATCCACCAAACATCACTGATCCCACCCACCTCTGAATATTACTGTGTACACCGCTTTATGATTTACTGTGACATATTCCTGTAAATGGTGAAGCAGTTATTTCTTTGCATCTTAACTCTCTGATTAACGGATTTTCATCATCCTGGAAGGAAAAGAAACTGGGTTCCCCACGAAGTGTCTTCTCAAAACTGTCTTTTGGGGCTTTTCCTTCTGTTATTTTTTCCCTCCTCTTATGATATCCTTACTACTGTTTGAAAACTTTAAACACCGTATCTTTTCCCTTGAAGATCACAACTACAAAGGTTTGGGTTTTTTCTACTTTAAATCATATTAAATTTAAAATTTAAACTTGAATTTAATAAAAAGAAATCTTAAGACTTCTCCTTGATTTCAGGAAGTATGTATTTATGATACAAAGCTGTCCCAGCCTGAACACTGAAGACCCCACCAAGGGCATCTAGCCACTCCATAGAAGCAGCCACAACAACAGGGAAGCCTCAGTTACAACCTGGTGCACTCGTACAAGCCTCTAGCGAGATCCTTAGCTCTCCTCCGTGTGCTTAGCGTGGTAAGATAGAACCTATACTGGTCTCGACTCTCTTACCATTTGCAAATGTTTCAAACTTACTGCCTTTGTTCAGCAGAACCGCTGGCACGGTGATGACGGTGACAAGCGCAGCAAGCCCCAGCAGTCCCAGGAGCACCTTCCACGGCGTCTGCAAGCCGGTCAGATCATACCCAGTTAGAGCGAGCCCTCTGCCCCAGTCTGGTAGAGGTAGAGGCTCGGGGCCCGCGCTGCACCTTAGGCAGCGGGATTTGCCCATGGGCTAACATCGGAAGAGGGGCACAGTGGTTGAGAGGGGTTTGGAGTGCGGAGGTTGCAAGAGTGGCTGCCCCTGAACTTGTGGCAGCTGAGTCCATTGGCGTTTGCTTCTCTACGGCCTCCTGCATGTCAGAAGCCAAGTAAGAGAGAAGCCAAGTGAGGGTGCGAGCGGGCGATTTATGGGCGGCTCTCAGCGTCCTCCCAGGCTCGGCTGCCTGGTTCTAGCAGAAACCCCGGGGGGCCGAGCGCCAGGCGGGGGCTCTGAGACGTCCCTTCACCTGACAGGGGGCGGCCCTGGAGCTTCCACCGAAGAGGAGCTCCTGGTCGCGTTCCTCCAGCTTCGGGGTCCATTTGGGGAGACTCTGGTGAGGAAGCCCCTACGATTCAACCCTGGGGTTAGGAAAGGCGCTGCTCACTCACCTTCATCGTCGGCGTGTGCCCGGAACTGAGTGCCGGGAGCAGGAGCGCAGGCAGAAGTCAGGCGACCCGCAGGGACGCGCGTCCAGCTCCGCCGCTCCGGGCCGCGGAGTCACTCGGCGCTCCCAAGTTTCTGCCCCGAGTTAAACATTAGTGAGCGTCCCGCCCGCTCGGTATAAAGGCCGCGCGCGGGCAGGCTGCGGGCGAAGGCGCGCCGGGCGCGGGGCACTGGCATCCCGGCCGGAGGGCGCCCGAGAGGCGCCTCCCCCGTGTGCCGGGCGCGGGGCGGCAGCCGGGGCGCGCAGGGTGCAGGGCCCCCGGGACGCGCGGGCGGGGCTGCGAGAGCCGGAGCCGGGGAGAGCCAGCGCCTGCCGCCGGCGCGCACAAGGTGGTCCGCCCGAGCAGAAAGGGACCTTGGCGCTGCCCTCCCATGGGGTCTGCAAACTCAGGGCTCACTGCTGGCAGCCCAGCTAAAACCCAGGTCTCTGTCTTGTGCTAGTGAAAGTCTGTTGGGAGGTAGTGGGGGTGTTCCAACCTTCTGGAAGGCAAAGGGAGAGAAAGGTGATTGTTCCTTTGTGAATGGCGCTTAAAGGCTAAGTAGCTGAATTCGCCCTCCGTAGGGTATTTCCAGCTTGTCTTACAGGTTTACCTTCTCATAAGATGCCAAAAATAACAATAACACTTATGTGGAACTTACTTTCCCCCCTGGGAGCTACTCTAAGGATTTACTGTGTTTATTTTACAGGGAGAAAGCCTAGGCACAGAAAGGTTAAGTCACTCCAGTCCGAGGCACTCAGCTAGGACTTCGTGGAGCCTAAATACAGAGTCCGGGGTTGTTAACCGTCGCTTCACAAGGCTTCCCATCTTTCGGTCTTGCAAGGAGAGTTTAGGGAGGAGAAAGTGGTTGCACGTGGCTTCTCCCTTCCTCAGTTCCCACTATGCCCTGTGGATTCCTCCCTTCCTTCCTGGATTCCTCCCTTCCTTCCTTCCTTCCCTCCTATCCTCTGTGGCATTTATTATTATTTATTCTGCCCACTCCCCCAAATACTGGAGCGGCTGCTGGGTGCCAGACCCTCTTCTAGTTGCTGGAGAGAGAAGTGGAACAAGATACATGAGGCCTGTGCATTTGGCACTTTCAGGATAAAATACTCTGGTAAACATTTGCCTTTAGGGTCTCCTGAGGCTTACTTCCTTTCTTGAGGATAAGTACTCCCACGCCTTTAAGGGCCTCTTCAGCTTGGGTTCACTGCACTGGAAAAGCAAAGCTTCTGTCCCCATAGAGGTAAAAGATTAAACATGCAAAGTCCTGTGGGACATTAACACAGGTTTATGAATACATTCAAGTTTTCATCCTTTATCTCAAGTGCGGACTTTGCTTTCCATCTCAGGGATCTTTTCCTGTTTTGACCACTGGCTGCTCACCACAGATACCTAGGCTCGCCCACACCCACCTCCAGAGGCTCAAACTGAACTCCTGTGTCAGTTTCTCCCTGCCCTTCTGGAGTCATCTGGGTCTTCATTAAAAGCGTTCCTGTTCACCATTCACAAAAACTGAAAACTTCAGTCACCTCAGGTTTTCTTCTCTATTCTCCTACTACATTCACTCGGCTACCACTTCTTCTCAAATCTGCCTTTACAAGTGTGTCTCAAATCCATCCACTCTTCGCTTTCCTACCTGCTCACAAGGTGAGTCACAACGGCTTCTGGAACCTGTGAGCTGGCGCTGTGAAAAGAGCCGTCCAGCAAGGACTGCCTTCGCCCTCAGTGGTGTTCTTTTCTTTGTCTCTCCTGGTAATTATGCTAATTCTGAGGACCTTTGAAGGTAGAATATAGTAAAACTACAAAAATCATAAAAATCTGTATAAACGTGTGCCCTTAAGTTGATGGCCAAATGTTAAAATGTTATTTTTCATACCATTTATAATCTTGTCACAGTCCACTTAATGAAGTGTGGTTAGATTTCAGTGAAAATTTTCCTACTGAGTAGTTTCTTTTCTCCTGGGACTGGGGAGGGGGGTAATTTTACTACAATGAGTATGTATGGTGTAGAATTTCATGCAAATGAGATGTGCCAGCATTGTGGTAATTTAAACAAAACCAAAACAAAACAAAGACTAATGCACACACTTGCTGCTGCACAGATCACCGCAGCTTCTAAGGCCCATTTTCTTTCACTGATTTAAAAACAAAACAAACAAAAAAAGTTGTGCCTGAAATGAATTTTGTTTGTTGTTGTTGTTGTTTTATAAGTAGCTGCCTGGTTCCTGAGTCCTGTGAAATACAGGCACTTGACCCTTGGTGTAGCTTCTGTTCAACTTTATATCACAGGAACAGATTGGTCTGATTTCTTGGCCCTCAATCTTGAATTGGCCACACCCAGAGTCCTAGGCCAGTGGACTGAAGACTTTGTCTAAGATGACAAGGGCAGCTCAAGAGATGTGGGGATGGTCCTCTTGTCTTCTCTGTTGTTTGAGGTTTTGATCTTCTCTGGGTAAAGAGGCCGTTTATCTTTGTAAACACAAAACACTGTTGCTTTCTCCAGTTTTCTCTTAAAGGCGAAAGTGGAAGCAAATAAGGTATCACCGATATTTAAGACTCTTTAAAAAAAAAAAAAGTTCAGCAAAGACTACAGGGAATGGTGCCATGTTGGGAGCTCAGTGTTCACCTCTGCTCTCTCGCCGGTTTGTACACAAAGCAGTGGGGGAGGAAAGCCACAAGTCATACCAGCCTTGGGGAGGGAAGGCAATATAGCTGAGCCCTTGCTTAACCTCCATGACTGTCCCAGCACACTGTACGTTCAGCAAGGGGAAGCTGGAGGGAGGAAGGCTGACATCCACGGGACAGGTAAACTTGTTCTCTGGAGGGGAGACTCGGATGAGACACAAGTACCTTCCCACTCTTCCCATTTCAAGGTATTCTTTCCCAAATCTCCCCTACCCCAACTTCTCTATCACCAGTCTTCCAGTCTTGTTTTTTCAAGTCCCTAAGGAGCCAGCTGGCCACCACATTCGCTACCACATGTGAGTCAGTGTTGATGTTCTATCAGGCCATCTCTCTTCCCAGACAAAATGGAAAAACAGCTGTAATAAAAGTTCTGTCCCTTAGGAAGATTTCTCTTCTATCGTATTTCTGGGCATCCCTGGGTGGGGCTGTGATGGGAGCAGCCATCCACTTAGGACTGGTGCCAGCTCATTTCGCACAAGGCTTGCTCTTCCCTACTGTTACCTGGCCCTCCAGCACTTCCCGTGAAGCTTCAGGTGTGTCATAAGAGACATGGAAGCATCCAGAAAGCCATCATGAAGACTAAGCTCTCTGCTCATGTGTTTCTCTTGTGCTTGCTCCACCATTCAGGCTCTCCTGACATATCTTTTTTTTTTTTAAGATTATTTATTTATTTATTTGACAGACAGATCACAAGTAGGCAGAGAGGCAGGCAGAGAGAGAGAGAGAGAGAGAGAAGCAGGCTCCCCGCTGAGCGGAGAGGCCAATGCAGGGCTCGATCCCAGGACCCCAGGATCATGACCTGAGCCAAAGGCAGAGGCTTTAACCTACTGAGCCACCCAGGCGCCCCTCTGCTGCCATATCTTATAAAATACTATTTTCACTTCATAATGGGATGAAGTGAAAAGTCATGTTGGAGTCCTAATCCCCAGTATTTCAGAAAGTGGTCTTATTTGGAAATAGGGTCTTCACAAAAGTCATGGGGTTAAAAAGAAGTACTTGTTGCAAGGGGGGGGCTCTAATCTAACATGAGAGGTTATAAGAAGGGGAAATTTGAACACAGAGACAGACATTCACACAAAGAAGAGGAGGTAAAAAGACACAAGTTCATGATCATCTCCAAGCCAAGGAAAGAAACTCAGACGAAGTTCTTCTCTCACAGCCTCAGAAGGGGCCAACCGTGCTGGTCCCTCAATCTGGGACTTGCAGCCTCCAGAACCGTGAGACAATACACTGCTGTTGTGTAAATAGCCAGTTTGTCTTACTTTGGTACAGCAGCAGCCCTAGCACACTAATATGCTTGGCGTTCCATGATCATGCTTTCTGTCTCTACCAGGACCCTCTAGAAAGAGAGGAGTTGATTTTCACATAGTGAATAATTGTAGACTACTGTAGCCAAAGTCTAAGATAGGCCCCAAAGTTTTGGGGGTATTTTATTATACATGAATAGATAACTAATCAATTGGCAAAGAGGACATGACTTTGCGCTAAAACTCCTAGGCATATACTCTGTGATTCTCTTCTTGGGGGTTGCCAGAGACTTTGTGCGGTATCTCCAGCTGCCACAGACATGTCTAATAACTGTTGTGTCTGCTAGGTCATTAAGATCCAAATGTTTCAACATTTATTGACTACCGATGTGTTCTGACCATTTCCCTAGGCCCTGGAGAATGAAGGGTGGAAGAAAATGAGAAGAATAAATGGGACATTTCCAATGACCAAGAGTTGAAAAAAATGAAAACAAGAAATGATAAGTGAAGAAAAAATGTCTTAAATCTTTTTGTGTGTTCTTGGGGGTTGGAACCAGAGGCCTGGAAGAAATGGGATCGCACATGTAGAAAGAAGGGAGAGAAGGAGGTTAGTGAGGGCAGAGGGAGTGGTAAGGGAAGAGCCTTGGCCTTGGTTCTGGAGAAGAAGTAAAGTAAGTACTAAGGTTTTGGTTTTTTTTTTTAACCTTTCTTTTAAAGATTTTATTATTTATTTATCAGAGAGAGAGAGAGAGAGAAAGAGAGAGAGACCCTGTGCACAATCAGGAGGAGCAGCAGACAGAGAGACAGCTCCCTGGTGAGCAGGGAGCCAGATGTGGGACTTGAACCCAGGACCCCGGGATTGTGACCCAAGCTGAAGGTGAAGGCTTAACCCACTGAGCCACCCAGGTGTCCCAAGTTCAAAGGTTTTTATTTGTTCTTTTGCTCAGTGGACACCTACCCTCCCCATAATTTGCCCCACTTATCTGGGGATGGACTCCTGCTGCCCAAGCCAAATCTCACATCTCACCTCTTTTAAAATCCAGATTAAAACTCACTTTACCAGTTACCTTCAACACTGACCCCATCTGTTTCTGTTCAATTTTCTGCTTTTCCTACCAACTACAGTTTGGAAGATTATTCTGCTTGTGTTCTAGATGAAACCTATTTGCAACAAAATTTACAACAAAATATCTACCAAGAGTTATATAAAAAAAATAGATAGCTAGTTGGGTAACTCTATGGACTTAGATGTAAGGAAAGAAGAAATTTGGGGCCAAAGGAATAACTGCATGCAAAGGTTGAATGAGAAAATGGGAGGATGTTCAGGGAATATCTATTGGGATTATTTTAACCAGAATCTGGGGGTGTTTAAGAGTGTTGGAGATAAAGGTCAGCTGTGGAACTTTCTTCAGTCTGAAATTCAATATTTTGTATGTACTAGGGAGCCACGAAGGTTTTTACCAGGAAAAGGAACCAGCTCCTACTTGAACTTCAGCTGTGAGAATCAGGCAGTACTATATGCTAGGTGGGTGAGAGAGAGAACAGCTAGAGAAGGGATAAAGGTCAACTATCTCCACGTTGCAAAATGAACTGGCCAGATGCTTCTCTTTGTGAAGCTTCTCATGAAAGAATTTCATCATGTTGATTTGTACTTAACAGTAACTCTCTAAAACCTGTTTCTCAGCTGTGGTTTGGTGTGTTTTCCTTGTCCCCAGTTATCAATAATGCTAAATAAGGCATTCTTGGTGGTGGTGACCACTTGGTGGTCATGAAAGGCCTTTTGCTGCCTGTTAGACCAGACACCAGCCAAAACAGGAGGACACTTCTGTGCTCTTCTGTTTGTTGGTGTCCTTTGGCTAGTCTGTGCTTTTGTTTGTTTTGTCTTGTTTTAATTTGGAGAATTTGCTTATTTTAGTCCCTAACAAATAATTCTATGACTTTATGAGCAAACGTGTTTAAGATCCTTAGAACCGTGTTCTCACTCAGTGGCTGTGGCTGTGATGACCTCTCCTCCTTAGGGTTTCCCAAACTTTAAACCCGTGGTGAGGGTGCTGCTGAGTTAGCAGTGGAGTGGAGCGGCCAGGGGTTCGTGGTTGCTGTCATGGAAAGGAAGAAGTAGCAAGGATCAGTAGAACATCATTTTTGTTTACAGCAGTAAACTAAAGGAGAGATGTCATTGGCCATGGGAGAGACCACCTATTCTCTTCTGAGTGGTAAATCACATAATCAGAAAGTCCTATGTCAGAAGGCTTCCTGATTTTGTTGTGTATTGTTTTCTAGATCACAATAATAAGTGGGGAGCAAAGAGTTCATGCTTGTATTGGACTAGCATGGAAAATAAGACATCATCTCTTTTTTTTTTTTTAATTGTGGTAAAATATATATAACACAAAATTTATCATCTTAACTGTTTTTAAGTGGACAGTCATTTATTTTCATCTAGAATAGTTCAGTTTATCATATAATTTTATTTACTTATTTATTTTAAAGATTTTATTTATTTATTTATTGAGAGAGAGAGAGAGTGCCTCTGCATGAGTGAGTGGGAGATGGGGCAGAGGGACAGGGAGAAGCCGACTCCCTGCTGAGAGGAGCCCAACATGGGACTGGAATCCAAGACCTGGAGATCATGACATCATCTGAAATCAAGAGTCAGAGGCTTAACCAATTGATTCACCCAGGAGCCCTAATTTATCATGTAATTTTAGCAGGTTAAGCATACAGCTTAAAATTCTTCATTTATGACTCTCCTTGGTCTTGCCAAGATGGTGGAGTTCAACTTCATTCCTCTCATCATGTACTTTCTGGACAGGCATCTGGTTTCTGTGACTTGAGCTCAGTGCTCTTAATAAAGGCAATATGGCATGGAAAATAACACTCCGAGGAAGACTGGATCTTCTTAAGGATACCACATGGAGTCTTTGCTATGGATGTATGCAGAGAGCTTTATTCTGGTGATATTCCCCATGTTTTGAGAGAAGAATGGACAGTAGTTGTAGTATTTCAGACAGAAACTACACCAACTGGGAAAATATATATATTTCTTTACCCTCCCCACTCCAGACCAGTTTTACTATTTTTTTAAAAGATTTTATTCATTTATTTGTCAGAGAAGGAGAGCATAACCAACGGGAACAGCAGCAGGCAGAGGGAGAAGCAGGCTCCCCGCTGTGCAAGGAGCCGATGTGGGACTTGATCCCAGGACCCTGGGATCATGACCTGAGCCAAAGGCAGATGCCTAACTGACTGAGCCACCTAGGCATCCCTGGTTTTACTACTTTAGTTTTTTTTTTTTTTTTTTTTTTTTAACGAACTCCCTAGGAAACTTGAAGAGCACAGATACACTGTACATGTCTTTATGTACTATATGTTCTCTATATATCTGAGCTTTATATATAAGAAGAGCAACAATTTTTTTTTTTTTTTTGCCCCCAAGAACCACTCCTTTGGGGTGATACTGAAGAATGCTTGCTGTAAGGTTAATGCACCGTTCCAAGACGAATGTGGCAAATACTCAGAATCAGCAGACTGTTATGACTCCTTTAGAGCGCTGGTTCCAGCATGTGCTAGTTACACTGGGCTCTTTCCAGGAAAGCTAACCTCTGAAATCTCAACTCTGAGAAGCTGCATACGCACACAGAGAGTGGCCATGCCATATATGACAATTGGATTCTGATGCACAACCTTTACAGTAACCTGCCCAGAGTGGCCAGTTCTGACTTGGAACTAAGCAAAAAAAGATTAATATGCTCCCCAATCCAATCTTGCAGAATATTTCACTTCTAGTTAGCCTGCCTACTGTTTTCCCATGTCAATAATTTCTAATCAGAGCATACTTGAAATCCCCCTGCCTTCTTTTTTTTTTTTCTGTTAACCTATAAAGCACTCCCACTCCCCTGTCTGCCTTTGAATCCAAATGCCAAGTGATGGTGGTTAATTCCCTTACTATATTAAGTTCTAAAAAAATAGCTTTTGATCGTTCTTATTTGGGTGGTCTTTGTTTATTTCCATAATATGGAATGAAGGTGTAGCCATGGAAGACCTTACATGTTTAAAAAGACGCCATAAATAATAATCGTCTCATTTCTCTATTCCAGTATTTCAGCAGCAAGCACACCTTATTCATTGGTCTTTGTTTTCTTCGAGCACCCCAAAGGCTGTTACAACATCATTTGTTTTGTCCTCTATCCACCACAGTATCTTAATAATTTAAATGACATGTCCGCATTTTGTGACCATTTAGTTTTGTGGCCATATAATATTCAAAGATGCTTGGAAATAGAGGCAAGACCTAAAAAATACATGTAAGTCACTTGACAGGAATCTTATACAGAAAAATACCTGACTACTGAGTTTGTTGAATACTTAACTTTGACTTTGACTTTGAACGGCACCCAGGAAAAGTTTCAGGACTCAAGTGAGTACTTCTTGAGGATTCCATTACAAACATTTCTCTCTTAAAACAAAAACAAAAACAAAAAACCAAACATTTATCTCTTTCTAGTTAAGACTTTCTGTCACATCCACCAGTGTGTTAGCATTATTATGTTGGTGGCCAAACTATAAAATATTTCACAAGAAACAGTGGATTATGAGCTTGATAAGAAGTATTAAAAAATAAAATTCAACTGAGTAAAGTGGAAATCTAATTGGCTTTATTAATTAATTCATCAATCCAGCAGCATCCCATCTAGCAGATAGAAGGAAGCTCTGAGAAACTGTACATGATGAAGGGTCTTTCTAGAACGGAGGGTGGGACAAGGAATTTATTAACAAAAGAAAAAGAGAGGACTATTCCAGGTAAGATAACCTCCCCATACAGGGAAGGGTAGGGGGTCTTTGAAGTGGATCCCCTCTTTTTCCTTTCAAGGATGGTGAGTCCATGGGACAGATTACCTTCTTGGTGCTGATCAGAAGATTCCCCACTGTCTCATGAAGACTACATTTCTGGAGGAGGTTGGAACAGCAATTAGATTAGATACAAAGTCTTGGTTAATGTGGTAACTTGGTAACTTGGTTTATGTGGTTTCATTTTAGGTCTGTGGCGTTCTTTTCAACAGAAGATTGATTCTAAATCAGATCATGTGGTTATGAGTAACATTGCAAAGACCACCCGAAGTCTTTTGGGTAGAAACTAGATGATGGCCAGGAGTACTGCCATCAGAGGTCCTCAATGGGCAACTCAGCGTTCTGGCTTCTATTAGGAAGACCAAAAAACTTCAACATGGTGAATCTACTATATAGATTTACAATATGTATTTTAGAAAAGCTTTTTAACATTCTCTGTATAACTGTTTATTTACGTTTAGCTTTAACTCAATCAAGGTTCGTACTTACTGAAATGCTACGTTGCCAGGCAGTATGAGATACTGGGAATCTCATGGTGAACAAGTCAGGCCCATCACGGAAATCACAATGTTTATAAATGAGTTTACAATTGCTAACCCATCCAAACTTGCTAGCAAAATCCAAGACCAAATTCCAGAGATGACTGAGCTTTACTGGCCCCCCAAAAGCATTTTTTTTTTTTGCAGGGAATCTGAGGAAGAATATTAGATTTTCCGGAGGCCACGTGAAGGCACTGAGCTACGGTCTGATGTTTCAGAGTGGGACAGTCCCCTGGGGGCCCTTCCTCCCATCCCCCCACTCTCCCGGGCCTTGCTATCTTCTCTTCTCCTTGTCCTTTCTGTGCCAAGTATCCCCTTGCGTAATCTTCCTCCAAGTGAGTTCTCTCAGGCAAAGGCCCCACGACTCCACCCCTCTCTACACTCTCAAACTCCATTTATTCTGATGAACAGACCTGGTTGGACCTACACTTTTAACAAGACTTTTGAGGCCAGCGTCCTTCTGGAATCTCAAAATTGGTGGTACATAAACCCCGTGCATACCTCTGTCACTGCCTTTACTATATGGAAATATAGACGCAGAACAGGAGAACATGGAAACAACTCCTTCTTCCCAGCACTAAACATACCACCCAGAAGGCAGAGTGAAGAAGAGGAAAGAGTGAAGATTTGAAAGTCAGACAAGCCTGGGTCTGTCATCTAATTATTATATGCCCGTGGGTCTTTTTTTTAAAGCTACTTCACAGAGTTGTGGAGATTTAATGAGCTAATAAATGAGTAATTTCAGCTACTCTCAGAAGCTTTCCATGTTGATGATTGCTGCACATATATCTCCAGTTGGGATCTGCTTGCTGGGTCCTGAGCTCTAGGATGTCCCAGCCTGGGTCACTCAGGAGCCTATCAGAGAAAATGTAGCCAGCAGTAAGCTAATCATTCATTATTGCCGGCATCACCCATACTCACTCCCCAACGGCCCCCCCAGATGCCAAGCTCGATCCTTGTCCATCGGGCCCCATCTCAGGGAGAGGTATCTCCTGCCACATTGCCCAAGCCAGAAACCCAGGAGTCCTCCCTGACGACTGCTCTTTCCTGACCTTACACATCAGCCTCTTTAATATCTCTGTTATTTGTCCACACCCCGCTAAGCTCAAGACCTTCATGTGAGCTCGGGCCTTCTCTTTCCATCCTAGTCGCTGACTGGCTTCTCCTCTTGCACTTTCACTCCAGTGCAGCCTCTGTAAACCTTCCCGTCTACAGTTAATGGCGTCGCCTGCTGAAGGACAAAGCTGGAGTTCCTTTACATGGTCTGATCTCTGCTTAACCCTCCTTCTTACCACTTCTCCCCACCTCCACCACCTACGCTAAGTTAGGGGCACTTCTAAGCATTGCTGCTCTCTGCTTTCCTTCCAGATCTTCAGCCATGATGCTTCCTCTGCCCAGTACTCCATTCCCCATTTTTTAATCGGGCTAAATACTACTTAACCTTCTGGACTGCAGTCTTAGCTCCTCTGAGAAGCTCTGTCCACCACCCCGCCAGGTGAGGGGCTCTGCCTCTGTGCTCCGAGAAAACCTCATGCCTCGCTTCTTTTAATGAAATGCATTTACTCTGTAATGTAATTATTGTTAAACTTAAGAAAAAAATACAAAACCCTGTTGGTTACTTCACCAGCAAAAATGGGTTTCTTTGGGAATAGCAGAGAATGGCCATTGGAGACACACTAGCTATGGCAAAACCATAGGCAAGTCTTCAGAACAAAGGAGACACTGTTTTATAGAGGAAAGGGGAATATTATGAGGGGGTTTAATGAACAAACAAAAAAAATCTATTGGAGTAAACTGGGAGTTGGAAGTACAGTGGCCCTCTATTGGCTGAGTTGTAACAGTCTCTCATTGGTTGGGCTGTTGAGGGTGTGGCGGGAGACTTTCTTCCTCTTGCTGGGATAGTGAAGTAGTGTCCCTCTAAGTGCAGGGTACATCTCTTCCTTTTCTGTCTGCCAGTGATGAGGAATGCTGCTCATGGAAGCTCGCCAATCTTCCCACTCCAATCCAAAAAGACTTCGTAAGAGGAGATTCCTATTATTATGCTAAGAAATTACAAATAGAGCTACCCTATGACCCTGTAATTGCACTACTGAGTATTTACCCCAAAGATACAGATGTAGTGAAAAGAAGGGCCATGTGTACCCCAATGTTCATAGCAGCAATGGCCACAGTCACCAAACTGTGGAAAGAGCCAAGGTGCCCTTGAACAGATGAATGAATAAAGAAGGTATGGTCCACATAAACAATGGAGTGTTATGCCTCCATCAGAAAGGATGAATACCCAACTTTGGTATCAGCATTAATGGCACTGGAGGAGATTATGCTGAGTGAAATAAGTCAAGCAGAGAGAGTCAGTTATCATATGTTTCACTTACTTGTGGAGCATAAGAATAACATGGAGAACATTGGGAGATGGAGAGGAGAAGTGAGTTGGGGGAAACTGAAGGAGGAGACAAACCGTGGGAGACTGTGGACTCTGAGAAACAATCTGAGGGTTTTGGAGGGGAGGGGAGTGGGAGGTTGGGTGAGCCTGGTGGTAGGTATTAAGGAGGGCACGTATTGCATGGAGCACTGGGTGTGGTGCCTAAACAATGGCTTTTGGAACACCGAAAAAATTAAATTAAATTAAATTTAAAAAAGAAAAAATAAATAAGACTTCTTTTTATTAATTTTCACATTATCTAATGTAGTAACAGCTAAGGCTACAGATCCCATGTTATGTACTGGAGATTCTTCCAAGTTCTTTACTTGTATTAACTCATGTAATCTTCCCAACAACCCTATGCAGTAGGGACTGTGACCACCTCTACTTTACAGGTGACACACAGAGAGGCAAACATTCCTCTCAGTATCACACAGCCAGCATTTGCACCCAAGAGGTTTAACTCCAATCCACATAATTATCTACTATGCATTTTTGTATCCAGTGATCTCCAAGGATTTTGTCTATGTTGTTCACTGATATACTCTCAGGGCCTAGAATAAATTCTGGCACGTAATAGCAGCTCATAATGTGTTTACAGACTCACTGAATGAATAAATGCTAATTCATTTTTGTCCCTCCCTTCTGAAGGGCCAGGGACTGGGTTTTATTCTGTTTATTTTCAGCAGCTGGCCTGGTACCTGGCACATAATGAAATTGTCAAGCTTGTCTTTCTGCGTAGGTTCATTGCCACTCTGAGTTCTAAGATGCTATTTTGCCTCTGTGCTTTTTTGAGACCCTGCATCCAGCCTACCACTCCATAACACACTTTGCTGCATGTCAGTTTTCAGTGTGTATAAAAAAAAATCTGGTCAGCTGCTGCTTGACAGCTGGAAAAACAGAGCTGCACTGGAGCCAAACGATTCTGTAGCTCAGATAAGCAGGGAGGAGAGCCTCCTGCCTCAAGCGGATATGTGGGCAGAGGGCTGAATCATCGAGTTCTTCGCGTTCCTTGGAAAAAGAGAACTCAAAGGAATATTACACAACATGGAGAAATGAGGAGAATAAGCAGAGACATGAAAATTACTGAAAGGTTGAAAAACACAGTCTACAAGGTTAAAAATAGTTGTGAGAGGAAAAAGCTGTGGGTCAGTCTTCCAGTGCCCCGAAGATCCGTGCGTGAACAGGTTTCAGTCTGAAGGATGTTGAACAGATGTTCGCAGGAAGAAAGGAATGCACATGATGCACATGAAATAATCTTAGCTGCCCTTTGAGGATCTGAGACAGAGGGGAGAGGACAACTTTTCTAGGGGAAAGACAGCCTGGGCTTCAGCCAACCCTTATTAAAGAATATCCTTGAGTGGCACGTGACCCAGGAAGAAGGGAAGGGGGTCCACGAGTAATGATGGTGTTTTCCGGGTAGTAGTCTATCTGGCAGTTTTCTTTTCCCTTAGATTTAAATCCCAATAGATTTTTACAATGCATAGCAGAATTTCTCTAGAAACTTTGGAAACTTTGGGTAGGATGGAGGATGGGGGCAGGACAGAAATTTGTGGTCATGCGAACAAACGTTCTTTGTTGCCATCGCGGGGTTCTATGGTAGCTAACACTGGACAGACACACACATTGGTACAGTAGAGAGAGTGTGGGTGGGTTGCCCACTCAGGCTCAGCCTCATTGTCTTTTTGAAGCAGTATTTTACAACCAGTATTTAAGGATTAAAGAGGTAGGGGGAATAAGTAAAATATTTCCAAAAAGCTCATGGTAGTCTTCACAAATGGGAGTGGAGTTGTCATTAAAATTATTCTTCACAGAATGCCTGGGTTGCTCAGTCAGTTAAGTGTCTGCCTTCAGCTCAGCCTATGATCCCAGTGTCCTGGGATCAAGTCCCGCATTCTGCTCCTTGCTCAGCAGGGAGCCGGCTTCTCCCCCAGCCAGCCTGCTGCTTCCCCTACTTGTGCTCTCTCTCTAACCAATAAGTAAATCTTAAGAAAATTGTTTTTCACTAGTATTATTTTAATTTTCCCTCTAGGATTTCTGGGGAATTACCCTGCCATGACAAAGGTTAAAGTAGATCCCAAAGTCAGAGGAGCTGATGATTAGAAAGAAGGGACTGGATTGCTTTGCCAGTGGGAGTCACTGGCTAGGAGGGACTTCGAGGAATGTCCTTTTTGGCAGTTTGTCCCGCAGGTGGTGCTGGGGACTTGGAAGGGAGGTGCTATCTAAGTGTGTTGTAGGGATGAATGGCCTGGGGCCGGAGGATGACGGTGCACAGAGATGTAATCTCTCATTCTTTCTCGCAGGTTCATCTCTTCTGCCCAAGAATGCACAAACTTTACAGTCAGGGAACATATCTTTGAAATGCTATTTATAACCCTTCTATTTCTTTCTCAGGGTTTTCAGGAACTAAGAATGTACATGGGGACAAAACCCATGCAAAAATTCAAGATACTTATATCACTCAATATGTGTGGAATTTTAGATAAATACAGTTCATAAAAGGTATAAGTGGCAAGAGTTTCTTTTTACCCAATGATTTTGTGCAACTCCTGACATGCTAGTTCTGGTGCAAACCATGACAGTCCTTGGCCCTACGGAGACCTCCACCTGACAGCTGTCTGCTCCTTGCTGGATCTCAGAGGCTCAAGAATGCACGGTGTCTGCATCTCTGCCCCCAGTGTCCTGCCGTCCTCTCTCGGCCAGACAGCTGCTTTGAAAGAGGAGTGACCAAGGCATTCTCACTTGTGAGGGGAGTGAAATCAAGCCGCCCAGACAAACCAGGTTTTCCAATTAAAGTCCATGGATCTTCCTGTTTTCCCGAGAAGAGCCTCTGTTTTTTTCCTATACTCGACTGAAAGCATTGCTGGTGGACAGTGCTCAGTGACTATCCTCCCTGTTGTTCTGAAAGGCGATGCTAAGTAAGTAGGTCATTTGTTTAGTAACTTCCCTTTGAAGTTTTAATCAAACACAGAATTTACTGGAAAAACAAACGACTCTTCTTATTTTAGTGGAAATTATGAACTTAACTCACACACGTTAAGATCAGTTTTCTGGACCTCTTTTCTATGCAGACCCCCATGTAGGAAGTTAATGCTTGTGTACGGGGGAAGTACTTTTAACTAGAGTTAATGGAATAGATGCCATATGGATGTTATTTCTCTTAGGCATTCACTTAATGATTGGGCGACCATTGCTGATCCTTCCTGATGATGCAAAGGGATAAAAAAAACAGGTGTGTAAAGATTAGATTTGAGCCATGTGGCATTGCTGATCCTTGACTATTTGTGATCTACAGTATAACAAGTAACAAATATGTACTATATTTGTTACAATATAACAAATATAGTACAACCCAATATGTCTAAGCTCTATCCATAAAATAATACATCCTAGACTGTGTCAAATATAAAATTGACATTGGAATAGTAACATAGTGTTATTAAGAAAAATTTAAGAAGATAAGTCCAAATATTGTTTTAAATATAGTAGCAAAATAGAAACATAATACCATGTTCCACGCTATAATAAACCAGTACTTGATAAGAGAAGACACTATTTTATTTTGTACCCTGTAATTAAATATCAGTCTTACAGTTTACAAAAATATGTTAATTTGCTGTCAACCCTAATGTCAATAACATTTTATGAAATGACTCTTTATTGTGTTCTTTGAATCAGAGGTGAGTTGTATTGAAGAGATGCAGGAAATATTCCTTTATCTCACTGAAGACTATGTAGTTCAACAAGAAATGCTTGACATTTTTTAAGTACTCTGTATGAACAGTGCTAGCACAAAATTAATAAAAAGTGATCAGTAAAAATTTTAATTCACCATTATAATGATAATTCCAAGAAATATATGAAACACTTTGGCATTGAAAAAATTCTGACTTAGGTCCAAACATAACCCCCTCCCTTGTATTTTTACAGTAATAGTTCAAAATCTAAATTATGCCAAAGATCAAATGTTCTTTTTCAGTTTGTGTGCATCTAATAATAGACAGTCTTGATAGGAGAAAAGGAATTTTTTCCCTTGAGTCAAGATGCAGTCATTCTATGATTTTGCATGTCCTTGCTTTCCATGGAAAAAGATTTACATCGTTTTTCATCTACTAGACAGTGTTGATAAAGAAGTTGTACCTGACAGCACTGTGCAACGTAAACTTAAGGAGGAAAATAATAGACTCACCAATCATGGAGCAAATCTTTTTCCATGGAAAGCAAGGACATGCAAAATCATAGAATGATTGCATCTTGACTCAAGGGAAAGAATCCCTTCTCTCCTATCAATTCCGGGAAGTTAGATGAAGACCTCTAATCTTATAAGAGATAAATACCTTCAAATGCTTGAGTACTTTTTTTTTTTTTTTTACCAGAGCCATTCCCTCTGGATGCTGCAGTTCAAGACTTTTTTTTGTTTGTTTTCTTGTGATAACCTTAAAGATTTCTTTTCTTTTTTTTTTTAATTAAAATATTTTTTTTAATAAACATATAATGTATTTTAATCCCCAGAGGTACAGGTCTGTGAATCGCCAGGTTTACACACTTCACAGCACTCACCATAGAACATACCCTCCCCAATGTCCATAACCCCACCTTCCTGTCCCGACCCTTCTCCCCTCAGCAACCCAGGAATAGTTATACTTTAGAACTCATGAGAAGTCTCTTCTTTTTAAAATTTATTTTTTTATGTAAGTATAATTATATACACTGTTATATCAGTTTCAGGTGTGCAATATAATGATTCAACAATGCTATACATTTTTCAGTGCTCAGGAAGGTCAGTGTACTCCTAATCTCCTTAATCTACTTTCCCTTACCCACCTCCCCTCTGGCAACCACCAGTTTGTTCTCTGCATTGAAGACACTGGTTTTTTGTCTCTCTTTTCCCCCTTTGTTCAGTTGTCTTGTTTCTTAAATTCCACATATGGGTGAAATCATATGGTATTTGTTCTTCTCTGATTGACTTGTTTCACTTAACATTATATTCTCTAGGTCCATCCGTGTTGTAAATGGCAACATCTCATATTCTTTATGACTACATAATATTTCGTAGATGTCTCCATTTTCATTAACGGGGAGCATTCAATTATAGCCATTTCCCATGGAGTTCTGTGTGATGCGATTTGACCTCTATCCGTTGTTTTCAGGCTTGTTCTCAGTATTCTTGAGAAACTGGACACACCTTTGTGGACAGTCCAGAGTGTGCTCTTCTCCCTCACATCAGTCTCCAGACAGCCTTTCCACTTCCCGGCCCCCAGCACCACTCGGTAGGGCCGGCCCCCAACCCTTCACCTCCTCCAACTCTTAGTCCCTCCGAGCTCCTCACCCTCATCACCCCCACCCCTCTGTTGGGTCTCTAGACTCTGCTCGGAGAGATTGTCCTCAAATGCAAGTGCGATCCCATTGTTTCCAATCCTTTGAACATTGTCTATAAATTCCTTTGTAACACCGCTCCACCCCCCTGCCAACCCTGCTCCTTCTCAGTGTGGCCCTTTTCTTCATTCCAGACCTTTGCTTGTTCAGTACGCTCCTCCGGGACCTCTCTCCAGTAGCATCCCTGGTTTCCTGCACCCAGACGACCCCTGCTTGCTTGTGAAGTCTCCGCTTGGAGGCTGCTTCCTACAAGTCATGTTCCCAGATCCCCAAAATCTGAATTCTCTGAGAACCTCCACCTTCCTCCCCCCATAGCTCTGATCACACAAGATGACTGTAATCTGACTGTAATCTCTCTGCTCTGCCCTTTCTGGTTTTTCAGCTCCTCAAGGACAGGGCCTCTTGTTTGTCTTGTTCACCATTGTATTCTCAGGGCCTAGCACAGAGCCTGGCTCACAGTAGGCCCTGAACACCTGCTTGAATGAATGAATACAGAGAGACAGGGAGACAGACAGGCAGACTATACGCACAATGGCACTTTGGGCAGAGCTCCTATCTTTGAAGAGCTTATAGTCTGCTTTACTTTCCATACGTTGGAAAACTATGTCAGATAATAAAAAGAACAGAGCTTTTATTTTTTTTATTATTTTTAAAATTATTTTTAAAATTTTTAAAAAAGATTTTATTTATTGATTTGATAGACAGAGATCACAAGCAGGCAGAGAGGCAGGCAGAGAGGAGGAAGCAGGCTCCCTGCTGAACAGAAAGCCCAACGCGGGGCTTGATGCCAGGACCCTGGGATCATGATCTGAGCCGAAGGCAGAGGCTTTAACCCACTGAGCCACCCAGGCGCCCCAAGAACAGACCTTTTAATTAGATCTGGATTTATATCCCAGCTTTCAATTTCCCAGTCCTGTAAATTAAGGTGATTTATCCAACCGTCTTGAGATTTAATATATGAATCAGTATAAGGATAAAAGATGTCTACCTCATGGGGTTCTTATAAGTTCTAAAATAAGATCCATTAAACATGCTCTAACAGGCCTGTGGTAACATTAGCTTCCTTTCTTTACTGACATGCAGCCCTGTTCCCACTTAACACAAATCACTGCTCACCTTTCTGGCGGACTCGAGGTGCTGTTCCCTCACATATGTGACCACAAGCTCACACAATTTTAAAAAAGTCATACTAGGAAGACATTGAGAGAGTTTATTCATTTATTAAAAACAATATTCATAAATATAATACACTAAAAACAGACGCACACATCAAGAATTTATAAATGTTTGAAGCATTGTTTATCAAATACTACATCTTATTGAATAGGAGAGGTAAATTTTTCAAAAATATTTTAATTATTTATTTGTTAGAGAAAGAGACAGAGAGAGCACACAAGCTGGGGGAGAGGCAGGCAGAGGGAGAGGGAGAAGCAGACTCCCCACTGAGCAGGGATCCTGATGAGGGACTCGATTCCAGTACCCCAAGATTATGGCCTGAGCCAAAAGCAGATGCTTAACAATCTGAGTCACCCAGGGGTCCCTAGGATAATTAAATTTAAAATTAGATTTCAATGGGCAGAAATCAGTTTTACAGTGTGAGGTTCAAATTTTAGGCCATTAAAATGAAATTAAATTTCATTATGCATTACTGTAAGTATTCATTGTAATGGAGTAAACTTAAAATTTTACTTTTCTAATATAGATTTTAAAACATTGAAATTATACATTTATACTTGGTAATAATGATATAAACTTGAGATCAAAATTTTTCTCTAAATAATAATAGTAATTATTCACTTTACTTGACTCTGCCATGAGTTAAAAGATACGCAGAAAAGAGATCTAAGAACTCCTTCATTCCTCTTATTTTTCAGTGAAAGCATAGACCCTGAACTAGGACACAACGAAGTGAGCTGAGATAGCCTGATTCCCCCCAAATCTGCAACGCAAGGGCTAGTCTTACACGTGTTCTTCACCGCCTGGATTGTGGCTGATCATGGCCAAGTGTTTTGATGCTGTTGGTTTGGCTCTTAAATGAAACTGGATCCTGACAACAAAGTTCAAGAATTATTGTCGGCTTCTCTGCATAACTTAGAAGCATCTCCAAAGGCATATGTACTATTGCCCTGGCAGACATATAGACAGAGTACGGTGTAACACCTCCATCCTCCATGCTTGGCAAGTTTATGTGAATGTTCATTTTTATAGCCGCTAACTTATTAGCTGTGGATTACGTTGTCACTTTGTGTGTTACATTTCCAAGCGTAAGAAGTGTGAGTGAGTTCTAAGACATGTGAAATGAAGGATCAGCTCGCAAAAGCTGGTCTTGAAGGCATCAGAGAGTAGGGATAAAGACTTCATCATGCGGCTCGTACAGCCTGCCAATTCTTTGATTGACAGCTCTCTGTATGGCAAGTCTTGAGGGATTGGGTATTTAAATCTTAATTACAAAAAAGTGTTACAGAATACTCAAAATCATTCAAGGAAACTGGAAGGCTCATAATGCAGCATTCCTCTATTAATCTCTTATACAGAATAAAATTTGATTGACAGGATCCATACAAATAGTGTAAAGAATTTTTGGAAATCAGTACAAAACTGAAGGGAAAATTTTAAACCATGTGCCATAAATGTGTCCTCTTTTATAAATTAAATTGCTCTACAATTGTATACACACAAATAAAACAAATTAAAATGAGCTTTATTATAAGATATAATCCTAACTGGCTTGAAGAGCTAAAATCTCAGTAACAAGTTTCAAATAAATGAAAATACAATACAAATAGCTGCTTTGCTTAGGAAAAAAAAAAAAAAAAAAAGGCAAGAACTCTATTACAGAAAAAAAAAAAAAAAGGAGGAGGGTGTATTCCAAAAGACAGAAATAAAACAACTGTAGAGAAGGAATTTAAAAATAAAAATTGAAAAACATTCAGGAGTACCAGTTATACTGTTGCTGTTCTCAGCTATGTCATTCCCTTATAAATTCATTAATTCAATAAACCCTTACTGGGAGACTCCTCTGTCCACACCCTTTCCCAAGGGCAGAGATCATGGAGATCATGACAGCAGGGTCAGAGTCCCACAGGAAGGCACTCGTGAAAACAGGTGATTGCAATAGAATGTCTGTCATTCACACATAAAGAGCTTGGGTATGTTTTGTTCCCCTCTCACCCCATAGCCTCCCTCCATCATTCTCCACCTTGCTTTTCCCTGGGGAGGCTGATCTGTCCAGACTACTAGATTAGTGGGTTTCTTTGCCCTTTGGCTTCTGGTTGGGTTCAGCCAACAGGACCCTGGCAGCAGATCAGAGGAAGGGATAAACGCGAGGTCAGGAATTCAATCTCCTGCTCCTACAGCAGTGGCCTGTCTTTGTCTGTTGGCCGAAAGTCACAGCTTCTTTCGGGTCATGTTTTCAACTTACACATTTGAATGTGCCACCTGTTTTCCGCCAGGCCTGGACAGAAACACTGTGGGAGCGCAGTGGGTAGAATTCTGCGAATCCATAAAGACTTCACAGAGGAAGAGGCAGTTGAACAGTCTGTAAGGAAGGGTAGGAGTTTCTGTGGGGATGGGGGAGAACTTCAGTATGGCTGGAATACAGGGCAAATGGAAGAAGGGAAGGAAGATTCGAGGTGGATGGTGAAGGGCCTTGTGTATTTTTATGGAGGAGTTTGGACTTAATCCAAAGGCAACAGGCAATAGGGTACATCGGTGGGTTTTTAAGCAGAAGGTAAGCTGGTCACAATATAAAGCAGTGTTTCTCAAATCTGATTATTACATGCACCGTTTTAATGGAAATGATTTCTGAGGACTTTGTCAGGGTTGATCTATATGACTTTTATTATAGTATGTATCCTATATAGATCAGCTTCAGCTGGTTAAATATCAATTTCCTTTGCTTACAGTTTTTTAAACAACCGGAGAACTAAAATTAATTTACATAATAAATAAAAATAAAACCATATGAATTCTTAAATTCAAATTAACATTAATGTAATGCAAAGGATTATGTTTTGCTCAAATAAATTCATGAAAAGAATGAATTTCATTAATCATGAAAGAGTTCCACAGGCCTATAATATTTTGTGTTTTAAGAGGAGTCTGTTCTTCCACTTCCTTTTGCTGCTCAAACGGCTGAGCGTCTTTCATCTGTACAACATGCTGTGAAGTTCTTTGACCTTCATTTAATATGTTAAGTCTCCCTCAAAACTTAGCTGCTTAAACAGCCACTTTATTATGCTTTCTGAATTTTGTGAGTCAGGCATTCAGACTGAGCACAGTGGGGAATGGCTTGTCTTCTCCGCGTGATAGCTGGGGCTCAGCCGAGAACACTCGAGGGCTGGAGGTAAGGCACATCTTCACTCTGGTTGTGGAGGCTGCGTGGTCAACAGGAGCTTCCACGTCAGCCCTTGCAGGCAGTGTCAGCTTTCTCACAGCTCGGGACCCTCAGGGTAGTCCGCCTGCTGACATGGCAGCCCAGGGCTCCCGAGTGACCCAGCTCACAAATTAGAACTTGCCTCGCATTTTCTGACCGAGCTTCGGAAGTCACAGAAAGTCATTTCCATCGTATTCTGTTGGTTGCAGTGAGCCACAAGTCCTCTCAATTCACGGGGAGGGTACATGGACCCCATGTCTGGAGGTCTTGATGAGAAGAATGTCGAAGAGGGTTTTTTTTTTTTTTTAGCTACTTTTTTAAAACTGCCACAGGCTGTGGTAATTGATCTTACTAAACACAAATGCAGACAATGAACGCTAACAAAAGCACCTTGGTTTTTGTTTGCTTATATGGTGGTCTTCTGGGTGATTTAAAATATGCTTACTAATGGAATAATAAATGAGATTTTTCTTCCTTCAGGCTCTAAATTGGGAATTAGGTTCCAAATCTGAGAATAAATGGGATGGTAAGGATCTCCCATTTTAGAGGGCTTCCTATTAGGCATTTGGGGCTAGGTATATCCTTTGGGACTTAGGAAATGGCAAAAAGACTTTGCTTTCCCCTTTCCCATGGAAGGCAGAATGCCATAAGGTCCCCAGGAAGAAGCACATAGCATGTGTTACTCTGTCACCATCTTGTATGTTAAGAATGGCCAAGGTGGCTCTTTGCCATCTGGACATGTACTCATCTGTTTTCCAAGCCAATTACAGACCTTCTATCCTAGACAAAGAGCAAATAGGGAGCACTACCAATGGAGCACTCCAAATCCTCTCCATCTACTCCCTCACTGCCTGTTGTGGTGACCAATTTCCATACAGACTTACCAGCTTCCCATAGGTGCAACCCAATAACACCTTCCTTGTGACTCCTCCATGTTCCTCTGGCTTACTGCCCTAGGGCTTCTCAGCTGCCATAGTTTTGGGATCATCTTTTGTCTCCACATGCACAAGGATCAGCTTGGCATCTCCACATGCACAACCTGGAGATCTGAGAAATGAAAGTCTGTGGAGAAGTTTTTGACCAAGGGAGTGGGGTGGATCAAGTTGCCATGTTCATCTCCTGGCATCATTCTGAATGCATTCGCAAAGTGTCCCCAGAAGGTCCTATAGGAATGAACTTCAGTTGTCCATAATGGTGGCTAATTTGTAAGCCCATCCTTTTATTGATTTTCCCTCATGTTTTGCTTCCCTCTTCTAGATCTTAGTCTGGACTCATTCTCCAAATAAAGTGTCTGCTGTTAAGCCTTTGTTTTAGGCTCTGCTTTTGGGAACCCACACTATGACAGGGTCTATGGAACTGCTGGATGAATTCATATGGCTCCAAGGAACACTGCTCCAACCCAAGGCCCGTACTGAGGGGGAAGGAGGGATGTCAGAATTGTCTCCTGTGAGCAAAAGCCCCCAATCCCTGTCTTTACCTATGTTGGTCATCTGGCCATTGCTTGCTGTTGTACTCTTTAGTGGCATAGAAACTAGACAAAGGTGACAGCTCTTTTGAGGCATGTTTGTGTTCACTAAATTAGAGTTTCATCACCATCTAAAATACTTGTGTGTGCTAGCAGCTTCCAAAGTGGACCTTGATGACTCTTGTCTTCTCAAATTCATGCCCCACATAGGAGACATGGCCCACATAGGTCTCCCCTGTCTTGGATAGGGCTCACTTGTGTAACCAATAGAATATTATAGAGACAATGGAGTGTGATATTTGAGGCTAGATCATGAAAGACATTGTGGCTTCCACCTTGTTCTTTCTTGGATCACTTGCTCTGGGGGAAATGAGTTACCATGTCATGAGGGCATTTAAGAAGCTTTATGGAGATGGTCCTGTGGCAGGAAAATGAGGTCTTCTGCAAGTAGTCAGCCCCAATTTTCCAACTATTACCATTCTTATTGTTACTATAACAAATTACTACAAACATAGTGGCTTAAAACAATACAGATTTATTATTATACAGCTACAAAGGTCATAAATCCCAAATCAGTCTCTCTGGACTAAAGTTAAGGTGTTGGTAGGGCTGGCTCCTCCTCGAGGTACAAAGGGGAAAATCTGTTTCCTTTCACTTCTCAAGACCACCTGCATTCCTTGGCTTATGAGTCCTTTCTTGTATCACTCCAATCTCTTCCTTATGTCTTTACATATTCTACTATTTATCCTTCTTCTTCTTCTTCTTTTTTTTTAAGATAATCTCTATGCTCAACTTGGGGCTCTAACTAACAAACTCACAACCCTGAGATCAAGAGCCTCATGCTCTACCAACTGAGCCAGCTAGGTGCCCTTCTACTCTTCATCCTATACTTTTACCTCCATCTTAAATGGACTCTGTGATTACATTGGAGCCACATGGATAATCCAGCATAACCACCCCATTTTAAGATTCTTAACTAAAGCATATCTGCAAAGTTCCATGTAAAATAATATATTCACAAATCCTTGGTATTAGGACATGGACATCTTTTAGGGGGCTATTTTTCAACCGACCATAACAGCTATATCAGTGAACCACCTTGGAAGCAGATCTTCCATCCCCAGTGAAGTCTTCAGATGATCATACCCTTTACTCACAACTTGACTACAAACTCAGGAAGACCTGAAGCAGAAATGCCCACCCAAGCCATCCCTAAATTCCTGATCTGCAAACATGTGAGATTATACATTTTTCTTATTGTTGTAAGCTACTAAATTTAGGGGTCATTTGTTACTAAGTGATAGATAATTAACATAACATGAAAAAGTTCAATAGTATTTAGAAGTCCATTCACATTTGTG
The DNA here is from genome assembly GCF_030435805.1 of Mustela lutreola. NCBI lineage: Eukaryota > Metazoa > Chordata > Mammalia > Carnivora > Mustelidae > Mustela > Mustela lutreola. The sequence goes on along the minus strand of NC_081292.1, from coordinate 152,521,632 downwards.
TGGGAAATATTAATAGATTTGTAAAAGGAAAAATGCCTTTTAGATTTTTTTATAATTTCAATTGCTGGAAATATTTTATTAGTTGCTAATAAAAATGATTTTAAATTTCTTATCATCTACTTAAATGAGGGAAGTTTTTGTTGATGTCAAATTACAAAATGTGAAGAGATAATCATTAATAATCTTATTCAGGACTGAAGAGGAATGAGGAAGAATAGAGTGTAATGCTAATTCTTTGTGAGGTGATGAATGTGTTCTAAAATTAGGCTGTGGTTATGGTTACATAACTCATAAATATACAGTCTAGAGCAATATACATTCCAGAAAGAGTCATTATCCTTATTATAATTGATAATAATAAACCTGCCTTTTTCTCTGAGCAAACACTGGGAGGGAGACAATGTCTTTAGTTTCCCAGAGTTGTTCACAACACAAACATCTTTGATAAGGTAATGATCAAGGGTAGTTGGTACCTGTACTAGTGAGGCAGGCAGAAACATGAAGGTGTCATGGAGAATTGTGTCCCAACAGTGGAGGGGGAACTCTAAAGATCCCTGAGAACTTTACATGGTTGGGGGGGGTCAATAAAGCCAAAAAATTTATAGTTACATTAAGATATTATTTGCCTTTTCCATTATGAATCTTTCAGGAATGTACAGTAAAGACTTTTAGAGGCTACATGAAATGAGATGATGTCATCACTCTGGAAGTTAATAGAATGTATGCTTCTGTATTTATGTGTTGTAAAGATTCCTCCATTTTAATTTCTAATACACTTATTTCAATAGAACATAATCCATAAAAAAGCTCTTTGGGGTCCTCCATATTTCTTAAGAGGGTAAAAGTGTCCTAAGATAGAAAGTTTGAGGACTGAAGCCCCAGGAAAATCATCAGGGAGTGCTGTTTATACGAGACATTAGTCCTCCCCCCCTTCAATGGATGAGTTAATTCTCCAAGAGAATCGCTTCCAGACATTGTGAACGCTCCAAGAAGGGATGGGTATGTCTTTCCTGAGCTGTATGCCCGCTTAGGCAGTTGTTTGCTCAGACAGCTACTATCCTAGTTTGAGGAGAAGGAGCAGAGATTTGGAGAAAGATGATGAGAAGAGTAAATATCCAGGCTTTGCAAATGCTGGCACTCATACCCTTTGGTGTGGCAAGGGTGCATGATTTTCCTCGGAGTGACTTGAACAGCATGCGGGATCAGGCTTTGACCATTTTGTCAGTCCCCTGCCGAAAAGGACTGGGACAAAGAGGTTCTAGCAGCAAGAAGTGGTGTAGCAGATTGTTGGGGAGAGAAGAAATCCATATACATTCTAGTAAATACTAGTAAATGTTTAACAACTTGCTTTACAGAAGGAAAAAATTAGAACTGATTTGTAGTTTTCGCCAATGTGGGTGAATTCTCCCACTGGGGCTGATTTCAGGCTACCACTGGATTAATAAGCAGCTCACAAAATTTCAGAAAATGTAACGATTGGCCAGTATGAGTGGGCTTGAGAATCTAACTGAATAAAGAGATTGGAATCCATTGAGCTGGATCAGATTTCCTATACCCAGAATTCCATGGTGAGATGAGCCTTCCCTCAAGAACACAATGTGCCTGAAGTGAACATACACTGTGCCCCCAAAACAGCCAATGACTGGATTGTTGCCATGTTGAGGGAGTGGATAGTTAGTATAGTCAAGTGAAAACCATGACAGCACCCTTTAAATAGGACGCAATTCCCCCACCCGCCCACTCTCACCCAAGTAACGGAGATACTCAAAGAAACGTGAGGACCCCACCTCTTGTGCTCTATAGGTTTCAGGCCATGGGTCCTGTGGCATGAGCTGGGGGAAAGGGAAGTGGGGAACTCCTTGAGAATGAAGTTTTGACTGGATGAAAATGGACTGAACAGGAAGTAATTTGAAAGTAACTGAAAAGAAGGGTTCATCCTCGCACAAATGTGGCAACTGGAGATCAAAATAAAAATATCAAGTTTGAACACCCACCAGTTTCAGAGTGTTTGATAAATCAGTTATGCTCATATTAAATTAAGTTGAAATTTATTGAAATAAAAATGAAAAAAATTAATCTTCTGGACAACTCACAGAAAAACAGTGAGTAGACTGAAATGGGAAAGTGGGTTAGGAAACTATCAAATATCTAGAATTCAGAGTTGAAGAGCAGACTAAGGAGGTGGGAGAGGGGAAACCGGGAAGAGATCGGGGTCGGATGTAAAAGGCAAAGTTACCTGACGGAGTGATCAGTTTTTATATGGAGGGCAAGAAACAAAAGATGTCAAGATTGACTCGTATTTTCCAACTTGGAAGGTTAAATATAGTTTTGTATTTGGGGAACTAAGATTGTTTAAATTTGGCATGAATTTAGAAGACATTGTTTTACATATACGGTGAAGCTGGAAGAGTCCTACTTGAATAGTAAGCTAAGATAAAGATGATCAGTATGTCTCAGAGCGTTCACAGTTACTAAGATTCATGCTAATAACATTGTTTTTGCTTGTTTTAGAGCTTTATGTAAATGGTGTTATATTCTGTTTGGTCTTCTGGGATTTAATTATTCTACTCATATTTCTAAGATTTATCCATGTTTAGCTGTGTATAACTGTAGTTCATTGATTTCCACTGATGGGTTTTCTATTGGGTGAATATATCAGAGTTCATTTATCTGTTCTTTGATGGACATTTGTGTTGTTTTCAGTTTTTCGGGTTTTTTTTAAAGACTTTATTTGTTTATTTGATAGAGAGAGACACAGCGAGAAGGGGAGCACAAGCAGGGGGCGTGGGAGAGGGAGAAGCAGGCTTTCCGCTGAGCAGGGAGCCTGATGTAGGCTTGATCCCAGAACCCTGAGATCATGACCTCAGCCGAAGGGAGACACTTAACGATTGAGCCACCCAGGCACCCCCTTTTCAGTTTTGTGTTAAAATTTTGCATGCTACTAAGGACATTCTCCTAGTGCACATATCGGGAATATAGTGAGGAAAGCAACAGGGTATTTAAAATGTTTTAAGTTCTTATGTTGTGGTAAATTCCATAGGTATTTATTCTATTTGTGTGATTTGTAATTTACAAATATATATTCTTTCATATGCATGATATATGACACTTTAAAAGGATAAAATAGTGCTACCAAGAAAATACGTGGAAAGGAAGATTAGGGGAATGTCCGTTTAGAGAGGAAAGCATTGCACTCTTAGATGGCGGAGTGGGCAGAGAAAGCTCAGTGAGAAGGTCACATTTGGGCAAGACCTGAGGGAGATGGGGGAGTGGCCATGAGGAGGTCTGGGGAAAGAGTATTAAAATATAGATGCCATGTAGACAAGTGAAAAAGAAGACTTGAACAGCTCGTAAAAGGAATCTGCAGGGAGAGCTGAAGGGCATAGTATCAGTTATAACAGCTGTTCCCATTTTTCCGTTTCAGTCCCCCCCTCTGTTTGTCCAGTTGGAACAGCTGTTGCCCACAGGGTTGATGGTACCTAGAAACAGATCTCTTTCGTTAGCTTCACTGGAGTGAGGAAAATCCCCTTTTCTCTTAGCCTTTGGGAATCACGCACACACGCAAACATACATAGGACTTTCCCAGAATATTTGCACACAGAAGGGGATCCATTTACAAAACACGCTTGAGTTGTTCTAAAGACAGTAAAATACAGCCCTAATTGACCTTGGCATCACTTCTGTACTGTGAGTCAAACCGATCTGGCAAAGTGTATTTGAAAGTTCCTCCTTTGAGTCTTTGGGTAGTCCCCTGTTCTCATTTCTGTTCCTCCTCATTTTCTCTCAGGCTTCACCCTCCTTCTGAGAAAGGGCAGGGGCAAATAAAATGCTGGGCCTTCTGCTTAGGTGCGCAGGTATATCGTGAGTTTACAAATACATTTTTGGAGAAGGGATTCTTGTCCACAAAATATATCAGAAATATATCTCCACATTTCCCCACATTTCCTCGCATCCTCTGCCCTGTGGTAAAGAGATTTTTTCCACTCAGTTCATAATAAGCCTTAGAGGAAATGAGATTTTAAGTAAACTTTAAAGATGGTTACTAAAACCATATTGGCTCAGAAAAAAATATGAAGGATAAGTATTTTTCCTTAAAACACACACACACACACAAAATACCCTATAACTGGTAGAGTTTTGTTTCCTTGCAGATTTAGTTTAACACTTCCCCATTATCCTCTCAAAGCCACTCACAATGCTGCTATTGATCAGAAGATATGGGAAAACTCACACAGCTTCTATTCATCACAAGTCATTGTACCCGTGTGTGTGTGTGTCCTGGAAAAATACTTTGGCCAAAAGCACCTGCTATGACAAATACAATCAGAGTATGACGTAAATTTCTGAGGCCACACCAGCCTTGCAGAGGATGAACAAACTGTATTCCACCCAGTGGATTTCTGGGATACCCATGTTCCTGTCACGTAGTTCCCAAGCTGATTCCCCACCTTACTGTAAAATCTGGGGAACTTGGGGTTTCCTTGGCAGCCAGGCAGCCCTTGTTGGTGTTCTGGTATAGCTCTGGCCTACCTATTAGCTTTCTCTGTGGTGGTTGCTGTCCTCCTTGGACCGTGACAAGATGCCTGTTGATCTCTTTTTTTTTAAATGCAGTTGAGCTACAAGTAGCCTGTTTCTGGTGGCTTGTTAAAAACCTTCTGTCTTAGAACTCCAGTGGACAGCAATCCCCCTAATTTCAAAACTTTTTTTCTTAGAAAGCTGAGGGGTTCCGACAGGGAAGAAGGAAGAGGAAGTTTCTGGGGAAACTCTCCTACGCATTTGGCCATCTTTGGAGTCAGAAGCTGGGGTTTGGTGACAGTCAGAGTGAGAGTCCTCTGTGGGCAGAGAAGCTCCTGCCCAGCTGACGCCCACAGCAGTGGGACCCCGGAGTACTGGGAGCCAGTCAAGAACAGGGCTGTGTATTGAATTGTACTAGAATGGCCCGACAGCAGGCCTTTTGAGAAACATCACTACAGGCCTAGGATAATAGGTTGCCAGGTTCGAGTATATTGAAATTCCCACCATGGGAGAGAGAGGATGCAATGGGAAATGGAGAGTGGCCTGCCATTCCCTCAGCTCTTTAGATTGGGCTGAAATGCCAGGGAGTACTAAGCCAGGGCTGCCTGGAGTGGACTAAGCATTCAGCCCCAGGATGTCCATTCACTGATTTTGTGCATCAGTTACCTAAGTCTAAATTCTATGATAAGAATAAATAAACACAGTGGTATTTCTTGGTCAGATAAAGTGTCCACCAGCAGGGGCTCAACTCTACATAGTTTTTCAATGACCCAGCTTCTCCCCCCCGCACCCCCACCTCTAGGCAGGCAGGTCGCAAAGCAAAGAAAAGAAGGTTGAAAAATCACTCTTACAACCTGTGTTTGGAATCAACACTGGACCTCTACTCACATTTCATTGGCCCAAGCCAGTTACATTGCCAAGCCCACTGTCAAAGATGTGACAGGGTCTAATACTACCATGGTGTGGAACAGGCAATATTTGAGAACGGTAATATAGCTTGACATATAATGTGAACTTGAGCAAGGCACCGGGCCTCTCTGAACCTCAGCTTTCTCCTCTATGTGTAGAGGATGAAAATAATATTTACCCTTCAGAGTTGTTTAGAAGGTAAAAGGAAGCGATGCATTTAAATGCCATGAAAGTTTGAGAGCTAAAATAATTAAAATGCTGCCCAGGAATTGCCCTTTTTCAAACATTTATCATCTCAAAAAGCTGTGTAATTTTTCTCTTCTCAATTTAAAAAAAAATATTTTATTTATTTATTTGACACAGAGAGAGAGAGACACATACAGAAAGAGAGGGAACACAAGCAGGGGAGTGGGAGAGGGAGAAGCAGGCTTCTTTCTGAGCAGGGAGCCTGATTCCAGGCTCCATCCCAGGACCCTGGGATCATGTCCTGAGCCAGAGTCAGTCACTTAAGCAACTGAGTCACCCAGGCGCCCCATTTTCTCAATTTTTTAAATTCAATATAAGATAATCATAAGAAAAATATGCATTTGCTATAAAGCTATTTACAGTGTGAAAATGTATCTTTTCAACATTGAAATTTTCTCTAATCATTTCACTTCTCCAAAAGTTGTGTGATATCTTAATAGTTATCGATGTGTGAATCTCCCTACGACTCTCTGCCCCCTTCCTCGTAAGAAAGATTAGGCGATGCTTGCTTATTTTCTTCCCCTCCACTTCCAAAGAGGCCCTGCCGTTACCACCAGTTGTGTGGGATGTGGGGTGCAGGACTTGAGAATAAGGACAGGTAACTGGAGCCTCAGAGTCAGGAGGACAAAGGAGTTGAGGGAATTTGACAAAAGCCTGGTCACTGGGAAGGTTTGATGTTCTTTTTTTGGAAAGGAGAGAAAAGCCTCTTGGGATTGGGATCCAGGATACCACGATTAGGGAGCAGTTATTCTAGGGGATTTTTAGAAAAGGAGGTTGTAGAAATATGGAATCTGAGGGATTTGACCTCAAATCAGTTAAGATTAGAGTTAGCTGCAAGCAACAGAAAATTCTCCAAAGAATAGTAGCTTACCTAGGAGAGAAGAGTGTTTCTCTTGTTCAGCCATTTTAAGAATTTCAAATGTAGGTAATTCATCACCGTCATGGATGTTCCATGAACATCAAGGACTCGGGATCTTTCTCTTCTCATTCCATTGTCTTTAGCAGGCTCTCCCTGGTGAAAAATAGGAGTTTCAGTTCTGGTCAGATTATCTATCTTATTGCTGGCATAAAGGAGGAAGGAAGAGACAACGCCAGCTAATACCCTTTGAACAGATTTCTTAGGAGTTTCACTTAACGCTTGCACTTAAACTCATTGCCCAGAACTTAATCACGTGGCAGCATCTGGGAGATGTTTTTATTTTATTTGAGGTGTCCAGCCCAATGACAGGCTTTACTCCTAAGGAAGAAAAGGAAAATGGTCATTGGGGCAGATGACTTGCAGACAACCCATAGAGGGGAAAGAAAATTTTAGGGTGGTGTTATAAATAGTGTACTTCAGTATTTTTAACAGTCCTTGAGAAATGAAGGACTTGGGTTATTTTTAAATAAAACCTTGGTTTCTGCCCTATATTTCAGTGCCTGTGACATAGATTTGAGGGTGAGCCACATGGGCTATGGCTTAGTGCTCAACTAGCCACTATCTTATCACTAAGTTCTCATTTCTGCTTTCCATTCATGGGCTCCTCCCACTGAAATATCTTCCTGTTCCCTCCATATAACTATAGAATCTTCCTGTGAGATAGGAAAGGGCTCTCTTCCCACCATCATTACATTTATTGGATTCCCCAATGGATGGCCTTGGTGGATGAACTCATACACTGTGGAGACATACATAAATATCTAATTATATTTATTCTTCCACCTTTAAAAAAAACATTCTTACTCTCTTTTTTGGAAATTTGGAAACTGAGTCAAATGGCATCACACAAGTATCATGGTCAAAAGCACTTCTCTCTTAAGAACCTCAGCGTTCAAGGACAGAACCCAGGGATCTCAGACTCTTTCCTATGTCAAGATGTAGTTTCTGCTCTTAGGAGATTTAGGAAATACTCTGTTGTCTCACTCCTCTTCTATAAAGTTGTTACTGTTCAAGTCCCATGAACCTCACCCCAGCCACCCCAAAGACTTAGCTTCACTTTTACCAAGTATCATATTAAGATTCAGTGCTAATCTGCCATCTTCTTATGATTATCTTGGGAAACCCAGGTTCCAGAAACAAGCATAAAGACTAATTGTTCACTTTCCTTTCTCTTCACGATGTTAGTTATAAATGTACTATATTATAACATAGTTTTTGTTTTAGAAGCAATAAATGTTCATTGTAGAAAATTTGGAAAAGTATAAAGAAAGAAAAAACACTTATATCCTAACTGTCTTAAACATGTTCCTGGGAGGGGTCCCTGGATGGCTTAGTTGGTCAAGAGTCCACCTTTGGCTTAGGTCATGATCCTGTGGTCCTGGGATCGAATCCAGAGTCAGGCTCCCTGCTCAGCGGAGAGTCCGCTTCTCCCTCTCCCTCTGCTCCTTCCTTTAATCGCTCACGTATGTGCACTATATATCCCTCTCTATATATAAATAAAAATCTTTAAAATAAATAAATTGTATAATAAAACTTCAAAATTAAAAATCCCTAAAAAAAATTTGAGGGTTTTGAAGGGACAAGGGTGGGAGGTTGGGGGAGGCTGGTGGTAGGTATTATGGAGGGCACGTATTGCATGGAGCACTGGGTATGCTGCATAAACAATGAATTCTGTTACACCAAAAAGAAATTAAATTAAAATGAGGGGGGGAAAGAAACATATTCATGGGATTCTTTCTAGTCTTGTCGCCATGAGTTTATATGTGTAGGTATATACCAATGTGTTTTAAGCAAAATTCGGAATAGTCTACAAATATACATGATGTGTTCTGCTTTCCATGTGCACAATATCCACAAATACTCTTTGAAAGTATGATTTGTTCATTGTTACGTGGCACTTAGTTCTACACACCATTAAAAAGCCATTTCGGTAGGGACTGTTTTTTGTTGTTTCATTTTTAAAGATTAAATGACTTTGACAACCACATGGTAAAGCCAAAATTAGTACTCAGGGCTTAAAACTCTTAGTTCAGTGTTTATTTAGTTACTACTAGCTTCTCGTGGTTAGGGACCACATTTGTTTCTCTTGGCTGGTTGCTAAAGATGGCCTCCACCAAATCACACCTCCTTGCACTCATGTCTTGGGTAATTTTTGCCCCCAGGGAATCTAGGCTTTTCTTGTGAAGCCAGTAGAATTCAGTGGAAGCGAAGCTGGTGACTTTAGAAGAGGGGCCATAAGAAGCCTTGCAATGTCTGCGTTGGTCTCCCTGGTCCCTGGAGGAATTCCCAAGGGTGACTGCTGTGAGCTGCATGGCTCTGAGGAAGTGTAATGGGGCTCTGTGCATAGACTACATGGGGAGAGAGACAGAGGGAGAATGAGAGTGACAGAGAGGGAGGGAGAAAGGAAGGAAGGGAGATAGGAAAGGACTTACTTGAGTAAGTAAGCCCCAGTTACTCAAGCCATCCCAGTTGTGAAACAATCCAGCCAGGATGTCCTGACCAGTAAAGCCTTCAAATGACTCCAGTCCCAACCACTCTCTGTAACTCTGTGAGCCCAGCTGAGCCCAGTCAGCCCACTGAACTATGAACTATTTTTTGTTTATTTTACATAACATAAAATTTATTATTTTGACCGTTTGTAAGTATACAGTTTACTGACATTAAGAACATTTGCATTATTATACAGCTGTCACCACTACCTGATGTCAAAGCATTAAGCATTTCGGTGGCTTGCTATACGGTGATCGATCATCAAAGTACTTATATTTACTCCTCTATCTTCAGCGCCTAGCAAGAGCTGGCACGCTTAGTGTTGGAGATGTTTGGAAAGCACTTGTTAGACGAGTATATAAACCTACAAGACGACTCTCACATACACATGTATGTGTATAATTGTGAAATTTCCTTACGATTACAATGCTAAAAAAAAGAGTCACTTTTAATTTTGTTATTTCTTGTGGGGTTTTTTTTTCTCACTGAACTAGATCACTCAAGACCAATTCAGTGTTTGTAAAACAGAGTAAAGCCAAACATCATAAACAGCCGATTAGAAAATTTCCTCTCAAAATCCTTTATTATTTGGTTTGGGAACCTTGCTTTTTAATGAGTACAATTTGCTTTTGCTCTGAAACTCCAAAATTTAAAAAAAAAAAATTAAGCCTCCAGAAGGTTGTGAACGTGGTGTTGCATCTTTGCTCATGTTTCCATCACAGTACAGGTAGGACAGGTGAAGGGTGACAGGGGAGGGGTCGCTGGAGCCAGTTGCTGGAGCCAGAGAGATCACAAGTAGGCAGAGCGGCAGGCAGAGAGAGAGAGAGGAGGAAGGGGGCTCCCTGCTCAGCAGAAAGTCCAATGCAGGGCTTGAGCCCAGGACTCTGGGATCAAGACCTGAGCTGAAGGCAGAGGGTTTAACACACTGAGCCACCCAGGTGCCCCTGTTTTCAACCATCCTTTGTCTTACCCTCTTCTTTGCCTCCTTATGGCAAAAGATGGGTCTCAGAAGAGCCAAGAAAATAAGGGTGCAGGGGGATTGATGTAGAGAGAGGAGGAATGGGACACTCCATGCAGTCCGTACTTCCTCCAAGAAAAAGAGAATTACAGCTATTCCATGAGAAGACCAACATCGATTTCTCTGTTCCTTTTTTCTGCCACTCCCTCCCTCCCTGTGTCACCACAGTAAAAATACACTTCACGTGAAGTTTGGCAGAATAAGAAAGACATTAGCCTTCCCATGAGTCGTGGAAAGAACTGGGATCCTGGCTGAGGGACAGATGTGTGTTCCTCCCGTGTCTTGAGCTAGGTGCTGTGGGAACAACATTACAGGTGTGGCAATTGAACTTGGGGTCCTTCAGAATCAGAGCGTCCCCGTTCCTTGCTAGGATAGGCAAAAATCACTGCCAAGGGGCCAGCACAGAGTGAACTGTCGGCCCCGCCACTCTGATGGCAGACCCCAGGAGCCTGGGCGCTAACGTCGTCAGGATGCACAGCACAGCAAGGAGCTTTCTGTGCTGCTGAAAATCAAAACCCTTCTGAGGTTAAAGCAGAGAGCCCTGAGCTGGGCCCTGTCACGTCGTAGAGGGCATCCCTTCGGCGCCCTCAACTCGTGCTGTCTTGCTCCAAACACGTCCAACGGCGGTGGCAAGCAGAAACAAACCTTAGAACCCCCACAAAATATTCCAGGAGTGCAAGTTTCATCCTGAGGGAAATTGTAGTAGAGATTACCAGCACCTATTTGAGACTTCCATACAAATGACATGCAACACACACGAAAAGGGGGGACTACTTAGGTTGCTGCCAAGATTCTAAACTCACAAAGGGGGGTGCTTTTCTCAAGGTGGTTCCTGAGGCCCGGAGGCTTGCTGTACACAACTGAAGAGATGTGGGGAGGCTCCTTCCCACTTTGAATTTTTTCCGGCTAACCTAATTCTGATTTCAGCTTTCAACATCATGCTGCTCAGATTACCCACTTTAAAACAGTCAACCTCCTGGCTCCCTCTTCTCTGTTCTCCCGGGAAATGTGGGTGCTGGCTGCCTTGCCGCGGTACACGCTACTGTTTTCTTAAGCAAGAAAAGAGTATGAGCTACAGGAAGGCTCAGAATTGTGGTATAAGGCAATGTTTAACAGTTGGCCTCTCTGTTCTCGGGTCTTGTGTCTTCCCTTATGAGGTCAGAAGAGTCAGCGGTGAGACCACCACTGAGGTCTTGTTGCATGAATAAACCAGATGATGTCAGACTAATTCTGGCTGCTCAGACTTGGTTGGCTCATTGGTGAAGGAGTGGGCCAGCAGAAATTATTTACACTCATGGAGGGCTAGGTCAAAGCACAGAGCGCCTTTTGCTAATTGGGATATTCAGTCATTCACAGAATATCTACCGATACTAAGCCAACTACTAGTGTTCTTTCAAGCCCGGGTTTAGAAGTGCTGAGTTAGACAATGTGCATTAAGACAGATTCATTAGATCATCTCTACTTTAGGAGGCTACTAGGTGTTACCTTCTCTAAGGAGTCCTGCCTGACCCTAAAACTGTTTGCCTGTCACACCACTTACTCCATAATGCAATGTCTTGAGTCACGGGTCTCTCTCCCCCACTGGATGGGGTACTCTTCAAATGTATTCACCACAGATTTGGCTTTGAAGAGCAAATGAACCAACAAATGAGAACAGGAATGACCAAGCACGGTGTCAGATGTGTAATATTGGAAGAACTCTGCATGCAACGTGGAGCTTCGTAATCCCCAGATGTGCCTTTGGTTCACAGGGATGGTCTTACCCGTCTTGCACAGTTGTTGGCGAGAGAAAAACGAGATAAGCTATATTATTTTATTTAACGAGCTTATCGTTGAATGTCTACTTGGAGTTAAGTGCTGTGAAAACATTCCAAAGTGCTTAAAAATGATACTGTTTCCATTTATTTCAGGATAGAATTTGGTTGGCCGACTGCTCTCACTGTACATACACTGCTAGGCAGGGCGGCTTTCCATTGTTCTCTAACATCCTGTTTTTGGGTTTTCAGCAAGGAATTCACATTTCCTCCTAGTTTACTGGTGTTACGACTCTGTAGTACGATAGCAGCATGAATGGTCCGGGAGGAAACCTGAACGGCGTATTTTGATAACCTTTCTTTATGATCTGGCTTGTTTTAATTTGGATGTAGTTCAGGAAAAAGAAAAGAAAACAAAACAAAACAAAAACTTCACAGATTTGTTTCTTAATGATTAAATGTAATCCCTGAAGGATACAATGCCATTTTTTTTTCCCTCTCATTTTTGTTTATGCAGGATGAGTTCCAAATAGAGTGCTGTTTGGGTATGGAAAACAAGTTTGATAAATATCTGAACTTAATTTAAGTCTGGTAACTGGATAGTAAAAAAATATTTTCAAGATTTGAGACTATTTCTACTTTTTTTTTTTTTCCAAATATTTATTTTAGAGAGAGAGCGAGCGTGAGCGAGCACTTGAGCACATGTGTGCACCTGGGCAGAGGGGATTGGAGAGGAAGAAGGAGAGAGTCTGAAGCAGACTCCATGCTGAGCGTGGAGCCCGATATGGGTCTTAAGACCTTGGGATCATGACCTGAGCCAAAATCAAGAGCTGAATGCTCAACTGACCGAGCCACCCAGTGGCCCCAAGAGAATATTTAGGTCTTTAAAAAGTATGTATTATAGAACTTAATTGTTTACATGGTTTTGAAATGGTACATGCATTCATATATGACTGAAAGGAAGAGTCAGGGGAAAAAAGCATCTTTGCTTAGGAACAGCTAAATTTGGGAACTAACAAGAGTAGAGCAGATAGATAATTTAGTAAGTTGTTGCATGGAATAAATTTACTATAGTAAAAACCCCATTTACTTTGAGAACATTCCTATATTTTTCAAAATAACTCATAACATCATTTTGTATAATGGATGAGTTTCTTTCAGTGGTCATGGTTTCATAATTTGTAAAACCTAAAAAATGTCTAACCTTCTAGTTTGAGTTTTTGTTTTTGTATTTCTTTTCTAGAATGCTATGGCATATGAAATTACTTCGAGTTTAGTGCTTTAAATTCCAAGAGCTATGGCTCCCAAAGGCACTCAAACCAGTGGGCAGAAAGACAGAACCCTTGGCCCCTCATCACTATTTTAGTCACATGGGTGATACGTGATTACAGACTCGATTGTGGTTCCTAACTAATGAAAAGAATGGGTTTCAAAACATTGAGGTTTGGGTTTCAGACCCTCATTTTCTTAGAAATCCTGATGTAAATGATGCAGAAGTTCTGAAGCCACTCCTTCAGAAAAACTTAATGTACAAAGTTGCTGGATGAGCAGCCCTAAATCTGAACTCGGTGGGTGGGTGGTGGGGGAGGGCCTGTCTCATTGGGGAGTGTTCTGAGAGGGTTGCCCAAGGTATCCGAGTTGAATAGTCTCAAAGGTTCTGAGGCTGAAGCCCAGGGGGGAGCTGTAGAAACTTCTGTGGAGGATGGTTGAGGTTTGACACTGGCCAGGATGCCAAAGGCAGGGGCTGCATCAGGCAACACTAGAGTCCGGGGCGGGGTGGGGGAGGGCTTGGGTTTCAGTCACTATGGTGCTATATTATTGTAGCCCAGACGTTGGAACTTTTTCAGCAATACTGGGGAGGACTCTGTTGTCTGAGGGTCCAGCGGTGGGCAGTGTGACTGTACCTTTTACAAGTTGTGTCTGTAATCCATACTATTTATTGTACTTAAGATGTCTGTGTCACAACTCCAAAACATAATGACATAAAGGAACATTTTATTACGGACATGGATTGTTTGAACAGGGCACAATGATAGCAAGCCTCATCCAGAAGACTGGAAAGCTGAATGCTGGAATGATCTGAATTCTTGCTCAGTCCCATGTCTGCTGGTTGAGTTGGTTGTTGGCTGGGGTCTTCCTAGGGCTGCCAGCTGGAAGAGTTACATGAGGCTCCTCAGGGTAGCCTGGGCTTCCTCTCAGTATGGTGTCTGGCATTCAAGGGTAAGCATCTTCGGCAGGGCTGGCCTCCTGGGTTTGTGATCTCTGCCATCACATTAAGCCCCTCAACACTCAAAAGGACCCCATGCTTGGTTTATTGCTCTGTCACTATTGTTTTGAAATTTTAAATTTTAGAATAAGGAGACTGCTCATTTTCATTTTACACTGGGTCCCACAAATTATGTAACTAGTCCTGCTTGAGAGAGAAAACAGAGCAGTGAGGGGTAGGGAGAAGGAAAGAGAAATCCAGCTATAAGCTATAAGACCCTTTTGGATCTAATCTAGGAAGTCAGACTCTTACTACATTGTATTTGTTAGAAGCAAGTCCCTGGAGTGTCCCATATTGGACAGGAAAGAATAGATTCCACTGCTTGATGGAAGGATCTCAAGGTTCTCGGAAAGTATGTGGGAAGATAAACATTGCTATGGCAATTTTTGGAAAATACAATCTGCTACAAATGCTCTGTATGTATTTCTGCAGGTGCCACCAGCCGGGTAGAGGTGGTTTGTGTGTATATGTGTGTGTGTGTTTATAGTCTCATGCAAAAGATGGTTAAAATCAAACTTAGAGATTGAGACACCAAGATAGATTTGATCTGATATTCCACAGCCACTTCACAATATGCAACATTCACACTCCATGACGCGAATCCCCTCAACCGCTTTCAAATTCCAAGAGCTGGGATGGAGAATTTTGTAGAGATATCTTTGGAAAAAGATGTTGCTGCATCCTGAGAAATGGTGTGGGTCTTCCCCCCTTTGCTCCAACTTTAGTAAGAGGAGATCTCCATGGGCTCATTTGGAGTGTTTTGAACTATGTTTCTTACAAATGGGATTTTCAGAGGATTAGTGTCCAACTTACACCTTAGAAAGCCAAATAGGGAAACGGGTTTTCAGTTATGAAGTGAACAAGTCTTAGGAATAAAAGGCACAACCCAATGGTATTGTAGTAGCGTTATGTGGCGACAGATGGGAGCTATACTCGCGGTGAACGCAGCCTAACATACAGACTTGTGGAATCACTATGTTGTACACCTGTAACTTATGTAACACTGTGTGTCAACTATGCTCCATCAAAAAAGAAAGAAACAAAGAAAGCTTAACAAGTCAATGGCAATATAAATACTATCTTTATTTTTAATCTAATTTTATTAAAATTTATTACTTGTTACTGTTCTTTAATTTCAAAAAAGTTTTATTGTATTTATTATTTTATTTAAATTATTCTGTCTTTTAAAAGGTGACTTAATTAATCCTGTCTTTTTTATCCCACCTCATATAGTAAGTCAGGTAGGTGGCTCCAGGTTGGGGTTACTTATGGACTCACCATTCACATCATAGGGGTTACAGACAGACTTGACCATTTCCATAAGAAACATGTATTTTTCCAAAGAGAAGCCCAACCTGGACATCTCTTGAGGCCTGTTGGGTGTCACCAAATTGTCTCAGAGGTGATGGAAAGGAATCTATTCTAATGGGACTAGGGTACATGTGATTTTCTCCATGGAAGGAAGGGAGGTATAGGGAGCTTCTTCCCCTATGCTTTGGAGATGATTGCTGCAAACACTTGGATTCAGTCAGGATGTAGGGTTTATAGCTCCAGATTCCAAAGGAGCAAAGGAATATTCTCTATGGACTAGGCCTGAGGGTCACTTGGGCGAGTCAATGTAAATTTATCACTGACTTTGTCTAATAGGGTCCTAGAGGGGTGAAGGACCAGAAGCTCGAAGATGCAGTTGATAACAGATTAAATAAGGATGATAGAAGCATGATTAGGGTGCTGGTTTACCCAGGACAGAGGGGTTTCCCAGGACATGGGGCTTTCAGTGCTAAAGCAGGGATATACCCTGACAAACTGGGATGGTTGGTCACCCTTCCCTTGACAACCCATAATGGGATGTATCTGCCCAGGACAAGGGAACTGCAGGGAGGGTTCGAGGAGAGACCCTACAGGATACTTAAAACAATGGTCATAAAAGAAAGACTCATTTGTGAGCATTTAAAACATTTAAGCAAAGCGCCAGTTCAGGAAGGACTTTGCCTATCCCCTTACCATTTCTCTTTCTTGACCGAACTTTAGCTCCAACTTACAAACTGGCTACTAAGCTGTAGGAAGAACATCAGGAAGGAAGAGGAAAAGTACAAAGTGAAGAAATCATGAATAACCATCCACAGAGAAACAGCCCAAGCAAGGGGGCAAGAGGTTTAGTATTAAATCAGATCCCGTTTCGAATTTTGTAAGATATTCAAATTAGTGGATTTAAGTCTATTTGTTACTAAAGTGACTGTAGGATAGACTGTAGGATACCCTTGTCCTGATGTAGATATCTGAAAGTGTCTACAAAAGTCATAGGATATGCTTGAGTGTTTATCCAAGGGCAAGGGAAGGTTAATTCCCCCAAACTGATGTGTAGTGGTTGTGGATCATAAAAACAGGTGTTGTGATTTCATAATGGGTCATACTTGTTCAATACACTGTTGCACTTGAAATTTCAAAACTCCCGCTCTAAGAAGAAGTAACAAATTACATGCCAGAAAAATTATTTGTCAATTCTCTTATTCCACTTTTTAAGGATTATGCATTTTCCATTTCCAAAAATCTTTTGGATGGTGATCTAGTTAAACGTAGGGGAAAATTCTACCCTTTCCACCCCTCGCTCAGCCCTTTGTTGCTCCCAATGGCTATCCCACTAGATGCCAACTATTTGCTTCTGCTTAGGCCAGATGCCAAAGTATTCCAGGAAGTAAACATGAGCTCTTCCTCAGAGAACCGGTTTTATTTATTCTCTAGAATTATTGTCAAATGACTCAGCTTTACCTCCACCCCACTCCTCTAGTCAGGCAAACACACCTGCCCCTTTTACCTGTGCCCAGCTTAGTTTGTCTGCTCATACTTGAGTTCTGGCACACAGGAAGTACCCCTTCCTGCCATCTTGTCAGTATTGCTACTTATTCCCACCCCATCCCTACACCCACCCGTATCTGGCCCCCAGTCTCCAATATCCGATGTTGATTCCCTCATCTTTCTGGACGACACCATCAGAAGCTTCTGACTCTCTTGACCAGAATTTCCGGGTTTAGGAATTGCTTGTTGGGCCTTGGCACTATTTCTTGGTTTTCTTAGGTCTGAGTTCTAGTCTCAACTCTATTAATAACTCTCTGTATAGTTTTACACAATTGTTTTGACCTGTATGAAACCTATTTCACCTCGGTTTCTTCATCCATACAATTAGGATTAAAAAAATAGCTGCATTGCTCAGAAATGACAATAGCCATGAAAGAAGCAGTGTGCAGAAATAGTAGCCATGAGGCACTTTGTATGAGTTAGGTAGTAAAGGTATGAATGGTACTATTATTAGTACAATCTGGTTACCAGGCTGGAGTTGGGGTTTCCAATATTATTACCTTATCTTTACCCTTACCTGTCATTACTGCATCTCCTGGCTGTTTGCTTAGATCTCTGATGACCAGATGTCCTAAATGCCAATATCTACTTGCCCACCTGGACCATCCTTCTAGGGTCAGTGTCCTCCTATTGCTTTATGCAAGGGTCAGTTACTCTTCCTCCTTCAAAGCCAGGTGAGGCTTCTGAGCTTTCTCTATTTGACAATTCTCTCTAACCCAATCTCTTAATGACTACATTAAAGACTTAGACTTAAAGACTACAGAGTCTTGTACAATTCAGTTCAAACAATACTCCCTTCTGCCCTCAGAGCAGTCTTATGGAGGAAAACCAGGCAAACAAAGTGTTCTGGAAGCCAGGTGAAAGTGTTGTAAAAAGGAAGGATTGTACAAGTCTGTCAAATGCTGATAATCAAGGAAGACGAAGCCCAAGAATTGATCATTGGATTTACCCTTGTGTAAGTTACCAATGAGCTTGACAGGCAAATTTGGAGAAGTAATAAGGGTTCAACTAGTGTAGGTTCAACAGAGAACAGAAGGAGCTAAATTGAAACAGAAAGTATAGACAGCTCTTCCAAGGAGTTTGTTGTTGTTAAGGAAGGAGAAGAATGGGAAATGGCTGAAGAGAGTTATTGGATGAAGAGTTTTAATCAATGAATATAGAAATGAAAGCATGTTGGTAGGCTGATGGGCTAGACTCAGTAGAGAGGTATAAACTGGATGAGAGAGGGGGAAAATTTCTGGAGCAATGGCTTGAGTAGGTTCAAGGCGATGAGATCTAGTGCGCCATTGGAGCAGTTGGTCTTTAGGAAGATGGATGACTCAACCTTAGTGCAAGAAGGGAAGCAGAGCATGAGGACACGTGCAGGTGGGTGGGTAGATGTGGAGGGCCCTTCTGATCGCATTCATTTTCTTAGTTGCATAGGAGTCAGAGTTATCATCTGAGATTGAGGATGGAGGAGGCGTTGGAGTTTGAAGAGAAAGAAAGTAAGACAGTCACTTAGAAGAGTAAATGATCTAGGGAAATACAATATAATTGCTGGACAGGGTTAATCACCCACATAATGTTGGCGATCATGAATCTACATTGATGTCATCAGTGGATTTTTCTCTAGATATGTTCATCTGTGTAGGTGTAGGCACAGAGTAGGCAGAATGTTGAATTTAACCAGCATTGGGTTTTATCCAAGGGAGTTTGATGAAGCAAGAGTAAAGCAAAGAAGTTGGGCACAAATTTAAGGGAATGATTATAATAAGTGACCATGGAATTTAAGCTGGATAATGGGGGATGTGCGTGAGGATATAAGGAGAACCAGTGAGAATATAAGATCAGTGGATTGGAGGTGTTGGTGGGATTGGGGGTTGTTAGGAATTGGAGTTTAGGACGTGAGCTGGGAAGAAAGGTAATTATTGGTCCGAAAGTAGACTGTATAACGAGTAAACAAGTAGAGGGGCAGTGATGAGGTGAGGGTGCTAGATGACTTTAACAAACCCAGTAACCTCTAGAATGGCATACCAGTGTGGCTTATAGTGTTCCCCGGGTGTTCCAGGGAGGCAAGCAGATAATGAGGGACCATTGTTTTACGCTAGTGTTCTTATTCTTGTTATCATTGTTTTTCAGTTTCAGTTGAGTACATGAGTATTAAAATAGAAAGAGTGAGAAAAGAGTGTGGAGTAATGATAGTTTATGATAATTAGTTAGTTATGATAATAGTTTAAGCTAGATATGTAATTAATATCAAAGTGCAGCTTGGGGGCCCCGGGAGAGCCCCAAGGCCTTTTTCAGGTCACAACTATTTGCATAATAAAAAAGAGATATCATTTTCCCATTTTTGATTTTTGTCTTGTGAATGTGCAGTGGCTTTTTCCAGAGGCTAGGTGACATATGATAGCACAACAGATTGAGTGCAGAAGCAGGCATGAGAATCCAGCTGCCTTCTATTAAGCTACAAATTAAGGGAATTTCAAAAAGATGTAAGACAATGACAAATTTTTGCAGTTTCTTTTTTTCTGTTTTGGAAACTATCATTTCTTCCCATAAAAACTGTTATTTATGTTGACTTGTAATAAGTTTGTTTGTTTGTTTTTAAATCCGCCCATTTATTAAATTTACTGAGTGTCTACCATGTAAGAGATGTTGGAGATTCTGAGATCATTTATATAGTTCACTGGATGGTGGTGAAAACAGACACAGAAATAAATAAGACACAAATTACAATGCTTTGATAATATTTTCTGTATGGGGGTAGAGCGACATTTCCCACTTTCTGTTCCTTCTTCCCAGAATGCCCCTCACCTCCATTCCCCATCTTCTCACAGCTGGTTCCTTCTCATTTGAGGTCTTAGCTAAAATACTTCCTCCTCAGGAAGGCTCTTTCTCACTGTATCAGACAAATTACCTGAAGTTTTCTGTAGCCAGCCTCTTCCATATACACATCTGAAGACACTGACCGATAGAATATGGCAAATGTAATGGGATATATGTGATTAGTAATTCTCTTACAAAAGACTGTAGTGCTCAATTTGCTGGAGTTGCTTGCTGTCTCCTTTCCTGACTCTGAGGAGTTAAGTAGCCATGTTGTGGAACCCTATGTGACAAGGAACTACAGGCAGCCTCAAAGAACTGAGGGTGACTTTCAACTCACAGCCAGCAAGAAACCAAGACCTTCAGTCCTACCATGGCAAGAAACTGAGCTCTGCCAACAGCCCGAGTGAGATGGGAAGCACATCCTTCCCCAGAAGCATCTCAAATAAGGCTGAAGTCTCAGACAAAACCTTTCTTTTTCAGCTTTATCGAGGTATAACTGACAAAACGGGAAGTCTACAACATGATGATTTGATATCTGTATCCATTGTGAAAGGACACCCTCACGAAGTTAATTAACAGGACTTGTGTGTGTGTGAGACTAAGTTCTCTTCCCCTAGCAAATTTCGATTACACAATCCAGTGTTATCATCTATAGTCACCCTATTATATACACATCAGATCCTCAGACATTATTCGTCTTAGAACTCAAACTCTGTTTACCAATCTCGCCTTATTCTGCCCACGCCCCAGCCCCTGGCAACCACTTCTCTACTCCATTTCTAAGAATTTGACCTTCTTTTTTCTTTTTGAATTCCACATAAAAGTGATAGTCTGCAATATTTATCTTTCTGGGTCTGGCTTATTTCCCTTAACATGATATCCTCCAGGTTCATCCACATCACAAATGATGGAAATTCCTTTTCTAAAAGGCTGAATAATTTTAAAAGGCTATATTTTCTTGATCCATTCATCCCTTTGAGGAACACTTAGATTGTGTCCATAACTTGGCTATTGTGGCCAAAGCTTGAATGAGCATGGGACTACAGATAGCTCTTTGAGTTATGGTTTTGTTTACTTTGGATATAGAACCACAAGTGGAATCTGTGAATCACATGGAAATTCCACTTATAATTTTTAGGGGAACCTCCATTGTGTTTTCCATAGCAGTTT
The DNA here is from genome assembly GCF_030435805.1 of Mustela lutreola. Taxonomy (NCBI): domain Eukaryota; kingdom Metazoa; phylum Chordata; class Mammalia; order Carnivora; family Mustelidae; genus Mustela; species Mustela lutreola. Next base: position 152,500,684 of record NC_081292.1, on the reverse strand, counting down.
ACAATTCCCACGAACAGTGTAAAGGGGTTCCTTTTCCTCCACATCCTTGCCAAAATTTGTGATTACTTGTCTATTTAAAACTAACCATCCTAACAGGTATGAGGTGATATGTCATTGGGATTTTGATTTGCATTTCCCTGATGATTAAAGGTATTAACATCTCTTCATGTATCTCTTGGCATTTGTATGTCTTGTTTAGAAAATTTTCTATTCAGTTTTTTTGCCCGATTTTTAACTGGGTTATTTGGGTGTTTTTGTTTGTTTGTTTTTTGTTTTGTTTTTGCTGCAGGTTGCATGAGTTAATCTATTTCAGATATTAACCCCTAATTGGATATGTGGCTTTCAAATATTTTTCCCATTCCATAGACTGTTCTTTTTTCATTTTGTTGATGTTTTCTCCTATTGAGCAGAAGCCTTTTAGTTCAATGTAGCCCCACTTTATTTTTATTTAAGTTACCTTTGCTTGTGGTATTTAACCCAAAAAATCATTGCCAAGACCAATGTCAAGGAGCATTTTGAGTTTTCTTCTAGGAGTTTTACTGTTTCAGGTCCTGCAGTCCAGTTTTTAATCCATTTTGAGTTGATTTTGGCATATAGTGCAAGACAGGGGTCCAATTTCACTCTTGGCATACACAGTTCTCCCATCACCGTTTATTGAAGAGATTTTTCTTTCTCCATTTTATATTCTTGACTCCTTTTTCAAAAATTAATTGGCCATATATGCATGGGTTTATTTTGGACTCTATTCTGTTCCATTGGTTTATGTATCTATTGTTATGTCATTATCATACTGTTTTGATTACAACCTTATAATACACTTTGAGGTCAGGAAGTGTGATGCCTCCAGCTTTGTTCTTTCTCAAGATCACTTTAGCTATTCAAGGTCTTTTGTGGTTTTACATGAATTGTAGGATTGCTTTTTTAAAAAAATATCTGCGAAAAAAGCCATTGTCATTTTACAGGTGTTGCCTTAAGTCTGTAGATTGCTTTGGATACTATAGACATTTTAACAATATCAATTTTTCCAATCCACAAGCACAAAATATCTTTCCCTTTGTTTGCATTCTTTTCAATTTTTTTCATCAGTATCTTACAGCTTCAGTGTATAAATCTTTTACCTCCTTGGTTAGATTTATTCCTAAGCATCCTGTTCCTTTTGATGCTATTATAAATGAGATTGTTATCTTAATTTCTCTTTCTGATCGTTTGCTGTTAGTGTATAGAAATGTGACCAATTTTCATATATTGATTTTGTATCTTGCAATTTTACTGAATTTCTTTACTAGTTCTAACAGGTTTTTTTTTTTTTTTTTGATGGAGTCTTTAGGATTTTCTATATATAATATCATGTCATCTGCAAATAGAGACAATTTTACTTCTTCCTATCCAATTTGGATGACTTTTATTTCTTTTTCTTGCATAATTGCTCTGGCTAGGACTTCCAGTACTATGTTGAATAAAAGTGGTGAGAGTGGGCATCCTCTGGAGAAGAACATAGTCAGCCTTTAGATGTATGTTAAATTAGAAGACTGATCCACAGCTTTCAAAGTTTGCAGATGGACCCATTTAGGGAAAGACTGGGAGATGGGCAGTTTTCCTTGCTTCCTCCGTGCTGAGCACTGGGAGATAGATGCATGAATGCTTTTGTTCCTCTTAAGAACTTTACTTTGCTGTGGTCTTGAGTCTCATGGATGCAATCCTCATTGGCTTTCAGAGCTGGGAGATTAGAGGCCCATCTCTTAAGCAGGAGTCTTAAAAGTTGGAGCACTCAATGTGGGGTCCAAACCCTTCACTCCCCAGGGAGAAGCTAAGAGTTGGGCATCCCTCCTGACTGTAGGCACTGTACCAAGGGTGAGCTAACGACAAGGGTGTATCTCAGACATTTCTATCCATTCAGTATAGGGCTTTTCTTGTTCATCTGATGTGTAAGAGTTACTTAGATACTTCCTGGATTTCCTTCGGGGATAATTTCTTTGTAGGTAACTGTACATTTTCTGTGTCTGTGGGAGGAAATGGGGTCAGAAATCCATTTTGGTAAGCCCCTTCTTATACTTTTATTTTAGATAAATTAAAGAGATATTTAGAAATGTCTCTTTTAATTTTAAATATTAATATAGCTATTTCAAATAGCAATAAATATTAATGTGTAATAATAAATATTCATAAGTAATATTGCTAAATATTAATAAGTATAACCTAAATTAACAAAGGTCTTTGGGGTAGTCAACCATTTTGAAGAAGATAAAAGGCCACTGAGACCAAAAAGTTTGAGGCCCACTGATTTTTATTATTTACTGGAAGATGAAGACTTGATCTCTGGAAAAATTTGAGAGGTTAGACATGTACAAAAGAAGTCAAGATGGTGAGTCTTAACAAAGTAAGGTTTCTGTGACTGTACTTACAACTTGGAATAGGTCACTGCATCTTTCTGAGGGAATAGTATATATGTAGAAAAAGTATCAGAAAGGCACTTTTTGAGCTATGGGAAACTTTTTGATTTTGAATATTACAAAAGTATTTATATAATAGATGATTTTTCTAAAAAGTTGAGGAATAACTATATGCATGCATATGTACATACATATGCATGCATATATGTATATACATATATATATATATGTATATGGTTTACCTTTGCAATTTCCATGAAACTTATTTGTTTTAAAGGTTTAGAAGTGTGTTTCACTTTTCTGATTATGAAAGCAATACATGTTCACTGTAGAAAACATTAAAAATTCTAAAAATTATTAGGAAAATATGAATTAGTTGTAATGCTGCTCCCAGGGAAAATGGGTTAGCATATTACCTATTTCCTTCTGTCTCTATTTTTAAACAAAACTGTTTTCATATTCTATATATACTTACACATGCTGTATCTATTTGGCCTTTTATTATGATCACTTTATCATTTGACAATCATTTGAAAACAATATTATATGTTTTATTTAGCCAGTTGTCTATAGTTGGACATGAGAAGTTCTCCCAATTTTTCCTCTCTTATAAGGATTATTTGACTGTCCCTCTCTATACACTTGTTTATTCTGCACATGGGCACACACACATGTTCATACACATGCCAAGAATTCGGCATATGATCTCGTCCACATCAATGGTTCAAGTGCATCCATCTTACTGAAGGAAATGAATATTGCAAAGATGTAACTTCCCCCCAAATTAACCGGTGAATTTATTCTTTAATTTCTTGACAATTTCAATAAAAGTGCCAGTAGATATTTTTAAGATGATAAAATGGCCCTAGATTTCATATAGATAAATTAAGAGGTAAGAAAGATTTTGTCATTGAAGACACAATTGAGGAGAAATGATGGTGATAGAAGATAGGAAAGTGTATTGTAAAACTAAAATAATTAAAACAGCATGGTTTTGTCATAAAGATTGACAGATAAAATGATAAAATTGGAAACACAGTGTGGCATATATAGAAATTTAGTATATGATTAAAGGTAGTACCATAAATAAGTAGTGACACTGATGACTATTCAATAAATGGTGCAAATATACCACCAACTCTTCGGAAAACAATAACAAAAAGCAAATCCCATTTCTGAAAATGCTAGTGTGAGATAAAATTAGAAGGAAAGATGTATGGTGCCATCTAGTGGCTAAATAGGTAACTGCATACATATCGCTTAATGTATTATTTGCTGTCCAGAATTTAAAACGGATGGAGACTCAAGGGAGGTAAATGATTCATTAATAAAAAGGTGTACACGTCACACTTCACAAATTTAAGAAAGATCTTATTAATACTGATAATATGACTTTATTGTTTCAGAGACTATTATAAATGGTAACCTGTATAATGATCCCAAATTAACATGTGAGAAATTACGGTTGCAGACATTCACGTCACATAAACAAGTATGCCAACCTGTCATACTTTTTTCAGTAACACGATGAAACAAAAGAACACTTTGAGTAAAAGCATGCTGATTGGAAATTCATATATGAGAGTAGAACTTGCCAGTAGTTATAGTTTTGAATAAGAACACGTTCCTAGAAACCTGTTCTTTGGAGTGTGGAGTCTAATGAAGGTCCAGAGCTTGCCCTGGGCATGCGGTTTGTGTGCCTGTGTCGAACTTGGGCTTAACAGAGGCTTCAACTCTCCTCCTTGAGCCCAGATCTAAGCTCCACACATGCAACCATCCCCACAGTGGCTCGGCCTCCAGGCTTTTCACTAGTTCCAGCTGCAGAAAGGACACACAGACGAATCGGCAAAGCAGCCCTTTCGTTTCTGGGAAGAAGCCCCCCTTCTCCATCCAAATTGCTACAGCCGGACTGCCTTGTTGTCACGTTCCTTCGCTCCCTGGCCCACTCTCTGTTCAACAAATGAGCTCCTGAACTAAAGCAGGACCTGGACGTCCCTTCCACTGACATTTTGGATTTAGGAATGAGAGAACTGGACCCAGTCTGTTTCTGAGTTGTCAGGACTGAGAGCTTAAAATGCAGAAGCTTTTGGTGACCCTGAGTGTAACTGGGGAAACAGAAAGAGCAAGGAAGGGGTGAGGCACGAAGGAGCAGCAATGGCAGATGCACGAGGCATCGTGATGCTCCCGGGCCTGGCTTGATGGCTTCCGACACAGACTGCCGCTCTTCAGTCCGCTTGCATGTTCAGGTCTTACTCTGATTCCTTATATTTTTAATATCCTCCTGATAAACTCCTCCTCTTGCAGAAACAAATGCAAATGTTTTTCTTTCCCTTGAATTCAACATTGTACTACCGCATTTTTTGAAAGGACAGACCCAACCTCTATCTTTTCTTTCAGTGGCTGCTCATTACCCTCGCACCAAATCCAAATTCTTGAGCAAGCCTAGGAGGCCTCTGGTGATGTCTCAGTCCTCACTGCTAACTCTCTATGGCCTCTTCCCCGTCCCACCCATGCTCCCTCCATACTCACAGGTGGTCACTTCCATACCATGCATTCCACCAACCTCTCAACCAGGCTGTTGCCTCTCTATGAAATGGTCCTTCCGCCACCCTCCTGCCCCTGCAGTGTCCATTCATCCATGAGACCCGAGCTTGGGCATCACTTCCTCCAGAACTCCTCCTGGGTCCCCTATCCCTGGGCTGGTTGCTCCTCAAAGTCCGCACCCTGTCCCTCACTATGCTGCAGCTTCTACTGCTCAACACTAAAATGTCCTGTTTATTTGTTTGTCTCTCCCAGTTGACTCTAAGCTCCATGAGAGAAGGGCAGAGTCTGACTCACGGTTGCATCCCAGTGCTTTGTACATAATTTCGAATGCAGTCAGCACTCAAATATTTGTTCAGTGAACAAATGAATGTACACGGAGAACCGTATCTGTCATCTAAGCGAGAAGCTCGAAGGCCCAAGTGAGCTGTGAATCTTCTCGAAGCAAAATGCCCAATTGGCCTCATTTCTGCTTAGACTAGGGACTGGAAATTTCTAATAACATATCTGAGAGGTACTGCCTGGGATTTCAAAACCAGACAAGTATTTCTAACGCGTGCAACTTTCTCCCGTGCAAAATCAGAGCTAAATGCACATGAATCAGGATAAGGATTATCTGTATTTTGTGGACATGGGTGGTCCAGACACCCACGAGGAGATAAATAAATGTTTGAGGTGGGTCCTTCAATGATTTTTACAACCAATGCCAATTTGGCAAGCTTGACCGGGCCCTACCAGTGTGAGGAACCATGATTTTGGTATGATGTTGGGGAATTTGTGGCTTCCATCTGCTGGTTATCTCACAAAATGTGGAGCTGAGAAAAATCACATACTGATTAAATCATAGAATCCCACACTTGGAAGGGACTTCATGAGATGATCTGGGCCCGCCTCCTGAAGGTCAATGCATAAATCATCTTGTGCAGATGGCTGTTTATACTATTTTTAAAGCTCTTTAAGGATGGAGATTACACAGCTTCCCTTGGTAGTCTGATCTTCATGGTCAAGAACTTCCTTTTTTAAAAACCCAGCTTCTCACTGCAGTTTGGCTCATTTCCTCTTTTTCCAGCTCTCTGTGACTATGGGAGGGATAAGATCAACCTCTCTGCTAATTATCTCTGGCCCACACTCCACACTCTTGCAATTAATTATTAAGACTTATGCTATTCCCCTCCCCCACTCCACGGTATACAGTTACTATTCCTTTATTTTTCAGAATACCCCCCCCAATATTTTTTGCCAGTTAAAATGTTCCTCGTTGGAGTCTATTCCACAGCTCACTATATAACACTGATAGCATTTCTGCTCAAGTCCTAATCAGCCGTTAGTAAACAGCAACATTTTCTTGTTCTCTTACCCAGGTAGTATATTTATGGTTTAAATTATAGCATTTCATGTTTGTTTCTGGCATAGATAATGTCTCACAATAAGTCTCAAAACTTTTATTGCAAAAGTGATATTTTCTGCCTGTCCTATCTGTGTGACATGTTCTGGGTTTTGTGTCAGGTAATAGGTAACCGCACCTCGGAAATGTCCACATTTGGATCCCCAAAATGTGTGAGGATGTTATTGTATGTGGAAAAGGGGACTTTGTAGCTGTTAAGTTAAGGACTTTGAGATGCGGAGATTCCCCTGGGCTAGCCTCGGGTACCTAATGTTATCGCCAATGTCCTTGGAGGGGTGTGGGAGGATTAAGGGGACAGAGAAGAGGGATTTGAGGCTGGAGTTGAGACGGGAGAGGCCCATTGGGAAGATAGGGGAAGAGACCACAAGCCGACGCGTGCAGGCAGCCTCCAAGAAGTTAGAAAATGCAAGAGGACAAATTCTTTCCTAGCGCCCTGGAGAAAGGATGGCCCTGCCAACACATTTCATTTCAGCCCGTTGAAACTGATCTTGGGTTTCTGACTTGAAGAACGGCAAGATAACCATTTGTGTTGTTTTAAACAGCTAAGTTTGTGGTGAACGACTAGAGCCCTATTCATGGAAATATCTGTGCCCGTCTTGAACTTCATGGCTTTATTTAACAGACCATTTTTGGATTTGTAACAATTATCGAGTATTATGTTCCTATCATCAAAGCCACAACAACACTAGTGTGTACTTATTAGACTATTGGTAACATCAATTCCTCATCACTGGTTTTAAAATAATTTATGTAACAGAGGATCCCACTTATCGAAGAGGCTCTGTGTGCTGTACTGATCCGTGAATCTGGAAAGTGCTCTCTCACTTACAGACCACAACAAAACCATGATGTAGGGATCATTATTCTTATCTTACTGGGGTTTGGAGAGGCAAGATAGTATGGCTAGTCTCTGATAGAGCTGATGTGTCAGCCCCACTCTGCCTGATCTCAAAGCCTGTCTTCTTTCTACTCTGCCACCTTGATCTGCTGCTGCTAAATGCTCTTGTTCTCTAGCTGGGGTATTTGATTGTTAAGAATCTGAAGCACCATGAACTTTCAAGAAAGAGGTGTCACTATAAATGTAAGTTTCTTGGGGGGGAAAAAAAGAGAAGCTAGTTTCCTAGAAATGCCATGTATTTGTTCCAGATGTCAGATGGAAATGATTTCAAACATCAAAAACAAAATTATAATTGTTTGAACAGTGAGAGGGATCATGCAAAAACACTGGGGGGGGGGGAGTTCTCTCTGTCTTGGCAGGACCCTGTAATTTCCCCCAGGGAACATATCATTTCTAAAGAGCCAAACTTCAGCGTTACTTTCTAGCAAGGTTCTGGTTTAAGCTCCTATTCTGCCTTCTGATGTTTCTGAAACCATGTTGTTCCTTAGCAGGTTTCTGTTACCGTGTAACTTGACCTGCCTGGAAAGGACTGAGGCCATCCATCTCTTGGCCTCTTCCTCCTCTGGTCCCCTCTAGGAAAGGCAAGAGAGTGCAAGCCCATCTCTGCGACAGCCTTTCTCCATTCAGCTTTGCACCTGGTCTGCCACAGCTGGGACGAGATACCAATTTGTTCTCAATCATCTTGTATTAACAAAGCGACCAAGAAAGATTCCATCAACTGAGAAACACCTCTTGCTCCTAGGAATCAGCTCTCTCCCTTCCCCCCTTTCTCTTCCTACTGGAGCAACGAGCAAATCTTCTCAATTTTATCTAAAACATTGTGCAAATCTAGCATCACTCCCATTCCTCTTCCAATCACCCTGCTCCTATGTCCTTTTTATGCATAAACCTTAGAGCTGCTCCTACGCCTTTTCTTTCAGGCAGAACTTGAGAGATCACGGTGGTCTACACTGGTTATCTGGATCCCTCATTTTCTTGTCTCTTCTTAATGCATCCTCACTTGCTCTGCTCCATCCTTCCTTTGTGGGACAAGTTTTAGTGGGTTCTTCTGGAGTGGGGGTGGGCGCAGAAGCCAACTGGATATCTTTCCTATGTCCTAAACCAAATACTGTTTTCCCTTTAGTCGCTCAAACCTGCTCCCCATCCAGTATTTACCCTTCAGTGAATGCTACCATCGAGGTGCCAAACCGGAACTCTAGGAAGCAAGCTCGTAGCCTCCAACCAGCCATGCTCCTTCCAGCATATGTGGCCTACCTCCTCCTTTCTGTTCACTCTCGGTTTTTAAATGCAAATCTTCAGCATTTTTCAACGAAAATGTTCTTCCAAACTGCGACTTCCCTCCAATCTTTAAAGTTGTTTTATGAGATTAACAGTTCATTCGAGGTAAAAGGAGAAAAGAGAGGAGAATTCTCAGGTGAAGGAGACATAGGTATCTGTGGCCAAAGCAGAAGGCATCCAGAGCAATGAGATGGCTAAAGGGAGTATTAAAGAGAGTGATAAGGGGAACTGGAACTAAAAAGAAGAAAGGGGCTAAAATCCGAGGGTCACAGTGACTACTCTAAAACACACATGGGCTAGCATTCTCTTAAACACTTTCATCTCTCAGAACATTCTGGTATAACTGAGCAGGAGTAGATGAACCCAGTGAGAGTTGCTGAGGTGACAAGAGGAGCTGTTGGTAGAAATGTAACCAGAATCACCAGCCATGGCTACAAAATAATAATAATAATAATAATAATAATAATTCATTGTTATCACCCTTTTGTCTCCTTACATATTTTATTGGGAATTTGGTCAGATTTTCCTGCTCATTCTCTTTTCTTATCTTCATTTCACTTATAATTTATTATGAATACATTCAAGACATTTAAGAAATTCAAAAAGATACAAAGAACAATTAAACGAACACCCATTAACTCACCACCTATCTTAAAACGTAAAATTCCAAACACCATAGAAATTGAAGCACTCATCCTGTCCCCCCTTCTCCTCTTGACTCCCCAAATAGATGTAACCCACAATTCGGAAGTCGGGGTTCTTTCATTGTCACATGTATTGAATTTTAATGACAAAATTACAACACCTCTCACTCACCTAACATTGTGTCCCAGCTGCCCTGACCAATTGCTGAAGACAGAAACTTAGCAGTAATGCTCCATTCATCATGCTTCCTCATCCTATGGAATGATGGTGTGTTGTGCATTCACGTACCAGGGAGAGGCTATGATGCACATTTCTTCCCAGATTCGTGTTCAGGGTGAGATTGGTATGGGGGGGTAGTCACACCATGAACACCAGCGATCATTACAATTTGAGGGTCTCCTCCCACCCCCCAACTCAGTCACTTAGAGAATGGGTCCTCAAAGCTTCATCAAGATGCTCCTGCTCATCTACCACATTTAATTACTTCTATTAGTTCTCCCTCCAGACTACATTTCAGATTTCCCAGCGGATCCCAAATCCACTGGCACCTCCCTAGCCAAATTTCTTTTCTATTTCCTCTTCTTTTTATTATGAGAATTTTCGAACACAAGAAAGTAGAAAGAATAGTATAAGAAACTCCTATATCCCTGTCACATAACCTCAAGAATTATCAATATTTTGCCAGAATTGTCGTATTTAACCTCCTCCCCATCTTCAGTCATTTGTTTGCTTTCGGTGAAAAAAGGCTAGAGTAATTTGAGAAAATCCTATATCATTCACCCATAAATTCATAAATCAATATACAAATCAAATTCATAAATTCAATACACATATCAAAATTATATATATACACATAAATTATATATACACATTTATGTATATATACACACATATACAAATAAATTATATATATACATTATATATGTATGTATATATGTATATATATTTATAATGTATATATATACACACTATACACACACACACACATACAGATATACATACACACAATGGCCATTATCACTCTCCCATATTAACAGCTATTTCTTAATATTATTTAACAACCAAATTATTTTCAAATTTTTCCTGTTTTATCAAAATGTGTTTCTATCATTTGAATCAAGATCCAAATGAGGACCACAGCTGCATTTGATTGTTATGTCTTGGGGGACACACGCCTTTATTAGGTAGGTCTTTTTTTATTTATTTATTTTTTATTTTTAAGATTTTATTGATTTATTTGACAGAGTGAGATCACAAGTAGACAGAGAGTCAGGCAGAGAGAGAGAAAGAGAGGGAAGCAGGCTCCCTGCTGAGCAGAAAGCCCGATGCGGGACGAGATCCTAGGACCCTGAGATCATGACCTGAGCCGAAGGCAGCGGCTTAACCTACTGAGCCACCCAGGCACCCCTAGGTAGGTCTTTTTTAAATTCTGTAACAGATCGCTTCTTTTTTTTTTTTTTTAAACACTTATCTGATTGAGACACCAAATAATTTGTCCTATAGAAAGTTCCACATTTTGCACTTACTGCACAGTTTCCCCCATATTTCTTAGAACTGGTATTTAGATTAATATGAGATTTCATAGATTCAGGCTCAATTTTTAGTTAAGACTAATTCAGGGTGATTCTTTCTACTACAGCAGGCGAGGATTAGTGGGCTCAAATGCTAGGTGAATGAACAGACACGAAGTAGGGAAATATATATATATATATTAAATATATATATATTAAATATTTCCTAATATTGAAATATATCAGCCTGACCCATGGGTTACACAGTTCTTCATCTTATTTTCAGTTAGTGGTTTTAGTATCTTTTTTTAAAAAAGATTTATTTATTTGACAGAGAGGACACAGCAAGAGAGGGAACACATGCAGGGGAAGTGGGAGAGGGAAAAGCAGGTTTCCCGCTGATCAGGGAGCCCAATGTAGGGCTTGATCCCAGGACCTTGGGATCAGTACCTGGGCCAAAGGCAGATGCTTAACAACTGAGCCACCCAGGTGCCCCTGGTTTTAGTATCTTTTGATGATGGTTGTTGCCTGGATCTGTTATTTTATTAAAGACTACAAAATGGCAATTTTTCTAATTCTTTAATTTCTTTATTTTTTAGTGAGAATTCTATAAAAAAAAAACTTTCACCAACTATTTAGACTCAGAAGAATGACCTGTACAGCAAAAGTATAACAAAGACTTGCTTCTTTCCTTATATTTATTATTTTTTTGAGTAATGGTGATATCCTAGCAATCTTCACTGATAATAAATATTTTAAAAATCTTTTACATAGAAAAAACATTAAACCTATAAAAAGTTGAAACAATAGTGCAATGAACACTCATATACTCTTCCCTTTCTAGGGACACCAACTGGTAACATTTTGTCACATTCATATCCCTTTCCATCAGCCTTTGAGCATTTCCTTATTTTCAGGCACAAGCTTGACTTGTACCTTACATCCCTCAGGGGAACCAAACATTTCTCCGAGGAGCTCTTGATTTTTTGGTGGGAAATGGTATTTGAAATTCTGTGTGTGTGTGTGTGTGTGTGTGTGTGTGTGTGTGTCTGTTGTGGCTTGTTAAATCAATTAACATTTGTTAAGTAAAACCCCAGGGTGTGGAATGGGGACCCAAGTTTCAAGAAAAGACCAAAGACTGCAAGAGAAAGTAAAATAGGGAAGTTTGTTACTCACATGTCCTGGAGGAGGGGGACGTAACATGTTTTGGGGGGTCACTCGGGAGGTCAAGGCAGCTGCAGGCACACAGACCTAGAACACAGCCTTTGTTAGGGTTTAAGGGAGGAGTGCTTCGGGGTGGCTGTATGATCAATTCCAACCAAAGAGCAGCGTTTTGGTAAGCCCCGTGGGGCCTCATTTTGGTGGTGCACAAGGGGAAGGGCCCGGAAGTGGGGAGAATGTTTTTTTTATCAAGAGAACTGTTGGAGTACACATAGCGGGGATTTACATTTACTTGTTAATTCCGCAACTGCTATCTGGGCATGCGCTTGGGTTGGGCAGGGTCTTGTATATTACGCAGTTTAGCCAAACACTCAGCAAATACGTGCATACATGTACACGTCTACGTGATTCTTTATGTGTATATGTACAAACACACATGTACTCATGCACACATACACATACTAATACCTTCAAGTCTACCTTGTAATTCTTCACCTTTCCGAGGCCGTATTTGTTTCTCCTTTTTCATGCATGGAGAACCCGATTCCTAACAGTTTTAGAATTATTACGCTAATAATACTCCTAAAAACAAGCCTATCTTAATGAACCAAAACTCTTCCTTTTGTAAAATGGCTATATATTTCCCTACTTCGTGTCTGTTCATTCACCCAGTACAGGTAGATTGATATTCAGATTGTTTCTGGTTTTTTACAATGAACAAACAATATCCACAAGGAATAACCTTATTCATATGTAGTTTTAAAATTTTGGGGTGTGTATCTTTGGGGTAAATTTCTAGAACAGGGCTGTTTGAGTCAGAGGACAAATGTGTAAGTAGTTTTTGTTTTCCTTCATAAGGGATAATAACAGTTTGCAATCTCATCTGCAGTGTTTCGAAGATTGTACCCTCATCCTTGTCAATAGAACGTACTGCCAAGGTTTTGAATTAGAAATACTATCTCAGGGGCGCCTTGGTGGCTCAGTGGGTTAAAGCCTCTGCCTTCAGCTCGGGTCATGGTCCCAGCGCCCTGGGATAGAGCTCCGCATCATGGGCTCTTTACTCAGCAGGGAGCCTGCTTCCCCCCCACCCCACCACCCCTACCTGCCTCTCTGCCTATTTGTGATCTCTCTCTCTCTCTCTGTTTCAAATAAATAAATAAAATCTTAAAAAAAGGAAAGAAATACTACCTCAGTATAGTTTTATTCATACATATTTTGCATATTTAAATTTATTTATTTTAAAGATTTTATTTATTTATTTGACAGAGAGATCACCAGTAGGCAGACAGGCAGGCAGGGAGAGAGAGAGAGAGAGAGAGAGAGAAGCAGGCTCCCTGCTGAGCAGAGAGCCAGATGCGGGGCTTGATCCCAGGACGCTGAGATCATGACCTGAGCCTAAGGCAGAGGCTTAACCCACTGAGCCACCCAGGTGCCCCTTAAATTTCTTTATTAAGGCATAATTTATATACAGGGAAATGCATGGATCTATAAATGTATGCACCTGTGTCACCACGATCTCACTCAAGAAATAAGATATTTCCATCACTCCAGAAAGCTGTCTTGTGCCCATTTCTACTCAAATTCCACACTCTCTTCACCAGCAGCAACCCCAAAGCTAATCTACCACCACTGCTTAGTATGTACTGTTCTTAAATGTCAATTTATAAATAGAATCATGTAGTACATCATATTTTATATTTGACTTCTTTTGTGCAATACATTATTTGTGAGGTTTACCTGTGTTGCTGCACATATTAATAACTTGTCCTTTTTATTGCTGTGTAATATTTCATTGTAGGAGTACCCCGGTTTTTCTGTCCATTCTTCTGTTGATGGATATTTGGGTTCTTCCTAATTTTTTTTATTATTATAAAAGTCACTAAGAACATCCTCATTCAAATCATATTCATTCATATACATACTTTTATTTTTTTAATGGCTTTGTAGTTCTCCCTTTTGTCAATGTAACTTGATTCATTCAGGTAGGTATGGGTGTTTAGGTTGTTTATAGCAATCTGTTCCTTTTAGTTAATCTATATGTAGTAGCTGCATGTTTAACTTTATCACAAATTGCTAGTTTTCCTAAGTGGTTGTTCCATGTAGTACTACTACCAGAAATATATGAGAATTCTAGCTGAGAATTCTACACCTTTGCCACCATTTAACCTCCTGGCTTTTGTAAATTTGATATAAATGTGTAATGCATTTGAGTTGAATTTTTATTGGACTTTGAATTGAAGTTTTATGTCAGAAATGGGTGTTGATTTTTGTCCAAAGCCTATGAAGGATGTGTGCAGATATTTTTTTTTCTTTTTAGATCTCTTAATATGCTGTATTATATTAGTCAATTTTCTAATATTATATTATAATATTATAGTATATAATATATTATGATTATACTATTATATATATATATAATATAATAGATATTAGTCAATTTCCTAATATTGAACCATAGTTGGCAATTTTGGGATGGATTACCTTTGGTCACAGAGTATTAATATATTTAATATGCTGTTCAATTCTATTTGATGATATATTTTTAAGATTTTAAAATCAATATTCATAAGTGAAATTAGTCCATATCTTTCTTTTTCTGTCTTTATCAAATTTAGGAATTAATGTATAATGTATTAATCACTATATAAATAAAACTAGGACATTTTCCTCCTTTTTCCCCCCAACATCATAATTCCCCATAATTTATGAAGTATCATGATTACTCTTTCTTTAAAAGTTTAATAGAAGTTTCATGTAAAACCATCTGGACTTGATGCCTTTTTATGAGGTAGTTCTGGGATACATTTCTTCACTTATTTTATGGAAATTGATTTATTTCAGATTTTTAAAATCTCTATTAGTGTTGATTTTTTAAAATTGTATTTTCTTCAAAATTTTATCCATTTCTTCTAGATTTTCAAATATAATTGTTCAGCATTTTAAATAGGATTGTTTTAATTTTATCTGTCTCAATGGTTGTTTTCCAATTCATTTTATTTTATATATTGTCATTTCCTTTTATTTCTTCTTTAGGGTGGCTAGTGGTTTTCTATTTTGTTATGTCTTTTCATGAAATCATAATTTTGACTTAATAATCCTGTTCTTTACTTTGTTTTCTGTATAATTTCTTACTGTTTTAAATTTTATTATTTCCTTCTGAGAGTTTATAAAATTGTTACTGTGTTTTGAATTTTATCAAATGTATTTGCTACATTTACTGTGACCAGCATGTAAATTTTTCCTATTTATTTCTGTTAATGTTTTGAATTACAGTAATCTTGTTTTTGCAAATAAAAAACTATCCTGGAATTCCTAGAATATACCTTGTTTCTCTGTACTGTAATATTCCTTTTATATATTGCTAGATTTTTTTTAATATTGCTAGATTTGATCACTGATGTTTTGTACAGGATTTTTCACCTATATTCATGAATCAGACTGGTCTGCTGTTTTCCTTTACTGCAAAATCTTTGTTAGGTCTTCATAAAATGAATTGGGAAATATTACTTGTTTTTTCCTTATTTTGAAGAGTTTATGTAATGTTGATGTTTTTCTTTCTTTAAATATTTAGAATTCACTTGTTAAGCCATTTGGTTCTGGACCTTTTTTCTGGAAAAGTTTTTTTAGAGGGGGAGTTTATCAATAATAGATCCAATTTCCAAAATAGGGAACTATTAAAATTTTCCAATTATTTCTGTCTATTTTAGTTACATTTTTAGAAGAAATTCATCCATTTCATCTAATTATCAAATTTTTCAGGCATGTAATTTTACATAGTATATTCTTATTACCCTTTTTTTGTCTGTAACATCTTTAGAGATGTCCCCTTTTATATGGATAGCTTTTCCTCCTTTTTTCTTTCTTAGTCTTGTTAGTGATTTATCTAGTTTAATAACCGAGTTAAAGAATCAATTTTTGGCTGCATGAATCTTTATTGCCAATTTTTAAAATTTATAATTATTTTCTCTCAACTTTTAAATTTTCCTTTATTTTACTTTTTGAGATTTGGTGTCCTTTTTGATATAAAAACTTCAGCTATTGATTTTCAAACTTTTTCTTTCCTAACAAATCCATTTAAAGCTATATTTTAACCTTAAAAACTGCTCTACTTATCTCTTCAGTCTTTATGGTATATTCATTACCATAGAGTTCAAAAGCCTTTTTTAACTTTCTTTATGATTATTACTTTGACCCATGTGTTATTTAGAAGTTATTGCCTAGTTTCAAGCATTAAGAATTTCTAAAGTATCTTTTGTTTTTGATTTCTATCTTCATTCCACTGTGGTTAGAATCTTCAAAATTTATTGAAGTATTGATCAGCATAAAGATAATTTAGTAAATATTCTATGTGCAATTTGAAAGAATATTCATTCTGTTGTTACAAGGTATGATGTTCTATGTGTTAAAATTGTTTTGTTGATTGAGTTTATCCTTTTTTATTCATTTTTCAACTATTCTGTCAACTATTGGCCAAGTTGTGTCTTTCACTATGATTGAAATTTTCTGTGCTTTTAATTTCATTTTAGGCCTAATCTATTTTGGTATAGATGTTTTTTGTTGCAAAAAAATGTAGAGCTGATATGTATCCCCAATGGATTGATTACTTTATCATACTTAAATGTTTCTCTTTATCTCCAGTAATCCTGGTTTCTTTAGAATTTACTTCCTCTTATAAATATCTACACAAACTTTCTTCTGTAAACATTTGCATGTTGTAAACTTTTATTAGTCTTTTTACTTTAGCTTCTTATGTCTTTATGTATAGAACAGTAATGGTTGGATTTTTTAATCCAATTAGATAACTAAGGCTTCAGTATGAATATTTAATTCATTTGCATTTAGTGTAAAACTAGTATAATTGGGATTACATCTGCCATTTTATTGAGGTTCTGTTACAGTTGACTCTCATTATTTGCTGATTCCATACTTGCAAATTCACCTACTGACTAAAATTTATTTGTAACCCCAAAATCAACATGGCAATTTCATGGTTATTCATGGACATGCACAGTGTGGTGTAAAATTTGAGTAGATCTATGCACACATTCCTGAGATCAAAAAAGGTGATGTTTTGGTTCTTCTTTTAGCTCTCACACTGTAAATACATGTCTTTCTGTAATCTATTTAATGTCATGTTTTCCACATTTTTTGTACTTTTGTTGGTGACTTTGCTGTTTAAAATGGTCCCCAACTGTAGTCCTGTCGCTCTCGCCAGCAAGAACGACACGGAGACACGTGTGGAGGCAAACTTCTTTAATGGCTTCTTTTTATCTTCTTCCCCCTCTGGTGCAGCACAGCTCACAGCTCCCGCCGCCCCCGGGCGCGCCGCCGCCATGGACCGAGCGCCGTCCCTCGGCGCCCGACGCCACGGTCCGGGCTGCGGCCCCCTCCAGCCGGCGTGGCCCGCCGCTCTACAAGTACATTCAAGCATATATACACCAGCAGCTTAGCCCGCCTAGCCAATCACTGCAGTGCTCATGCACCTCCAGCGTGAGTGGACCTAAATGAACAGCCAATCATATTCAGTCCCTTACAGCTCTTATAGTAGGCCTCCTGTACTGGCTCCCGACATCTCCCCCTTTTTTATTTATTTATAATGGCTGAGATCGTGCCTGTCTTAGGTTGCCAATCCTCAGCACACATGCTACCCATCATCGGGTACTCTCCCTGGTGAAGAGCCCCTGTCTTAGGTTGCTATGGTGTGGGATCAGTCTTACCCGTCTTTGACTACCGATCTAGCATACTTAGCCATATCTGGGGGGAGGTACCAGCCTCAAGAGCCATCATGGCTTGAACCATGAGGTGTTATTGTCGTTGATTGCGACGGACACGGCCACACACCCAACGTAACATTAGTACGTTAGCTGTGATTAAGAGAACAGCCATGGCACCAAGTCCGGCCCACTGTTTGAGGAACGAAACAGATTGCTGTAACATTTTTTTTCCACTCACTAACAGGTGCAATAGTTACTTTGGTAGAATATATGGATATAATTTGAGCTCGTAATTGCCTAGTTAAATTTTGAAATTGACGGTTCCAGGTACCATTAAGCGTATTTCCTAACTGTCTAGAGAGGTTAGCTGCTAAGGATAAGTTGTTATGAGCTATAGGGGTGATACAAAGTCTGGCCATATTATGTATGCATCCTATCGACACAATTGACTCTAGGATATCAAGTTGTTCCTGTACAAGATCAACCCTTTGATTTACAATAAGGATCCCAGCATGCAAATGTCCATTAATTTGTTCTTGTGTAGCCAATGCTTCAGCGACCATTCCTGTGAGGTTGTTGAGCGCAGCTGCTGTCTGTACTGATGTTGTCAACGCTACTGCAGCAGCAGTAGCAGCGGCGGCAGATGCTGCAATAGCCACAATGATGGCCGCTGTTATCCCAAAATCTCTTTTATGCTGTAGCAACACAGGCAAGTTATCGGAGTTCACTTGCACCGGCATAGGGATGTATGTCGGTATCTTGGCTATTACTGCCGAGTCTCCCACCATGGCGTTCCAACATTCTGATAGCAGACAATTCTGGGACTCACAAGAGAGACTAGATGACTTGTTAATAGTAGAAGCATTAAAAACTATGAAGAGAAAGGGAGCTCTAACACAGACAGGCGTTGGTGAGTAACTTATGTGCTTAGCTGAGGTGCAATTGCAAGTAACATTTGTTTCAAATTGAGAGCCTACGTGATAGTTGTACGTACAGTTACGCCATGTAGACCCATTAATAAAGTGAAGGCTTTCCAAGCCTGTACATGCCTGTGCAGCGTTGCAGAGCAGCCACCTATCTAGAAGGTGAGCTGACACGCCTTGGGCCGGGTTTTGGTAGGTATAATTATAGCCAAAAAAGGTGGAGTTAGAGTAAGTGGGGATTTTAGGACTGAATGAGAATCCTGTTACCACCCAAACTCCTGAGAGGCTACTATGGCAGTCACTCGTGCGGTGCAGCTCGCACAATAGCAGGCCTTGGTGCAGCAAGGTTTATATGGAGAGGCCCCTCGTAAGGTGGCGCTGTTGGGGCTGGGCGCGTGGGCATAAGATCTAAGTTATCTACCACTTCCGTCTTTGTTTGTAACTGCGCCCTAGCTCCTTCTTTCACTTTTAATTTCAGCTGCACCATAACTTTCCCCTGCATTTTGAGCTGCGCCATAGCCTTCTTTAGCTTTTCCTCCTTTTTTGCAAGCTCCTTTTGCATCTTGCTCACCTTTTGGCTTTTGGGCGATTTCCCTCCTCTGCTCCTTTCCAAAAACCAGGGAGCCGTTTGTCCCACTTCTCTCAAAAACAAACGAGCTGTTTTATTTTTTAAAGGAGTACCAATTGCTTTAAGGATATCAGAAAGCAGCCCCAGCATTTTATATGTGGCCATCTCGTTTCCTATCCCGGAAAGCTTTACTCTCGTCCTTATCCTAGGAACTTTGCAGCCATCTCGTTTCCCATCCCGGAAAGCTTTCTACGCTCGTCCTCGACTTGAGGAACTTTCCCTGTCACTAGACAGAAATAGGTGCACTCTTTACCTGATCGTTGCCTAACTCCGCGCGTCTCTTCTGCACGAGTTCCCGGGTTTCGGCACCAATTGTCGCTCTCGCCAGCAAGAACGACACGGAGACACGCGTGGAGGCAAACTTCTTTAATGACTTCTTTTTATCTTCTTCCCCCTCTGGCGCAGCACAGCACGCAGCTCCCGCCGCCCCGCTCGGGCGTCGCCGCCGCCATGGACCGAGCGCCGCCCCTCGGTGCCCGCCGCCATGGTCCAGGCTGCGGCCCCCTCCAGCCGGCGTGGCTCGGCGTGGCCTGGCTCCTGGCGGGCCCGCCGCTCTACAAGTACATTCAAGCATATATACACCGGCAGCTTAGCCCGCCTAGCCAATCACCGCAGTGCTCATGCACCTCCAGCGTGAGTGGACCTAAATGAACAGCCAATCATATTCAGTCCCTTACAGCTCTTATAGTAGGCCTCCTGTACTGGCTCCTGACATAGTCCCAAAGTGTTGTCTAGTAGTTTCTAAGGGCAAAAAGTAGCTAAATTTCTGTATTCATGAGATAATGAGTGAATGCGGGGTAGGGGGTGAGCATAGGGATAGTATTGTTGCAAGACTGAAAGTATAAGACTGTGGTCGAGTTACCCAGGGTCAGGAAAATGTGAAACCCTTCTCAATTGGTGCCAGCTGGCTTACATGATTCAGAAGGTGATATGGTACAGAAAATGGTAAACTTGTAAGTAAACAAGGCAAGTTGTAATCAGGGACTGTAGAAAAAAATTTAAAATACTTGCTAAATGTTATAAGGAAAAGAATTTATGGAAGAGGAGCTTCTTAAGGCTTATGAGAATGATTTGTTTTACAAGGACATAGGCAACAAACCTATGTAAAGCAAATGGTGTTTTTGTTGACAAAAATGGAGGCTTGTGGGAACTAAACTCTTAATTTCCCCTAGGAGTTCAGTGTTCATAGTGATTTTATGTAACATACCTACTATGAATTAACAAGAACTGATATATTTGTCTTGTTTTCTTTCTGAAATCTATTGATTTTGTATGTTTATTTTATATCTTCTAATATACTAACTTATCTTATTATTTGTAGTATTTTTTCCATTTATTATTTTGAGTTATTCAGATATACAAACATATCATCTTTAAGTAGATACAGTTATATTCTTTTGGTTTGTACTTTCTCTTACTTAATTACCTTAATTTTAAAAATTTCTTAGTACCTCTAAGACAACGTTAAATGGTAACCAAAATAATAGGTATCTTTTCCTTGTTTCTGAATCTAATGGGAATTTCTCCAATATTTAGCACTTAGTAAATTGCAAACTTTGGGGGCTAGTATATGTTTTATTGTATTTGAAAAATATCCATCAATTTCTATCTTATCATGGATGAGGATTCAGTATTGTCATGTGACTTTTTGGCAGCTGGGGAGATGCTATTATTGTTTTCTCATGCCTATTGATATGATGAATTATATTAAAGGGCTTTCTAATATTGAACTGCTTTACATCCAGAGTTATCTCCATTGGTCATTATACACACACACAAACACATACACACATGTAGTTTTTGTGGGAAAATACAAAAAACATTAAATTCACCATCTTAACCACTTATAAATGTACATAGAGTTTAGAGGCCATAAATACATTCATGTTGTTTTGCAACCATCACCATTACCCATCCCTATAACTCTTTTGAAAAACAAAAATTCTGTACTTACTAAACAACTTCCCATTCTCCCCTTCCCTCAGTCTCTGGCAACCGCCATTACCATTTTTGTCTTTATGATTTTAACTACTCCAAGTACATCAAGTAGAATCATATAGAATTTCTCTTTTTGTGACTAACTTATTTCAGTCATAATGTCGAGTTTCACCATGTAGTAGCGTATTGCTGAATTTCCTTTATTTTTAAGGCTGAATCACTTTCTTTTCTTTTTTTTTTTTTAAGGATTTATTTATTTATTTATTTACATATTTGAGAGAGAGAAAGCACAAGAGCAGAGGGGAGGAGCAGAAAAAGAGGGAGAAGCAGACTCCCCACTGAGCAGGGAGCCTGATGGTGGGCTCCATCTCAGGAGCCTGAGATCCTGACCTGAGCCAAAGGCAGACACTTAACTGATTGACCCATCCAGGTGCCCCAAGGCTGAATCACTTTCTATTATATGTATATGACACGTTTTGCTTATCCATTCCTCAGCCAATAAGCACTTGGGTTGTTTCCATGTTTTACTACTGTGAATAATGTTGCTATGAATATGCATGGACAAATATCTCTTAGAGATCATGCTTTTAATGATTTTGGGGTATCCAGAAGTGGAATTGCTGGGTTTTACAATAACTTTATTTTTAACTTTTTTGGGAACTGCCATACTATTTTCCACAGGAGCTATAACATTTTACATTCCCAACAGTAGTGCAGAAGTTTTCTGATTTCTCCTTGTCATATATATATATATATATATATATATATATATATATATATATATGTATTTTTTTTTAAAGATTTTATTTATTTATTTGACAGGCAGAGATCACAAGTAGGTGGAGAGGCAGGCAGAGAGAGAGAAGGAAGCAGGCTCCCTGCTGAGCAGAGACCCCCTGATGTGGGGCTCGATCCTAGACCCTGGGATCATGACCTGAGCTGAAGGCAGAGGCTTTAGCCCACTGAGCCACCTGGGCACCCCTCCATGTTATATTATTTTTAATGGAAAGTTGGATTCCTTTTTAAAGATATTTGAATCTAAGTTTACAAGTGAAATTCATCTGTAGAATTTTGTGCAATTTGTTTTCATTTTTGATTTTTAAAAAATTTTTAAATTATTTACTTATTTTTAGAAAGAAAGAGAGGGGGAGGGGCAAAAGAAGAGAGCCTCAAGCAGACTCTACACTGAATGCAGAGCCTGACACTGTGCTTGATCTCACTGGGATCATGACCTGAGTGGGAATCAAGAGTCAGACACTTAACCAACTGTGCCACCCAGGACCCCCTTATTTTCACATTTTAGTACCAATGCTATACTCATTCATTTCAGGAAAAGAATTTACAAGCTTTGTATATTTTCAGTGGTCTGGAATAGCTTAAATATTACTACCTGATGCTTCAAGGTTAGGTAGAAATTCATTATGAATTCATCTGGTTTTTTGTAGGGAAATCATTTTTTTTTTTAAGATTTTATTTATTTATTTGACAGAGACAAATCACAAGTAGATGGAGAGGCAGGCAGAGAGAGAGAGAGGGAAGCAGGCTCTCTGCTGAGCAGGGAGCCCGATGCGGGACTCGATCCAGGACCCTGAGATCATGACCTGAGCCGAAGGCAGCGGCTTAACCCACTGAGCCACCCAGGCGCCCAAGGGAAATCATTTTTTTGTAGGGACATATTTAAAACCTTTCTCTATTCTTTAGTGGAAAATTATCTTTCCAGACTGTCTATCTATATTGGGGACAATTTTGGTAAATGGTATTTTCCTATAAAGTTATTTTTTAAATGTTTTTAGATGTATAGACATAGAGTTGTCAAAATAGTCTCAAGTTTTAACTTTTATTTTTACTTTGTAATTATTTACCTTTATCATTTCTTATTATGGTATTTATATTTCCTCTTTAAAAAAGAAAAGTGTGTTTTTCAGTAATTTGCCAATGTGTCAATTTTGCTGATTTTTCTTCCAAAGACCTAGTATTTTTATTTCATCATAGGTTCTATTATTTGCTTTCTATCTCATCATCGTTTGTTTTTTTCTTTATTAAATTTCTTTCCTTTACTTTTTTCCTGTTTACTTTGAATCTTTTTTTTAGCTTTTTGAGTTGCACATTTAACCTATTTTCAGTGAATTTTTTGGTAATCAATTACAAATATTTAATAGTGAGAATTTCGCTTTCAGCTGTGCTTTGACAATTTTTTTTTATTCTGATGTGTAACATTGTCATTGTTGTTATTTTCTATAAACTCTGACAATTTTGTATTGTAAATTCTTTCTCATCCAAGAATTGCTTAACATTATGTAGTTTAATGTCCAGGTGTAAAAAAAGCTTTTAAAAAGAAGGTTTTTTTAACTTGTTTCTAGTTTTGTTGCATTGGGGTTAGAGAACAATATTTGTACAAATATTGTAGTTTGCCTACTATGTGATCAATTTTTGTGAATTTTCCATTTTGTTTTGGAAAACATGTATCCTCTTTCATTGAATTCACAGTTCAGTTTATATATATAGTATTTATCTTATTGATTATATATTATTGATTATATCCTAATTTTTTACTGCTCTATATTGGGTTAAGAGAGGAGGGTTAAGATTTTCCATTATTAGTGTATTTCTGACTATTTCTTCTTTAATCTCATGTAGTTTCTGCTTTGTGAAGGTGGTTGATGTGCCATTGGGTGCATAAATATCAATAGCTGTTACGGATCTTCATTATGATTCCTAACACTTAAGATTTCAAAGTGTTTTTCTTTTCTTTACTTAATATTTTTTGCTTGAGATTTACCTTCTGATCACAGCTCTGCTTTCTTTCTTTCTATCTTTCTTTCTTTAAAAAAAAAAAAAGAGAGAGAGAGAGAACACAAGCCGGGGGAGGGGTAGGCAGAGGAAGAAGCAGGCTCCCGATTGAGCAAGGAAACCAATGTGGGACTCAAGCCACGACCCTGGATCATTACCTGAGTCGAAGGCAGACACCCAACCAACTGAGCCACCCAGGCGCCCCTCTGCTTTCTTTTATATCTGGTTGGTTCATTTCGACTAGAGTCCTTTACTCCTTGATTCCCATTATTTAATTTTGGTTTTATAATTGAAGATGTAGAATGCTTATAGGAGTTTTATCTGAATATTCTCCAAAAATTTCTTTGGTATTTTCCTTTTATCCCATTGAATTCAGAGGGAGTCCAGGGTTTTGTAAACCGGCCTGGACTTAAGTTAGGCCAACAAAACCCCAAACTACAAAGGTGACACTCACTAAAATAAGACTTGGGCATCAACCCCTGACTATGGTAATATGCCTTTTGATTTTAATTCACTACATAATATTCATTTTTTCCCTTTTCCTAATAAATATATTCCTGATTTTGCATGCTGCTGAAAGATAGCATTTCCTAACCTCCATGATGTAGTCATGGGATACATTATCTGGCCAGCAAGACATGATTGAAAAGCTGAGGATTTCTGAGAATGTTTCACTTTTTCAATATTGTGCGTTCTGTTTTTGATTGTTAATTCTCATTTTCCATATATCTTATTCTTGCTTCCATCCTCTTTCTCCTCCTACTCTTTTTTCTTCTTCATTTTCATCTTCCCTAGAAAATGAACAGGAAACGTAGATGGAAGAGTCATTTTTCAATCTTAAGGTGACCATGGAAAGAAAGCCATTTGTTAATGATGGCAAATCTGGAGGATAAATACCATGTGTTATTACTGACATGTTTACTTTTGGACTCCCTGCCTATGGACTTCTTGTTTTGTAAAAAAAAATATAAACACCCATGTAGCGAACTCTCTGTGATTGGGTTTGCATTACATACACTTAAACATATACATAACTAATAAATTCAACTTCATTTCTACACTTACATGGCTTCTTCCTTAGCTTTATTTCCCATTGTCATCCCTTAGTTTGTCTCTTGAACTTAAGGGAAGATTAATTTTCTATGCTTTTGACTTTTAACATTCCTCTGGGCTTGACTCATATTATCTTATCCTCCCCCTTTCCATTCAACTCAACCACATGCCAATTTTCTTAGTTGACTATTTCTCCTTTGTAGGACATACCATGGTTCTGAAGGCTGCTGATTACCTGGAACATACAGAGATGTTCTCAAGCTTTTGACTCTAATCTAATGAGAATATAGTTTCTGAACCAAATTTCAGTTCCAAATGGAGCCTTTTAAGTCATCCATGGGTACATTGGCTCTGGAGTGGTAAAGATCACAATTTGCATACAAGAAAACATGGTAGACATCTCCGCATCAGGCCCACAGGCACTCTCAATGCCCCAAGTGTTAAATCCACACCTTGTTCAACTCTATGCCTGGTCCCTGGTATGTGTTCCCTAATGCAGCGTGTGGGAGAGCCAGCTCTGCTAAATGGAGCACGCTCAGAAAATCAGACCAGGGTTTATGAACAAGGGAGAAATCACAAACTTGAGCTGTAGTGCCACCTTTTGGAAAACAAAAGATAGGTTTCCTGCACGGTGAATAAGAACCAAAGACAAAAGCTTAAGAATTCTTCCATGAGAGGAATTAAGAAGTGTGGAGTAGGTATAACTATAGAAGGTCAGAGAAACCTCTCATATAACAGGATCACGAACAATATATCCCAGAGGAAGGCAACTAGTAAAAATTTGAGAAGGTGTCTACTACCGCGAATGTGAAAGCAGCAATACAAAACTCTAAAAGCATGAAGCATCAAGAACACATATCACTGAAAGATAATCTTCCAATTGTTGAGAACTCAAAGACACAGAATTTTGCAATCTAGCTAATAAATAATTCTAAATTGTTGTTTTGAGGTAACTCAACAAGCTGCAAGAAAACATGAAAAGATAATTCAACAAAATCAGGAAAGCAACATATGAACAAATTGAGGAATTTAGCAAAGAGATCGAAATCATAAAAGATGAAAACACAAATTCTAGAGCTGAAAAAAATCAGCGAATGAAATGAAAAAAATACAATAGAAAGTATCTACAGAAATGTAACTATTATAATTAGCTAACATACAAAATATAAAGAAGATATTATTGTGACATCAAAGATATAAGAGGGGAGGAGTGAAAGGGTAGAGCTTTTGTATGCCATTGAAGTTAGGTCACTATCAAGTTAAAATGGACTGTTTTATCTATGAGATGTTTTCAGGTGAGCCTTCTGTTAACCACAAAGCAAAAACCTACAGTAGATTCACAAAAGATAAAGAAAGAGGAATCAGAACAGAAAAAGAAACTGAGCCCTGCCTAATCCAGAATGGCTTCACTGATCTTTGTTGTTGAGGGAAATGGGGATCCAGGTACCTGTGTAGCTTCCAAGGATGGACTGGAATCTGGATTTCAGCCAGAGCCTTAACAGGACACTAAGGTTTCAATGCCATGTGTTGGCAAAATGTTTGGTGCTCCACAAGTTTTACCTAAAGCTGCCAGAACTTTTAACATAACAGAAATGTCAGTAAAGACTAATGGGCCCCTCAAACAGATAAGACAGCCTTCTCTGTGAAACAGGATCAGGAAAAAAGCAAAAAGCTCTATTCCTGCCTTGGATGATGCTGATCCAGAAATTGAAAAATTCATTCCCTTAAATCCTCTAGATTTTGAGAGTTTTGACCTGACTGAAGAATATGAGATGGCACAGCTCCCCTTGAATAGAGTGCCTCCCGTGAGCCTTGATGAGAAAAGCAAACTTGAAAAACTGTTACACCTGGCTCCTCTTCCCCTCCAAAAATGCCCTCCACAGTGATGTGGAAGTAGAATCTGCTGTAGCCTCCTTCAAGCATTCTGTGGGCTCTGGATGTCAAATTGGCACCCCCTTGTTATAAGTTAAATATTTAAGTTTCTTAGCACTTTATAATGTGTGTGTGTGTGTGTGTGTGTGTGTGTGTGTGTTTATACTAATAGAGCCATTCTGTGTTTAATAGAAAAAAAAAAAAAAAAAGGAAAGTCACCAATTAACAAAGGGAAGCAGAAACAGAGGGATAAAAAATAACTGAACTACAAAACAGCCAGGAAACAATGAATAAGATGGCATTAATAAGTTTCTACATAGCAACAATTACTCTAAATGTAAATGGATTGAATTCACCAATCAAAAGGCATGGAGTAGTTGTAATGGATAAAAAACCTAACTATATGTTGTCAATGAGAGACTCATTTCAGCTTTGAGGACTCACATAGGTTCAAATCGAAGGAATGGAAAAAGATGTTCTGTTCAAGTGGTATCCAAAAGAAGGTGAAGGGTAGCTATATTTACATCAGATAAAATACACTTTAAGTCAAGAGAGAAAGAAGGCCATTAAATAATAATAAAGGGGTCAATTCATTGAAAAGATATAATAGTCATAAATATACACACACCCAACATAGGAGCTCCTAAATATATTAAGCAAATGCTAACATATCTAAAGGTAGAAATAGACAATGATGTAATCATAGCAGGGGACATAATACCCAAGTTTTAGCAATGGACAGATTATCCAGACATATAATCAACTAGGAAATGTTAAACTTGAACCATACATTAGACTAAATTGACCTAAGACATTTCTAGAACATTCTATCCAACAGAAGCAGAATACACATTCTTAAGTGCATATAGAACATTTTCCAGAACGGGTCATATACTAGGCCACAAAACAGATCTCAGCAAATTTAAGAAGGCCAAAATCATATCAACTATCAACTATCCTTTCTGGCTTGAAACTGGAAATCAATAACAAGAGGAGAGCTGAAAAATTTACAAGTATGTGGAAACTAAACCACGCATTCCTGAAACAACCAATAGCTCCAAGAAGAAATCAAAAAGGAAATTATAACAAACAAAAAATCGTGAAACAAATGAAAATTGAAACACAGCACACCAAAATGCATGAGAGGCTGCAAAAGCAGTTCTTAGACGGAAAGATAAAGTGACAAATGTTTGTACTGAGGAAATCGAAAGCTCTCAAATAACTCTAACTTTACATCTCAGGATCTAGAAAAACAAGAACAAAGTACACCCAAAGTTGGCAGGAGTAAGGAAATAACAAAGATCAGAGTGGTAATAAGTGAAATGGAGACCAGAAAAACAATGGAAGGATCAACAAAACTAAGAGCTGTTTTGTTTTCTTTTTTAAGATAAACAAAAATGACTAAGAGTATGTGATTCCTTAGAATGAGGCAGTTGGTACTTATCTCCAGAAGAGATTTGTCTTGTAGGTTTAATATTGTCTGATGGTCTATTTTTTAAAAGGTAAGCCAGAAGTGGATATGTTTATATAGAAATACAATGATTTTTCAGTGTTGGCCTAAAATGGTAAAGCACCATGCAGCCATTCAAATCATCAGGCCATGTCTGGGCACTAGATTTGGCTCATGGGGCTATGAGCTTAGAAAGAAGAGGTGTTTGGAGGGAGTGGGGTCACGAAGAAGAGAGAAAACAGACCATGGTGAAGAAGCTTGAACATTTTATTTATCTACCTTTGATATAGTGAAGGCAGAGCACTTTTAAGACAAATATTTCAAGAGGAATGTCTCTTCCCAGTTTTACCACTGTGACTACTAGTCTTCCCTTATCCTACCATTAAAATGCAGATATATTATGATTAAAATAATTTATATGTACAAATTATACCACAGAAAAATAATTTCATTGCTAATGTAAGCAGGTTAGGAAACTTCATCCAAAATAAGAAAATGAGAGATTTCTGCATTTTCATATTTTAAAGTTGGTATTTTAGCAATATTTTGACAATGGTTATTCCATGTACAATCTTTAGCTATACAACATTAAAAGAAAATTTATTTATTGGCATGCAAAGCATTATGGTTTCAGAATACACATCTTAAATTTACAGAACTTGAAATTTCAAATATCCCACGTGGCTGGCTGGTGATATGAAGATGATCTTGAAGAGTATTGTACTTACTTCCTAGGAATCAAAAAAAAAAAAAAGAAAATGGCAGTGATTTAGCACAGCTCTAATACCGAGATGATAAAATTAATTTATCCAAGAAGTAGTTCAGTGATTTGCTTTGATAAAACTTGTTTGTCAAACTTTTCATCTTACAAAGCCCTTAGTCTTTTGAACTCTTCAAACATTTGCATTCAGAGATGACTTATCCTAAAATTCTCCTATCAAGAAATATAAAGTTTATGAATAATTACAAAAAACAATCATAACCTATCAAGATAAGTGGTTAAGTTTTGGTGTTCAGATTTTTACAACAATGTTTACTATATTCAGTATCTAATACTGTGTGTACTGGTTTTTTACTTAGTGCTAAAGTGTCTATATAGATAGTGATTTTTAATGTAACATTAATATGTGAATGACTAAACACATTCGTGTTTTATTCATATCTGTGTTCCTAATGGCTTGTCCCTTGTTGGAACTCAGGAAATGTTTTTGGAATAGGTGGGTGAATGGAGAAGACTGTAATGGTCAAAAATGAGTATAATAATATTTTCTTTAATGATTCCTAATTTTGATTTTATACCAAGAGACAAAATAAAGACCCTCTCCCTGATACAGAGAACAACCTGTAGCCTGTATGATAATATTTATGGAAATTCTGGTTGTTTTCAGAATCAGCTAAAATACAGTTACCTCTCAGTGATTTTGGTCTGAAGCAGCCAGTTTATAAAGTCCCGGGTGGCAAGATCATCAAGAACCGTGTTCATCTCATCAGAGAACGAGCCGTCGGCGTGTCTGCGGCGTAATTCTTCAACAATGGCGACTTCTTCTGGGAAACTGAGAAAAAAAGGGTCAAAGGAGGACTTAGTTAAATGTTTTAAGTAAGTCCTTACGGATTGCCTGTCCTTGGTAACTCGAGTGAGGATCCCAGGGAAACAGTTTCTATTTCCAGGGGCCTATTAGGAAAAAGCCTCACAGAAACCTGCATGTGGGAAAGGGAATGATTTAGGTAGGAAAGGGTAGGGCTGGGGTGGGAAACCAAACCTGTGTAACTTCTTGCCCTTTTCAATATTCCAGGCTACTTTGAAGATTTTAGTGTACTGGCAGCACAGATGTTATTACTGAGACTTAATTTGTCTGTAACTCAGAAAAACATGTTCTGTCTCCTAAAACTAGTGATTATTTTGAACAGCCTTGCAAAGTGCAGTACGAAGGGATTAAAACTTAGTCTATGCAACGTTTTCTTTTTGAATGGTTTAGTAAAGCAGAATTTTTGGCATTACTTTAAAACACTATAAAAAAAACCCTCAATTGTAAGTGACTATTTACCATGAGTTTTATCAGTTTGATCATTCATGTTTTAAAAGTCAGCGACAACACTAGTTTCCTTTTGTCTACGATCTCTTTAAGTCTCAGTGAGCTTGTTTTAAATCTCACTTAAAAAAAAAAAAAAGAGTTGAACATGAATTTCCTGCCTCTCATATTTCAAATGTCAATCAAAATGATCAGGAGAAAATGAGATGGTTCAGGAATCTGTTTGGTTGTGGTAAGTTCCAAGAAAGTCCCAAAAGGCTTTAGCTTCATTTTCAACTTTGACAATTTAGTGGTTGTCTATATGACAGCCCTATTAAAAAATGGGCATATCGTTAAATCTATGGGTGTTTCCACCTATCTGTACGTTGAGTGGTGTTTCATTACATGTCTTAAGTTTTGTTCCTTTTCATATTCATCATGTTTTTACCTGAATCCTGACACACACGTATATGGGATCCCACCTGTAAATATTTACAGTCAGACTTTCAGGTTTCAGCACTATGTCTTCTTTTTCCTTATCTCTGGTTTTCCCGAGACAGTTCAAGTTTAAGCTTATTGTCCTGGTACAGTTACCAAAAACATTCTTTTTGTTATCAAGAGTGTCCTGGGTGGACCAATGAACACCCTCATTATAACTCAACTATACTAGAGGATGATTATTAATTATAAATATTATTAACACTTGCTATAAAAAATAAAACAGAATAGACTTTTGTAGACTATCTCCCACCAATTCAAGTTATCTCCTCACTTTGTGAGACTATACTAATTGCTTCTGTAATCCAGATCCATATATAGATAAGTGTAGTTTAAGTTTTCAGCATCATGCAAAAAAAAAAAAAATGTTAAATAAGAATGTACAGACTTACTCTCGCCTTCCCCGGCCTTTCACCAGCCAAGCAATGAATTCCTTGGCAGCTTGGCCTTCCAAATAAGAACTTACATCACTGGTAAAGGTCCCTTCAGCATGTCTCTCAAATTCATCATGACGTTTGGCAATGTTATTCCTGAAAGAAATGTGAAAGTTAAGTTGAAGATCTGTCTCTTTAGCAATATGGTTCTCACCTTTAAGCAGTGCAGCATTGGGTTCAGGATCCTATGTAGAAGGGGCTGAGGAAGATCTGGGAGATGAGGGTGGCCAGGGGATCATTCTGAAGCTACATTAATTATCTGGATCCAAGGTTGATGGGAGAGGGCTAGTAACAACAAAGGCGGGCTAAAGCCCCTCCACTCTACCCAGCACACCCGTTTTCACCTCCCCTGTTTGTCTGTGCCATTGATCTTTAAGCTGTGTTTACTTCAGTCTCAATATATGTTGGGCTCTTCACTGTGCTGTGCTACTTGCAAGCAAGGCAGCTGTTTGTTATTAGTCCATAAGGGGTCAGAGTTAATGAGATGGTGCAAAGGAAAGCAAAGGATTATCTCAAAATATCATCAAAATGACCACATGATAATAGATTAAAGGGAATGTGTGATGGGCCAGCCATGAGGAAAGCTAAGAAGAGGACTCCAATTTATCCTCCAAGGGTGTACAGAGCCCTTTGTGTAAAAGGGGACAAGCTGCCCTCAGTTTCCCCTAGGTTCTTAAGAAGGTTGATCTTAAACACACAACAGAAATCGCCTGACAAAAAAATTGTTTTCTGTTGGTTTACCCCGTTGTGGCATTCCCTTCCTAGAAGTGAGGACACTTGTTTTCATTTTCTCAAATTTGTGATTTCCCACATTTTACCAATGGCCTCATCTGTAGTCCTTGGCAGAGACTTCTCCCAGTGTCTGCTCTGGCCGTGACCGCCATCTTCCTTGCAGCTGCAATTCCTCTTTAAGACCTTTAGGTCAACCACTCTGCCACTCCTTTTTCTCCTGCTGGCTCTGTTCACTCTCTTGCTCTCACTTCCTCTCTCCCTTCTCTATTCTATCCAGACAAATCTATGCCCTTTTCCTGATTTTTAGATTCCTTCAGCTACTTTGTATGCATAACTCCCTTCCCCTTGTGGGCCACCCTCCAAAGAAATTGTGAAATTCCACCATCTCTGTGAAACCCTTGCGGATGATTTCCTCCAGTAGCCTAGATGTAGCAAAAAACCCAACACTGTCAAAGAAAATCCAACATTAAAATGTATGCCTTACGATAGGCTTGTGTTCTTATTTGCCTTCTTCTCTCTTTATGCTGTGCAGCTAGGCTGTAATTTTAAATGTGTATCTTGGATTGTATTCTATAAGAAAAAGACTGCATCTGTTTCCATTCCTTACCATGATAACTTGGCTAGAGGATACTTTTAATATGATCACAGTCATGAGTTTGAACCCTACAAGGGATTGTTGAATTTGCTCTATCCTTTGGTCAGAAATTAGAATCCTAACCTTGCAGGTCCACAAAGTCAACTTCCGATTTTAAAGGGAAATGGGTCAAGACACAGTTGGGAATATCATTTAAAATCTATGTCCCATTGGAGGGTAGGTAAGAGAATTGGAGGGGTAGGGTGGGGAGGGCATTCAGAGGAATAATACAAAGGATAGCATAACCAACCTTGAAAATCATCAAAATTGGAAGAGTTTATGGGCATGTTTTGATGAGCATGATAAAAAAAAGAAGAAGAAGAAGAAAAAGAAGAAGAAGTAGAAGAAGTCGGGAGAAATTTTAGACATATTTATGTAATACATTTGTGTGCAACTTTTGGACCACGTTCAGATCCTTACTTGTTTCTTTTGGTGCTCATCAACCACTGCACAAAATCCTGGGCACGCCTGGAGTCCAGATACTTGCTGTAGTCACTGGTGAATGTGCCCTGGGAATGGCGCTTGTCTTCACTCATCTGATCTGGATCACTGAGCAGGTCTGTCTGAGGAGCTGGGAATGATCTGTGAAAAACAGTAATTGGTGCAAATAAATGTCTTCTTAAGAGTAGAATCCCTTGAACAGCATCTTCTTTACAAAATACTGTACTATATGAAGCTGGAAGGCAGGTGTCTTGAGAATTTCAGTGGGTAGTTCAAAGACACCTTTAGCTTGCCATGGGAATTCCACACTTTTATTGGAATTGAATATACTCTGATTCTGAATTCTAGTAGTAGATTTTTCAACTGGCTTCTCTTTTCTGAAATGGGATTAAAGAAATCTTTTCTTTTCCACTTAATGCATCTACTCATGTTTACACTAAAAATGAAAAAGAGTTCAGTGGCTTCAGTATTTTAAAAGAGTAAAAAATTACACCTCATTTGTTGGACAGCAGCAGATTTATGTCCCTAATTGTGTTTTTGGATATATTAATATAAACAAGTAGCTCAGTGACTTGGTTATATGGTAGCTAATGGTGGAAGAAAGACAAACACTCAAAAAAAAAAAAAAAAAAAAGACAAGAAAGTTCACTTGGTCATTTGAAACTGTATGGTGGATAATATGCATGCCAGTAATCAACAGTTGGTTGGCATGGTAAATTTGGGGAAATACTCAATGTGATTAATACTCAGAAATAGAAATGAGATATTATCTCTACCTGTCAAATTAGTAAAGAATAAATACTGTGGAGGATAGTGTGAAAGAAGTATTTCTATCCTGCTGATGGGAGTGTGTATGTGTGTGACTTTTCTGGAAAGCAAGTTGGCAAGATAATATAAAAAATTTAGACTCATTCAAACCCTTTGACATAGTAATTCTACAACTAGAAATCTATCCTCAGAAAATAGTAAGAAATGTAGGGGAAAATGTTATTTGCAGCATTCTTTGTGGGAAAATTTGAAGAATTCTTAAGTGTTCAATAAAGGAAGAATAACTAGATAAATATTACACATTTATGAGATGAAATAGTATGCAGTCATTAAAGGGTCATACATTTAATAGATATTTTTAATGACATAAGAAAAAATTGGCAATGTAATGAAAAAGAAAAAATAGAAAAAAAGCATAGTACCTGGGATATATTTATGTATAGTGCATAATATTTATGTGCACTGTATAGTGCACATAAAATACAGGAAAGTAATACACCAAATTTTAGAATTCTGAGTAGTTTTCTCTGAATAGTGAAGTTTGAGTACTTGAAAAAATTTTTCATGTTTTTAAAAATTTTCCATCACAAACACATGCTACTTTCACAATTAGCAACCAACCATTATTTTTTAAAAAGAGTAAAAGACACAAAGTTGGTAGAAATAATTAAAATAATCTACTCTACAGTGTGTAATGAACAGATAGATAGGATCAGCTGAAGATGTCAAAGAGCTATAATTTCCTGTGTAACAGATTTTTAACATTGACCACCCCTTTGGTTGTGAGATAGCACACACTCTGATCTATTCTGCAGAAAAGCCTTTATCACAATGATACTTTGAACATTTGGAAAACGTACAGAGTATTTTACTCAGACCTATTCACTAATCATAGCTTTTACGAGCTCTATTCTAACCATAATGTTACGTTAGTTCAAATCTAAGGATTTAATACCTGGATTTCTCCTCTGTGTCTTGAAGGGAACGTTGCCAGCTGCCTTGTACCAGCATTACAAATAATCCAGCCACAAAGTAAATGCTTTTCATTTTTGCTGCCTGTGGGAACATAGAGTCAGAGGCTTGGACTGGGGGACAGGGGGAAGACCACAAACCGTATTTGAACCCATCAGATTAAATTAATTCGATTTTGACTAAGTAAATATTACAACTAAAAAGAATAAGCTAGTCACCAATTTTACTCTGACCAGGTTCCCAGCTTAATTTCAAATAGTAGATTCTATTTCCCCCCAGATTTTGTTTGGTGACAAAAAGGATACAAAAGATATGTTCCACCCAATTAAAAAAAAAAAAAAAAGATGTGTACCACCAACTAAGCTTTTTCATTAGTGTAGGACACTTGTGTTAATGATTAGAAGGCTCATTTCCAGACTTGAAATTAAAAATGTCCATGATAAACATTTAAAATATCTACTGTAGATGATATGCTACATATGGTTAGCCTGAATGGCACCTTATCCATAATGCCACCCCTTCACTATCAGTCTGGCTTTCAATTAATAGTCCTCCACTTCCAAGCATTTACATTATACTGCATTTCAACCATCTTAAAGCAGCCTCAGGCTACAACTTGGCATACCAGCTGTCGGTTCAGATGTATTATTCATTTATATTTTAAATAGTGTAACTTGGTCTAGACTTTGTAATTATAAAGCGGCCAACAGATTTGAGGTATTTTAGGGTGCTTTGACCTGTTCTAAATTAAAGGGAAAAATCATTTTAAAGACAAGCAATTTGCAACAAGAACTAATGCTTCTGGCAACTTGAACAATCACAACCAAGAAACTAAGAGATCACTGTCATAAAGAAAATTAATGCTTGCTTCTGAAGCCTTGGAAGTCCCCAGGTTGTTTTATAATTGGACTTAGTCCAGGACGTGTCATTCACTGCTACTGACACCCTAGGCCTGGTTGTACGATACACCTGTTTGCTTGTCTTCATCGCTCAAGCAGATGCCCTGTGAAGCCACTGGATGCCAAGGACATGATGAGGCAGTGTGGATGGGCGGGAATCAACATGAATGCGGGGCAGTCGTGTGTCCCCACAGGGCAAGCTCCTCTATTTAACTGCATGAAAACTTTGAGTCTGATGTTTGTCTTGGAGTTCTCTCTGTTACTTTTGAGACAGACCGTGTCTACCTTGAGAAGTGGGGATTTCAATCCAAGTTTGATTATACTTATCCATAAATAATTTGAATGAGTATTTTTAGCACATGGCATTTGGTCTGAAAGAAAGATTTTACAAATATTATCATTTTAAACTATCAATCTTTTCTTGAACATTCTTGCCATATTTACTATCTTTGGTGCTAAAACATGGAGACCGCAGTACCTGCAATGCTATTTTTTTTCTTTCTTTGAAGTATTGTCTTTGTGGATTAAGTGATCAGTTAGACAAAGCAACAAAATAAGAATTACATATTCATCAGTATTAAGTTACTAATTTTGCATTTTGCTCCACTTCAGTTTACCTCGTTGGCAAACTTCGGAAACTTTATCACATATGCAGGTTGTGTCTTCTGGTTAAAATTCTCAATTGTAAGTTCAGGCTTTGGGGAATTTTTAAAAAATTAAAGCAAGCATTTCTTTTTAGGGTTACCTTACTGTTAAAAAGTCAGTTTAGGGGGAACCTGGGTGGCTCAGTGGGTTAAGCCTCTGCCTTCAGCTCAGGTCATGATCCCAGGGTCCTGGGATTGAGCCTTGCATAGGGCTTTCTGCTCAGCAGGGAGACTGCTTCCCCCTCTTTGCCTGCCTCTCTGCCTACTTGTGATCTCTCTCTGTCAAATAAATGAATACAATCTTGGAAAAAAAAAAGTCAGTTTAGTCCTAAATAATTCCTTCTACACAAAGTTGCAAAAGATTGGACAATATTTTCTAATATGTTCTATGGAAGCAGATTTAGAACAGGTGGGATTCTGCCACGGTGGGAACTGACCTAAAGAGAAGCAACAGTACAGAAGTGAATATCTGAAGTCCTCTACAGACAATAAAATGAGTTCCACTGAAAAAGAAACTGCTTTTTAAAAATATCATTTCTTTTCATTTAGTGGAAGCCTGCGGAATTGTGAAAATTTTAAGAATAAGATTGTTTGACTGCCACTACTGAGAAAGCTAGTATTTATGTTATTTTAGGTCAAGCTCCTACTCAATAAAAGTAGAATTTTAATCACCCCCCTTCCAGTAGCCTAAAGAGAGAATCTGCAGTTTTTTAAGACCCACACATTTCCAATCAAATGTAGAGGAAAATACCATAACAATAGCATTTTCTTTGTGTAGGAAGTCTTTTAGGAAGATAAACCTTAGACTTTGACAAGGTGACATTATGTTATATCCCCAAATACATTGGTATTGGAGGCCAAATAGGTACTTTTTGAACTGGTTGGTTCATTTCAAAAACATACCATTTTGTCATTTTCTCCATTGAGGATCTTTGTAAAATTGTTCTTCATCCTTAAGAACCTGAATAGGTACTTTAGAACATCTGTTTTGTTTTTTTTTTTTCCTAAAGAGATTTACTAAAATTTCATTTCAGAATGTGGACATTTTAGATATATTATTTATTATTATTGGTTTTTAATACATAGTAAGGAATTATTAATCAGTGGTTTTACTCAGTTCCATCCAAAGCCTTCCCAATAATTGACTATATTTGTCTTTGCACCAGATATGCTCTGTCTCATTTACAACGAGCTGATTTCATGGACTCGATTTTTTTTTTGATAGACTTATCAGAAATTTGAATATTTGAAAGATGATGTTGATTCTGCTCTTTTAGAAAACCATAAGTTTTCATTGGTAAGGAGCAATTGCTGTTATAGCTTCTCTAATGGACACATTTCTGCTGAATTTAAAAGGCGCCTTCTGTTCAAAGTAGTATACACATTTATCAAACTCAAGGAAAATATTTATTTTTCAAAATGTTACCACTTATTTAAAAATGCAGTTCTCATAACAGTTAAATCTTATAACAAGGACATTGATTCGAAATCTTTATCTTTCTTTCTATTTTATATCTTTGCATGGAATTGTTATCCCATTCACTGTTCAGCTTCACTAGGTTGAATTAAATATATGTAAATGCATTTTATGTCACTTTTTCATCTCCATTCTGCCCCCGTGAACTAATAGCAATAAGGCTTAAGATGAAAAAACAGGACTTCATTCATAATACTTTGCCTCCTTAAAAATACCTATCAGCACCCCAAGCAGGATTTACAGTCTTGCGGTCCCTCACTGGTCATCTTACCTTCTGACTGGAACAGAGCAGGTGGAGAGAGACCAAGCCCCCTTTTCGGACCTCTGGATGTGCTTTGTCCTGAGCCCTGTACTTGTGCAGCCGAGCCCACTGGGTTTATATACTCTCAGCGTTGTTCAGACTCACAGATATTACGCTGACAATATAAATTTCTCATCTGTAAATAATGAGTTTTTGTTACAAACGATTTCACTCGCCCACTCACTTTGCTCATCTGCATTCTATGCGTATGCTGGGTGGGGCCTCTGGGACCAGGAAACTTTTTATTTACTCTCTTGCTTCTTTTCGTTGTTGTTGTTGGGAATGGAAAAGGGCAATTTGGAAATTCACCCTTCACTGTCAGTCAGGCATGAAAATCACTTAAGTACTCTAAAGTGAATTCTGATGCCGAAGACAAAAAACAAAAAACAAAAAACAAAAAACAAAAACCACCAAACATGGAAATTACATGGTTTATGGCTGATCTCACTCTGAGCAGGGCCTCATTGGAGGGTCTTACAAGTCCTTTCTTTTGCTGTCTAGTTATGAGACAGTTATCTGAATGCAATAACCAGTTCATTCTATCACCTACCCAAATAATAAATCATTCACTCAACACATACTCAATAAGAATCTTCTCATCCCCACCCTATGGAATTAATTTGTATTATTTTGGAGGGGAATTTTTAAAAAGATCGCTTAAGACCTAATGTGCCCTGTTGTAGCAAACTGGATTCAGGCAGAAAGAATAAAGCAAAATGAGGATTAAACATCCGAGATAGGTGATGATAATAAGACAGGAACTCATACTTCTTTTTTCTTATGTTGGATACATAAAGACTAACTGTGTTGATAAGAGACCCTGACACTAATTCATAAAAGAACAAATTTGAGGAAAACTCTTGACATGAGATGCATACTGTCACATTTCCTGAGTTTTGTGATCTGCCATTTAGGAATCTAATGATGCATAAGATTTAGCAGATGTGAGTTTGGCCATTTTAGAGAAAGAGAAAAACGCGAAATGACCTGGATAGGCAGCATGAGAACAGTGTCGGTGTAATTCGATTTTGGTCTGGCTCCTGTCCACAAACTGTGGGACCATGGTCAAGTCACACACTCTCCTAGTGCCTCAGCTTCTTCACCTGCAAAATGAGAGGATTGGTCACAAGAGCCTTGTAAGATAAAACTGTGATTCCATATGACAAAATTATTGCCATATCTCCTAGCTAGATTCCAGTATTTGGATATCATCAACTGCATGACAAAGCGGATGACTCGTACGGAAGTAAATCGTGGAAGCAACTGGAGAAACATCTCATTTTTTACCTGTGGATTGGACCCACTGTTGGATGAGCCAGTTAAAGGCCATAGAGATAAGTTCTATGTGAAATTGGGAGACCTCAGGAAGAGAAGAAGAGAGTTAGTGCTGGAGGTTACTGATGGTGATTCAAAGTGTGGTCCCAAAACCCACATCACCTGGGAGCTTGCTAGGAATGCAGACACTCAGGCCCAAACCCAGACTTACCCAATAAGAATCTGCATTTTACCAAGATTCCCAGGCAATTCATATGCATATTAAAGTCTTAGAAGTATGGCTGCATAAAATACCTACCTTGTTTTCTTTTCTCAACGCTTGCTGGTATTTTCACCGGAGGATTGCTTCTTAGCACTGCCAGCAGGGGGGGCGAAAGAGCAAGAAAGGTGGCCCTCCTCTGGACAGTCTGGATTAACACTTAAAAACAGAGAAATGGCTTTAAAGTGTAGATAGCTACTATGGAGTTGTTCTTCCCTCTTCCCTCCTGAGTATACTGGCTATATTTGTAGTAATTGTTTGACATTCAGTTCTATTATTCCTCTTTGCCTATTTGAATAGATGTCTCTTCAGTCCTCTGTGTCTATCTTCTTTTCAGATGTTGTCTGTTTCTGGAGCAGTCCTAACGGGGGAGGGGGGAGGGAGTGGGCACGGGGCGCGGGGGGGGGGGGTTGTTGGGGAGAAGAGGTGTCTGGAGATGTTGTATAAAAGCCCTTAACCCAGCACCTGGCTTTGTTCCCTTCCAATATCTTACTACAAAACTTGTTTCCTTCCACTGCACTTGCTTTCTATTACTTCAGAAGGAACTATCCCAAGTTCTTTGAGGAAATTTCCTCTGGCTTCATCTCCAGCCCCCCTACACTGGTTCTTGGCAGTCCCCAATACCATTAATAACAAACATTCTGAAAATGCAGAGGCATTCCAAGCCTCATTGTACAGAGCACTGTTCTCCTACTTAGCAGGGGCAGAGCAGTCTCCTTGATGGACATCATATTATCAGAAATCAAGACAAACATCAATACAATTGTGGGCTTGTGGATCTTCTTCCAATGACTGCTCCACACCAGCTTCCACTTGGCCTTCCATTCCCATCACAACAGTTATTTGGTCATTCAGATGCGAGGCAAAGAAAGCGGGGTCCTTATAGTTAAATGACTAGTGTTAAATAGTTTGTCTGGAAGCAGGGAAATTATGGGATATGCCATCTAGAGTTTTCCCATCAGACTACAGGAGATACTTAATGGCTGCCAGGAGGCACTGCCACATCCTAGCTATGATATACTTTCCTGAAACATCAGTTTGACTTAATAGAAGTAATATAAAACATAATTATTATATGGAGTAGTACAAAAATATGCATCAAATTTTAAGGTAGAATAAGGTATCTATTCAAAGATTACTTGCCTTCTTTATGATGCTTAGGAGCTGGGACAACTTTTATGGCTTAAAACCTATG
Organism: Mustela lutreola; assembly: GCF_030435805.1. Taxonomy (NCBI): domain Eukaryota; kingdom Metazoa; phylum Chordata; class Mammalia; order Carnivora; family Mustelidae; genus Mustela; species Mustela lutreola. The sequence continues at coordinate 152,459,949 of NC_081292.1, read as the reverse complement.
CTGTTGCAAGAGATCACATGTTTAGAAGGGCCCTGTGCTTGGCCTAATACTCTGCTCCAATCATCTTGAAATTCTTAATAACTTTTGAATAAGGGCTCTGCATTTTTGTTTTGCACTTTGTCCCACAAATTATGTAGTGGGTTCTTCTTAGGACCTCACCTTATGAAATCATGGATTACAGGAGTTTTGTATGTTTATTTTGCTAAGCTGTTCAGAATAGTTGGTTGAAATATTTGAGAGTGGCAAAGATCACTACTCTCTGGTAGCAAGACTATGGACAAGGAGTTTTCTCTTGCATGAACAATGGGAGCACAACATGTTATAGCATGTTTGGGGGCACAATTTGACAATATTACAAAATTACAAATATTTACAACCCCTGGCCTCATAAGGCTAAAGCATCACTCTGAAAGTTTATCCCAACTTTATTACTACATATGTATGTAATGATGTAGGTACAAGGCTCTTCATTGCAGCATTGTGTATAATAATAACAAGTTGGAACCATCAATAGGGTTCAGAAAAAACAATGAGGAAGCTCTTTATTCACCAATATAGAAAGACTCCAAGATATATTGTTAGGTGAAAATAGGGAGGGGCATTTTGGAAATACATAGTAGGCCACTTTTGAGTTAGGAGAGGGAATGGGACAAATATATGTTTATTTAATCACTGCATTTAAAATAATTGGAAGAATGCACAAGAAACTAATGGAAGCACTCAGCTGCAGTATGGACCAGTGAGGTAGACAGAAACAGATGCCAAGAATGCTTCTCAATATATACTTGTTATACTTTGGGGGTTTTTGTCCACTTGGTTTAATTATCAATTCAAAATAACAAAGAAATACAATATAAAAAGAAGTGACAGCACAACCACTCTGAGAAGAGGTTAAATACCTCTTCCTAAATAATTACCCTTTGACCTAGTAATTTCACTCAAGAGAAATGAAAATATTTATCTACAAAAAGACTCACAAAAACATTCACAGGAGCTTTCTAGCTATAGCTAAGATTGGAAACAATTGTCAGAAAGTAAAATATTACACAAACTGTGGTATGGAATTTATACAGTGGAATACTACTGAACAACAATAACAAAAAAGAATGAAAAACTGGTACTGGCACCAATGTGGATGAATTTCACAGATATGCTGAGTGAGGACTCACAAAAATACTGCATACTGGATGAATCTGTTTTTAGAAGTTCAAGAACAGGCAAAACTAAGATTAAAAAATCAGATTTATATAAATTTGATTTATATAAATTTTAACTAAAAGAAAAAAATTGTATAACTTAAAAAGAGAGGGTCCCTGGGTGGTACAGTTGGTTAAATGTGTGACTCTTGCTTTCAGCTCAGGTCATGATCGCAGGGTCCTGGCATAGAGCCCTGCATCAGGCTCCATGCTCAGTGTGGAGTGTGCCTGAGATTCTCTCTCTCCCTCCCTGCCCCTCCTGCTAAAATGAAATTAAATAAATAAGTAAATAATATCTTTTAAAAACACAAAAATAAAAAGAGCTGTTGGTCGAAGTATAAATCACATTAGCATGGCTGAATACTGACAATTGTTGAGTTGGCTGATAAGTAAACAGGATTTATTATGTGATTCTGCTTATACCACGTAAGTATGAATCTTCCCCCAAAATAAGTCAAATGAAAACTATAATAAAATAAGTGTGGCGTGGGGAATTAGCACTAATTAATCAGTTCCTTTGAAAGCCAGAGTTTGACCTTTCACCCTGTAGGACAACATCATATGAAATAATATCCACATTATAGTGGTCCCAGAAGAAGAAGAAGAGAGAAAGGGATAGAAAAATTATTTGAAGAAATAATGGCTGAAAACTTCCCTAAACTGGGGAAGGAAAAGGACATCTAGCTCCAGAAAGAACAGAGAGTTCTAAACAAGATGGACCCAAAGAGATCCACACAAACACAAGTTATAATCAAACTGTCAAACATTAAAGAGGAAGAGAGAATATTAAAAGCAGTAAGAAAGAAACAACTTGCTATATAAAAGGGAACCCCTGTAAGATTATCACCTAATATTTCAACAAAAATTTTGTAGGCCAGAGGGAGTAGCATGAATATTCAAATAGCTAAAAAGAAATATTCCATGTGCACTAGAAAAGAATGTATATTCTGCTGTTTTTGGATGGAATGTTCTGTATATATGTATTAAGTCCATCTGGTCTAATATGTCTTTTAAGGCCAATGTTTCCTTATTGCTTTTCTGTCTGGATGATCTATCCATTGATATAAGTGGGGTATTAAAGTCTCCTGTTATTATTGCATTGCTGTCCATTTCACCTTTTAGGTCTGTTAATATTTGCTTTATAGATTTAGGTGCCCCTATATTGGGTGAATAAATATTTACAGATTTTATATCCTCTGGTTGGATTGACCCCTTTATCATTACACAATAATACCCTTCTTTGTCTTTAATCATGCTCTTTATTTTAAAATCTATTTTGTCTAATACAAATATAACTACCCCAGCTTTCTTTTTGCTTCCTTTTGCATGGGATATCTTTTCTTATCCCTTCACTTTCAGTCTGTGTGTGTTGTTAGATCTGAAGTGAGTCTTTTGTAGGTAACACATAGATGCGTCTTGGTTGGTTCTTTTGTCCACTCAGTCACTCTATACTTCTTAATTGGAACATTTAGTCCATTTACAATTACTGACAGGAATGTATTTATTGCTATTTTGTTGGTGATTTTCTGGCTTTTTTTGTAGTTTCTCTCTGTTCCTTTTCTCTTGTCTTGTTTTCTTCTCTTGTTATTTGGTGATTGTCTTTAGTGTTATGTCTGGATTCCTTTCTCATTTTCATTTGTGTATCTACTACAGATTTTTGCTTTGTATGTATGTATAGATTTTTATTTTGTTTCTTAACTATTACACTTAAAATTTTAGTATTTTCTGTCTTTCAATCTTCATATTAGATTTACAAGCGATTAATCCACTAACTTTATTAGGTATTTGCATTTGACAGTGTTATCTTCACCTTTATATGTAGTTATCAGTTTGTGGTTTTTCCTTTTGGCTTAAAGAAGTCCTTTTACCATTTCTTGTAAGGTCACTTTAGTGATGATAAACTCCTATTTTTTTTTTTTTTTTGAAGGATAGCTAGTGTATTAGGTCAGAAAAGAAGTCTCAATAAACTTAAAAATATTGAAATTATACCAAACATCTTTTCAGACCACAATGGTATAAAACTAAAAATCAATCATAGGAAGAAAACTGGAAAAATCACAAATATGTGAAGATTAAACAACGTGGTACTGAACAACTAATGGTTCAACAAAGAAATCAAAGGAGAAATTTAAAAACGCCTGGAGACAAAATAAAAATGGAAATACAACAGTCTGAAATCTGTGGTATACAGCAAAAACAGTTTTTAGAGGGAAGTTTAAATATAACCTACTTCAACAAATAAGAAAAATCTCAAATAAACAATCTAGCTCTACACCTCAAGGAACTAGGGAAAAAAGAATTAAAAAAGCATAAAGTTGAAGCAGAAGGAAGGAAATAATAAAGATTAGAGAAGAAATAAATGACAATAGAAAAGATCAATAAAATTAAGAGTTGTTCTTTGAAAAGATAAACGGAATTGACAAACCTTTAACTGGACTCACCAAGGGGGGAAAAAGAGGGCACAAGAAAATAAAATCAGAAATGAAAGAGGAGAAGATGTAAGATATTAAAACAAAAATGAAGACACAAATAAATGAAAAGATATTCTATGCTCATGGACTGGTAGAATTAACATTATTAAAAGGTTCATAATCTCGAAAGCAATCTATAGGTTCAATGAAATCCCTATCGAAATTCCAGTACCATTCCAATGTATTTTCACAGACCTAGAACACATAATTTAAAAATTTGTATGGAATCGTAAATAATTCTGAATAGCCAAAGAGATCTTGAGAAAGAAAAAAGCTGGTGATATCATGCTCCCTAATTTCAAACTATATTACAAGATTATAGTAACCAAACAGTATGGTATTGGCATAAAAACAGACCCATAGATCAATGAAACAGAATAGAGTCCAGAAATAAAATCTCACATATATGGTCAATTAATTGTTGACAGAGGAGGCAAAAATATACAAATAATGAAAAGACAGTCTCTTCAAGAAATGGTGTTGAAAAACTGAACAGCCACATGTAAAGAATAAAATTGGACCACTAACACCATACAGAAAAATTAACTCAAAATGAATTAAAGACTTGAATATAAGACCCGAAACCACGAAAATCTTAGAAGAAAACACATAAGTGGTAAGCCCTAATATCCTGATGAATATTTTTGGATCTGACTCCAGAGGCAAGGGCAACAAAAGCAAAAATAAACAAATAGGAATGCATGGGACTACATCAAACTAAAACAACTTCTGCATGCTGAAGGAAACCATGGACAAAACACAAGACAACTACTAAATCGGAGATATATATCTGATAGGGAGTTAATATTTAACATATACAAACAACTCACACAACTCAACAATGAAAGAACAACTTGATTTAAAAAATGGGCAGAGGATCTGAATAGACATTTTTCCAAAGAAGACAGACAGACATGTTCAATAGGTTCGTGAAAACATGTTAAACATCACTAATCAGCAGTGAAATGCAAGTCAAAACTACAATAAGGTATCACCTCACATCTATCAGACTGGCTATTATCAAAAAAACAAGAAACAACAAGTACTGGAGAGGATGTGCAGAAGAGGGAACTCTTGTACACTGTTGCTGGGAATGTAAATTAGTGCAGCCACTGTGGAAAACAGTATGAAGATTCCTCAAGAAATTAAAAATAGAACCACCATATGATACAGTTATTCCACTTCTGAGTATTTATTTAAAGAGTATGAAAACACTAATTTGAAAACATACTGAAATATGCACCCCTATGCTGATTATTAGTTACAATGGCCTAGATATAGAAACAAGTGTCCATCGATAAATGAATGGATTCCACACACAATGGAATACATGCATACTCTCACACACACAACAAAATCCTACTCAACTATAATAAAAGAAGAAAATCTTGCCGTATGTGACAATGTGGATGGACTTCCAAGGTACTATGCTAAGTGAACCAAGTCAGGTAGAGAAAGCAAAAACCATATGATTTCACTTAAATGTGAAATCTGAAAAACGAAACAAATGAACAAAGAAAATAAAAATAAACTCACAGATAGAGACTATATTGGTGATTTTTACAGGGGAAGGGGATTGGAGGCAGGCAGAGGAGTGAAGGGGCTCAGTTTAATGGTCATGGATGGTGGTAACTAGACTTGTGATCACTGTGTAGTATACACAAACACTGAATTACACTGTGGTACCCTTGAAACTTATATAACGTTATTTACCAATTTAGCCTTAAGAAAAAAGAAGAGTTTGACCCCTTATTTACAAAGCATGAGCTAGATAAAATCAATGTAGTCTGGAGACACATGGTAGCAACAAAACCTGGAGGTGAAAGGAGGCACAGGACAGGAGCTGGATAACAGAAAAAGAACTACAGGGAAGGTAGTGGAAGGGACCCACCATTCACAGGTAAGGGAATGATGATTACAGCTCCTTCCTCCTCTATCTTCTCCCAGGCCTGTCCTGAGGGTAGGTATACCTCTGCTCTGTTATAGAAGACTCAGGGGTGATGGGTAAAATTGCCTTGAGTTTGAGGCTCCTTTTTGCTTCTCAGAGGTAATCCTTTCCATACGCCATGTTCTTTGTAGGTTAGAACACTCCTTTCCACAACAATGGTCTTCTGAAAATAGGCGTGAGCCTTCACAAATAAATAAATAGATAAATAAACACATACATACATAAATAAGGTATAGTACATGAGAGAAAAGTTCACATTATTATTTTTTTTTAGCTTTGAAGGAAAAAACATACTCATTTGACCATAGCCTTTGAAAATGTAAAAACTGAGTACACAGAATGCGATAATCAAACGTCTTTACCTGCTTGTGAGGGACTCGATGGGCTCGGGGATCCAGGGGCTGTAAAGGAGGATCTTCCAGGGGATATTCTGAGTTTGCCAGAGGATGTGAGAAGTATCCTTACCGAAAAACACTGAAGAAACAGTTCGTGACCCATCCATCTGGAAGGATTCAGAGGAAGCCTGCTGGGTCAGGGAATGTTCAGTGTTAAGATAATCGGATCATCTTCCTGCCCTGAGGCTCGGAGACCCTATAGAGAGACCCGCTCACAAGTCTGAGCAGGGGACTGTGTCGCATCATGGCTTTGCATACATTGATTTTATCTTTTGCTAGATCCCTGGTATAATGAGATGTTTAAAATTGTTCTAAGTTTCATTTGTTATTTTTATTCATAAAGGGAACAAGAGAGAGAAAGAAAACAAAATCACATTTGTACAAAATAATCTTATCTCATAATTTATAAGCAGAATATATATTTATATGTATAAATACATATATATCATTGAATACATGTGTTATGCTTCTATTTTTCGCATATTGTAGCTATAAAAAACAAACCATATGTCATTACATTTATCCAACCTCTTGCTCATCTGGAAAGACTTTTTTCTTCAAGCTTCTAAGAGTCTTTAATGTGAACCAATTAAAACATTGCAATTTTTCAAAGACTTCTGTAAAAGGAAGTAACTTCAGCCATTAGAAAATTAAAATTTGAAATCTGTATCCTAAAAAAATGCAGAGAATGCAAAATGGAGTTATAAACACTTTTTCTATTCATTATGCCTTATAAGCAGACTTGCCCCCTGCCTGAAACTTGCTCATTGCTGGCAACTCACATTTTATCTGATGTATTGTAAAGATAATGCCCTGTTTTTTGGTGATATTAAAATAATAAAATCAGAGTGGGAGGTAATTTAAAAAGCCTTCTGGGCTATTATCCTATTTTAAAATGAAGTTTTATTTACTTTATTACAAATTGTTGTTTGGCTGTTTTATTCTTAAAACACAAAGAATTAATATCTATAATTTTATTTTGTAAGAAATTACCAAAAATAATTTGTTTCTGCACTTAGAAACAGTTCTATGGCCCAGAAGTCTCCAGGACTGTGTTCTAATCCTGACTCTTTCTTGCTGAAAAGTAAATCTTCTCTTTGTTGGCACATTTTCAGAGGAAAATGATTTTTTTACCTTTACTTTAATAATTTTTTTTTCTCATAGAGCCCACTAGAGTATTATTAGTGGGGCCTTTCTAATGCTGTCGAAAAACGGATTCACCCCATCTCATAGATCTGGTCCACGATCACTAGCATTCTTCTCCACAAGCACTGATCCACTAAAGTCTACAAGTCAAAGGCCCTGGCTCTTGTACCTTTTTTGGGCATTCTTTCCTTTCAACATAGACATAAGGCACTGCAAAAAAGGGGATTCAATGAACATCTTAAAATTTTATTTGATTTCTTAAGCACCAATTTGAATCTAATGTTTTTTCTGGGCATTCATCCTACATAAATGTATCATTTAGGACAGTCAATGTTTATGAGAAGAATCATGTATAAAACAATTTCAGGGATAAATTTGACTGAACACTTCAAAATGTCACAGCCATTCCCTCCAGTGATTATCATGCAGTACGACCAACCTTATCAGGTGATTACTTTTTTTTTTTTCATTTTTCACCTGGAATTCATATAGTCTCAATTGTAGGCAATCAATTTAGAAAATAAGAATAATTTTGAATGAAATGGAATATATTTCAATTGTGAAAAGCCAGATTATTTCAGACTTCAGAAATGTGGAGCAAGTCCCTTAATATAACAGAAATAGCTACCAGGTACTGAATGAATGCCTTCTGTGGGCAAAGCTCTCTGAATATACTATTGTCTGACTTTTACAAGGCACAGTGGGTTAAATTTGTTTGACTCTGTTTTTAAAAATTAATGAGATGGGGGCTTAGGATAGGCAATCAAGTTGCTTAAAGCCACATCTGGATTTGAATCCAGACCACACTGCCTTTCTAGAGCAAGACTGGAAAGAAGTGGTGGGATTCTAGGCAAAATCTTGTAACCTCTGCAGTATCTGCCTTGACTGCTGTCTGAAACTGTTCACAGCTACCGGATGACTAAGATAGCAAGATGTCTAAAGACTAAACAATTGGCAATTCCAGGTATTTTATAGCTTATCTTTTAAAGTGTATGATTCAGTAGTTTTTAGTGCATTCACAATGTTGTAACTATCATCATTGTCTACTTCTGGACCTTTTCTCATCATCTCCAAAAGAAGCCCTGTGCCCATTTGCAGTTGCTCCCTGTTGTTCCTTTCCCAGATCTTAATGAACACTAATCTATTTTCTATTCATATGTTTGCATTTTCTGTGTATTTCACATAAATGGAATCATTCAGTATGTGGCCTTTTGCATCTGACTTCTTTTATTTAGCATAGTATTTTCAAGATTCTTCAATCTTGGGACACCTGGATGGCTCAGTTCGTTAAGCGTCTGTCTGCCTTTGGTTCAGGTCATGATCTTAGGGTCCTGGGATCGAGCCCTGAGTCAGGCTCCCTGCTCAGTGGGGAGCCTGCTTCTCCCTCTCTGTCTGCCTCTGTGCTTGCTCACTCTCTCTCTCAGATAAATGAATGAATGAGTGAATGAATGAATGAATTTGTCAGTTACTTAATTTAGAAAGGATTCATCAATGTTGTAGCATGTGTCAGTATTTCACTCCTTTGTAAGACTAATATTCCATTGAATATATATACTGCATTTTGTTTAACTATTTGTCAATCAATGGATATTGAGTTGTTTCCACTTTCACCTATTATGAATAATGCTATTGTAAACATTCAACTACACAATTTTTGTCTGGACTGTGTTTTTAATTCTCTTAGGTGAAACAGAATTCTAGAAGAATTCTAAAGAAGAATTCTAGAAGTAACGTTTCTGGGTTATATGATAACTCTATGTTTAATATATTGAGGGCCTTCCAAACTGCTTTCCAAGAAAACTGGACATCCCAGTTTTTTAAGAGTCAGATCCATAGTTTAGGATATGTCACACAATAGGATTTCACCCTTTCAAAGTGCTGCAGATTTCACTTTCTGATGAAAAATCTGGGATTATGAAAAGAGCATAGGATTCAGAGCAGGGCATAGTAGTGAGATAGGCCTTGGCAAGAAGAGCCCATTCTTACTGTTTTCCTGAAAATTATTGAGGAGGCAGGAAGGGAGGGACCAAGAAGGTGGCAGCCTGAGGTCAGGTATTTGACAACATCGCTTTGGAAGAGCCACTGTGCCTAGAGCAGTTGAGCCAGAGATGGAAGAACGAATTTAAAAGTCAGACAAGGGTATTTCTGGTATTTGAGAGGTCTAAATGTTTTGATTGCTCATGAGGTATAAGGTATGGATCTATAATGACGGAGGGTGGTAGTGAATCTTACAGGCTTCCTCTCTTCTGTGTACAGAGGTGTGCTGGTGTGAATGATAACTGGTTAAGATAGATTTAGCAAATTTTAATTTTTCTTTAATTGAGAATGAAAATATTCCTCCCATTAGCAATGAGGATGAATCAAAATAAATATTTATAAAACACCCAACAACCTCATTTCCTGGAATATACTCATCTATTGAAAGCTTAAGTTTACTGATTCTAGAAATGATACCAAAATTATTATAGATTACTTATACAAAAATCATTACACATGAAGCTTTTCCAAACAGATTTAAAAAAAAAATTATTGAAAGGAGATTCACAAAACAAAATCAAATCTTTTATAGTGAATAATTTAATGGCATTTAGTACATTTACAATGTTGCTCAACCAACAACCACTATCTAGCACCAAAACTTTTCTATCACTTCAAAATAAAACTCTCTATTATTAAGCAGTTTCTCCTCATTTCCTCCTTCCTCTATCCTCTGGCAACAACCAGTCTGCCTTCTATTGCTGCAGACTTATCCGTTCTAGATATTTCAAATGTCTATTCGAGTCCTTTGCCCATTTTTAAATTGTTATTGATTTTTTAAGAGTTCCTTATATATTCTAGATACTGGACCCTACAAATTGCTATATATGTATATATTGTATTTATACTCAGAGCATATATGTATATATTGTATTTATATATACATATATATGCATGCATAAACATGTATAGAATACACATAAAACATAGAAAATACATATATAATGTATATATATAATTCTTTTTTTAAAAAAGAGTAAAATTTTGAAGAAAAATTTAAGCATTTTAATAAATTACATATCTTAACAATTGCATTCATGGTTTCCATGACTTACTTTCTGGGAAATATGGCCCACGGATGATGTGAATATTGAGTACTTATTTTATAAGTTTTCCACAAATTTTTAACACTTCAATAATGATCAATTCCTCATATTCATGAAGAGGAAGTACCACGCAAAAGAGTGTAAGTCTACATCAAAAAACTGATAGGAGGGTTTCCTGTAGCGGGTTTCACTGGGCATGGCTTTTTCGCCAAAGATTATGTAAACAATATTTTATGGCTCCTGATACTGTATCTTGAAAAAGTAAATAATAAAAGTACTCCAGATATGCTGACAGTGCGTTGGCAACCCGGAGGCACACAGGGTTTTTTTTTTTTTAAGTGTACATTGATAACTACCAACTAAAAACAGGGGAGAGATACAAAATACTTATTTTACATGGACTCTTTTAAATTTTACTTTTTGCTTTTCTAAAAACCTAATCTGGAGGAATAAAGCCTTAGGTTTACACTTTCATTGTTCTTTATTTCTGGAGCTTCTGCTTTGGCAGCCTCAGTACTGTTGGCAAGACACAACTGATGCCAACTTGGAGACCATTCTTGTGTGATATTTTAGAAGCTTCCCCACCATCCTGCCCCCTTCTGTAGCTCCATGGCCATGGTGTGGGAGTTGGTAGGAGAACAGGTGTGGGAAGACACAGAGCAGGGGTAGCATTAGAGAAAAGTCATCTAGAAGAAATACTGATGAGTGGAGACGAGGTGATGGGAAGATTGGAAAGCTAACATCATTCTGAGTCCAGACACGAATTAGATTTACATATTGGATGGCTTGCCTGTACATACACAAAATTTTACTAGGGCCAGAAACAAGATGCAAACCCTGCAGAAGTTACTAAGTTATAGAGGGAGGCACAGAACTCCATTTTCAAAGCCACCCTGCAAATATTTACTTAAGCAGGCACTTAATGGCTACTTCATTAAATGCACTTAAGTTCTAATAATGACCGATAAGAGCCCACTACCAGGGGTATGTTTATTTATACTCTGTATTGAGTATTTGATTAATGATGGTGATATAACAAATAAAAAGGCATTCCACATCCTCCTTCTGGAATGGCACCACCTGTATTACGTGGATGTGTAGAAGTGGTAGGAAGGCTATGGTTGAACCCACAGAACCTTAGGTAAGTTCCATAACTTTACCTCAGTCTCCGAAACAGAAATACACATACTTTAATTTCTAATTTACAGAGTTTGGAGATTTAAATGGAATACTTGGTATATAATTGAAATCCAAAAGAAAGGCAATTAAATTATTACTTAAAATAGAAATTGATATCCATAGGCCAAATCTGGCACACAGATAAAGTTTTCTTTACTCATAAATTAGTTGTTAAGGGTTCAAACTTGAGAGGAAGTTTCCATTTAAATATCCTTTTTTTCTGGTTTCTCTTCATAAGAATCAAGCGGGAAAATAATAGGCCTGTATTTCCACGTGGCAACAGTTAGAACCAGTGGCTGTTATGTCTTCAGATGTACTCACCAGAAGATCAGAGACCCACCCTTAGGTTATGGGAGACCTCGCTACCCCCCTCCTTGGTTTGCTTCATTCATTCTGATGGCCTGGTTGATTTCAGTGATTATGTGAAACTGGGGACTCTACACCAAGGCATCCATTACATTTGTCCAGTACAAGCTCTTCAACTATGAATTTAATTCACATAAAATCAGTCTCATTAAAAAAAAAAAAAAAAAGGTGAATGGTGATGGTGATGACTATTCCTTTGAGAATGCTCTCATACCAGCATCAAACAAAGTACCATGGTGGATCCCTGGTCTCACTTTTACCATCTGAGTCAGGGAGAACACTTCAGCCACAGTGTTTCTAGGGAATCGAAGACTATTACTCCACCCCATCTCTATATATAGTGCCCAAGAGACCTATGAGAGAGAGAGAGAGAGAGCGCTCTATATTAAGAGGAAACAAATCCGCAGTGTAACCACTATAATCCCAGAAGATGATGGGATCCAGAGGAGAAAAGAGTGAATTAAAACATGGGATTAACTCCTATTATCTGACTTATGGATCTCAGTTTTTGGAAGATGGTTTCGGGTTTAGGAGTTACCTTATCTTATCACCTACTAGGACACAGAGGAATTCTTAGGGCTTGAAAGTCTTGAATCTAGTCCAGAAAGTGCGGCACATGAAGGGAGTAATGGAATCTCAGGAAAATAAGGACCTTACCAAAAGCACAAAAATTAGAATTCAATTTTCTTGATTCTGTTTGACAATTTTGCAGATACATTAGGCTATACCGTTATATCCTTGAGACCCTAGAAAGATCAGTTCACCCATGCTGAGTTGTCAGCTAGAAAGTGTGATCTAGAATGTTTAATTTTTGGACGATATATATCACTAACTTATTTTTGATGACTGCAAGTTGATTATTCTGAACTTAAAAGAATCAACCAACCAGACTTCCAGGGTTTGAACTCATGACTTATCCAGTCAGGAGATAGAAACAGTATAAAGCATGGGAATTCCTGTTTTATTATGTGAGAGAAACTTTCAGTACTTGAAACATATTCAAGGTAAGACATATTTTAATAACTATTGTTTGTTTGTTTGTTTGTTTGTTTAAATAAAAGTTGCAGGAGTAATCAATAGCTTTCCATAGAATTGTTTGATTTTTTTCTGGTTAAACATTTTGTGCTAAATTTCCTCAGTGCCAGATTTCCTGGTGATTGATCTCAGAGCGGTGCTGTCAGGGGTAGGACAGTGCAGTGGACTCTGTTCCTTTTCCTGACCCACACTTTTTTATTTCATAGACCAGTCTCTTTTGGATCTCTTGCCAAGGTTCATGTCTTTCCTAACCTTTTTCTCCTCACTGTGGGCTACGTGGTGCTCAGGGACTTTATTTTCTCTTTGCTTTGAGGGGGAAACACAAGGTTCCCATCACATGAGAAGTTCCAGAAAGGACGTGATCTGTTTCCATTGTGAGGCCACACATAAGGGCACTAGTTTCATGGGCCCTTCTATCCCCAGAACAGGGGAATACATTCAGCAAATATTTACTAAGCTCCCCCTACCTTATTCTAGGCCTATCTAGGCCCTATGTGCAAAGAGGTAAAAAGACAGAGGCACTGCTCAAAGGGAGCTTATTTATATTCAAACAGGAGAATATGTACCAAAGGAACATATCCATAAATATAATAATTTCTGATGCTTATAAGTGCTATAGAGAAATCAAATTTATCTAATGTATTTGGAAGTCTCTGGTTATGGTAGAAGTACCATTAGATCCGGTGATGAAAGTTCTTTCTCTAAGGTGGTGACCCATGAGCGGAGACCAGGATGACAAGCACACAGCCAAGTGAAAATATGAGAAAGCTACATTCCAGGCCCTGAAACAGAAATGACATTGGCTTTTACAACAAAACAAAATGGAAAGGAGACTCATGCAGCTGGCGTTTGGAGGACGATGGGAGCCTTAGTGGAGACAGGACCAGGATGGAAGGGCTGTGTGGGTCTTTGGAGGCTGTGCATGAAGCTGGGTGAGCAAGCCGTTCATGTCCTTCAACTGTGCATTTCCTGGGCCATATGTCTTCCCCAACAGTGTTTCCAGCACTGCTGGTGAATAATCAACTCCTCAGACAGGTATTGAGCTATAGGGTTGAATGGCTTATTCAAGAGAAAGTACCAAGATCAATGAGCTTCCTTGGGCATTCATGATTTCTCTATGAGTTATTCCTCAAAGACCACATTGTTTCAGAGAATATAGAAGTTCCTTTATAAGTGACTAATGACTCTCACACTTATACTAAATTCACTGATATGGACAAGAAATTATTGTCTTCTGATGTAGACTATTAATCTCTTTACATTTAAAATTCCAGTATAGTTAACTTACAGTGTTATATTAGTTTCAGGTGTGCAATATAGTGATTCAACAATTCTATACATTCCTCAGTGCTTGTCAGGATAAGTGCACTCCTAATCCCCTTTACCTATTCACCGTTCCCCCTACCCACCTCCTTCTGGTAACCACAATGTGTTCAATATTGTTGAGGGTCTCTTTTTTCTTTGTTCCTTTGGTTTGTTTCTTAAATTCCATGTATGAGTGAAATCATGGTATTTGTCTTTCTCAGACTGACTTACTTCACTTAGGATTATCCCCATTAGCTCCATCAAAGTTGTTGCAAATGGCAAGATTTCATTTTCTTTAATTTTTAATTTTTTATTAACATATAATGTATTATTAGCCCCATGGGTACAGGTCGGTAAAGATTTCTTTTTTTTTTTTAATGGTTGAGTAATATACTCTCATACATACTGCATCTTCTTTATCCATTTATCTACCAATGAACACTTGGGCCGCTTCTATAACTTGGCTTTTGTCAATAATGCTGCAATAAACATCAGACTATTAATTCCTTGAAAATTCAATTCATTAAAAATGCAGTTTACCTTATGTATCTAGCAAACTCTTGTAAAATGTTTACTATATATCAGATGTGGTTAGCTCTATGAATAACAACTAATTTAAACCTCCAAACAACCCTATGGTGTAGGAACTAGTATTATCCTCAACTCTATATATAAGGAAACTGAAGCAGCATGAACTTACAAAAACTAAGCTATGTTACACAGCTAATATGTTCCTGAGTTTGGATTCAAACCACGTAGCGTATTTTTGGATCTGTGTCCTTACCTATTAAAGCCCACTCTCTCTGAAATAAGTTATAATGGACATATTATGTTTGAAAGTATTGACATATGAACTATCTTGTATTTTATTTGATAGGAAGGAATTTGTAATATTGCAAAGTATTACTTCAAACTTCAGACATAAGTATTGTCTCCTTTGGTTACATAATGTGCTTGTATACATTAAAGTATCACTACTCTTTATCATTTTTCAAAGCTGGAAATTCAGCTTAGTGCTTGCATGATGTAAACAAATTTTATGACATATTTAAAATTTCTATTATGTCCATGAATATTGGAAAGGATGTCTCAATAACGAAGTGAATATGCGTTGAACGGATAGCAGTTTTTGACATACAAATTAATTTTCTATCATCTCAAATGTTTCATTAAGACATGTATTACAGGGGCGCCTGGGTGGCTCAGTGGGTTAAGCCGCTGCCTTCGGCTCAGGTCATGATCTCAGGGTCCTGGGATCAAGTCCCGCATCGGGCTCTCTGCGCAGCAGGGAGCCTGCTTCCCTCTCTCTCTCTCTGCCTGCCTCTCCAACTACTTGTGATTTCTCTCTGTCAAATAAATAAATAAAATATTAAAAAAAAAAGACATGTATTACAAAATTCAGCCCCTGTAATAGTGAGAAAAATTCCTGCTCCCAATAATTAATAGCTAGCAATAGCTCTTGTCTTTGTCAATGGACAGTACTTAGGAAAGAATGAAGATGAGCTGTCAAACCATGACGTCATGCTCTTTGCTTTATTTTTGCACTCTCTTATTCACAGGATATAGATTCTGTATAACCACAGGGTGAGGGATGAACGCTGTACCAACAAGTATTTGTTAAAACACATACTGTCAAAACAATTTTTTTTTAAATAGATAGAGTAAATAATAGAATATTAATTAGAGGCCAATTGAGTGAAATTCTACTGTGCTAGCCTGCCAAGGATATTACCTGTGTGTCAAAAAGAAGAGTCTATGACTGGCATGTTAGGATTAGATGCCAATAATCTGAGCAGGTGGTCATTAGAGATTTTGTTAGAAGCCAGATCGTTTTCCCTATGAATAGCTTGGTAAGGTCCAAGCACTTATTTTTCCCTGAATTAGAAATCATGCCACTTCAAATTGCCAACGTACCTGTCCATAATGCCAAAGGAGTGTTTAGCAGTTCTTTCACAAGCTGAGAATGATTCACCATGCTCAGAATTTTTAAATCTGTTTTATTGGATGAACTCAAAATATCTGCTTTATTGGATAAATTTAAAATATCTGTTAGGTGTCTTCTTTTTTCTTTACAAACAGCATAATTGAAAGCATTGTTTTGGTAAAATCTTCTCAGAAGACCACATAATCACCATTTAAATTAGTCCTAATTCATTTTACATTTGCTTATTTTACTGTTAACTTTCCCAGAACTGTAATTTTTTTTTTTTACAATTAGAACATCTGAATTTTAATTACATTACCATCAAGAAGCTCATTAAAGTCACTTAATTGGCAACATTTCCAAAAAAACCTTAGCTGGGTTTAATATATTTTAAAGAGTTACTGTCAAAGTATAATTTCACCATTACAAACAGCTTGGCAACAACATTTGCATAAAGATCTGTCAGTTTCTGAAAAATGCTCAAATGTTGGGAAAATCAGATTCGTTAAGTCGCCTTTACTGAAACAGTCTAGAAATGGAGAAAATTGTACATACATTCATCTTTGTAATACCCTTGCTCCCTGCAGGACCCAGAGTACTGCCAGGGACAGCATAGGTATTCAAAAAACGTTTCTTGGAGGAAATAATTCATACATTTTATGCTTTGGAGCAGACTTAAAAAAAATTTTAAAGCCTCAATTCAAGTTCCCTCATTCATGTTAAATTTAACAAAATACCCGTTTTCTTCTTTCTCATTCATGCTAGGATATAGGAGATGGTCACTTAGAATTTTGAAACAATTTAAAATAGCTCTAAGGTTAGCATTGCAGGACTAACACTGGAGCTAATTTTGAGATGATAACATTTTTTATGGTTTCCCTCTTACACATATTAGAATCCCACCCCTAAACTTTTGGTGTCATTTGAACTTGTGTTGTAGTTACATTCATTTTCTACCACTACAAGACTTCAAGTTTTGCCTATAGGCATGCATTTTGTTTAATATACATGCATTTTGGGGAGGTAGAGGGTCACCTCTAGTACCTAAAACAGTGGCTTGCAATTACATGTGTCGAATGGATGAATGAAAATCTCAACTTTGGGATATAGGAAACATGATTAATTAGGGTGTTGGGACACCATCTTCCCCAAATCTCATATGTGAGAATGAAATGAGGTTAAAAAAACAGTTATTATCACAATTTCCTCCCTACAAATAGAAAAGGTCAGATGTTTTTAATCCTCCCTTTGGTTTGGTACTTTTCTGTTAAATCTTTCCCCTTTGTAATATATGTATCTTTTATCCTCCACACCAAAAGAAGAGTCTAGTAAAGCCATACAAAATGTGAACACTAAAAAAAACAAAAACAAAAACAAAAAAACTAACTCTCAAGTTGCTGCCTTGCTCTTCACTATATTCCTAAAGTCTTGCACAGTGTCTGGTGTACAGACAGACTCAACAAATACTTGCTGAATGAACGAGCAAATACACAAACACAGGCTGGATGTCTGAGGGGCACCTGGATGACTCTGCCTGAGGAGGTCAGGAGCGGCTTTAGCAACAGTGATGTAGAAAAATGAAGTTTCCGCAAGCACAGATGCATTCACCCATCTATCAATCACTGAGCTTCTACTGTATGCTATTTTCCAAGATATGGCCTGTGAAGATTGCTAGGACACCAACCAAAAGCACTGTTGTGATGATGGAAATATTCTACATGTAATATCTACGACATTGTTTTATAGACCATGGGGAAGACTGGAGACTGCCACCTGGAAAATGGCACATTTCAATTTGTCTTTTAGAAGTTGCCTCTGCAGCAGTGGGAACAGAGGCATGAGGCTGGAGACCTCTTATTGCATGTTGATATTAAACAACAGCGTTGGGGCGTCTGAGTGGCTCAGTGGATTAAGCCACTACCTTCGGCTCAGGTCATGATCTCAGGGTCTTGAGATCGAGCCCCGCATCGGGCTGTCTGCTCAGCAGGGAGCCTGCTTCCTCCTGACTCTCTGCCTGCTTGTGATCTCTCTTTCTCTGTCAAATAAATAAATAAAATCTTTAAAAAATAAATAAATAAACAACAGCTTTGCAGAATTCCACAAAAGCAGAAAAAACGTGGAAGGAACAAGATATCCCTATTATTTGCACTTGCCCTGTTGTCCACCTTGATAGAGTATTAAGAAAGAACTGTTGCTTATTTTCCTTTCCCCCTCTGGAGAGAGTGGATAATGAGAATATTACGAGGGCATCTTCTGGGCTTTCTTCAGAAGCTGATTCAGGCAGAACAAAATGGGAAGGGAATAGCTTCTCTCTGCCCCTCAGGGCATCAACAAGTGCATAGATATGTGGAGGAGGGGTTGAGGTCAGCCCTGAATCTGTGTGGGTGCTGCCCAGACTTTCTGACAGCACCCCTTCCTGACCAATGCAGTGGGACTGTGTGGCCTGAGTGGGAGGCATGATTTCAGAGAGCAGTAGTGGAGAGAGCGTTGGACAGAGAAATGTCTGACAATTCTAGAGGAGGCTGTGGTCTCTGATCTTCAATGCCCCTTCCTGCATACCTGGACTGGTTCTTCTGGCTATAGAGCATGAGAGAAGGCACGAGGGTCTTCCAGCTGCAAGTAGGCAGAATCAAGCTAGGGATGGGGACAAATCATGCAGTGCTATCTAGCACCAGGAAACACATGAATGAGAAGTCCCCTAGGGAGTGGCTTCATGAACTTCCAACATTTGGTTAAGAAACATCTTCCTGTGACCTGAATCTTTTTAATTCTGTGGCAGTCATAGAGATGGAAGCTGCCTAGAAGTTTCTAATTGATGGGGACCCCTCCTGCCTTCGGGATTGCAAGCATTATGGCTTTTTTTTTTTCCCCAAAATGAGCTCAGTGATGTTAAACTCAAACCCCAGAAAAATATCGCATAGATATGAAATTTTTCCTTTCTATGCTATGGATGTCCTTTTCGTTTAATTGTTTTGCTTGCCTAGTTTGGTGTGGCTTAGCCATCTGAAGGTAGTTACCATTATTAATTCTTGAAAGGGATACAAAATAGGAAAGCTTTGGGGCACCTGGGTGGCTCAGTGGGTTGGGGCCTCTGCCTTTAGCTCAGGGTCCTGGGATCGAGCAGGCTCTCTGCTCAGCAAGGAGCCTGTTTCCCTTCCTCTCTGCCTGCCTTTCTGCCTACTTGTGATCTCTGTCTGTTAAATAAATAAATAAAATCTTTAAAAAAATAGGAATGTTTCTAAATTGGAAGCATTTATTAAAGGGAGCCTAAATTCAAAATTCTGACTTTATCCTTATCAAATGCTTTTGGCTACATCGAAGAAATCTGGGAGAAATTTCATAAACATTTCTCGGAGGGCCAGCATAGAGCGCAAGCCTCAGGATGCCTCCACGAAATGCATCTCGAACTTGATTTCTGAACAATGCTTTTGCATACTCTGAGCTATTCATTCCAGCATTTGGAATTCTAATTACAAAATCCAAACTCTTCTAGATTCTTCTTCTCATCACCACCTAACGTTTCTCACGTGCTTGCCTAGCACAAGTGTTTATTTGCTGTGATAAAACCAGAAACTGAAATGAACGCACACAGACAAAATAACAGCACTTTAGCTTCTGACTTTATTATTTCCTCAAACGAACAGGTGAGTAAAACACTGTCTGTGTCCAAAGGAAAGGGCACGGTGCCCTCTTCTCTTCTTTCGGAGAGTGCCAGAAAATGTAAACAGTATTTGGGATGAACTTCTGAGTCTTCATCTTCCGCCAGCCTTTAGAACATCATTCATTTGTTTGTTTGTACCAGGATTTAACAGCATAAAGAGTAAAACGAACAAATGGTCTGAGGCATTTATACGAAGTGTTCCGACTGTGATACAGGCTTGCATCTGCGTCATTTTTTAGTCGGACAAAGGAAAACACTGCTTCAGGAAGTGGGTCATGTGGGTGTACAAGTGCTTCGTGGACAGGCCGGATATGCCGTGGTTCTGGTCCGAGTACCACTGAAAGGCAAAGAGCAGACGCCGGGTCACTCCCGCAGCCACGCAAGACACCCAGCTTTGACTCTTCACACTCGCAGGTCCTGACAGTTTTTCTAATACGGCGATTCAAATTCTACTTAAAAACACTTACTAAGATAGCTCCCATGCAGACATTTAGAACAGGAAGACAATAAAAGTCTTTTATTAACCTGGACTAGCCTTTGGAATTCTTTAAGTTTATGTTTTAGACCTTGTGGCCTGTGCTCCAGGGCTGGTGTGCTGGGTCCATTGCTTTGTTTCTCTGGAGCTTAGTTTCCTCATTTGAAAAAAAAAAATGAGGAGGTTGGATTTGATTTTTCTCTGAGGCTCCTTCTAGCTCAAAAATTCTATGAGGCTGTTAGCCTCTGAATCCAATTCCTCTCTGCCACAGAAAATCCACAACACATGTAACTGTAAACACCTTTCATAGGAGTTAAACATAGTATCATTAAAAACACCCAGGAAGATGACATTATACATTTAAACGTCATTGTTAGGGAGATGCTGGTGAGATTATTGTTTTCACTGAATAAGGTAGATTTTGGTCGTGACCAAATGCTGTATACCTAGAAGGTGAATTTACGTCAAGGGGTCACCATTAAAAAAATCAGAAAAAAAAAAAAATCTCCCATCCCCTTTTGTGAATTATTTTTAAAAGTCCAATTTCCAAAAATGGGGGTTTCCTTTTCGAGGTTCTTGCTCAGGAAAAGCAACTGAGGGAGAACTTCTGCTCCCTGAGGAGGGGAAGCCGCTGTCAGGGGTTGTCTCCCTTGCTATGGTTTTCACCTTCCTTTTCTCTCTGTTGTCATTTCCGAGTCCTCATGCCACCCGGATTTTCCAGCTAGCTCATTCATTCATTCGCTCGGGGAACACTCCAGCTTCCGTGCTGGGGCCAGGCTTGTGTCAGGCAGTGAGAACACAGGGATAAAAGGGTTCTCTAACTCTTGAGTGGAGCCGCCCGACTTCAGGGAGGTTCTGCGGCCACTGATAACAATCCCCAGTCGCTCCTTACTGAATACACAGAACCTTTTAGCTGCTCTGGGACTCTCAGCTTTTGTGGGGATGCTAAGCAGCTACAGTATGCAAGCAGGATCCCAGAACTACTGCATGTTCGAGCTAGAAGATCGTCAATCTCACAGACGCCTTTACTCCAGATAGGACTCAACCGGGATCCCCAGAGGTGCCCTGGCTCACCTCGTGTCCTTCAGGGAGTTCTTGAAACATCCAAGACCCACCTGCTAATGTTCTGCCTCCTCTACCCTGCAGCCCATTTGCCAGGATGTCATAAGAAAAAAAAAATAATACTAATGAAAAAATCAGATGCCTCCTTCGAGCTTACGGGTCTAAGGCCGTGAACGGGAGTAAAACGAAATTGTGTACCATTGCCTGGAAATCCACTTGTGCATTAACCAGAGCTTTAGCAATCTGTGCTGAGTTTTGAAAGTGCACATTATCTGCAACAAAGAGAGAGAGTTAAAGTGCTGCTAAATACCAGAAAGCATCGAGTGACAATGTACTGCCTGCAAATGAACACCGACAATTATCTAGTCATGCGGTTGACATTGTCAGCCGTGAATCATCGCACTCATTTGTGGAAATGTCCCTGACTCTTAGGTACTGACCCTGAGCACAGGCATAGGAGGATGCTTAATGTTTCTTAAACAAAGTGATGTTGGCTCAGTATTTTTATGTGTAAGAGTCTTGCTTAAACCTCACCATCTGCTGTTCCGTGGATGAGAAGATAGTCTACATTTCTGAAATATTCTGCTCTTGCCATCACAGTTGAATTCTGGAAAAGAGGAAAAATTAACATTTTAGTTGCTGCAAGCTCTAATAGAAAACTAGCTAAATCATTGTGCGATGGACTTAGCACCAATACTGAAATTATGTATTGCTTTGGTTGATAAATATTTAAGAGTCAGAGCAACACATTTTCATCATCATTTGCATTACTTCCATCTGATTCTTAGTTTGAAAAACGGGAAGTTTATGTGTCATATGTTACATATGAGTGAGACCTTAGGCATAAATGATGCCCGCTCAAGCTGTGTAGGGGTTGGGGGTGGGCAGGAGGATGGGGAAACGGGAGGTGAGGGAAGGGAGGATGGGGAAAGAAAGAAGAGAATCCGAAGAGAGTAAATGTCTTCCTCGTGAGGTGTTTTGCAGCTAACAAAAGATCAGCGTGTTCGCTGGGGGACCCAGCAAAAGTGTAAGCTCTGAAGAACTGCTTCACAATTATTTAGCACGTTTGCAAGAAATCCATGACCTAAATGAAACAGAAAACACTTACTTTATAGTGCTCAAGGTTATCGTTCTTTGTTGGGAGGCCCATGAACCGCTCTGTGTAGATAGATGCTGTAAAATATGTAAGAATATGTTGTTGGTGTGTGCTACGGGTCATTTCATTAACCGACAAGATCCCTCAGCTTGAAAACTGCCCGTCACCTCCCCCTGTGGAGCTGCGGAGGAAGGTTCCTGCTTTCCATTACTGTAATTCTCCACCCAAGTCATCTGCTCTGCGGTTTGCCTCAATAGGGCCAGAGAAGCAACGGAGGAGACATGCACAGCGAACTTTAGAAAGGCCTGACCTTGAGCTTTTCCTCCTCCACCTTTCGGTGGGGGAAATGTTGAGCTAGGGAGGACCTTATGGAATGGCCTCGTTGTATTTTAAAAGAAGTCACAAAGGCAGCCCCCTCTGGTACTTTCACTGGTGTCTTAAATTAATCTGAGATGGAACCATGTACCCCGAATCCTCCTCTCCCAACACACACACAAATACACACACACACATGCACTCACAAGCACACACTTTTTTTTTTTTTTCCGAATAAAGCTTCCCTGCGAGTTATAGTTGTCTTATTTCTACCCCAACACAGGGACGAGGATCTGATGAAAGCTAATTTTTGTACAATTATTAGACTTCATTCCAAATAGTCATCCTGCCTTAATGTGAATCATAAAAATAGGCATACACAGGAGGTATACTCCTTCACAAATTTTTTTGTGGCTCTGGCTTCTGGAGCAGTGGACCTGGCGGCTGCAAACTTTGGCGTGGAGGTGAAGAGTTTGGCTCCAGCGGACTTCGCATGAGATGTATTTACAGGCCACCTGTGTGCTGCAAAAACACAGACTTGACTCTGGCTTTGAAGGTTTGCTGTGTCAGGAGACACCCGGTTTCAGGCAGAGAATAACACACATTGGGGTTTGGAAGACTCTTTTTCCACACTCTTAAGGTTTCTTTGATTGGTTGCAACATGATGACAATGAATCACATAAACCACCTCGTTTATAGATGGTACTTTCCCCGGTGAAGCTGGGGTGAATTTTACTGCATAATTTGTTTTCCTAGCAACCTCAAATATAGAGTAATTATGTGTTAAATGTTTTCGCAGCAACATTTATGAAATATTTCCATACCATAATATTCCCAGCTGGAGACAGGAGCCACCGCTATCCCACATTTGAAAAGACCGGTTCCTGAAGCAAGGGCCAGTGACGAAACATAGCCTCCATAGGACTGTGGAGACATCATCACAAGTCAGTTCCAGATTTACTTTCAGAAAGTCTCCAACATCGTTTTACAGCAACTCTCCTCACACTAAGTACTGATGGGAACTGGGGATATGCATGGGGTAGATTAAATGTTTATCTTGGCCCTTGGCAGCAAACTCTACCTGACACAGCATCATTTCACCCCTAGTAAACTAAAAATACTTGGTTTGCTGATCAGAGCATAGTAGGGGCCGTTTAAGAGATATTTATAATTGCAACTTTTCTGCCAAAATTATTTTCCTTTATATTTTTCCATTGAGGACCTTGCCAGAACAAAACCAGGACCTTACTCGAAAGAAATGCACAAAGAAAGGAGATTATTCCTCCAATGCAAAAGCGAGATACTTTCCATAGTTTACAAAATTCCTGTAAGACAATACTCACGTCTGTGTATTTACTTAATGGGTTTTCATGATAGAACAACAAGGGAAGGACATAAGAATCTTTGGGATAATTGAAGACATGGCCAGAGTTTGTGTATAATGTAACATTATATATTCTCTTCTGATGATTTCTGGCATCGCAGCTCAAAGGAGGAAAAGCCACTGGTGTCTTTAAAAGTCTTACATAGCTCCCCATAAACTTAATGGAAAAAAAAAAAAAAAAGAAATGCAAAACGAGTCAGGAGTAGGGTTAGTGCTTATCAATTTTCTTCTCCAAGGAATCAGGCAGATGATTCAGAAATGTAAACCTGACAGCAGAAGATGTCTGTCCATGTCACTTGGAAATTCGAACCTTTCCCTAAAAGTCGAGAAATGAACACAATAAGGTGGCATTCCCCCTGGAAGTGAAATTTGGGTTGTGGAAACATGCCTGAGAGAGATGCTTCTTCTGGGAATGTGGACAAAGCCGTGCTCTGGGTCCTCCCAAATGTGTGTGCTAGATCGGGAAGTGATTCTCAGTGCATGTTCTTGCCCCAACACAGGAAAGCTTCCCCTTGCATTACTTCCATCTGATTCTTAGTTTAGGTCAGCATTCTGATTCTTAGGTCACCAAAGGACCGTACAACTTTCCAACTGGAATGTGCCGTGTATTTAGGACCTTATTACCACAAATGTCTGGAAGCCATTTTCTCTTAGGTCACCCTTTGTCACAGAAAAGTCAGTCAGAAAGGGTGAAAGAGGGAGAGGGAGAGCTTCACAGAGTGAGAGACAGGCAGACAGAGAGACAGACATGCTAATGAGGGCAGGTCAGTGGCTGGGGTCTATTCTTAACCCATGAAATACGTGGAATATGGGGATAAGCTAAACAACTTTACTGAATTCACGAGTTAGAGGAAGAATTCTTCAACTAGTGTACAGTTGTATGTTTCCAGTTCTGGGGAATTTTATTGAGGACCCTTGGTGACAAAACAGAGAATAGAAGAAGCAGCTTCCAATTATATCATGGCCTTTTTTAAATTATACATAGAGGAGAACTAAAACATGTTCTAATAGGGGAAAATATATTTTAAAAACAGAAAGAACAGTGGGTTTAAAAGTCATTTTGGTAAGTGAAAATTTTCACTTATAAAAATGATTTGCTTTGATTCGTAGGTTAGCAACGACTATTACTGAAATGGAAGTCCTCGCCTTCTTTCTTAATTTTAGGTTCAACTGAGAGGAAAGTCAGCCTGCGTTAGAAATATTTTTTGTGGTTTTATTGGAAAGGGGTGTTTACTACCAGTAACAATGGCGGGTCCCGCTGAAATAGCATGAAGTGAGATTGGAAATGGAAAGCATTTACACACAGTAAAAAGGGTTTTTAACATTTCTGTTCGAAACCTTGCAAATTATTAACCTGTCTCTCCTGAGTGATTAGAGAGAAGTGCTGTGCCTAAATAAAATTTCCGTGTTTCCAGGATGAATACGGATTGTCTCTAGGAATTTGTAAGAGCAAAACTAGTGTAGCAATAGCACAACAGAAGTAGGTGTTCTTTAAATTCTCAGGCAGCTTAGAAAAGCGATTCCTATTGTAGAAATGAAGAGGAAATAAAATAAACCCGCATTGACTTTTTTCTGCTCTCCCATGGGTGGGGCTCCAAGGCAGAGTGGGTGGCTGTCGCAAGCAAGGAACCCACGGAGCAGATTGGCCATGAGAATTCTAGAATTTTGTCCTTTGCACTTAGATGCCTTGCCATTTTGTTTAAACGAAGGATATCTTTAAAAACATTCTTAGAAGGGCACAGAATTTTGAGGGGTTTATAGAACGCTCTTATGTGAGCCATAATGCACAGTGGAACATTTTACCTACAGGCATAATAGTGAATAGCTAACATTTGTAGGGCCAAGGCTCTTGAAACCTTCTTTGAGGACCCACACACGCTGCTTCCCTTCTCCCTCCTCGGATGTTCCCCTGCTTGTCAGCTCTGCTGATGCTCTCTGCACCCTCCAGGCATGATCTTAGCCCCAGGACTTCCACAAACGCTGGTGCCCTCTACCTAGAACACTCTTTTTCCTGAAAGGGCCATGGCTCACTTCCTCCCATTTCATGTCTTAACTCAAAGAAAGTCACACCTGTCCTTCTCATCTACACCGCACCAACCCTGTATCATGCTCCTTTCTTGATTTGTTTTGTGTTTTACCAGAGCACTTGTCATCGTTTAATATCCTATTCATTGTACTTCTTTGTCCTGCCTATTGTCTTTCTTCCCAACTGTTCCCAAAGTCATAAAGGTAGACATTTTCATCTGTCTTCTTAGTGAATGTATCCCCAGCACTGACAACATGGCCTGGGACATGGCGGGGAAGAGAATCAGTATTTGTCAAGTATGTCACTTTCCTGTTAACTCAGCTCATCCTCACAGGGACCCGGTGAGGAAATCATGGCTGCCTTTCACAATGAGGAAGCTATGGCCCGGAGGGGGAGTCAGGCAGCAGCAGAGCTGGGATTCAAAGCCAGGACACCTGCCTCCTACAACCCATGACTTTCCTCTCTGTCCTTGCAATGGGGCAAACCTCGTCGGAGAACTTTAAGTTTGGAGTCGAATGTAGTCTCATTAGAGGTGCATTTGTCCTACTTTTACATCGTTGATTACACATAGCAATTCAAATTGCTTATAATTAGTCACTGGAAGAGAAAGGAACTAAGATTAAATCATGAACTAATGCTTATTCAACACCACCTGGCTAGGCCTATATTAACAAAGCAAGGCCCACAAATGAGGTTGTTATTCTAATAATTTAGGCAAAACCCCTGCTGCTCTTCAATTGTCAGAATAATTACTTCAGTTTTTCTTCACATAAACCAGGGTTTTGCAACCACAGCACAGTTGACATTTTTGGGCTGGATAATTCTTGTTTGTGGGGACCTGCCCTGTGCATTGTGGGATATTTAACAGCATCTCTGGCCTCGACTCATTAAGTGCCAGTAGCACACCCCCACCCCGACCCCCATGGCGACAACCAAAAATGACTCCAGACATTGCCAAATGTCCCCTGAGGGGCAAGATGGGCTGGTGAAGAACTGGGTATAGCAGACACTTCCTAGACATGGTGTCGGCTGCCTAGTGGGTATCTAATAAGCAGCTAAAAACTGAGCTACTGGATTTTGGTGTGAGAAATAAAAGGGTAAGATCAAAATGCCTCCTCTTCCCTTCTTAATCAGGATTATGGAGGGAAACATAGAATTTGTAGTTTATTTGTCAATTGACTACCAAAAATGTATGGGGTTAGCTACAGTATGTTTCTCAGACCGCTAACTTGCCCAACACTTCAGGGGAACAGATGCTTTCTTCCTTGGTATGAAATACAATAATAGTAGCTAAGTAACGCTTGCAGTCATTCTCAACATCTTCCCCTTTTGCATCTCCAGATTGCCACAGGTCCCTGCTTATTATACTAGAAAACAGCACTTGAAGCTCTGACCTCTTCCCACCTCTTACTTCACTTCCTAAATTCAGGCCCTTGGTATTTGGGGCTATTATTACTGCTCACCTAGCTCCTTGGCCCACTCCCTCCCCCCACCTCAGACCATCCTCCACCCTGCGGCCAAGAGTGTCTTTGTAAGACATCAATTCTATTCCCTATTCACTTTAAGAGCACATTTCAAAAAAGTATCCATGGAATCAAATACCTTTTGGTAATACTGTATTAATAAAAATGTAACAGGATTTTTTACTCTTCCTTCATAGAACTGATATACACTATTATGCAGAATTCATGATTTACCAAATTATTAGACCCGGAGGACCTTTTCCTGAAAAAGTCATTGGTACTAATAAGATACATTTGGGAGAACATTGACTTACAGGATTAAATTTAGTTAAAATAACATCATTGGTGTGTGGGATGGCCAAGTATTTTGTTAAACATTTGGGAAAAAAAAATTAATAAAACAAAAAGACAAAGTCCATTCCCTTGATGAGGTCATTTTCATGGGAGAAACCAATAGACATACAAAATAAAACATGGTAATTCCTAGAAAAGCAGTATAAGGAATTATTGGAGCACAAAGAAATTTGTATGTGAGTAGGGTTTTAAAGAGTAAGTAGGAGTTTTGCATTTTAGAGGAAGAGGAGCAGAATGGAAGAAGATGGACACATAGCAGGTGCAAGGAATAGGATTCAGAATAGCATGAGAGCAAAAACACACAGACAGAAGTCAAATCATTCCTAAGGTATGGGGAAAAGTGGAAAGAGATGAAACTGGAAAGAGCAGGTTACCGCCAGATTGCTAAGGGCTTTCCATGCAAGGAAGTAAGTTTGGGCACCAGGTCAAGGTCAATGTGTGGCCTTAGGAAACATGTAAGCATATAAACAGAAAAGCAACATGGTAAAAACTGTGTTTTGGAGTAGCAACTTCATTAGCGACATTGCAGCTTGTGAGGCCCAAACAGGAAAGCTAGTTAAAAGGCAAATGGAATCATTAAACCAATACCGCCCAATGGTCCATGGACCCAAAGAATCAGCATTACCTGAGATCATGTTAGAAGTGCAAATCCTTGGGACTCACCCTGGGCTACTGAATCAGAATCTTTTGTGGAAGGGCCCTGGAAACTGTTTGAACAAGTTCTCCAGATGATGCTTATGTAAGCTACAGTTTGAGAAGGTCTGCTCTGAATTACGTATGAAGAAACTTGAACTAAAGCACTGGCAGTTGGGGATGATGAGAACAGATTTGGGTGTTGAAAGAAATTACTTACCAATGAAATGTTGGAGTCGGGGAGCAAAAGAAGTTGAAAATAGCCCTAAATTTACTAATGGGGGTGACTAGGAGTGTGGTGAGGTCCTTTAATAAAGATGAAGACTTGGTTTAAGGAGCTTGTAACAAGTTTAGCATGTATGGGTTAGGCTTGAGGCCCCAGTAGGACATTTGGGATAGAAGGTCAGTGAGCACTTGAAATGTGGAGCTCAGAAGAGAGGCAGATGCAAGTGGCAGGGTGCTGACAGTCAGCACCATCTTTGAAATTACATGGGTTTCCTCAAGGAAGTGAAAAATAATGAGAGCCATGGCCAGACCCTGAAAAAGACTGACATTTAAAGAATGAATGGAAAAATTTTTAAAAATAATAAATAAGGAATGAATGGAGTGTGATGATCATGGAGACAAAGAAAAATAAGAGAAATGTGTTGCAGAGTCATGGATATAGGCCATTCTCCTTTAGATAGTCTAAAAGTCCTCCTGCTATCTGGCTCCGTACCTATTCAAACTCTGTTCTTCACCATTCTCACTATGTGCCTTACGCTTCTGAAGTTTCCAGCATCCAGACCAACCACACCCTATTCACTGATACCTCAGGACTTGGGCAAAGCTGTCTTCATTCTCTGGAATGCACCATTACTGACCTATCTTCCCTACCTCATTTCTGAATCTCCCCTTAGCTCTCCCAGCTAAAATTAATCACTCTTCTTCCTGGTGTTCTCTGCCACCACGTTGTATCTGTCTTAACACTAGGAACATTGCTGAGCAATGGCTTTTTTCCTCTCTGTTTTATCTAATAGAGGGCTAGGGCTACAATTTATTCATCTTTCCATCTTCTAAAGAACCTAATATAAGATCTAGTTGAGATCCAATAAAAATTTACTACATCGGTGAAAGAATGCATGAGTCAATGATCAGATGGACGGATTAAATAAATCATAAAGAAATCATTTTTTAAAAAGTATAGTATTAAGGTCTTTTTCCTTCAGGCTCTTCTGGGCCCGGCTGATTTAGGGGCTGCCCAGATGTTGCATCTATCAGCAGTTCACTTATTTCTTCTTCTGTGTGTGCTTTCAGGAGTTCCCTCACAATCTCTGCCTTGTGGAAAGTAAGCAAGAAAGGGGATCTAATATGCTACATCTTCTAGAAGCATTTTCATAGACATGATGAGAATCTCTTATCGAAGAATTTCAGACTGATATGGATGTATTCTGGGGTGTTGTGTGGGTTCTTTAAATCATCCCACATAGATGGTTCTCTACCAAACTAATACCAGGATATTGTAGAAATGAAATTAAAGATTCTGCTTTATGGTTATTTCAAAGCCTGCAGGAAAAGGAAAGTAAAACTGCACGAGAAATGTTAATGATTATACGGAAGGGTTCAGTGTGAAATCTGAATCTTTCAAAAATTTACTTCAGGAAATTTCATAAAAATGGATAGTAGGAGAGATCGTATCTGAAATATTTCACTATAAAAATATTTCATTTATTTCCACCCATTTGAATTCCATTCTGTTTAGATATTTAACATTTGATAGTTTTAAGAAGGACCAAATGGCTTGAAGTAACAACTTTCCACAAATTCATAACAGCTCTTCATCTGGTCACTGAGCTGAGAGCTGAGCCGGAGCCTGCAGGCTCCCTTCAATATTGGGTTTCATTCCCTCCATCTTGTGCAGGCCGCTCTCAGAGAAAACAGCCAAGAAAAACAACCCAAGCACAAATGGCTGCAAATTGACTTGCAAATGTACAAATTCAGACCAAAAAGTGAAACAGGAACTCTTCTTTGAAGGGTAATTATCATAATTTATAATGGGCAAATCTAAACTCTTTCCAATATTTCTCCAAACTTTCCAGTGACTTCATTGCCCATGATTGGGAAGTTTTGCCACTTCCTTTTAATGTGTATTTTGAGAACCTGCATAGCTTCTCACACATGGGCAATTATCTCTATGACCTATAACTCAGAAACTAAATTATACTTTTCTCTTGTTAGCACAAATTAATATTAGGTCTGGTAAAATAATTTGATTACAAAAAAAAAAAAAAAAAGAAAAACAAAAAAGAATCAAAACACCCAATATATGACTGGGATAGGCTAGGTACTAGGGAATTTATATTTTAAAAGTTCCTACTATTTCAAATGTTAGCATAGCTCTTTATAAAAATGAAATGATGAAATGAAAAGATATACAGTAACTCTAAAATAACAAAAGAAGTTAAACCTCTGATGAATATAGTTCAGTTCAGTTCATACACACAAAAAAGTAAAAATGTGTCAATTATGAGTTAATTTGCTATATGAGGAAGAAACTAACTGATTGGGAAAAAGGAACGCTTAAAGCCACCACTTTGAAGCCTAGATTATCTAAACCGACTGTTTCCATTGACAGATTAAATGATGTTGCAACATTAACATTTCATGAGAAACCTTATAAGCGCACACTTTAGAAAATTATGATTGCTGAACTGAATAACAGGAGTAAAACATATAAAACAACTCACCCAGCCCCATATGGCTATTCTTTTTTCATCAATGAAACCCATTTCTATGAATTTTCTAAAGTAAAAGAAACAAATTTTTAGAATTTTAAGTGTGTACACATGACATTTACTTCATTACACAAGCATATTTAATCCAAAGATTTAATAGAAACGCTCCATTTTCTTTGTTTAAACACATGCACAATAACACTGCACTTACAAATAATTAAAAGAATATTATCATGTTTTCTGCAAAAGATAAAACAGATCCTTTGGACTCTACCGTACATCTATTGGGTAGTACTTCTAGGGCTGCCGGTCTAGCATCCTGATTGCCTGAGTGAGTTACCTGGGACTTAACAAGGTCAAGACCCAGGCTTAATAGTAACACAGGAAGTCACAGCACCATGACTAGGACCAAATTTCCAAGTCCCCAGATTTGGGGGAAAAAAAAAAAGATTTTTGTTATTGGATGCTTTAAATTTTATCAATTTTAAATGCTTAGATGTTAATGATAATTACTACCTCGTTTTTGGTCACTTTCATTCATGGAAATATATCCATCCTCTCCCATTTCACACTTAGGTACTCTCAATTTATCATGGTGTTGATACTTATGAGTGTCTTTTAGGATATGGACATGATTCATTTGTGTTCCATCACAGAAGAGCCTTCCTTTGGAAACTCTTTTGAAAATAAATTTCTTAGTAGCAAGAGACCATACCGAAGGGCAACCTTTAAAAAGTCATGGGAAGCCTTCATAATGCAACTTTGCAAGCTGGTACAAGATAGGAATGTTTTAGGCTAATTTATCCCATTCTTCCTTGAGGTTGGTGTTCTAGAACAATTGTGATTTATTTTGGGAATGGTTTGATAAAATCTCAGGGAACGCTCAGGAAAAAAAAAAAAAAAGCAGTGGAAGAAAAAAGTAAGGCGGGGAAGAAAAAAGTAAGGTGGTTGAACCATTGCAGAGACCTGGATGGACAGTAACAGGAAGGAGGGGAGAGAACAGAGTAACATAGGGAGCCAGAAAAATACTATTTTTTCGTGTTCCTTTTAGTTATGTTAATGCTCTTTCTCATTCTTCTCTGGAAGTAAAAGTGGAGTGGCTTCATTAGTTGAATAATGAAGTTTCTTACAGGGATTTCACAGCAACCATTTTGCTCGTTGCATGGATTCAACATGCACGTTTCCAATGCACAGAGTAGTTGGGCAAATGCCCGGGACCAACAGATGGGAAGAAGCCCCGTCAGTCACAGCTTACCCTACACCGATTTTGAGGGACACTGAGGAGTCTATGGGGAAGAGATGCAGCAGCAAATGGAAAGTTGCTACCTGTGTGGATGCTGTTCATGATAAAACAGAGAAAATGTACAGCAAACTGTGGCATTTCAGCAATTCTTCCGTTAACTTCAGAAGCCAAATGAAAGAAGAGCAGGTTCACTTTCTTTGTTAGAAAAAGAAAAACTTTCCACGAGTGCTGGAAGACAGTTCTGAGCCATAAAATCAATTTCGATTTTATGATCTCCCAGAAACTAGCAATCATATTGCCTTGCATCTGGGGTAAAAGCAAATAGCAGGTGATACATGGGAGCAGGAAATTCTTAACAGCTCCCTTCCTCGGTTTATTCTGGAAGGATGACATTTACAGGAAATGATAGTGCAATAGTTAACGTGAAAATGAAACATTAACACTTAATGTGGCAGGACTAGGTTAAAGGTTAGCTAGATAATCTGAGCCCTTCCAGGCCAACAGGTCTCCATAAAATTCACGTCCAAATTCTCAAGAGCTCTCAGAAGGGTTATCAGAAACACTGTTGATCATGTAGTTAAAGAAAAATGTTAGTAACATATGAAAAAACATTTTGGAGGCTGGACTGAACTTTACATGTTTTCTTGCATAAAAATGGCCCTAGACAAAGGTTAATTTGGAATCCTAGGGATCAATTCTTACTCTGTTTTGGAATTGTTTTTATTGATACCATGTATAACAGTATGATACGATATTTTCTCACCAACAACCTTCTGGATATTGTGGGAAGTGTGGGAACATCAAAAGTGCCATATATATGCCAAATGAGTAGAACTGACCCTGTAACTAAGGAACATTCATGAGTCCTACCTATGTACCATTTGCTCAGAAACCTAAGGGAAGCAGTTCCTAGTTTCACTTATGTTTTGACCTCACAAGCCTCTCCTTTGAAGCATTCTCTTTTGTGTAGTCAAAGTTGTGAGATTGTCTGGCTTCTTCTTCTTTTTAAGCCTGCTTTGCTTTGTTTAAATCTATTTATTGACCCAGACAAGTATTTACTGTTGTTCCCAAATATGTACACATGATTTCCTTTACGTATGTTTAAAAAATTTAGCCAGATTATATTTTATATGAGATCGAAGGGGACACATTTCATTTTCTTGTGGGAAGGTAATTTGAGGGTGGCCGTAAAGGCATTACAATCCCAATTCCCATGTCAGACATTCAGTGTCTGATTCCTAAAACACTTCCTGGGATTATCGTATAAATCTACCCATTTTAGCTTTTGTTTTCTCAAAGCATCAGGTTCCAAGGCATCCCTTTCACTTTTGCAAAACGACGCTTTCAAGCAAAGCCAGGCCAGTCCCAAGTGCATCTCTACTGTTGTCTATTTTCTTTGCATGGGCCACATAGCCTCCCTTGGTTCACTAGGCTGTTTACCAAAAGTTCCATCTAATAGCAATGCCATCTCTTCAGAGTGTGGGGGTGGGGTTGCGGGGGTTAACCCGTTTACAAAGATTGTAAGTGCACTGAAAGTAGAAATTGTAAATTGCACAATTTTATACAGAGTGGATCGCTATGGCATATATTAATATTTGATCTGTTGTTGTCGAATGGCTGAGCAAATGAGTGAACATATGCCTGCTCTATAGCAGGAAGACTTTCTTCAGATTCCATCCTAAAAATGGCTCAGAGAAGGTAAAGGTAGCCAACTACTGCCTCTGGTCTATCTACAGTTCTAAATGCCAAAGACATTTATATTATTGTGAAAATTGGTACAATTTGTGGCTTCATGTCCTATATATTGAACATCAGAAATAACAATTTTTGTTAAGGTCTCTACACGGGTTTCAGGTTTAAATTTTCATTCCATCCAAGAAACACGATGATCCGTTCTCTTTCTTGAGGTATTCTTAAATGCAAATGCTGCAATTTGGGTAGTAAATGAGTGCACTCAGAAATAGGATGATGTATTGTGTTGTTATCAGTAGATTGTGATGATGGTGATGATAAGTTTGTTTTTTAACCAGTGCCAAAACAAACCACTTTTTAGTTCTACCAACTTTGGAAAAGATCCAGTTGAATTACAAATGAGGTGTAATCTACATCTGGCTTTTGATGTAGTCCCAGGGTTGTGGTGCCCTTGGGTGTTTACTGCACGGTTTAAGTACAAATAGATCTAACCCACGGGGCAAAAAAATAAAATAAAATAAAAATAAAGGAAAAAAATTCCTTAAAGAATTAGGTCTGTAACACTGACAATGGTGTTCATATTTCCATCAAGACACAAGGCAGTCTTTATGTGAGAAACCAGTCTCTTGGAAGACTTTTCTTTGAGCTATCTCTTCTATACCTCTCCATCAGGCAGAAGATTCTCCTAAACAGGTTAATAGAAGACAGGCCAAAAATCTGGATCAGCAAGAAAGAGGGAGCCTCCTAGAAATTAGGCATGAAGAATGCCCACAGATTGTGCAGTGTTATTTAATAATCCACTTATTCACTTGTTAGATTTTACTCAAATAGGCTGCTTTTAATTGAATATTGTATATGTGTGTGTATATTACTGTTCACAGAATGGAAGAAAAACTTGAAAACAGATGGGTTATGATTACTTTTCTATTTTTAAAAATAATTACTTGTGAGTCTAAACTCTTCTGGTGTGATTAGAGACAAAAATACAGAAAAGTATTGTCTGGGCCTGGCGCCTAGCTGTTAAATACAATCTTCATTGTGTATGCTATACTGAAATCAGTAACTAATAATGACATTATGATGATCAAAGGAATTTACCAATGAATTTTCTAAATTGCTCTTTGCTGTGAAAGAGTGTTTGACCTTAGGCTATTACGCACACATATACATCCACGACTAAGGGTCCACTTGGCCTGTGTTAGCTTTTACATTTGTAAACTACTGTTCTCTAACTTTTACATACCCCCAGCCTAATAAGAGAAACACAACAGCTGTAGAGAACTGTCCAGAAGAATCAAGCACAGTGTTTCTAAATAAACAACAATTTTGGTGACTATATTCTTTTTTGTTTCAGAAAAGATGATGGAGACACAAATTATGATTGAGAATGTAATTGAGAAGAATTCAGATTATGAGTCTGTCTTCCCTATGAATGTTTCCATAATATAATTTGTACTACATAAAATGAATTTTTTGTCAAATAAAAACAAGAAAACACTTTTATGCTAACACAGCCGAACTTCGCAGCTAGCTTAATTACAAAAGAATGCCTAGCATCTGTATGGATAGAGTGTTGATGAAATCTTGGGAGGAATTTCTAAATTTATGAGCCAGAATCCACAATGCTTGAGCAAATTCAGATGTTTGGCTGTCTATGGACCATCCCCAGAGTTATACAATTTTTTGTGTGGGAACCATGTGAATAAATGAAAGGATATCAGAATGACTGAAACATCAAATGAGAGTTATTTGTCATTTATCACTATAAATCATGTTTCTACATTTTTATTAGTTCTTTTCCATCAGTAGTTTTTTTCTCTTATTGGGCAAAAATATCTCTTTTAGATTAATGGTAATTTTAGATAAAGTTAGGAAAATAGACAAAAAGAATGACATCATTAAAGATGGAGAAACCCAACAGTGATTGCATGACTTTTGTTGCGCATCAATTTCTGTTTGAATAAGAAGGTGCTCACCTGACCGCTGTGATCTGGTCCTCAACTTCATAAACACCCAGCTTTCGATATACTGCATACAGGAGTTTGTCACCTTGGAAAGCTGTTCCTCGGCCATCCACCAAGGCAATGACTATCCCTTCCCTACTTGCAAGATAAGAAATCCAACTAATAGCAAATACAGACCTTACGCTCTGACTGCAAGGACCACCATACCTACAGAAAAAAAAAAAAAAAAAAAAAAAAGAATCTTGGATTCCTTTGTAAAACTCAACTTCACATCATGGCTAAGAATTGCCTTTAGTATTTCCCAGTACATTTGTATAATAAAATTTCAATAACAGTGGCATTAGAACTGGCTCAAAATCAAGAGAGGACCAGGCTTTTCCCAGAGGTTTGCTACAAGGAAGTTGTTTTGGGACACAGCCTCTCCTATTCCCCAAAACGGATACATCTAGGGTTGGCATTTCAAGGAATATGTGTGGGTTTTTCGTCATTTCTGCCACCTGCCACTTGCTAAAAGCAGGCATAAGATATACTAAAAAAAATGCATGGTGTTTTAAGCAAATTGTGTGTAGGTCAGCACTGATTTTGGGTGTGATTCCACTAAATGTATTCCATTCCCTTATTTCATTTCTAACTCACTTACATAAGACATTAAGATGATTTACAATATTTTTTGGCTGCAATTTCTTTATCTCAAAGGTATTCTGACACATTCGGCAATTTGCCATACAAAGGAAATTCAAGACAGCGAATGCAAGCTAGTCCATCTAAAATCCCCAAACTTCCTCAATCTATTTTAAATAGCCATATTTTATTTACTCTGATTAGTTGAGGAATATATAAAAACAGCATCAATAGGAACTGTTACCAAGGAGAATGGTTCATTCTATCTCATAAATGTGTATTTAATTCAACATATTTTCAGTAAATAGTTTTTACACCAAAGAAAATATTACATACACTTGAATTAGCAAGGGATACTTCTTTGATCTGTCAAATTGAGGAGGAAGAATCATCTTGTACCATAAAGCTTGGGGGAAAAAAAAGAAAAATCTTCATTCCACTATATTCATAGCATTATTTATTTTTCTTTAATAACAAGATAACAAAATCAATTCATAACTAGTAAATTGTAAAAAATCAAGAATATATTATAAGTTGATTTTTACTACATATTTTTGCCAAATTTATAAATTACTAGAATTTTTGAGTTATTGTTTTTCTAGAAGCACACACTCTAAAATTAAAATTAGATAAATTCTTTTTAAAAAAATACTAGTGTTGAAATGGAGCTACAGAAAAGTATAAGATCAACTCTATTTACAAACATATTAAAGATCTTTTGTGAAACTCTATTGTTACAGTAAGATTGTTTTACTTAAGATTTGATACTATAAGGTTTGGATTATAATATTTACTCTATGCTTTTTGAAAAGAAAGCAGGGTAAGTGTTCAGCTTCATATTTGTAAATGAGAAGTTTTTAAAAGATCTTACTAATGTCATCCACTTCAAGTTTCTTTATTTCCTCCTTAGGCAGTTGGATATTTTTCAAAGCATTTTCCAATTCTTTGTTTTCTTCCAGGATTCTAATTTCTTTAAAAAAATAAAATGTTCATTTTTCAATTAATAGCATTCCAGAAGAAAATTCCTTTCTTAAAATTCTTTTGGCTTTAACATAGATGAAACTGAAGCTGTATAAGGAACTGAATAAGAAGTTATATATTGACAAGTATATTTTTAACCCAGCCTTTAAAGCAGGTATGAGTGTATGAGGACATTAATCATTGCCTCCTGAACTGATCTTTATGGCATCAAAACACAATTTGGAAAGATTCACAGAGGCAACAATGTTTATTCACCATATTTTCTCATCTCCGATTTTCTAACATGAAGCTATGACCTGAGTAGGGGATTTTTTTTTTTTTTAAATCATCTAAGAATGGACTAAGAATAAAAAAAGTAGTAGAAGTAAAATCTATATTGCTGAGATCTCAAATTAAAATGGGTGGGCCTGGCTTGGTTAAGTTGGTTAAGCATCCAAGTCTTGATTTTGGCTCAGGTCATGACCTTAGAGCTGCTCAGCAGGGGGTCTGCTTGGATGCTCTCTTTCCCTTTCCCTCTGCTCCCCCCCACCCCTGCTCATGCATGCATGCTTTCTCTTTCTTTCTCAAATAAATAAATATTTTTAAAAAGATTATGTAGTCACAAAATTTATTTTTAAAATTTCAATGTATAAAGCCAAATACTCTTTCTGTGATTTATTTATTTATTTTAGATAGAGAGAAGGGGGGAGTGGCAGACAGAGAGGGAGGGAGAGAATCTTAAGCAGGCTCTATGCCCAATGGATGAGCCAGATTCAGGGCTTGATCTTTCAACCCAGAGATAATGACCTAAGCTGAAATCAAGTCAGACACTGAACTGACTGAGCCACCTGGGCACCCTAACATATATTTCTTCTTAAATCTTTTCCTGTTGTACTTAACTAATATAGGATATGCCTCCCTTTTTTGTAATTGAATTATTTTACATCCTATCCCTTCAGATCATTTTTGTCAAGGTAGTTATACATCTTAGTAAAATAACAATATATGCACACTCTGATCTCTTTCTGTTTTTCACCTTAAAGGATCTTCAAAAAACCTGCTGCTTATATTTGTGCTTAATTATGTTTCACACTTTAATCTTTGAAAATGAACAATCTATTGATCTCCTGATGCTGTAGTTTGGTGGTATATGTAAATGGGTTTCTAGCAATTGAGGGTTTTTTGCAAGTTATATTTTGAACTAGAATTGATTCTAGTTATCTTCTAGAGAAAAGATAGATTTTCATATAGCATGTGGAGTTTGTCAATTTATTTTTCTTAAAAGAAGGTCTGGATGACTTCTGAGATACGGCAGTTTTTACAAAAGACATCCTGTGAACTTCTTGTTTTTGTGCCTTTTTAAAAGTGGTCCTTGAAGATAGGGAACTGGAGGAGTACTTGTAACTACAGTAAGTTTGCCAAACCACTTCCCTTGTAACTCTCAGTTTTCATATACTCATGGCATTTTGTTCCAACATGTTATATTTAATCTTAGAATAAGTATAGATGTTTTGGTATGAGTTGTATAAGATACATAATAAATTTCATTTTAACTTTGGATAATTCATCGGGAAAGAGATACTTGTGGCATCTTAAAAGTTAAAATTAAAAAAAACCAAACCCCCCCCAAAACAAAATAAAAAGCCCCCATTGAATATACAATTCTAAGTACAATGGGGCCAGCTCTTCATTCTCCCTGTGTGGGTTCTATGTGAGGAGCTATTACGGATGAAGGGAATCCTGAGTGGAGCAAGTACACAGAGTGACTGCGTTATAATTGATTACTTATTTGTTTTCATATTTTACTTATTATTACATTTATAATTTACTTATTTACTTTTATCATTTACCAACAGGTACTGGAAGTCGGAAACTCTACCCAAGTGTTGCCAGGTTGATTAGAGTTTGATTCCTCCATTCTTTACCTAGCTATTGAACCTTCCTAATTCGCGGCTTACTGAAATGCCAAAGTTAATTCATAAGCTTATTAATGCTCTATAGTTCAGAGAAATATCTGTACATATGGTAACTTGGCAATTTTCCCACCCCTTGGAGCAAAATGGGATCTCATAGGCCTGTAGGCAGTGGGGGTGCCAACTGGGCTTCTCCATGTGGCTTTGCATTCAAAGCCTGTAACGTGGAAGGAAGGCTACCGCCCAGAGCACCTTTCACCTTATTTCACTCATCATTCTGTCCTCGGTCCCTAGCATACTTATTACCCAGTACATGCTATGTGTGCGTATGTGCTCTCTGTTGGTGGACTCTTCATTATGATGAAATAAAGAAGGAAGAATGATGGATGTAAGAATTTTTTGTTTTAATTATATTAGCTACTGTATTTTGCTTACTAATTAAAGTATGTGAAGTATTTATGGAAAAGCTGATAAATGAGGTCATTTGATCAGTTGGGTAATTGTAATGAGCACCTGTGCCTGAAGCAACTAAGCCTCCATTAGGAGGTCTATGTCAAGTGTCAACTCTTCTGGGTTTCTAAAGCGCCTGGTTCAGGTCCTGTGTTATTTTCAAATGCTCTTACCCCACTTTGCTGATGAAATGAAGCCACTGCACAGTTCTCTGCAATGTCTACAAACTTTCATACAATTACAATAGTAATTTCTTCATTCTCGCTCAGCACAATGCCAAAGATGAATCTCCACCTGTCTCTGGACTCCTTTTTCCCGACTTCTTGGGGACCTCCCTCCTTTATGTCTTCGACCCTTTCTGGTCTTCTAATTTCTTCCATCAGCATTTAAACCATGCTTAAATGTTTATTATCTTTCAAAAAAAAAATTAAACCTCTATCAACTGCTTCCAGTCATCACCCCACCTCTGTCCTCCTCTCCTCAGGGAGGTCTGCTGAAACGATTCTCTTTTTACTTGTGTCCTATCAAGCCTAAACTTGCTTCAATTTGGCTCCCACACCCACTGTTTCTCTGCAACTGGTCTGACCAAGCCAATGGTAATCTCCCTCTTGCTAAATTCATTGATTCAGAGCTGGTATCACTTCACTCCCTGTAGCACTGGACACGGATGAGCCCTCCCTCTTCCCGAGATTCTCTCCTCCCTGCATTCTATGATACCCTACTCTCAAGGCTATTCTCCCTCTGTTCTTCTCTCTGTCTCCTTCATAGGTTCATTTTTCTCTTCCCATTTCTCATGTTGGTATTCCACACAGCTTTATTCCTACTCTGTGGTCTTATCCACTTTCATGGTCTTAGTAACCGTGGATTTCATAAATTAAAATGAAATGACTTCTTGTTCCTCATCTTCAATTCAGTGTCCAGATCCAAAACTCTGTCATTCCAGGAGAGCTCCACTTGGCTATCCCATCGGCATCTCAAGCTCAATATTAAAAAACAAAATTCATCATCTCCCCCAAAACATTCTTTTGGCTGCGAATCCCTCTTCCAGTAAAAAGCATTAATATCAATCCACTTGATCAAGCCAGACATCTAAGCAGCATTAATTCCTCCTTTATATCCGTGAGTTTCCAGTTTGATGTATCAATCATTAGGAGACACTTCTTAACCCCAAAACCCCAGATATAGTACTCTGCTTATGTGCTTTCCTGCTCTTTTTCCTCCATCCTAATCATTTGTTCCACTATATTACCCACTCACATGTTTGCATTCTCCATTGATTTATAATCTCCTTGAGGACACGGACCATATCTAATCTGTTCATTTTAAGGATCTAGTATCCAGCACAATGTCTGACTTAATGTGATAGGCGCTTAATAAATATCTGTTGTGTAAAGATTTCTGGCACCAAATGCAGAAAATGAGTGAGAAAAAAACCCTGCCGATAAACAGAAGACCTAGCATCAGCTCTAAAAAGATGCTTATCTGAGAATTACTTAAAATTTCAGATTCCCTAGCCCAATCTAAGATTTACTGAACTGGAATTTCTGGAGAGGGCCTGAGCATCTGTATTTA
The DNA here is from genome assembly GCF_030435805.1 of Mustela lutreola. Taxonomy (NCBI): domain Eukaryota; kingdom Metazoa; phylum Chordata; class Mammalia; order Carnivora; family Mustelidae; genus Mustela; species Mustela lutreola. The sequence goes on along the minus strand of NC_081292.1, from coordinate 152,418,303 downwards.
TAATAAATGTCTCTGGAGAATTTCATCACGAGGCGAGTTTGCAGAACTGTGTTCTAAAAAAATCACATTCTATTCGAGGGTTAGAAAACATATAAATACATATGAGAAACGAGAGTGACATGAGCACTGCACCTATTTTCTAAGTATTGGGTGAAGTAATAACACTTTTGTATGCAGTACTGAAATTGGTATCTGGCAGGAATAGGAGAAGGATAATAAGAATGTGGAAATTCATGCTCTGAAAAAAGGAAGGCTGACCTTTAGCTGTCATGATAAAATGGGAATCATACATTTATGGGAATTTCCATTAAAACAAAATCTTACAGATTTGAATGTAGTATTGCTTTAAAATGTCTCTTACTGAAGGTTGAGATGAGCCATGCTGAGAAATACAATCTTTTATTCTTCAAGATATGTCATTATTAGACATGAAGTTAAAAAAAAAAAACCAACCAACCAACCAAGCAGACAACAACAAAAAACACCCCACAACTTCAAAATGACACTAAATTCATAGCACCTCTGTTATAATACCTGACCTTCCCAGAGCTTCTGAATTGACTCTGTTTTTCCTCATTACCTTATTTTCACCTATTTTATTTGAGCCATTGTGTTGGCAGTCAAACTAACCCCTGAGCAGTCTCCTGACTTTCACCGAAGCTGTCCAGGGAGGAGCACAGGCTCGAGTCCTGAAGTCCCTCATTATCCCTCATCTCCCTCCACTTCAACCCTATAACATTGTTCAGCCCTAAATCAAAAGACAACGGGACAACTGTGGGAAGGGTATGGGGGTAATCCCACACTCGCATCACTCTGGTGAGAGCAACGATGGTCATCTTTGATCTGGAAGTATTTTGAACCAATATCACAGATATGGGTTGGAGGAGGACTGTCTTGATAATAGCTAAAAATGGGAAAAGCCTCTAAATCTGAGGAATTTCATTCGTAGCAACAGTGTGATGTAGCTGTTAGAACAAAAGAGCCAGCATGATAGTCAGACACCCTCTGCTTTGAACTGGACTTAGATCTGGAATTTGTCTCTAGTTTGGAATGTTGCAGTGAAGTAGAAATTCTTATTTGGGAGGGAGGTTGTGCTAAATACCTAAGTTTCCTTCCAAAGCTAACCGCCTGTGTTTTTGATAAAGCTGACTGGGGAAGACAGCATGAATCCCTGTGATATAACTCATCTGTGTGATGCCAGGTTCTTACTGCAAATAATATTAGATTTTAGAGGGTCAGATTTGACTCAAAGGATATCCAAGTCTATGTGACTATAGGCTCTATGACCACAAGATTCCAACACAGTTCCCCTTGTGGGTGTGGGGAAACTATCTTGCTGCCTCCAGCATAATGTCACCCAGAGTTCAGGATTTTTTTAGACAAGAGCATGCAAGTTAGCGTACCTTGATCAGTGTGGCCGTCATGAAGGGTGGAAATCGGGAGGCCAGGGCCTGTGCACAGCATGAAAACAAAAACGTGCTTTAGCATAACACTGAGTTTCCAATAAGAAACTGGTCATATTTGTGATTAATGTCAAGCTCAAGTATATCTCAATTCTGCAGCTACTTTTTTTCCCATGGAGAAGTAAATATCTCCTTTTAAGTTACATTTAAACAACGCATGAGATCAGAGCTCAATTAAAGAATAGATGTGAGAGAAGAGTTGCTTGTGAGCTTTTCCATGAGTGATCTTGAATAGCCCAGATCTCATTACACAAATAGCCCACAGGATCTGCCATGATAAATGGCCAAGACATCATGTTGTAAGGGCTAGTATTAGCTGTGTCTTTATTATCTGATAATCTTCACCAGCACCCAGATGATACTTTCCATCTGGCTTCTTGGTCCAATGTTCATTTTATTTTGGTGGGTGGAACCTATTGCCTTCCCCCCCGACTTTGTAATCAGTAGATGCAGAGATAAATGTATATAGCATCTGTTACCTATATGCTGTGGTAGGTGATATTCCCTGGGAAAGAGACCCAGAAGTTTTGTGGCCCAGAGGTTTTCCTGGGGGGAGTATTAGGATGCTCACTTCTGGGAAAGGAAGGATGGGGTGGTGAGGGAAGGTGGGCTTTAGTGTAGTCAAAACACAAACCTTACCAGACCCCAAAGGGAATCTGGAGCTGAATGATTGGCAGAAAGGCCTCCATGTACCAACATGGCCGCCTTTATACCCCATATTAGAGCAATCTTTAGATGTAGCATGGGATGAGATCGATTCCTAGGGTGGGGGCTCAGCTGTGAGCTGTCGGTGGCTACCAGCACTCTCAACAGCTGGTGGAATGAGGGATTCGGTCCTGAAGTGAAGGGGGGGTTCTGGGTGGCATACTAGTGTCCACAACATACCACAGTACAGAACTCGGGTGCTCTGTGCAGAAACAGGCCATTTTAACAAGATCTATAAAAATTAAACACTAATTATCTCTAACTTAGCTGAACCATAAGATACAATAATACATGGAATTGTACTTTAAAAAATTTTTTTATTTTTGTCAAGTAGGCACCACACTCAATGTGGACCCCAATGGGGGACTTGAACTCAATGACCCTGAGATCAAGACCTAAGCTGAGATCAAGAGTGGGAAGCTTAACTGACTGACCCACCCAGGGGCCCCTTGAAATATACTTTTAAAGGATAAATTTGCCCTGGCAGTCAATGGGTTAAAAGACACATTATGGAGGTTGGAGGTAGAGGTTCATTTGTACTCCTGATGCCTCTTCCTTCTTTGTGGAATATCATTAGAGTAGCACTCTGGATCCCAAGAAAGCTGAAGAGGGATAACCTTTTTGATGAGTTCTCAGAAGACCTGGCTGTAAGTAACTCCTTCTTCTGCTTTATTCCTGGCTTCTTTCTGCCTGTTCTTGAAGGGATCCTCAGTGCTCTAAGTGGAACAATGCTGGGGTCTGTGGGGAAGCCAGTGGCTGTCTAGTTGCAGCCATATTACCTTTACAGGTAATAAAGCTAATATTTTAATTTCCTGCCTGACTCCTTAGCCTGACTTGAGTGTGAAGAGAGGGATATTATTTATTAGACTTTCTCAAAAAATAATTCTCTGTTGTGTGGAGTTTCAAAATGTTATAGAATTTAATTTCAGAGATTTTCATTTTGACCAGCTTTTCTTCAAAGTTATTAGAAGGCACAAACATATATTATATTTTTGGTCAAAATGTAAGGAAATGAAACATGAATCTGAATTTCTTGACTTCAGTCAACCAGCAACCACCCTATGGAATTTTCATGGGTATGCAGCTTCAGTAGTGACAACTAGCATATCTTTTTTGGCCAAGTTCTGAGACAGATTAATGACTGTCCACTCTGGATACAAGCGGCCTGAGCATGTGGTTGCAGTGATTTAAAAGCCTCAATTGTGTGGAGTCCCTCCTTTGCATTCCTTCTGTTTCATCAGCATCAGGAAGGGGATTTTTACCTATTTAATCCTATTATCTGGGATTTACTCACCATCTCTTGGAGAGTTTGAAGTTACATAATGAGGCTTTACTCTTAGTCCTAAAGGGAAAGATTTCAAGGTTTTTCTTATGATGGCTCAGTGACTCATTTTACTGGAGCTTCAAAAACACCAGACGATGTGATGCTTCCCACACAGTATATTTTTTGCTAAATGGGAAATTACCATACTGCCGAGCAAGAGTGAGTGTGGAAAAGTCAGGCGATTCAAGTTCTAGAAAGGACTCTTCCACCAACTTTTGAGGAGAGCTTAGTCTTTGCTTCTTTATCTTTCCAGTGGGCACTCAGACTCAGGCAGATATTAGGAAGACAAAGTGATATAAAAAATGGTAGAGTGTTTCAAAAAGATTTGAAGCATTATACAAATGCAGAATGCATAAAAATATAAACGAATGTATGCAAGTGTAGGGTCACTGAGGTTTCAGTGGGTAAAAATGTCAGCATAAGAACAAGTTTTTTGTTAGGCCTTGCAAAAGGCAATGGGCTTTGATCTTCTTTAGCACGGATGTCCATTCAACCATTATGCATTATGCACAATTATTGTGCAGTAACCATTTTTCTTGGCCTTATGAATGTAAAGATGAAAAGAAAGGAGCCTCTGCCTTCAGGAGAGAAAGACAAACAGATGACTCAGTATAGTTAGTTCAATGATACTAGATGCCTGGCATGTAAAGCTTTCAAATGTTGAAAAAATTGCATATAATTTGAGTTGGGTTGAAAAATGTTGCATATAATTTGAGAAGGACATTTAATATATATCTTTAAGTGCCATCACCACAATCAGTGCATATAGTCATGAACAACAATCTCTTGGCTTTTCAAAGATGTCATTGACTCAACATTTTGTGAAAGTAGTTGTATCAACTCGTGCCATTCTTAAAGGGACCATTTGAGTTAAAATGTTTATGCACTTTCACAGTCAGTAGAGCAGGGGCTGGGCTTCTGGAGCCAGGTGATAGGGATGAGGAAAGTGGCATGACAAGGCAGCCTTCCTTCTAGGAAGTGAAGAACGTGGGGTCTGCCGAAACTGGTCAGGGATCTCTATCAAAGATTCCATTTATTGTCTCAGCTACCTTCCACCGGGAGTTGATACCAGAAACAGTCGAGTGGCATCTAGCTCATAATAACATTCTCTGTTGGCTGTTCCTCAGCAGGAAAACTCAGGGATTAGTTAGGGGGATGGGGGAGAGAATGGAAAAATAGATATTTCTCAAGTCCGTTTTCCAAATCTCCATGATGCCTACTGAGACCCCAACATATCTCATTGATCTACTGATGCCTAACTTAACCTTTTTCATGGCTTGTCATATGTTCAAGATATAGATAAGGTGTTATGCATAAAATAAAATTATTTGGATGGAAATTATTCACTAAGCTTACACATGGCCTAAAAAACCTGAAAGTATTTGGTCTACTTTATTTCTTATGACCTTTTACTATTCGAATGAATTACTTATATTTCCCTAATTTAGAAAGGACCTACGAGGTGACAAAAGTTTACTTTCCATCCTTGCTGAAACTATAGCTCAAAGAAATAGTGGCCTCCAAGGGAAGGAGTTCAGGTTTCTAGGGCATTATTCTTTCCCCTGGCTGTTGGAGTTTGACATTTCTTCAGGCAAATGGGGCCAAAGTCCAGCAACCATTTTAATAGGGATGGCTTCTTTCCGTGATACTGCTCAAGTCTTGCTCTGACAGTGGGTAGCTGGTGTTTGCATATAACGTTAACGTCATGCTGCTGTGGCACATGGTCGGCAAGAGCTTGGGATCTGCAGTCAACACCTCCCTGCTCCCATTCTGGCTCTGCTGCTTACCAGCAGTGTGGATCATTTGCAAGTCATTCTATTTCCTCAACTGCAAAATATCGGGATAAAAATGCTCTCCAATCTTCCTTTCATTTTTTTCCCCATAAGCGTTAGATAAGATAACATAGGTAAAATCCCCCATATATAACAAGTGTTTGATAACCTGTCGTTTAGGATTGATCAGAGGACAATGGTGACAAGGACAACAACATTGGCCATAGGGTGGTGGAGCTCGTGGCGGGTCCTTTACCTACCATAGCAGACAAGTGCATAGTACTTGGCGTAGTCACTGAAACTTGCTGTGTAATATTGGCACCTTTCTTTCCTTAGATGGCAAGTAATGCACTTTTTGCTTGGAGGATAGCTTCCAATGCTAATTCTAGAGGAAAATGAAAATAAAACTAAGCTGAAATTTTGAGATTGTATTTATCAAAATGTACTACTCCATGTAAAATGACTAATTTACATATTGACATCAAACCCACTCTATTTTTCTCTTGCCAATATCATTTAAAGTGAAGGGGAATTACAGTCTTTTGATGTAGCCTGATTTTCAATCATCTTTGCCTGAAGAGGCACAAGCCTTGAGAGAGAAGCCCTTTGGTTTCTCTGGGGTGAGAGAAATATCTAACACCTTGAATGGGAGTGAGGTAACCACTTCCCATAGCCATTCATCCCTTACATCTTACAGAGTGCTTGGCAATGCATAGTTCTTCATCTTCCCATTTCTCTTTTTGTACTCCCATGCAAAACATGCAAGGAAAGTCTGGCAGTCTCACCAAGAAAGGGGTCGCTGTTCTTATCATATATCTGGAAGGGGAAATCAGTCATAAGCAAAGTGGAAATTAAAAAAAAAAAAAAACATAGTTTTTAAGTGCCTCCTGTGCCTTTCAATCCTTTCTGAAGGAAGTTTAGGGTCAGGAAAGCTCTTCCTGGGAATGCTTCCCCCCCCACCACATTCTTACACAAACCAACTATACTTCCCACATTGGACCCACCCTCTCCCCAGCAAAGCTTCTGCAGGGTTCCTGAGTGGGGTGACTGGCTTTAACATACAGACTTCCAGACCTAACCCCAAACCCTCAGAATCAGATTCTAATCTGGGGCAGACTAGATGGTAGGATGATGCCAGGACAGGGTCATGGTCAGAGTCTGTTGTGGCTGGTAAAATAATTTGCTCCTCCAGTATTCCTTCTCGCTGCTGCCCTTGACCTTGCCTTGGGCATGGTCCAGGGGAGCCAGAGACATCACTAACACCACAGAGGGATTCTCTCCAATAGATAAGAAGTCATGATCCAGGAGGGAGCAGAGGAATGTAGCAGGGGGAAAATTCCTTATTTCCTTGGTTACAGTTCATATTCATATTCCCATTTTTGTCTAATCTTAGAATGTTAGGTAAGCAGTTAACAGTAAGGGGGCTAAGCATGCCCAGGTACAAAATTCTGGCTTTAACAATATCACCTGCCTCCTGAAGTTGTGGGGATTAAATGAAATTACCAATGAAAAGTAGGTAACAAGGTGCCTGACATATAGCAAACTACCAGCCTATGGTAACTATGACTTCTACTTCTATATTTGGAGAGGGCTACTAAGGGCACCATTCCAATCACCAAGGGGACAACTGGACCAACTTAAACACTAATTTAGGGACAGAGATGAATTCCTTCCAAGAGTAATAGACTTATGCCAAAGTGAGCCATATTAAAAGAAATCACCTGATAAGGCAATAGCCACAAGGCCTGGTATACAGTAGGGACTTAGTAAGTGGCTGCTAAATGGATGAATGTCCTCAATTACCTCTAAATTTAGTTGAAGTATTTAGTATCATGCTTATATCAGCGTTAGAATCTCTTAACTTTTTCTCTGAAAACATTTTGAGTTAACTAATATTTGGGAGTATACATAATTTTTTTTAAGATTTATTTATTTTTTGAGAGAGAAAATATATGTGCACGCATGCACAGGAGGAGGGGCAGAGAGAGAAGGAGAGAGAGAATATCAAGCAGAATCCTTGCTGAGTGTGGACACCCCCCACCCCCAACCCGAGGCAGGGCTTGATCTCGCAATCCTGAGATCCTGACCTCAGCCAAAACCAAGAGTTGAAGGCTTAAGCAACTGAGCCACCAGATGCCCCAGGGAAGTGTATATTTTTATACTGATGTGGTGTACAATTCTCTGGATGTTTTACCTTGATTCACATATAATTTTTATTACATTTCAGGCTTTAAAAAATATTCTGCATATCCAAATGCCTCTGACTGATTTTCACTCAAATATTAATGTATAAAATATTAGAATGTATTGACATAAATTACCTATAGATATTTCTTCTTCCGGGGTAGCCTTCAAATTCATTGCTAGAATAAAACCTGAAAATATATTCAGAAGTTATCAAGTAAATATTGATAACTAAATGCTGACAGAATTGTTAGTATTAATACTAATAGGATAAATAGTAGAGTCCAATGTGCATCTAATGAAACTATTATTTGGCACTTACGTAGATAAATCACTGCTGTTTATAACTCTGAATGTTATGTACTTACTCTCACTTTCAAATCATAAGAGAAAGATTAAATTATGTTGAATATTCCTTTTTTTAATTATAGGTATATTGATTCATTAGTTACGAGTTACACAGAATAAGGTAGGATGTTGACTAATGTCACCTCCTTCCTGATCCATGACAGTTTACTGGGCTCTCTGGGCTATATTAATTTTGTCCATGATTCTGAAGACATTTTGAATTTGCTTTACAGAAGCTCCAACAACAGATGAATTTGTTACAAATTCAGAAATGCATCCATGCTACAACACCACACAAAGGGCCATGTTAATTTACCCAGATGCAAAAGAAGTCACAAGAGAACATACTTGTTACTTAAGTATCTGGGTCCCAGTTCTAACCTGTCTTAATATAGCCCTGAAGTGGGAAATCCAATTTAGTGGCATGATTTTCACTCCTCTGTGAGTTCATCTGAATATCACGAAGTAACTGTCTTTTTTTTTTTTTTGGCGGGGGGGAGGGGTGAGGGAGAGCATAATGGAGTGTAGAAAATCAGGTTCGGTTGCCCATTTTTAATTCTTAGGACTGCTCAGTGGCCCAGGAGCTTCTTTGTCTTCACTGTCATAAACACCTCATTATCCCCGAGTAGAAAGAAAAGGTAAGAGAAGCAAATCACTCCTAGGAGTGACTATGTCTTCTAAACCAGCATCCTCCCGAGTGCTGTGACTAATGTCACATGACTCCAGCTGAGGGAACGATCGCTTGCACTTCTCTTCCTCACATCATCATCCCAAACCACCAGTGAGCAAACTACTCCATGTCTTTTCTAAGCAGCCCCCCACGGCTTTCCTGTTCTGTCAGAGACTTCACGGTTGCCCTCATCTAATCCTGGCGACCGAGTCCGCTTGGCTTTTCCTTCCCTTTTCCTTCACTGCCACGAAGTCAGCTGTCTCGTTCATCCTCCACCTGTCCTTAAGGCCGTGTGCCCTTCCTCTCATTCATGTAACAGACGTTTTCTGAATTCCAGCACTGTGTCAGACATTATGCTAAGCGCTAAGGACACACAGAAAAAGGGGCATAGCATTTCCTTCCAAGAGTCTGTATCTCATTGCCACCGTTCCAGTTTAGGCCCCCATTTTGCAGGCCGCAATTAATACCATCACTGGGTCTTTCGGCCTTTGGGTTTTCCTTACCTCTGTTTCTACTTCACAGTAGGTGGTAGAAAGTAATTGTTCAAAAAATGATAGCTGTTACTGATAATGATCTTAAATTTCTATAACAGTGAATCACTACCAAAAAAAAAAAAAAAAAAAAAAAAGTCTGCATTTACGGGCTGCCCTTTATGGATTTTTGAAGCTTGTTCCTTTCTTTGAGTGATGAAGAATAAAATTTGTGTTTAGAAGGAGTTGTTATTTTTAAAATTTTATACTTTAATTATCTACCAAGTACCAGAAGAGACATGACCGCTTACCAAATATTCTTTCCTGAAAGAAATCATGTTAACTAGCTGTTAAAGAATGTGCAGTCTTCACGAAACGACAGCGATCTGACTAACGTATAGAGTAAGTAACCAAAAATGTTCTTAACGAAGAGGTGGTACAGTATCATTTGTGTGTCCATCAGTGCCAATTAAAACCTGAATGGTGCATCATGCTTCATGCAATACTTACAGTGAATCCTGTGTTACTCTGAATATATTTATGGCCTCCCACTTGCCACTTGTAATTTGAATAGCATTTTCCTATAAAAAGACAAACATTATGTTGTGTGAAGCTGAGCGTTATTTGAGCAACCTCAAGTGAATGATCTTTGAGGAGATAAATCTTGGAAGGAACATACCACAGTGTCTTTGATATAGTGAATATGTTTGTAGCCATCCTTGTCGCTAAATATTTTGTAGTACGAAATGGCATCATAGCTGAAAACGGGTGTTGAAACAAAGAACTGGAAGAAATGAACAGAGGTTATGTTCAAAAGACAAACCAAACTAAAACTATAGATTTTTTTTTTTTTTTTTTTTTTTTTTTGGTTAAAAGCAGTGGATAGTTAGGATTATAGGAACCAGAACGTCTTGCCTCCCCTGTCTTCTATCACTCACATCTGAAATCCTATTCTTTCAGATAGACAGCTTTCCTAGGGATTCCAACAGGCATTTGCACATTCCAACTGCTGCTTAATTGCTACTACATAACGCTGTGCTTATAATGTTTAATTTGGATTGAATGTCTATGCTTGGAGATAATGTGGTTTGAAATAGAGTTAAAAGAATCACAAGTGAGTGTTGCTATCTAGTCAAGTCAAACTTTAAAATGTGGTATTTGACCAAAGTGTGACTCATGAAGGCTGATAGTTCTTTTGATTTTTGTTTTGTCTTATGCCAAGCACCTAATGCCAATGACTCAATGAAGACATTTTAAACATGAAAATATCATGGCCTGCTAGCCACGGTTTTTAATGTTGGAAAGAAGCTTCTAGAACTTCCAGACTTGAGATAAAATTGTTTCCCCAGCTAAGGCAAGTAGGAGGTTTACTCCTTAAGCTCAGGGAGCCAAGCAGGCCTGCTTGCCTGCCTCTGATCTCTTCCCAGGGCCCCCACTGGCCACTTGCTGGGAACTGCTGAATGACTGAAGGAGTCATTCAGTTTATCTGTGCTCTGGAAGAGAACAAGCAACACCTCTACATCTGGAATGGTATAGAGAACTAAAATCCTGCAAATGTACTCATACCCTATTTCAGCTAGTAGTTTCACCATTAAAAAAATAACCATCTGAGGGGTTTGAAGTGGTGGGGGGGGTGGGAGGTTGGGGTACCAGGTGGTGGGTATTATAGAGGGCACAGATTGCATGGAGCACTGGGTATGGTGAAAAAATAATGATACTGTTATGCTGAAAATAAATAAATTAAAAATATATATATAAAGCAAAAAAAAAAAATCCTATAAAAAAAACCCATCAACTCAACATAATAAAAAACAACAACAACAACAAAAATTCATTTCAATTGGAAAAAAAGGCATAAAAAAAAAACAAACCCTTATCTTAGATTTGTTGGCTTTGTTGTCATTGAGATGTGGAAGAAAGGCAAAAAACGGCCACATGAGGGAAGAGCTGCTCTGCATCTCCCAGTAGAGATTCCCACAAATAATCCCAAACCAGTTGTCGCTAGCCAGAAGTGCTTCCTTCAGAACTGACCAAGGGACAACAACCAAACAGTGTCTTTTAGTTACTGTAGGCTTTTTAAGTGAAGGCTCCACGTGTGATCTGATAATTGATGCTTTTTGATAAAATTGATGGTTATGGTTGCATATTAAAATGTAATTGATTTGGGTATGGTATCTGTAGTGGTCTGAAGAACATTCTCCAAAATTCATTTGAACCCAGAATCTCCAATGGTGACTATTATGGACTGAATGTTTCTATGGCTCCCAAAATTCATATTTTGAAACCCTAGCCCGCCACTAGGACGGTATTTAGGAGGTGGGACCTTTGGCAGGTGATTAGGATGAGATGAGGTCATAGCGTTAGAGCCCCTCTGAATGGGATTAATGCCCTCAACAAGAATCACCAGAGAACTGTCTGCCCTTGCTCTGTTTCCACCATGTGAGGATCCAAGAAGTTGGTAGTCTGCAACCCAGAAGAGAGCGCTCACCAGAACCCAACCTGGCTGGCCCCCTGTGCTAGACTTTCAGACTCCAAAAGTGTGAAAAATTAGCTTCTGTTGTCTCTAAGTCACCAGGCTATGGCACTTTGTTTTAGCCGCCCAGATGGAGGAAGACTAAGGTAAGCACTGAGATGCGATTGTATTGGGTTAGGGTGGGTGGGCCTTGATCCAATTTGGCTGGTGTTCTCATTAGAAGAGAGGACACCACTAGACACACAGGGACACGGGGAAGAAGTCTACGTGATGGTGAAGCAGAGATGAGAGAGACGCCATTGCAAACTGAGGAAATCCAAGGACAGCCAAGGGCCACTCGTAGCTGGAAGAGGTGAGAAAGAATTCTTCCCTGGGAGCTTCAGAGGGAGCACGACCCTGCTGACACCTTGACTTTGGACTTACAGCTTCCAAGATGGTGACAGAGTGAATTTCAGTTGTTTCAAGCCACCGAGTTTGTGGTGGTTTGTTGCAGCAGTCGCAGGAAGCTAACACACTCTAAGTCTTATCACTCTGGCACAGAATGGATGTCTTTCACCAAATGAAAAATGGAATATGGAGAATCTGTCTCATTACACGATTCCTTTGTTAGTTTCATTAATCATAAGACCAGACTCAGTGGGACTTGGGGGATTGGGACTAATGCCCCTAAATGAAATTGAGAGTGAAAAGGGGGCCCAGGGAAAAGAGATTCTGCCTTGTGATTTTGTGGACGGAATTTCATTAGCATAGGTCGCCATGACAAGCCATTCTTCATTTTAGAATGAAGCGTTGCCTACGGGAAAATAATGATATACCTACTTAGTGACAGCCATTTCACAATGCCTCCCTCTCACTCCTCAGGGTGAAAGACAAAAACCAGTCCTATGTTGTCTTTGCTACTAAAATGGAACCAGGGTCACGAAATATTTTAAGATGCCAGAGTAAAAACATACACTCCTCACACCTTCAGACAGTAAGGAACTGTAAAAAAGGTTTTGTTCTAGATGAAGACTTAAAATTTCATTTTCATTGAAAAAAATAAGAGGGCAGAGTGTTATGTTTTAAGATACGAGAATCAGGTGAACAGGAAGAGTATCTCTGCTAAGCAAAGACTGTTATCTTCTCCCCTTTTATTGCACACGTTGAAGACAGCTGCTTTAGATGAACGGGTAACTCAGGTGAGCTAAAGAGAGTGTGAAATATTTCCGCCTTCACTTTCCCAGAGCTGGGTCCCTCACGCATCCTGAGTTAAGTGCTTTGGGCAGCAAGTTACGCCCAGACCCTAGATAAGCACCCATAACTAGGTGGTCCTCAGTTTTAACAAAGCCTTTTCACAGCCCCTTCTTTGTGCTTAGATTTTCTGAAGAATTACTTACCATTATGTGCAAAGCCATTTCAAATATTGTACTTGGTAGGTAAGATTATTCACCACCAGATAATTTCTTGCCGTGGTTGAGGAACAACCCTGAGGTCCTACTTAGCAAAGTCTGATGCTTAAACGGAGTCCACATTTGGTGAAAAGCACAGACTTCCAAGCATCGAGTCGAAAACTCATTTTTCTGGCAACTAAATTTGGACAGCTTTATTTGTGAAACAAGGAAATAAAACCTCACCTAAAAGTTAAAAAAAAAAAATACAAACCCAAAACAACCTTCATTTTTTCTGAACAAAGGGATTTTGCCAACGGCTAAGGGAGGTGTAGTGTATTGCTTACTTATTTTAAAATGATTTAAATGTGGCTTTGCACTCTGTGTTGTACCCTTTTAGTGCCTGTTTTCCAAATTTTACTAACTCAATCCTAGATCCTTTGATTAAAGGTTTCTTTCTTTTTTTTTTTTTTGTCTGTTCTCTACAGGACAAGAAAAAAATTTGTTTGAAGTGAACTTCTTGTTGTTATTTTTCTGATCAAATACCAGAGGAGATCTTAGGTTATTTCCCCCAAATTAAAACACTGAATATCTCATGCTGGAGGACAGAAAGTTATAGGTAAAGTTCCATGTGCTAGTTCCGTGCCTTGCTTAGGTGCATTGCTTTATGCCAGTCATTCAATCTCACGCCTCTAATTCACAGGCGGTTTCCAAGTGTTTTTCAGTTTAAATTTCCTTAATAAATTTTAAAGGAACAACTTTTCTAAAATTGCTCTTTAGTTTTATACTAACATGGCTAGCCTGTGAACTTTCTCTAAAAACCATAAATATTACTTGAACAAATGTCTGAAAGACATACATATTTCTAGGTTATTTCTGAGTAGTTTTATTAAGCCATTGGTTTGATTATAGGTCAAAGGAAGCTATCCAGAATATTATGACATATGAGTTATGAGCATGTAAAGTTATAGCCTGAGTTTCAAAAGACATCTCAAAACTTACAACGTCTGATGAATGGCCTCTTCAAAGCAGCTGCCTTTGGAGAATGTGAGCTTATTCTTGGAGGCTATCAGTGCAAAGATTTTCCGACAATACCTCTTCCGGTATTTAGAAAATTTATAGACTACTGGGTAAATTTTAAGAGATCAAGATGAGTTCATGAAAAAATAATTTTTCTCAATAGAATTCCAAAGCTACAGACCTTAAAATGATCTAGCACAAAATCATATGTTGCAGATAAATAAGGCACTGTTCACTAGATTTATTTTGTCATGATTTTTTAAAAATAATTTTTTATTTAATGTAAGGATCTCACCTTCCTTTGAAGGATATGCGTGTGCCTCCACAGAAGGTAATTAAAACAATGTTCTATGGGTTTAGAAGGCAATTAATTAATTAATCGATCCATTCATCCAGCTCATTTGTGGAGGTTGCAAGGCTGGTTCTATCCAGATTGTAAAAATTGATAAGATACAAATGTTGAGGGGTGCCTGGGTGGCTCAGTGGGTTAAAGTCTCTGCCTTCGGCTCAGGTCATGATCCCAGGGTCCTGGGATCTAGCCTTGCATTGGGTTCTCTGCTCAGTTTGGAGCCTGCTTCCTCCCTCTCTCTCTGTTGCCTCTCTGGCTACTTGTGATCTCTGTCTGTCAAATAAACAAATAAATCTTTTAAAAAAATGTTGACTCTAAGATGCTTACAAATAAGAGATTTCAAAAGATGCATTCTAAAATATTTCAGAGTATTTTGAATGCTGGTAGCATTTTCAGGATAAACGGGTGTGGATTCCTGAAATCATGAATTTGAGAAGACTGTTGGTATCATTGCTTATCTCTTTGTACAATCATCAGACGAGATCGGGCGCGTTCAGGGTGGTATGGCCATAGTCCTCTTTGTAAAATCATATCATTCATGTTATTCTGCAGTAAATCCAGCTATGTTATTATTATGGAGAATACAACAAAGGGACGTCTTCAAGTATTTTTCTGTGCCTTCAGTCTCTACGGGAAATTTTATAATGGGAGTGAACTCATAGGTTAACTTACCCCTTCCTCAAGTTTTCAAACAATGATCTAGGAATTACCTTTTTTGAAGGTGGGCTTCAGATAGACCAACATTCCAAAAATTTAGAAAATCCTGTGCTTTTACTCCTGATTTTTCTTGTGTTACTTAGTACAGTGGCAGAGTGAACTTAAATAGGACTTACCCATTTCTTTTCCTCAAGTACACACCTATCCTTGTTACCTTGCTATTTTAGAATATAACTTACACTTACTGGATGTAAATAGTAAAGTAACTACTCTCAAGTTAATGAATAAAACTGAAATATCTTTAAATGAAGACAGAGTAAGTATAGGTAAGCTAATATTGCTAAATCCAGAAAAGTGTACAAAAAAGAGTTTTTAATATCTGATGATTTTTACTTTACCATTTACCTTCTTTCTACTCACCTTAACTGTGAATTTTTATGAGTTATCATCTTACAATTGACTCTAAATCATTTATTGTCCTTATATCATGAGTTAATATGTTAAATGAGGTCCTAAGAGTTTCCCTTGTCTTTGCATGTGCCACTCAGAGAAACTGTGTGCTTTATTTTGTTTTTAAATCCAAATGTGAGTTAAATTCAATATGCTTGTATGAAGTGGCAGCATCTACATTACGTTCACTCATTCTCTGTCCTATTGTGTATTCTTCATGGGATATTAGGCACAAGTGATAATTTTGTAAAACATTATTTTTTTTACACTAAAAATTCTCACAAATTACTGAATAAACCTATCCCCAGAACTCTACATATAAGTGATAAAAAAAAAATCCATAACAAAAACACACATTTTCCTATTTGGTACCACTTAAAGACTGGAAAAAATATATAATTCACTTATTCATTTCAGTTTATATGAAATATAATAAATGTAGATTATCTTTAAATGACTAAAAATACCAGTGTATTTGGTTCTTCTGGCTTCAAATTGCTAATAATTATTATTTTAAGCTGATCAGGAATTATGATCCCTTTTGAAAAAATAATCATTGTTTGTTTAATAAGAGCATTAGTTACGAATATCAGAGAGTCAATTAAAAAGCTAAGGTTGGGAGCGCCTGGGTGGCTCAGTGGGTTAAGCCTCTGCCTTTGGCTCAGGTCATGGTCTCAGGGTCCTGGGATCAAGCCCCACATCAGGCTCTCTGCTCAGCAGGGAGCCTACTTCTCCCCTCTCTCTGCCTGCTTCCTCTCTGCCTACTTGAGATTTCTCTCTCTGTCAAATAAATAAATTAAAAAAAAAAAAAAAAAGCTAAGGTTGGGACATGAGGAATATGGTTTGTTCTCAACAGAATTTTAAATATATAGATATTAAAATTGTCTGGCACAAAATTGCTGAAAGGACCACTACTTTTATTGTTGTAGTTTTTTACCTTGTTATTTTTTTCTATGAAACAAGTAGTGCTATTTTGGATACATTTGAAATAGTCCTTAGATAGCTGAGAATCTGTCAAGTGACATTAAAATATAAGGAAAATATAGCAAAATCATACTCCACCAGCCCATCCAGTTCT
Organism: Mustela lutreola; assembly: GCF_030435805.1. Lineage (NCBI taxonomy): Eukaryota > Metazoa > Chordata > Mammalia > Carnivora > Mustelidae > Mustela > Mustela lutreola. Next base: position 152,401,973 of record NC_081292.1, on the reverse strand, counting down.
GCTTTCTTCTATATGCTCCTGGGTCTAAAAGAAAGATCACATCAAGCATACCATTAGGAGAACAGTTTTTCCTAAATACGATCTGGGCATTTGAACCAGTTAAGCTGCCTACTCAAACTGTACTATTGTAATCGAGTAACTTCACACTTGAGTTTAAGATGACCATATTCAAAATCTTATACATTAACACTATTGCATACACATAAGTAATCTAAAAGCTGGATCTTATGCAAACCTTTAAGAATTCTGATTTAATTTCCCATAAGGCAGTACCTGGAATTATTCTGTCTGTGGAGCCTAGCAGAACCTAAGCACTTGGTGTTACGTAGTTTAAAAAGCCATTTCACAGTGGAATTTAGGTTAATTTTTTTTCTTTTCTTAGTCTTATTAAGCAGATAGGAATCTTAAAATGTGCACTAGATCTTATTTTGGTGCATATTTTAGCATAATACCATCAATCATTCATTGAACAAAATTTAGTAAGCCTAAGTAAGCCTAATTGACTTTCCTAGACAAATATTTAGAGAAAGAGCATTCTAGGTGAAATGAACAACACAGAGACCAGGCCAGCTTAGTAGCATGGTTCACAGGCCACAGGCATGGTTCAATATGGCCAAGGGGAGGATAACTATTGAAAAGAGTTGAAGATGAGGAAAGATGATGGGGTATCAGAAAGATCCTGGAGAAACTCTGATGTCACCCTAGGGAGTTTGGACCCCTCCTCTGGGTAAATCCTTTGAAGGATTTCAAAATCTCAATTTGTGAAATATAATTGCAAAAATGATACAGAGAAGGGATTGGAAGTGAGTAAGATAGAAAGAGGCAGAGAGATAACTAGAAGGCTGTTGTAATGCTTGGAAAAAAGATGATAAAGGCCTACATCTAGGTATTGAAAATGAGGACAGACCAGAGAAGATGTAGCCAGAGATACTTAAAAGTTCAAATCCTCAGATTAAATTTGAGGGGCAAATGGTGACCAAAACCTCTGGTATAGATAAAAATCACCGAAAGAGTAAGTTGAGGGTTGTGGCAAAGACTTGAAGATTATCAGCAATCATTTCCTCATTTTGCTAGGACTAGAGCCAAGCTCCCAGGCCTCCTTGTTATAGGATGTGGTCATGTGATAAGTTCTAACCAATGGTGTGTCAGCAGAAGTGATTCATTCCACTTCAAGGCCTAGCCTATCAAAATCTCTTATACATGATCCTCTATTCCCTTTCCATCCCCTAACTGGATGCTGGTGGACAGGTTTGAATGACTTTCGACTAGTCTTAGAAGTCACTAGATAAGATAGCAGAACTGCCATCACCCTGAGCACCCCATCTCCCACCCCTCACCGTTCCCCACTCACCTGGACTCACTAGTAGGTGGTTACATGAATGTGCAAAACATTTCTATTATCTTAACCCACTGAATTACTGGAAGGGCTTTACTGTTGTTATAGCAGTTAGCCTATCTTGCAAATACAAGGTAATTTGGAGAATAATAAGATTTCTAGAGAACAGAAAAAGAAGAGCTGGAAACAAAAAGAACAGTCAGCGAAGAAGAAAGAGAACCATGAGAGAAGGTACTGTCATAAAAAGCAAGGGAATAATAAATCTTAAGGCACAGCTTTGTTGTCTAACTCAACACTTTGTTGTTCTTAAATCTGAAAATGTGTTCCATGTACTTACCAAATTATTTTGAAACAGAGGTTGTTTTGAAATCCTAAGGTTAATTAAACCTGGTATTCTAAATTTAATCACTGTTTTGGGCCATAAAACTAAAGTTTATATTCCAAGGAATTCCACATCTCCTTGAATAAGCATCTTACATATTCTGTCAGTTTGGATTAAAGTTGTCCCTGATTTTGATAATTAGAATTTCAGATTCCAAAGCAATTGCGTTTTTAAATGCCTTTTTTTTTTTTTTTTGAAAACTAAAAATTGTATCTAAATGACTGGTCTTATCGTTTTAAAGTAACAAAATTAAAGTAATAATTCCTCACACCTAGATTCAATAAAAACATTGAAGATATATTCCTCCAAAGCTGATTTATCATACGAATGGTTTCTAATTAACTACCACCATCAAGCTTATTCTTTTCTCCCCCCATGCTACTGCATTAAAGCCAAAATCTTTCTGTTTTGTATATCAAAATATAAATAAGATAAAAATAATCTTCTAGCATATTCCATCAAAATTAGTCAAGCGTCTTACAGAGTAGTGATTTAAAAAATATTTTTAGCCCGAGTAATGTTGACTATTATAGTCCTGATATATTTCCAAATAGATTCATATGACTCTTTTCTTGCAAAACATAGTGTCCTAATTTCAAGATAGAATTTAGTGATTTACTTTGATTGCTCTGTGCTTTTTTTTCTTACATTATAAAATAGGTTTATTCTATATTTGGTTTAATGAAACATGTCTTCATAATTAGAAATCTTATGAAATGTATCCATCAAATTTCCTATTTAAAGAAAACATTTTGTAATTTCTTAGTCTCTAATATGAGCACTTAGGAACAGGCTAATTTTAAAGCTTTTAGATTGCTGAAGTACTTGTCTAACTCATTAATTTAACAGATTATGTTTGGATTTGAACAATAGAAACAATTAAAACTCAACAGTAAATCTGTGCCTAATTTTCAAGGATTTTTCCCTCCTAAAATTAGCACAGTATAGAGTACTCCCAAGATAACAGGAGAGCAGGATAATTCCATGTCATAGTCTCAGTTATCTACATGGAGCACTGAGTGTGGTACATAAACAATGAATTTTAGAACACTGAAAAAAATTTTTAAAAAGAATTAAAAAGGGGGGGGGAATATTTGGCTTTCTTTTGATAATATCCATTTCCTCTGAAATTTTTGCTTCTCAATTTTTACACTGAATAGAACATAGCACCATTTGCCTTTCTTTCTTTCTTTCTTTCTTTCTTTCTTTCTTTCTTTCTTTCTTTCTTTCTTTTTTCTTTCTTTCTTCCTTTCTTATAGAACACATCTATTTCTCTAAAAGGCCCATCTTATCTTTTCATCCTCCTTATTTTGGGTTTTTTGACTGCCAATTGTATCTTCTCAAAAGGACAGATTCCTATCCTAACTCAGAACCACATGCCTTATTTCTCCAGTGTTACATTGTTTCAGTTAGTGGTTTTCTCCATGCAGTATCAGTGCTAATGCTATCTAAGAAAACAAGGGTTATCTTACTTATTTAATTAAAACAATGGACTCTGAATAAAGAGGGTTTTGTTTGTTTGTTTGTTTTTTTCCAAAGGATCAAGGGTTGAATGAGGCAATTCTGGACTTATAATACAAAATATTAACTACAGATAAGTACACACTCATAACTTTCATCTTTGGAAATATACCTCTGTGGCTTTACTATAACCTACCTTTGGACAATCCCATGACTGCCAGTCATCCCTGAAGTCGCATATAGACAGAACCGAAACATTCTGGATTCTTTTTAGCCACTGCAAGCATATCCGTTCATCAGTAACCCATGTGAGCCAACTGAAATAATAGTCACTGCAAAAAAGCAAAACAGAGAGTCACAACCATAAACTAGTATCATGTCAAATAATTTAAGTCCTGTTTTCTAAAGGATGTATTTTATTATAATGAAATATTTATTCCATAGATAAGGAAGGTAAAACTTTCCTTTCTCTACAGAGAAGGCTTAAATGTGCTTGCTGAATTGTTTTTTATAGTTTATTATTATTATTATTTTTAAGAGAGAGAGTGCAAGTGAGCCCAGGGCAGGTGTAGAGGCGGGGGGGAGGGGGGCGAGAATCGATGTGGGGCTCCTTATAGTTCATGACCTGAACCAACATTGAGAGTCAGATGCTTAACCTACTGAACCACTCAGGCACCCCATACTTGCTGACCTTTAAAGAATATCTATAAGATAGCTCATTCATCTAAATGGAATAATTTTATGCTTGAGTTTTTCCCTCATTTTTGGATTTTTACACCTTAAGAAAAATTTTAAGGGGTGCCTGGGTGGCTTAGTGGGTTAAGACTCTGCCTTTGGTTCAGGTCATGATCCCAGGGTGCTGGAATCGAGCCCCACATCGGGCTCTCTGTTCCGCAGGGAGCCTGCTTCCTCCTCTCTCTCTCTCTGCCTGCCTCTCTGCCTATTTGTGATCTCTGTCTGCCAAGTAAATAAATAAAATCTTTAAAAAAAATTTTTAAGACATGAGGCCAAAGCCATTGGTCAACCTGGAGGGAAAAAGCATTAAACTGGTGATTTTTCACAGGTAAACTGAATTTTTCACTTTTTAACTCACTGAGAGAGAGCCAAGTATGATACGTGCCCGTATTTCTCTCCAGGCAGGTTTGTTTTGGAAGCTGAGTTTTAACTGTGACCGTGATCAGAAGTTGCAGTTCAGGTTTACTGTAATAATCAGAGATGATGTATACTCAGTAACTCAAATGATGTTTGGCATGTATTGGTGTCAGTGAATGGCAGCAATTGTTACTTGGCTTTGAGGATGAAGCCACAGATAGAGACCATCAATGTAAATAAACCACAGAATTTTGGACATTGATGTAAAAGAAATCCCAGAACTGGAAGGGTCTCTGGCTCAGATTCGGGTTTTACCTCCTACCAGTTATCCTATTTAAGGCTACTTACTTAACATATCTGTGCCTCTGTTTCTATATAAAATGGGAATAATAATATTACCAAATTTAAAGCTTGCTACAAAACTTGAGAGTGCTTAAGTTCTTGAGAATTCTGCCTGCTCCATGGGGAGTGCTGAGAAAAGTTTAGCTCTTACTATTAAATTGTTAGTATTTTACAGATGCCCCAACAAAGCCTCTTGCCTCCTTCTACAGTACGCCTTGTATCATTCCATTTGCCTCCTAAGGAGAATGACGCTTCAAAAGAAAAAAAAAAAAAAAAGATACATTTAATCAAGTTTTCATCAACTAGATTGGGGTGGGGGGAGTAATGGGTCATCCCACCAAAAATAAATAAATAAAGCCATTTTAAATTATCTGCAAGTGGATTCACCCCGGTAGGGCCCAGAAAAGGCCTCTGCTGAGGTTCTTTTCCCTGTTAGGGATCAATCGCTCGGTCCTGGCTGGACTCCCTCTTCATGGGGAAGCAGGAAAGAAGCCAAGCCGTGGCCTGCTAGGGTTTGGGAAGTGGTAAGGAGGCCCACCAGGCAGGGCGTAGGGAACCTCTTCTGTTTATCCAGAATGACCACAGAAGATTCATGGAGGGCTGGGTCGTGGCTATAGCCAGGGATAATCAGCCGATACCTACATAAGGCACCATGCAGGGCAAGTGAGACCGCTTCAAGTCCCCTGTCTACCTATAGTTAACCCCAAACAGATAACTGGACAACCAGCTAATTACGGACAGACTGCATCCTAGTAAAAGAAAAAAAAAAAGCTAATATTGGAGAGGGTTGACCTATCTTCTTTTGTTTGTCACACATATGTGGTCAAGCACAATCTGTAAACCCTGGGCAGAAGAGAGTAGACCAGAGTTCAGAGAAGCCATGCTGAGAACACACAGGAATTTTACTATTTGTCTACTGATTCCAAGTTTACATTCACACATCTGAGGGAAGTGTCACTCAGATTGATCACCATGATCATCTTTATATGTGTGAAAGAGGCTAATATTGTAAAATTGATTTAAGAGATGTATTTTTGATTTTTAATTAGGTTATGTTCTTAGGTTTGCATGCCAATTTTATTTATTTATTTTTGCTTAGAGTATACACATCATAAATTCACTAGAAAGGAAGTATAAATCCCAATTATGAAATTTCAGTGTTAAAATTCAGTGTAAGGTGGGAAGCAGCTGAGCTTACCATACCTTGACGCTATCATTGCTGGAACTGGCACTTCTCTGGGACCTATGTGCTCAGGATAAGTAGCATCGATAATAAATAACCGAACAACAGGATTTTTAGCTCCAGCCTGCCAAAAAATTGGAAATATACAAACTCATAAAATCCCAATGAGCACCAACATATTAAAGACACTTTAGGAATTTAAGCATATTTTTATAAGCTAATGATATTATGTATATTACTCTTGAAAATATTCTAATTATAACACGACCAGGAATCTCACTTCAATTTTACTTGCAGGGCCATTACAAATATTGAGTCAACCAGAGTGAAAAACACACATTTTAAGTGATTAATGAGGAAGCTTCGATTCATAGGGGAAAAAAATATTTTGGGTATGAAAATACAGTTCTATAATTGATATTCTCTTTTCTGAATTTCAAAACAGATATTTCCAATTATTATATTAGGATAAGTATAATAACCATTTCTCCATGTGCTAGAGGGAGCATAGAGGAAAGAAGTGTGTAAAGAATAAAAAATGAAAGATACTTTTTGCCTTGCACCCTATAATTTGGTCTAGGACAATCACCACTCAATCTGGTTACATTACTACTGCTATCATCTCCCCCAAATTAGGGAAATGTCACCTCCAAATAAAGTGCCCATGGAATTTGCACTTTTCTTGTTTTGTACTTTCTGTGCTATTATACACCCTAAATTTACATGACAGTGTAGTTCACACCCAGACAGCTTCTTAGAGTTCCTGTTATTTTAACACAGAAAAAGAGAGTATAATTGTTAAACAATTTAAGTCCACAAAGTTTAGGTTCACAGCCTTAAATGACTCCATGCTGGTTGGATTTATCTAAAGAACTGTCCAGGCCCTCCTCTGACCTGTCCAGGCCCTTCTGTGAACTGTTTCCTGATGAGGTTTTGCTGGGACTTTTGACTTCTTTCAAGTTGTCTCACTTCTCAGTCTAACGTCAGATGTTTCAACGACTTCAGTTTTCAAGGAAACATAAAAATTTGGGTCCCAACTTCTCTGCCAGTGTCAGTCAGGCCTCAGTTCCGGGTTCCTCCATGTCTTCCTGTTCCCTTCCACTGTTCTAAAGATCCAAGCTCTTTCAGATCTCGGGCCCCAAGTACCACACCTCTTGCTTCCCAATGTCTCCAGCATTCTCACTTTATAACCAGCTATTGAGAGGTCTTTTACCTAAACATGCATCTCCTATCCACTGCCTTTTCTCAAATGACTTTTAACATAAATTTTAGACCATCTGCTATTTCTGTTTCTTTTACTGCAACCACTTTGACTGGCATTGAAAACCACTTGTGCATATGCACACCCATCCATCTTTATCACATATAGGACCCACTGGATCCATCCAGAACAAAGCACTATTTTCTAAAGAACAAAGAACAAAGCACTATTTTCTAAAATCACTTCCACTCCCTGTGAGAGAGGAGGATTTATGATTTGATCCCTTTCAGATTTATTGTCAAAATCAGATCGGTGTATGGTGCTTCTCCCCTGTGACCTTGCTGTTTTCTCACTACAGGCATGGGAGACCTCTCTTCAGACATGGGACTGAGTGAAAAGTGTGTACACTGAGAGTTCTAGAATTATTATACAAGAAATCTCGGGTTCACTCCATGTCTAATTTCCTCAAGAAGAACGTAGGTTTACAAACTTAACCTACCTTGTATGTCCAGAAATGATCATAACTCATGCCCACTTCTACCTGACAGGAACATCAAGTTCACCACTTGTATTTTCCATTCTAGTTTGCATTTCCATGAGAATTCAAGAGGGAATTGCAAAACAGAACTTTACCCTGAATTTGGAGCATGAAATATGAAAAATTAAAATTAAGTTAAGCTTGTTTTTCCTCCATAATCTAGACCATATGTTTTTCAAAGATTCTGCGATGGATTTTGCAAAGACTCCTTCATCCAGCACAACCAGATGTCCAAAGCAACAGATGTCCACATAAATAATAGAGCACAGTACAATGTTTGCCTTACAATGCACAAGGATAAGAAGCTCTCCAAACTTGTTGATCCCACCTCTATTCATGGTATTGGTTGCTCATTTTGACGCAGGAGAAATGGAAGCATCTGCTAAAAGTACTCAACATACCTTTGGGTATGGAATATTTATTGTTCTAGGATATTGTTCATCACCATAATAGGAAAAGGCAATAACTGGTATCTCTGTATCATTAAATTCTGCATATGCCAAAAATTTTCCATTAGGAGACCACCAGAGAGCATATTTTGTAGCAAGCATTTCCTCTGAAAGATAAATACAAGCATGTTAATTACAGCTATACCTTACTCTTAAGATCACTGTAAATGCTCCAAAGTACATTGTATTAGCCATTTATTGACTGAAATAAATTATTTAATGTGTATGTGATATATGCTAAAATTTGGTTATTAGAAAGGACAATCTGAGTTTAAAGAAATAGTTTAACTTTGCATTTCGTATCAAATATCAACCAGTCTTCTTAGGAATTGATATTAAATCAGAAATATAATTACTTAAGTAAAGTAATTAAACATTTCAACAATAAATAATTTTTCCTTTGAGGGCAGCTTCTAGTTTTTGTAGTCACCTAAAGTAGCACAAAAAAGGGGAACAGTAATTATACTACAAAGTGACATAAATGTTGGAAGTTGACTTTTTCTCCTAGGAATATTTTAAAAAACAACAACAGTTTGGTTATATATTTTTTAATAAAGGCAAGGACTATGAGACCTTTTAACATCTAAGTAAGTCTTGGATCTTACATGACCTGGAAAGAGGACAAAATTCACGAAAGCATCAAAAACTAGGAATACTTCCCTGCAAAATTACGTAGACTGCTGTTTCATTTTGGAAGAAGGCTTATTTCTCAAGAAAAAAGAGACCTGAGGAAATGTGTTAACATAGCATCTAAAGACCATATACTTCTTGAAATATAAATTATTACTACCACTTTATAACATTTATGAAAATTAACTCTTCCAGGCCGATTATTAGATTTTGCTTTTTCAGAACAGGCACACCCTGTTCCTAACTTGATAATCATTTCAGAAATGATTCCATTCATCTCAGTAACATACTACTCATCTCCATTTTATTAAATATATGCAATTATTTTCAATTAAAAGCCTAAAATAACAACACTAAAAAAGAATACGGCTTACCTTCATACACCCAGTCTGGGATTCCATTGAATATTTTATTTTCTTTTCCATTATATGTTACTTGAAAAGGTGGGTCTTCTGGTCTTTGTTTCAAATAGATATTGTTTTGATAGACATATGCCTAGAAGTGGTAGTAAGTTAGTTAATAAGGAGAATTCCATAGGAAATACCATGAAGTCTGTAACTTTATATTAACTATTTACTTAATACCTGCAAAATGAGTGGTAATCCAGACGCAAAAAAGACTCACAACTAAAGTATTGCCTTAATAGGTCAGAAAACCAACCGACTCACGTTAATGTCAATTATGATCTTTAAAGTCTATATGAAATAAAGCATTAAGTCTATTATTGTATTCGTTGTTTTATTACCCAAATAAGTAATTGTGTATATTAACAGAAAGTCAAATAAATCTTTGAATATTAATAGCTAGCCAGATCTAATCTTTATTTAGAGTCCTTAAATAAGAGCTTGGACAAAATTTCATGTTGTCTGAAGCTAGTCTGGGAAACTTGTGAAAACCATATTTTTCCTCAGCTTTCTGGCACAACGCATTCTGGCTGAGTATGAGGATAAAGTTTTTGACTGCGATATTTAAAGAAGTCTATCCATGAGCTTGAGATTTTGCGGAATTCTCAGATGAGTTTCAATTTATCAAAACTCTTCCCATTTTTAACCACTAAAATAGTCATGAAATTTTTTTTTTCCTTTCAGGCAGGGAAATTTAACAAAGGCCAAAATCAAATGGCTCCTCTTTTATTTAAATGATTAAACACTTCTATAATTTAAACACTTACTAATTTACTCCCAACAGGCGACCAGCATAAATACTGAATTGGACGAGGAAGCTCATTTCTTCTTATAAAAGCTCTAGAAGGGGTAAAAAAACATAAGAAAGAAAGAAAAAATAATAATAAATCTTGCTGTTCAATGAAAAAAAAAACTTTGTAAACAGAAAAAAAATAAATAATAACAATGAAGGATCATCCTCTGCTTCTTCAAACCTAACAGAAAGACTGTGGTAACAGTCTTGTTGGTACTAGACACATTGAGTACTAGTTGGGGTTCTTTACTAGTAACTTAGGTCACCTCACTTCTCTGGGTCTCAGTTTTCTGATCTTTATAGTGAAGTGAATTAAAGATTTATTAAAGATTTATAGGCTGTGAAAGTGGGACTTTCTCTAGACATTATCTGATAGAACCCCTTTGTTTTATAAAAAAGGAACGTGAGGTTAGAGAGATATGACTTTTTGAAATCACGTGTCTGGTTCTCGGCAGACCTCTACCTAAACACAAGTCTCTTAACCCTCAGGACGGTAAAATTTGTACACATCAGGCTGAGATGGTCGATGAAGTGCCTTCCAGCTCTCAAATGCTATAATTGTGCTGAAGTTTAATATGTACTCTTCCACATTCTCATTTACAACCCCCATCTCTGTGAATGCATATGCATTTCAAATTTTTGAAAATAAGATGCCATTTGACAATCTCCCCAGGGATCTGACTTGAAATCAGAAAAGGAAAGGAACATCTGATCTCAAGCTAAACTGAAAAACAGATCATACACTGGGCAGTATGCCTTAAGCTTGCAAAGTTCTCCACCCATGGGGAAATTTCAAATATCTTATTGGCCCCAAATCTCACTTTGATGTCTAGAATCACCCTGCAAATACTCAATTGACTAACTTGCACTGAGGAGACTTTGTGGTTCTTCAACAAGAACGTGTTCAGATTTTTACAAGTGCTAAAGACTCATAGGATGCCATGCTTCAGTTTTGACTATTATCTTGTTGAAGATTGCATCAATGTTTTTGTTAAGAATGCTTTCATAGAGACACAAAACCATATATAAATAGAGGAACCTGAAGAAAGACTCTTCAGCCTCCCCCTCCAAAAACTAACTTCAACCGGATTTAACATATGCCTGACATTTCTACTTTTTTTGTTCTTTTAAAGTTTGGACACCTGTGACTTTGAAGTAACTTCTTTGGTCATGAAGCCTGAGGCCTAAGAAACTGTGAGGGAAAATGGGTAGGTCATTTCCGATGGCAAAAAAGAGTAATGTCCATGGAAGAAGAGACCTTTGGTGCTGCAGCGAGAATCCTGACTGCCAGAGGGCAGTTGACAAGCAGCAGAAGAAAGGGCCAGAATCTATTAAAAGACATAGGGCATAGGCAAAGGAATGATCCAGAAAAGAAGACAGTCTTCACCTGGTTACAGTTCTGTGTCAAGCCAGGGTTCATGCTACCTTTGACATTGTAATAGTGTCTTAGGTTTCTATATGCTGTGGCATCGTCTATGTAAGAATGCAGCCAGAGCCAAGCTGAAAAATCTGAGCACACAGTATCTTCATGACTGTCATGTCACCGCAGCTGCCATTTTCTGTTTTCTAAATAACTAACGCTATGAGAGAAAGTGGAGGAGGCTGCTTACAAAGGCTGTCATCTTCTTAGTACTCCTTCCTATGCTTGAAACCAGAAGCATCTTTACTTGCTCTGTGGTAGATTTTTATAGACTCTTCAGAGGCACATACAAAACTTGGAATTAGTGCTTTGTGGTCTTGCCTTGAATCTCAGCATATTTGTCATCTGTCACTTCCTAAATTATGCTATATTTACCTGACTAAAAAAAAAAAAAAAAAAAGTCTGGAAAATTAGATAGTTGTGCAGAAAAGAGAGAAAGAAGGAAAAGAAAGAAAGAAAGAGAAAAGAAAGAAGGAAAGCTAAATATTTAAAATGATTCTGGGCCATAAAGCTTATACAAGCCATAATTAAAATATTAGTATTGTCATCTTCTTTTGGAACTGTTTAATTTGTTGAACCTCAGCATAGATAGGACATGGAGAATTTCAAAATAACTAAAAGAAATAAAAGGAAAGGTTTAAAGCCTCAAGAAATTGTGCTGATCTAAGACTGAGGTTTTTACTTCACTAGTTTCAAGTTTTCTTGAAATTAGGCTCAGTGCCTTAAGTTCATGTGTGTCTCTCCCACATATGCTTTTCACTTAGTAGGTTCAACAAATACTTTTTGAATTTGGTGATGATGTGGATACAGACAAGAGAAAGACTCAGAGTCCATTAAATGACTTCAGATTCTACTTTATGCAGCAGTTCCTATTTTTTCATTTGACCGTTTAAGGTCAGAGTTATTCCTTTCTGAACATTTAAAACAAGTAGAATTTTTTTTTCTATTTTTCTACGCTTGCTGGACAAAAGAGGAAATAGACCATAAAACTTTTCAATACTTCTTCAAGCCATATAATTATTTTTCCCTTTTATATAACGGCAATAGGATATCACATTAAGATGAATAACTAAACCTATTCATTGTCCATACTTAGATTTTTCTAAAGTGTAAATCTGATCATGTCATTTCCCATTTAAAACTCTTCAGTGATTCCCTATTGTCATTAGAACAACATCTAAACTCTTCTTAATGGTTTCCTCATTATTATTTGGCCCCTGCTTCCTGGACCCAGCTCCTTCCTAACCTTAAAACCACCTCTCACTAGTCAGCATGCCCTTCTTCAATTTCAACTGAACTGACCTACTTTGAGTTTCTGGAACGCTCTCATTCTCTCCCTTCCCTTTGGGTCTTTACACGTTATTCCTTCTGCCAGGAATTCTTTCCCTAGGTCTTTTGCCTACCTACTCAGTCCTTTATTGTTTTTTTCTTTTAAGTTGCAAATATTTCAAATAAGCATTACAAATAAAGAAAGAAAATAATATAAGTAGATGACAACTTATCTACAACCTAAATTTAAGAAATATTTACATTTTGCAATTTTAAAAACAATTAATTGTACAACAATTAAGGGATTATGTGTTTAGGCACAACTATTGCATATCCTTTCGTTCTGCTTCCTTCCAATGAAGTAGCTACTCTCCAGAAAGTAATGTATCATTCCCATGCCTGTTTGTACTTTGAGCACATACATTTACTTTCATTAATGGGAGTTCTGAAGTAGGGAAAATAAAACTGCGTTGTGTGTACAAATATAAAATATTAGTCAAATAAAAATAGGTAAATATTCCATAACGATATTTCTTAAGTTGTATGGGTACACACATACTGTAAAGAAGTAAGAAACTGAGATCAGTAACAAGATAATGTTGTCTTAATTTCAAATCAGAACTTAGGTTGAAAACTATAATAGATGTAAGTAGTATGAATAAATAGACATGAAATCATGAAATTTTACCCATGATTGAGGTCATAGATGTGATATGTTGCTGTATAAGAGTATCGCCAAAGCTGTCAGAGAGAAGAGATATGAAAACAAATGACAATTCTTAAAAAGCTTATCTTAGTAATGTATCATCACAAATCACTCAACTCAAGAATCGAAATTATAAGATGACAATTTTCACAAGGCACCAGGAAGGATATGTTTCAATTCCAAAAGAGTCTTCATTTAAAGAGTTTTACTGTGGACTTTTGTGCTGTTTGTCTAAGTTCCAAAACTAATCTCAGCAGTGATTCAACCCTCACTCCATAAAAAGCATATCCGAAGACATTTCTTAATATAAAAAGCTTTTCTTTGACACACTGTCTCCTAAGAATTTTCCCTTTATGCTTTACCTTGATTGAAGTGAAACCTCTATGATCTCCATGGCCATAAGGACTACCCTACACTTGTGTTCATTACAATGATAACCTCTAAAATTAAGTTAAGAATTTCATTCAACACAGAGTTTTGTTACAAAATGTTTGCCTTGTTCAAATATAATACTTTTAAAAAATAATAGAAATTGAAAAATAAAGAGAAGATATGTAGTTTATAATTCCTCCTAAAAAAAAAAAAAACCAACCTACTCTTTTTCTCATGAAGTATATTTGTCCTGTGGTTAGTGAATAATACAAGTATTATTTTGGATTTTGCTTCTTAAAAGAGCTTTCAAACTCTTGGCAAAGAAATTCCAACTGGTTGAAACGTGTCTTTCTAAAGATTGTTAGTGATCAGGACCTGGTTCATTGGAAAATAATCAGCAGACAGAACAGCTGGGGAGAGGAAAGTTTAACTATTCATTCTGTATATTAAGAGAGTTTTACATCTCACAATGGATATGAAAAATGGCAGTTCACCTATCTAAAAGTAATGACTTTGTCTATCTGAAAGTAATTACTAGAAGTTTAATTTGATAATAAATTCTTTTGCTTTCTTGCAAAAAAATAATTATCTTGATGTTGCATAATTAGAAAAAATAAGATAATTAACTTCCTTCTATAATTTCATTCAGGAACAAGAAATTAAATAAGGGTAAATGGTTATGGTTTAGTGGGATACTCCTACTCCAGACTTTTGACCAGAGATTTAAACCCTGGTCTACCACTGCTTGTATATTATCTTATTTGAGGTAGTGAGTTAAATAAGCTACACCTTGATTTTCCCATTTTCAATAATAATAAATTTTCACAAGATCAAAATGTGTGAGAATTAACTAATGATTTATGGAATCAAATAGATTTAGAAATACAAGTATAATTCTCCCATTTCTGACAATAACAGTGCCCCAAAATGCAGCACACCCCCACCCCACAGGGATGTAGTTTCTATTACTGGATAATAGCCAGATAAGTACACCAAATTCTGAATATTTGTATATGCTTCAGTTATGTTTTGGGGACTCATCGAGAATCCACATTAACTTCTTGAATATTTAGATATAAAAATGTACTCTTACTTCCTCTCACTTTTATAAGCCAAACTGTGGATTAGTAAGAGATATAGACATATATACCCAAATTAAATAGTCCATACCTTTGAATAATCACTTTCTAGATATGCAAATTGCCGATCAGGTGATAAGCCATAATTTGAAGCATTCACACTTTTCTGAAATTATAAAGAAGTTGATTAGAATACAGAAAAGAAAAATACCCAGACCCATGTAAATGTGTATTTTTAAAAGGATATCATATAACTGATATACTCCTACGTACATATGTTTTCAATGTAATTTTTAAAAACGTTTACATGGTACTTACTGTATACAAAGACATTTATTGAACACTATGGGAGGACGATGTGAGAAATAGGACATACTCTGTGATTTCTAGACGCTTAAGATGTTAAACTTGAAAATAAGTAATGTATTGCAAATTAGAAAGTTCTGTTAAAGAGATACAAATACAGCATTGCAAAAGTATTAAAAAAAGAAGCATTTAAATCCAAATGAGAGGACTATTGATTGCACAGAGGAGGACAGTATCCTCTGAGCTTGATTTTAAAACATTAGCAGGCTTCTGAGGGTGGAGAAAGCAGGAGGTTTGAGAGCCGAGGGGAGAGAATAGCATGCACCTACATTTCCTCACTCCTGTTTATTGAGCACGTAATCCTTGTTAGGCACCATCCTACTACATTCTAATGTTACATCACTTACCTCTTACAGTAACCCAGAGAGGGATTATTCTTCCTACTCTTTAGAGAGAGAAAAATGAGACACACCGTGGCTGGTATAGTGAGGAATCTTACGTAATTTCCCATAACTAAGGAATTAAAAGAACCCGGATGGGAGCCTTGGTTTGGCTCTTGTAAGGACTAAATTTTTGACACTTGTTTCTTGCTACACTTTTTCCACAGAGAAATAAAGATGCTAGGTGATTGAGAGGAGGCAAGGGCAGTTGTCTAGTGTGACTAGAAGAAGAGAATTTGAGAATTTAGTGGGAGATGGAGCCGAGAAGGCAGGTTGGGTCCAGATCAAGTGGTGAGAATTTGGACTCTGGTTTTTGATCAGTGAAGAGATGGCAAAGTTTTTGTGGAGGAAGGAGTTGTTGGATACATACCATGGTGGCATTACTCAAAATGGTATATGATTCTCCTGTTTCAATATTGTAATATATTATCTCATTATCTGTAGACTGATGAAGATATTCTTGTCCTTTAAGCAAGAAGGAAAACAAACTTGAAATGATCTTCTTATTAAGTAAGAAATACATTTACAAGAAAGAGAAACTTCTCTTATTTCACAGATTTACTTTGTTTTTCTTCCCTGTCCAGGGCATTGCTTTGTCAGATTTAAAATAATAAGTTGACAGTGGAAGGGAGGAAGGAATGCTCTTTTCTATTCTCCACAAAAATGTCATGTTTACCAGTAGCTGCCCTGTTATGACCAGCCCAGGGTGCTTGGGAATAAAATTTTCTCTGTGTGACAGAGAAGACAAACTAGTTTAAAATGATATGTTTGTTTTGCAACAACAAAAAATACAGTACATTTGGACTGTGTTTGATTTAGTTTAAAACCCTTTTGATGTGCATTTTATTTCCTGAAGAGAAAAATTAAAATATTCAAATTTGTTTAGTTGTACTTAGATATAAACTACAATGTCATGAACAACTTAGTCGACCTTACCGTTTGTTTGATTAGACTTATTTGACAATATCTTATTTTGGAAGCTTATATGAAAATATCAATGTTACGGCCCGGGAAAGATTTTTTCGTCGGGGTGGGATTTGTCCATTTCTCAGATTATCCAGATTGACAATGGAAGTTCTCTTTTGGTAAAATTCTTATGACCTCTCCTAAATAGGTGCATGTCTTCCATTCTGAAGAACAATGCAACACGCTCTGATCATTCTAGCAATGCACTCTCAACTCCTACTTTCTTGCTGAAACTCCAGCTGGCATCCCTACTATTGGGTAAATGCAGTCCAAGTGGTTCTGTCAAAGGTGTTTGGTGGCCATTTGACCTATCTAAGTAACTGCTCTTTCTTTAAATTTCAACTGATGTAGCTTCGGTTACCATAGAGATGTGTTGGCACTAAAAATAAAAACAAAAACACATATTTTTTTTTAAACCCCCAAAGGTAAATAAGTAATTCACTTACCTGAAATCCAGTTTGGAAAAAATGTTTTATAGGTAAATGTCCCATTTAAAATATCTTTCAGTGTGAGTGCTCTTGTTGTACTTCCTTCAGAGTCGTGAACTTTGGGAGAAACAGAAACATAATTACAAAAAAGATGATTAATAACTTATATAAATCCTGAGTCTGACTCTCATTTGTTCTGTCTTATATAATGAAAAGCCTGTCTGGGCACCTGGAGGGCTCAGTGGGTTGAACTACTGACCCTTGGTTTCGGCTCAGGTCATGATTTCAGAGTTGTGAGATCAAACACCAAGTGGGGCTCTATGTTGAGTGTGAAACCTGCATAAGTTTCTTTCTGCCCCTCCCCCTCCTGCTTGAGGAGAGCATGCCTCTCTCTCTCTCAAAAAAAAAAAAAAAAAAAAAAAAAAGAGAGAGAGACAGAGAGAAAAGAGAAAAAGAAAAGAAAATATTTGCCATTGGTAAATCACTGTGTTTAATTTAGTTTAAAACCCTTTTGATGTGCATTTTATTTCCTGAAGAGAAAAATTAAAATATTCAGGGACAGTGGTGCAATGCTGCAATCCCAATTGCAATGTTAATCCCAATTGCAATGTTGGGATTGCAGACTAGCCTAAAAACCCAGTCTTTTAAGCAGTTCATTGTATTTTGTCATAGATGCCTGGCTTGGATTACTACCGATTTATCAACAACATATTTTAGCATATCCTTCAGTCAGAAGCGATCAGCCCAAATCTGTACCTCCAGACATCTCAAGAGAGGAAGCATGAATGAACCTAGATAACTTCTTATCCTGACTGGGATTTTTATAAAAAGAAAGTGGGCCAGAAAACAACAACAACAACAACACAAAACAGAAAAGCCACATCATCTATACAGATGATCTTAAAGATTCTAGAAGTAGAGGTTTGCCATATAAAACCCCACCTAAGGTAGCTCAGAAACCACAAGCCAATTTCACCTATATTTGAATCTTCCAAAACAATTGTGTTTTTCAAACATGACTCTATTCTCAGAACACATTCATTACAGAGCTCCTAAACAGTCAGATACACCAGATGGATAGTATGGTAACCAACTTCCAGTCCTCCTTCACATCCATATTGCCATTCTCCATCCCTCCCACCCCACCCCTTCTCTAGGCCATCACTTACAGAACCAAAACTTAGAAAAATGTCCTATACCTTGAATAGCTTTTGTGAATCTGGTATTTGCCCATGCAAAAATAAAACTGTCGAAGATGAGAGCTGTAACTTCATCCTCCTGTTAAACTCTCTCACAGCTTTCCCTAACTCTTGGAATAAAGACCAAAAATGTTTGTCCAAACGGTAGACCCTAGCTGGTTTGGGATGGCCCTCCTGTCCTTTCTTGACTCTTTCTCTCATTTCTTTTTAGAGTCCAAACAGACTGGGTTTTCTGTTCTTCAGATCCTCGTTTCTTTCTCCAGGGCTTCTTTTCCTTTTTTCCATGTTCTCCCCTCTCATTGCTTCTATTCAGGCTCTAATGCTTAATATAAGGTCACTTCTCTGGGAAACTCCTTCTGACCCCCTGGTTTAGATCTGCTTCTCTTGTTATACTTTACCACAGATCATGTTCTTTTTTTTTTTTTTTTTTAAAGATTATTTATTTATTTATTTGACAGAGAGAGAGAGAGAGATCACAAGTAGGCAGAGAGGCAGAGAGAGAGAGAGGAGGAAGCAGGCTCCCTGCTGAGCAGGGAGCCCGATGCGGGACTCGATCCCAGGACCCTGAGATCATGACCTGAGCCGAAAGCAGCGGCTTAACCCACTGAGCCACCCAGGCGCCCCCACAGATCATGTTCTTTAAAAAAAAAAAAACCAACAACATTTGCCTTGGTTTGTAATCTTTATGTATTTGAGTGAATGTTTTATTAATATTTCTCCACCTTCCACTGTATCCTCAAAATAGCTATCATAAGCCAGGGACCATGTCTAGTCTTGCTCACCATTACATCCCTAGTATCTACAACATAATGAACATTTAACTGATGCGTGTTGAATGAAGGAACACACGAAATGAAGAAAGGGTGGATGGATGAATGGATGAATGGCATTTACACCCTCTTTTTTACAGGATCATTCTACTACTAATATCCTATAGGGCTTTGATAAGTCAATCTCTGGCTTCACACCTTGCTCACCTGTAATATTATAAAGGACTGGACGAGAAAAAGGTCATAATACTTCCAGTCCTACCACACTAGCTTTTGAAATTCGAGACTCAGCATGCTTTATAAGCTTGCAATTACATAAATGTACAACCATGTGATAAGAGTTAATTGACCACCTGGATAATACATCTTCTGCTATTTTAACTGATTCATATTGATGTATATATGCTCCATATGCTTAATTAGGACCCTGAATTATTTTCTTCATTTACTAAAAATTATTCTGGTAGCTATAAGAATGCAGGTGGCTGGTAAGCCCTTTTGCAACAAGACACTAAATAATAACATTAAGTTATTCTATTTTTTAAGATATTCATCTTCTTATATTCTCTTTAATTCTAAGTAAGGTTGTACATGTCATACCATTATTCATAATAAAAGTTCTTTCTTTAATTAAATGGTCTTGTGTAAAATTTATATCACTGATTTTATAATTGCTATTCAATGAATAAAAGACCATTTTACTATAATAATATTAGAATACTTGTGAAGTATTTTAATTAAATTTTACTTACCTCTTCTAAAAGAAATTGCAATCTGTTTCTAATACAGTTAAGGGGAAATTCTAACACTGTTTGCAGTGGAAATAACTTTCCTTTTTGAGATACATTTAATTTATATCTACATAGTCCTGAACATACAGATGAAAAATTTTCAATTTAGTGAATCCCTTTATGGTGAATACCAAAAAATTCCTAGATAATTGTTTTTTAGAGAACTTTTTTGATATCTAATTCAATAAATAAATATAACCTTGGTGGCTTATTTATTTGCTTTTGTTTATTTACTTTTTTGTCTAGCCTAAGTTATGCTTTGATTATGGTGAATGACTTACATACTAGATCTTCCTCTTTAAATATCCTCGCATGTAATTTTCCTTAATTGCAATTATGCTTAATTGAGAAATTCATAGCAGTTAATCTTCATTTCTCTAGAAGGTTAAATTAAGTGAGCTAATTGAAACGAAACATTTAGCTCTATGCTTGGCACATGGTAACAAGTGAATAAATGTCAGCTTTTGCTATTATCATAACTTATCAGTATTCTTTCCATATTTTTTCCTTTTTAAAAAATCTGAGTATAGTTGATATACAATGTTACATTAGTTTCAGGTGTACAACATAGTGATTCAACAAGTTTATACATTCATTATGCTATGTTCACCACAAGCGTAGCTACCATCTGTCCCCATACCTCGCTATTACAATTTCACTATGTTCCTTATGCTGTGCCTTTTACTCCTGTGACTTATCCATTCTATAACTGGAAGCTTGTATCTCCCACTCCCTTTCACCCATTTTGCCCAACCTCCTACCAAATATTCTTGATCAGTGTTTCCCCAACACTCATTTGACCACTGGAAATGTTTTTGTTTTTAAATATGTACTAAAATCATAGTAAGGGGAGGGGTGCTTGAGTGGCTCAGTCAGTTAAGCATCTGCTTAACCCAGGGTCCTGGTATTGAGTCCCCAGTCGGGCTCCCTGCTCAGTAGGGAGCCTGCTTCTCCCTCTCCCTCTGCCTGTTGCTCTCACTGGTTGTGGATGCTCTTTCTCAAATAAATAAATAAAATCTTCTTTAAAAATAATAAAATAAAATCACAGAAAGGGAAATGCTGTTTCTGATTAGACTGTTAGTATATATAATTACTATCATGATATTCATCAGTTGGGCTTGAACATTTTGGTCATCTTCTGTCTCCGTAAATGAAAATACCACAATTATGATCATAAATAGACTTAGTACTAATATCACATATATGGATACACGAAATTTGTTAAAAAACTAGATTTCAAATTATTTTTAGAATACCTACTCATTTTCCTCTTCATATCATTAACAAACATGCTGATCCTTGTCAGAATTCTCAAAAAGATTTTAGGGATTTGTTACATACACTGTCAGAACTTCTAATTCAGATTATCCAGGAAAGTTACATGAATGTGTATTTAGTATTACTTCCTAGTTAGTCATTTATTTTAAATGGGTGCCTAGTAGCTATAAATGCCAATGATCTATATATAGAACTTAGCATATGTCCTATTATGACTCAAAATATCTGAAAAGCAATTTTAAACATGTATTAATTATACTACTGATTACTATAATGATAATAAGCTCCACCAACACCCAAGAAGAGATGAGTGGAGGCACAGAAAACATATCCAGAGGAGCCAGCTATACTGATGTGGAAATAACTAAAGTTCATGGCACATATTTAGGGTAGGCAATTACTCTTAACCTCACCTGTGCTGTAGCCAGGGCTTGGAAAGTGTGATTATGCCAGAGCCAGACTTGGATTAGAGTAATACCAAATCAAATGAGAAGAATATAAATTTAGGCATTCTTTTCTTTCTCCTGAAAATGACTAAGTGTTCATCAATGCAATGGAGTAACATATCTGTACTGAGAAGTTGCATTAGGTCACATATTATGAGTTATCAAACATGAAGTTTACTCAGAATTTCCAATCCAAGTTTTAGTTCTCTGCACATCTAGAAAGACCATAAACATAATTATATTTTACTACACTATAGTGTTAAACCCTATTATCAGCTACCAGCAGAAAATGGCCTTCCATTGGCCTCTATGAAAATGCCATTGGGTTATTGCTACTCAATTCTTTCCTAAATTTATTGTACATGAACTGTTTTCATCTCGATATTTATGCGAGCTGCATCAGGCATAGGTCTTTACCTATGACAGTAGTCTGTATTTGGTTTTTCTGACTATTTTATGCCCCGTAGCCAGGACACTGCTTGGCATAGAGTGGGAACATGATAAATGTTTGTTGAATCAAGAAATAAATCAACTGAACAGATTTTATGTTAACTTACTTTCATTAATTCTCCCCCAAAAATATGCCTGCCCTTACTCTTTACCTACGTCCATGTTGTGAATTTCATATATATATATATATATATATATATATATATATATGTATAGTCTTCTACTTGGACATGTCTTCATTTACAGAATGTATAAGAAAATTAGTCCTTGGAGTCTGGAGTGTTTTTTGAAAAACAGATTCCTAGCCTTTATCTCAAACCTATTAGTCTGGAATCCTCTAGGCCTTGAGACCCTGATAGCTTTTATTTTTACCAAGTCCCCCAGCTGATGATTCTGCAATTTAGTGATTTCATTGAATCTACTTGATTCAGTGAACTCTTGTGCCTATCAGTGAAATCTCTCTTTGCCTATAAAATCCTGGTACATGGATGGGGTTGGCCTCCATACCAATCCACAGACACCCTATAACCAAGTGTTGATCATGGCTTTCAAGGGTTGTTAATGGTCTTCCTTAACATTCTGCCCCTATATAGTCCTCTTGCTCATTGTTTCGAGGCTCTGTCCAAATGGACTCTTCTTTAGGAATATTCCTTCTGCTGATCCTTGAAGAATGAAGAAAAGGTAAGGAGACTGATTCTGCCCCCAATTAGATTAAAGGAAGATTGCAGGGAAAGCAGAGAGGTCATTGTTGTCTAGTGGTTTAACATGTGTGTATGTGTGTAAGTCAATGCAAAGGGCCACTCCATGGCATCAATCACACTAAACAAGTTTCAGTCACTTGAAAAATATTCCACTAATAGTTACGGAATAAATAAATAGATTTCCATGCCCTTTTCCAAATAATGTTTTAATTTGAAACATAATCTTCCAATTGTTGTGGAAGTGTAGTTTTGACATCCATAATTTTTTAACTTTAAATAACTGAGAAACACAAATGAATTCTGAAAGCACATCTCTCCTCTACACGTAACTGACATTCACTTGATTAATACCGAATTCCTGACAGTGCCCTTAAATTCAATTTGGTCCCTTTAGCACAAGTTACTCATACACTGCCTAAACACTCTAACGAACTGTACTTTAATTATTTGCATTTTCAACTTATAAAAGCAACGCTGAAAATTATTTCAATTACAAATCCAAGAAATTACAATTTACAGAAATGATTCATAAGTAGTGATTCACTATTTTCTGAACTCTTTCTTAAAACTTTGTGTATTCATTATTAAAATTGTTTTTATTTCTATCATTTAATTTTCCAGTCCTGAAAAATAACATCAGCTGACATCTGATGTTAGCTCTAATATCCAGCATAAACCAAATGAGAAAATATGGTTTATTAAGTGGGGCACACAAATAGCTGGCAGGTCATTTTGTTCTCACTCTCGAACTCGGTTTGGAAGCAATGCTTACGTGCCACCTAGGAGAAGGTGACTGGAGCTCCCAGGCACACCATACCTGTGCTTCTGTGGGCTCCACAGAGATGCTGTCTGGGAGAAGGCATGAACTCCAGCCAACTCATCACATGGAGTGACTGCCACAAGCGAAAGTGTAGAAAATACTAGGGTGTGAGATATACTACTTACAAACTAATATTATATTTCAACAAAGGCTGATAACTCTGAAAAAAATAGATCCGAGTCATCTTTAGATCAGTAAAATTTACTAAGTTCTTATAAGTAATAAGCACGCTACATGGATCAGTCCCATTAAATACTCACAGCAACTCTTGGACATACGTACTTTTATTAACACCATTTTACGGATTAGGAGGTGGAAATCAGAGAAGTCAAGTAACTTGCCTAATACATAACAGAGATGGAGTTTAAATCTACTCCATCTGATCTTAGAGGTTGGCCTTTTATCACTATATTGGGATTTAAAGTGAAAGCACACGTCAAAACAAAAACAGAAGAAGAAAACAAACACAGAAGTAAGGTCAAGAACCAAGCAACACACAAGAGGTTAGAATAATTACACCTTAAAATGTAGGTTAAGAGAAAATGAGGCAATTTGAGATTCATCAAAGCAAAGAGGTGACTGAAGAATGTAATATCTCCCAGTTTCTGAAAGCATTTTCCATGGTTCTTTCTACAAATAACAGTGTACAACATAAGTCAAGGGAATTGTCAGGTTTTTAAAAGTCTATTTGTGTATTATGTGACTGTTGTGCTATGTTATTTTATTTTATTTTTTAAGAGTTTTATTTATTTATTTGTCAGAAAGAGAGAGAGAGACAGAGACAGAGACAGAGAGAGGATGGGGGTGGGGGAAAACAGCAGGCAGAGGGAGAAGCAGGCTCCCAGCTGAGCAAGGATTTCTGCCCTCCCCCCACCCACAACGATGTGGGACTCGATCCCAGGACCCTGGGACATGAACTGAGCTGAAGGCAGGTGCTTAACCGACTGAGTCACCCAGGTGTCCTGTGCTATGTTATTTTGATTTTGGCATTTTTTCCAAAATCTCTAAAGCTTTGAAGTTGAGCAGATATGGTCAACATAATGCATAAGAATAGGAGCAGTAGAGCATTGGAAGCATTGGAAGCAATGCTTACTAGCATTTCACCCTGAAGGTGAAAGCAAGCCTTTTCTATTTTTGAAGGCTCACTCAGTCTCCTTTGCCAGCTCAGTTTCCTATAGTTTCTACTTTCGATTTTGGTGTGGCTCATATTGGTGTTCTTGGGGTCTGAAGAACCACTTTCCTCAGCCATTTCACTCTCCCAGGATTTTTATTACATACCCTTGGGCTGACTCTCCTCCACCATCGCTGCTACACCTGACCCCCACTGGATTTCAGACCTATTAAACCTCCTCCTTAACATCTCTGCTTGCATACCTCTTGGGCATTTCAAAATCAATATGTTGAAAGCTAAGATTAAAAGAATTCCATGTTGTCCCTCCAGACTTCTCTAAGTTAATGGCACTATCATCTGTCTAGTTCTTAACTCAAATACCTGGGAGTTATCCTTGACCACCCTCATACCTTACTGCCTTTGTCCAATACCCAAGACCCAAATCAGTCTCCAAAATCTCTCTCAACGCTGTCTGCTTTTCTTCATTTCTATTGCACCCCCAAGGCCAAGCCATTTCTCACTAGGTAGACTATAATGGATGCCTAATTTCTCGACCTACAACTTCATTCCTGGTATTTCATTCAGGTTTTGATTTATATTTTCTTAATAACTAATAATGCTAAATATCTTTTCTTGTGCTTATTGGTCATTTGTATACCGCTTATACCTTTGTATGCCTTCTTTTGAGGGGGATGTCTATCCTTTTGTCCATATATAAATTGGGTTATTTGCTTTTTTATTATTGATTTTATTTTTGATTATAAATTCTAGATGCAAGTCCCTTATCAGATATATGATTTGAAAACTTTTTTTTCCCATTTTGTGGGCATTCTTTTCACTTATTTGGTGGTATCCTTTGTAAACCCAAAGCATTGAATTTCAAAGTTTAATGTATGTACATTTTCTTTTGTTGCTTGTGCTATTGGTCATATCTAAGAAACTGACTACCCAAGAACATGAAGATTCATTACTATGTTTTAAGACTTTAGTAGATTGAGGGACACTTTTATAGATTAGGGGTACTTCAGTAGGTTAAGTGTCTGCCTTTGGCTCAGGTCATGATCCTGGAGTCCCAGGAGCAAGCCCCACATTGGGATCTCTGCTCAGCGGGAAGTCTGCTTCTCCCTTTGCCCCTCACCCCACTCATGTTCTCTTTTTCTCTCTCTCTCAAATAAATAAATAAAATCTTTAAAAAACACTTTTATAGATTTAGCTCTTACATTTAAGTCTGATCCATTTTGAGTTAATTTTTATGTATTGTATGAGGAAGGAAGTCTAGCATGGTTTTTGTTGTTGTTGTTGTTGTCATTGCTTTTGAGTGTAGATATCCAGTTGTCCTAAAAACATTTGTTGAAAATACTTTCCCCATTAAATTGTTATGGCACCCTTACAAAAATAAATTTTATATATATATATATATATATATATATATATATATATATATATATGGCTTTAGTTTTGGACTCTAAATTGTATTCCATTGATCTATATGTGTATCCTTATGCAGGCACCACACTATTTTGATTATGTAAGTTTTGAAATAAGCAAGTGTGATTCCTCCAACTTTGTTCTTTTTCAAGATAGCTATTCTGGGTCCTTTTCATTTCCATACGAATTTTAGGTTTAGCTTGTCAATTTCTGCAAGTTATTTGGGATTTGGGTAAGAATAACATTTAAGAATTATAGTTAGCTGTAGGTAAATTTAGGGAGTACTGGAATCTTAAAAATATTTAGTTTTCTGATTATTAAGTTTATGTAGGATGTTTTTCTGTTAGTTATATCTTTTTGTATTGTTTATGCCTAATTTATAGAAATGCAATTGATTTTGGGGGGGTTGGTCTTTATTTATTTATTTTTGTTTTGTTTTTGTAATTGATTATTTTTTTAAAGATTTTATTTATTTATTTGACAGACAGAGATCACAAGTAGGCAGAGAGGCAGAGAGAGAGAGAGGAGGAAGCAGGCTCCCTGCTGAGCAGAGAGGCCGATGCGGGACTCGATCCCGGGACCCCAAGATCATGACCTAAGCTGAAGGCAGCGGCTTAACCCACTGAGCCACCCAGGTGCCCCTGTAATTGATTTTTATATATTGATTTTGTGTCTTGTAACTTTTCTAAAGTTGTTATTAGTTTGAATAGTTTTTGGTGAATTCTCTGAGATTTTCTATAAACCAGATTATGTAATCTGCAAATAGGAATAGTTTTACTTCTTCCTTTCCAGTCTGGGTACTTTTTATTTCTTCTTCTGACTTAATTTCCCTGGTACAACCACCAAAAAATATTGAACAGAAGTTGTTGAGAGCAGAAATGTTGTGTTGTTCTCAATATTAGGGGGAAAGCACTGTATCTTTTATCACTGTATTGTAGCTGTAAGTTTTTTATAGATGTCCTTTATCAAATAGAGGACATTCCTCCTATTTTTAGTCTCCTGAGTGTTTTTATAATGGAAGGGTGCTAGATTGTGTTAAATTCTTTTTCTGTGTCTATTGAGATAACCATGTGGTTTTTGTTCTTTTTTTCGATTAATGAAGTTTATTAGAGTAATTGATTTTTGGATGTTAAACAAATCTTGTATTCTTTCGATAAAGTAAACATGGTAATGGTATACAATCCTTTAGATGTTGCTGAATTCGGTTTGCTAGTATTTTCTTGAGGATTTTTTCATCTATTTTCATAAGATATATTGGTCTGTAATTTTTTTCTTGTGACATGTTAGTAGCATAATACCCTCTAGCTCCATCCATGTTGTTGCAAATGGCAAGATTTCATTCTTTTTGATGGCTGAGTAATATTCCATTGTATATCTATTCAATTCCTTTAAAGAATTCTATCACATCAGGTTTTCTACTGAGTATAAAATCATAATATGTATGAAAAAATTTAACTTAGATGCTAAACAATCATATTATTCTTATGATTAATAGAAATAAAAGTTAATAACAGCTGTAAGTTATTCAGTTTTTACTACATAGTTTTTGTTATTTTACAAGGATACTGAAATTAAAAATAAGTTATTTCCTCTACATATAAATAGGGAGTACATTTTTAACAAAAGACTACTAGTATCTGATTATCTTATGGAAAGCTCATTTCAATTTGTGCCTACTGTGTTAATTATTACAATATATTTTAAAACTCATTTTGAGGTCTCTCATTCTTAAAAACTTTTTTATCCCAGATTACACATCCCCGATCTGAGCTTTAGAACTTTTTTTTTTTCAAGGTGTGTCTATGACTAGATGTTCTTGTGTAAGTTGTAAAACAATTCGCTTTGGAAATCAGAGACAGGTAAACTCCTCTGATTATGGGACTCATCCAAAGACTGGGATTATTTTCTATATTATTTAGAATTTGGCAAAACTTGGAGAAAGTTTGCCAAGATTCATTTTCTGTGATTTTAAAATCCAAGTGCAAATTACGGAAATGTAATCTGCAAAGTTGATTCATTTACACTCAACTCAAAGGCTCCTTTATGCTGTGAACTTCCTGAACCTTTTCTTCAACCCTTCAGACTTCCCCAGATTTCCTCCAAAAGAACAGTGAAAAAATAAGCTTTAAACCCTCAAAATGTTTGAGGGAATCTGTTTTACAGTTCTGAATGTTGATACTGGGAAAATTTCAAACCTTAAAAACATATTCATATCTCCTTTGAAGATGATTTTGCCTCACATGTATCTTATTTTTACAAAAAGTGATAACTGAGGTTATAGTAGTAATAACAAAAATAACACCAGTGGATTTCTACATGCAGACATTCTAAATTATATTTCTTCTTGCAAAATAGTGATTTCTGTTCTATCTAAATTGTCTATGGTTTCAGCTATCTCCTGGAATGAATTGTATAGGGCATTACCTAGTTAAGGAAGCAATCGCTACAAATTTTTTATATGTGTGTGCATAAATACATATGTATGTGTATATATATATATGTATACACATATTTTCCTGTATTAACTTGTTTATGTAACTTGACCTCGCAGCTACCATTCTCTTTTTGGCTCCCTGGACTCACTTGCCTGCTTCAGGGACTTTTTGCCGGCATTTTACTCTGCACTGAGGATTTATCCCTGCATTGAGAACTGTGTCCTCTCTGTCCTTAAGGTCTCAGCTCAAACATCATCTCACAGAAGCCTCTTGGACGAGCTTCATTACAGACTGAATTGTGTCCCCCAAATTCAAAGACCATAGCTCTAACCATCAATCTGGCTGTATTTAGAGACCATGCCCTTAAGGAGGCCCATAATTAAGATTACATGAAATCATAATAATGGAGTCCAAATCCAGTATAACCAGTGACCTTACAAGAAGGGGAAGAGGCACCACGAGTATGTGTGCATGAAGAAAAGGCCGTGTGAGGACATGGCAAGAAGGTGGCCATTTACAAGCAAAGGAGGGAAGCCTCCAAAGAAACCAAACCTGTCTGTACCCTGATCCTAGACTTCCAGCCTCCAGAACCATGAGAAAATAAATGCCAGCTGTTGAAGGCACTCGGTCTGTGGTATTGCATTCTGGCAGCCCTAGAGGTCTAACACAACCTTTACTCTACATGTTCTATATAACGCTTTAAGGAATTTGAACTATCTTATATATTTTTTTTACTTGCTTTTTATCAGACTGCTCTTTCCTAAGGATGGAGACCTTGCCATTCATGCCCTAGACTGGTAGCAGGTATTTGAAGGTGTTTAACAAATAATTGCTGGACAAATAATGGACATGTCTAGGGGCCA